>NC_086318.1:189985773-190600356 GCF_036172605.1 Pelobates fuscus
TTTTTCTGTATTATATTTCTTACTTTTCTATTTTGATTGCTGAAATTACATATGAAGGGAATACTGCTTGGATATGTGTTTTTCTTATTAGTTTTATATTTCAATATATCTTCTCTATTTCTTGCTTTTATTTCTATTCTTGCCTGTTCTAATTTCTCTTCCTCATATCCTTTTTGTAGGAAATCATTCTTTATCTTCAGGGATTGTTCTTCATAGAATTTCTGGTCTGTACAGTTTCGTCTTATGCGGAGAAATTGTCCCTTAGGGGCATTCTCTAACCACGGAGAGTAGTGGCAGCTATCTCTTTCAATAAAACTTTTAGTGTCTACTAACTTGAAATGGTTTTTTGTTTTAATTTCTCCTTCCTCGATGTAAATGACTAAATCTAGAAAAATTACATCTGTTTTACTCCAGACACTATTAAGTTCTATGCCCCATGTATTGTTGTTCAAAAAAGTTAAAAAGGTTGTCAGTTTCTCCTCTGTACCTCTCCGAACAAACTTTACCAAAGAAAGAGACCATACTCCTCATACCATAATGCTAAACAGTATGAAGAACAGGGATACAGAAAGACCTATGGAAATACTAGAAAAGATACCTATAGACAAAGAGAGAACAATTATACCCCCTACAGATCACCTAAGAATAAATATAAGATTGTTAATAATAGAGAAATAACAACATCCAATAGATACCAACCATTAGAAAATGATGAACAGGTTTTTCAGATAGGGAGACTGAGAACCAGGAACAAACTAGAGACAGATTGGAGTTTACCTACATACACAAAAAGAAGGAGATCAACAGAGGGAGAGGAAATAGAGGAGGACAGAGAACTCAACAGGGAAAAGAGAGAATGAAGGTAGAACCTGTAGATACTAGTGGGATTTTCAATTTAAGTCAAAGGCAACTTAAAACAGAAGAAATAAGAATTCTTAAGAAAGGATTAAAATTTGCACCAAGTGAAAATCTAAATAAATTCCAAATGTATATAGATCTTAATAAGTTCAAGAGAAATCTGTGCCTTAAAAAATACTTTCAGAAAAACCCCATAGAGAGGACTATAAATACCACAACCTTTAAACATACAGAGTTAAAGGAGAAATCTGCATTTTTCCCGAGACAGATGATTTCAGACCAGATGACAGCATTTGAAACTGTGGTCATGTCAGAAATCAACGAAATCAAAGATAAGAACAAATTTAAAGACAATTTAAACTTTAAGGAGAGGCAGGCCCTAAAACATATTAAAGAAGATCCTAATATAGTGATTAAACCGGCGGACAAGGGGGGAGGGATTGTCGTCATGTCAAAAGCAAACTATGAGAGTGAAGCGGGAAGAATCCTAGGAGATAGCAGTACATATAGGAAAATAATAAGAGACCTGTAGCGGAGAGCCGATCTTGCACAGCTATTCTCCACTAGAGATTCCAGTGAGGCTCAGGAACAAGGTGATGTTAAGTCCACAGGCAAGGTTTCCAGCAGGTAAAGTAATACAGCAGTATCCCCATCGCAATCCCAATAACTGGACGACACACAGTTTCAGGAGTAGTCTGACAAGCTTTATTCCACAGTTCCTTATAAAGCCCTCTCCCATGCAAGGGAGGAGGTTCTATCACTTAAGACATTATCCAATCTCTAAGTAGTAACCTCCCACAGATCTCCTCCCCTCCTCTAGCATCATAATCCCCTTATTGTGTACACAGTTTTCCCCGAGTTTTGGATGTACCCTAAATACTTGGGGTACATCCACAAATCCAACATCCCCAGATAGCTCTATTCTGGGGGACCAACATACTTAAAAATTAGCCCATTCGGATGAATGGTTCGTGAGATATGGGGTTCCAAAGATTTGACCGACCGCATGGGTAAAGTATCCGAAAACAGTTCCATGCATTTTGGCCCTGCGGTCGGTCACAAACAAGGGAATGAAAACAGGCGAATTGCCTGTGTTATAGAGCCTGGAGAGGGTTTGAATGAATTCCCTTGTTTATGGGGCTCTTTCTACCGAACGGCGGGTCATTCGGTAGTTTCCATACGAAGTTCTGGAAGTATGGAGGTCTCAGCGGTGTTTGCCTAGTCAAGTGTCCGATTTTAGTTCCAGACACTCGACGGCAAAACACCGCTGTTCGGTAGTTTAAGATGGCCGCCGCCACGTGTTTGTTTCCCGAATGGCGGCCACCCAGAGGACAAAGACCACACTGCACTGATTGCCAATTACCTGTTTGCAACATTGTTGCAAACGGTAATTGGAAGCACACTCATTCTTGGGTGGTCTGGTTGTTCGGTAGTTTCATTCCCTTGTTTTATTTGAATGATTCTACCGAACAACTAGAGGAATACAATTCTTTACATACATTTAACTGTCATTATACCCGGATACCATGCTTTCTATACATGTACATACACATTAAACCAGCCATATGACCAAATACACTTATTCTCATACATGTCGTGGGACAGCCCGGTACCAATCCGCTACACTGCTCCCCCTTGCCCACAAGCCGGCATACACAGTCTGATCCAACACGGATCGGCTTGGGGATGTCCGGGGGCTCACGGATCATTTCTCTAAGTCAGTTTGTCTTGACAACCCGTCAGCATTTCCATTCTGCTTACCCGGCCGGTACTGGATATTAAAGTCAAAAGGCTGTAGCGCCAAACTCCAGCGCAGCAGCCTGGCGTTGTCTCCAGCCACCCAGCCAGACTAACGGGTTGTGATCCGTGAGCAAGGAAAAGGGCTGTCCATATAAATAGGGTTGTAGCTTCTTTAGGGCCCACACCACAGCCAGGCATTCCTTTTCGATGGCGGCGTAGCTTACTTCTCGAGGTAACAGTTTGCGACTGATGTAAGCCACTGGATGTTCCCCGCCATCGGCCCCGACTTGACTCAGTACTGCCCCCAATCCAAACATAGAAGCGTCTGTGTGAACAAGAAAACGTTTAGTTGGATTGGGAGCTGCCAAGACAGGGGCATTTATCAGTGCATTTTTCAATTGTTGGAATGCCTGCTCACACTCCGGGGTCCAGTTTACTTGGCGGGGAAGGTTCTTACGGGTCAGGTCAGTGAGGGGTTTGGCCAGGGCGCTATAATTGGGAACAAACTTCCGGTAATACCCTGCTGTCCCTAGAAACGCTAAAACCTGGGTCTTAGTCCTAGGGGTGGGCCACTGGGCTACAGCCTCTACTTTGGCGGGTTCGGGTTTTTGTTTACCGCACCCTACTCTATGTCCCAGGTATTGTACCTCAGCCATGCCGATACTACACTTGGCCGGCTTCAAGGTCAGACCTGCTTCCCTTATCCTATCTAGTACAGCTCCGATGTGAGCTAAGTGTTCCTGCCACGTATTGCTAAAAATAGCAATATCGTCCAGGTAGGCACATGTATAGTCCTGGAATCCATCTAGGAGTCGATCCACCATCCTTTGGAAGGTGGCTGGGGCGTTTTTCATCCCAAATGGCATGACCTTAAACTGGTACAAGCCAAATGGGGTGACAAAGGCCGACTTCGGGATGGCGTCTGGGGCCAGGGGGATTTGCCAATACCCTTTACACAAGTCAATAGTGGTGAGGTATTGGCCCCTGGCCATTCTGTCCAGTAACTCGTCTATCCGGGGCATCGGATAGGCGTCAGATACAGTCTTCTCGTTCAATCTCCTATAGTCCACGCAGAAGCGGGTCGTACCGTCTCGCTTTGGTACGAGGACTACAGGAGATGCCCAAGGACTGTCTGAGGGTTCAATCACCCCCAGTTGGAGCATTTCGTCGATCTCCTTACGCATGTTTGCCCGTACCGCTTCTGGAATGCGGTATGGCGTCTGGCGCATGGGTAGTTGCCCTGGGGTCTCGACCCGGTGAGTTGCCAGAGGCGTGTATCCAGGTACATTAGAGAACGTGTCGCGTTTCTCTTCCAATAGTTGCTGTACCTCGATCCGCTCCTGTGGGCTCAGCCGATCTCCCAGCGTAACCTCCCCTAAATCTCCGGACAGCTGCCCATCCCCCAGCAAATCGGGGAGGGGTAAGCTGTCAAACTCTTCCGTGTTAGGGGCACAGATGGCGGTTACCTCCTCAGTACGCTCGTGGTAGGGCTTCAGCATGTTCACATGGAGCATGCGTCGCCCCCCAGTCCCTGTGCAGGGGCCGATAATATAGGTGGTATCGCATCTTTGCTCCACCACCTTATATGGGCCCTGCCAGGCGGCCTGTAACTTATCATGTCGGACAGGTTTTAAAATTAGTACCTTCTGCCCGACCTGAAAGCTACGGTCCCTGGCTCCCCGATCATACCATGTACGCTGGCGGGTCTGGGCCTCCTGAAGGTTTTCCCGTACCGTCTTGGTCAACGCTTCTAGGCGGTCCCGAAAGGCCAACACATATGGTAGGATGGGAGTGCCATCTGTGCTCCGGTCTCCCTCAGAATGCTCTCTAATAAGATCCAATGGGCCTCGGACCCTCCTTCCAAACAATAATTCAAACGGGGAGAACCCTGTGGATTCCTGCGGCACCTCCCGGTATGCAAATAGGAGGTGCGGCAGGAATCGTCCCCAGTCCTTGTGGGTCTCTGCGAAGGTTCGGAGCATCTGCTTCAAGGTACCATTGAATCGTTCGCAGAGCCCGTTCGTCTGGGGGTGGTAAGGGGCGCTGATAATAGGCTTAATGCCACAGATCCTCCAGAGGTGTTGGGTGAATTCTGCGGTAAACTGGGTACCCTGATCCGAGATAATCTCCCTGGGTAATCCCATCCGG
Source organism: Pelobates fuscus (assembly GCF_036172605.1). Taxonomy (NCBI): domain Eukaryota; kingdom Metazoa; phylum Chordata; class Amphibia; order Anura; family Pelobatidae; genus Pelobates; species Pelobates fuscus. The sequence goes on from NC_086318.1 coordinate 189,990,520, forward strand.
GAGAATATCCGCATGAGGGCATCCGCGACCGTCTCAGCGTGGATGTTGGTCAGAGCCACTGCCTCTGGATACCTGGTGGCATAATCTACGACCGTTAAAATATACCGTTTTCCTGACGGGCTAACTTTATTGAGGGGGCCTATCAGATCCACCGCTATTCGGCTAAAAGGTTCCTCTATTATGGGTAAGGGGTGAAGTTTAGCCTTCCTGCGATCCCCCCTTTTTCCCACTCTCTGGCAGGTATCGCAAGTCGTGCAATATCTGCGTACTTCCTGGCTAATCCCTGGCCAGAAGAAACTCTGGGTTAGTCTGTACCTGGTGCGACTAACCCCTAGATGTCCGGATAGCGGAATATCATGCGCTATCCGGAGTAATTCAGCCCGGTACCGCTGTGGTACCACTAATTGTCTCCTCGCTATCGGGTCTAACCCCGTAATCTGTTTGGTTGTTTCCCTGTATAAAAGTTGTTTATCCCAGATAAACTTCTCTCCCTCCGCCCCGGGGGAACCCGTGCCAACCTTGTCCCTATACACCTGAAGCGTGGGGTCTGTTGCGACTTCAGCTACAAATTCATTAGGTGGAGCCCAGGGGACACATTCTAGAGGGGGGGTAGGGTTGCTTACCTGGACCTCCGGCAGTGTGTTGTGGTCCTGGGTGCGGGCCTGTTGTCGGGTGACTACAGGGTTGACCTCTCCTGTGGTGGGTGACTGGGGCTCAAAAGCAGAAGTGAGCCTCCCCAGATCGTTCCCCAATAAAACCTCCGCCGGTAAATGTGGCATCAACCCCACCTCCACTTCCCCTGCCCCCGCTCCCCAATGTAAATGTACCCTTGCTGTAGGTAGCCGGTACACTGCTCCCCCAGCTACCCGGACGGCAACAGTTTTGTTCAGTTTTGCCTGATCTGAAATCAGGTGGCTCTGTACCAAAGTGATGGTGGCTCCCGAATCTCGTAATCCCCGGACTGCTGTACCATTCAGATATACCGTCTGTCGATGGTGCCGTAGATTATCCACATTGGCCTGGACCGGATCTGCCTCGTGCAGTACCTCCCATTGTTCCACAGTAGTAATGGGGACTGCGGAACCATATGGGGTGGTGACTAGGTCCTGGTAGTGGTGGGCTGCGGCCGCCCTGGGTGGAGGTGGGCCTGGACGAATCCAGGTGGAACGGTCCCGTAGCTGTGGGCATTCCCTTTTATAATGTCCCCACTTCTGGCAGTGATGACAGGGGCCAGCGGTGGGTTGTCGGAACCGGGGCTGTGCAGCGGGTGGTGGAGGTGGTGGTAGCGGTCTCGGTGGAGCTGGGGTGTAGTTGTTTCCCCCGAATGTTTTAAAGGTTGCTTTTGGAGCTGCAGGTTTTTGTGACCTGCGTGCATCCAGGTAGTCATCCGCTTTCCTAGCCGCCTCGGTAAGGGAAGTAGGGTTTCTGTCCCTTACCCATTCCTGGACCTCATTGGTTACTCCCTCATAGAACTGCTCCATCAGCAACATTTGTATTACATCCTCCATAGAACGTGCCTTGCTAGCTTGCACCCACCCGAGCGCTGCCCCCTGTAATCGGCATGCCCACTCTGCGTGCGAGTCCTTCTCTGTTTTCTTTAGATCCCGGAACCTCCGCCGGTATGCCTCGGGTGTTATAGCATACCTGGCGAGTATAATTTCTTTCACTTTACTGTAATTCCTTATTTCGTCATTAGGTACAGTCCGATATGCCTCTGCTGCCCTCCCGGTTAACCTTCCGGCCAAAATAGGTACCTAGTCCTCTGCGTTAATTTTATGCAGTGCACACAGTCTTTCAAAGTCTTGCAGGAAAGCGTCTATATCTTCCTCTGCCTCCACATATGTTTTAAAAGCCTGGTATGGTATTTTAGGCTTACCTTCCTGTGGCACATTAATTGCAGAGCTTTGTTCTGGTGCCTGTGTCCTTAGGATGAATTCTTGTACCTCGGCCATTGTCCTGGTAACAATTTCTGTTGGGGGGTTTTCCCCATAAAAGGATAGCCTGAACTGAACCTGCCTCTGGAATTCCGATCCTTGTGGTGTTCCTCCCGGCTCCCTCTGTGCCGGAACTGAATCGCCCTCCATTCTGTACTCTATTTACGCTTGTTCCTCTGTGAGTTTGGATCCCAGCGCTGCCAACCAATGTAGCGGAGAGCCGATCTTGCACAGCTATTCTCCACTAGAGATTCCAGTGAGGCTCAGGAACAAGGTGATGTTAAGTCCACAGGCAAGGTTTCCAGCAGGTAAAGTAATACAGCAGTATCCCCATCGCAATCCCAATAACTGGACGACACACAGTTTCAGGAGTAGTCTGACAAGCTTTATTCCACAGTTCCTTATAAAGCCCTCTCCCATGCAAGGGAGGAGGTTCTATCACTTAAGACATTATCCAATCTCTAAGTAGTAACCTCCCACAGATCTCCTCCCCTCCTCTAGCATCATAATCCCCTTATTGTGTACACAGTTTTCCCCGAGTTTTGGATGTACCCTAAATACTTGGGGTACATCCACAAATCCAACATCCAGATAGCTCTATTCTGGGGGACCAACATACTTAAAAATTAGCCCATTCGGATGAATGGTTCGTGAGATATGGGGTTCCAAAGATTTGACCGACCGCATGGGTAAAGTATCCGAAAACAGTTCCATGCATTTTGGCCCTGCGGTCGGTCACAAACAAGGGAATGAAAACAGGCGAATTGCCTGTGTTATAGAGCCTGGAGAGGGTTTGAATGAATTCCCTTGTTTATGGGGCTCTTTCTACCGAACGGCGGGTCATTCGGTAGTTTCCATACGAATTTCTGGAAGTATGGAGGTCTCAGCGGTGTTTGCCTAGTCAAGTGTCCGATTTTAGTTCCAGACACTCGACGGCAAAACACCGCTGTTCGGTAGTTTAAGATGGCCGCCGCCACGTGTTTGTTTCCCGAATGGCGGCCACCCAGAGGACAAAGACCACACTGCACTGATTGCCAATTACCTGTTTGCAACATTGTTGCAAACGGTAATTGGAGGCACACTCATTCCTGGGTGGTCTGGTTGTTCGGTAGTTTCATTCCCTTGTTTTATTTGAATGATTCTACCGAACAACTAGAGGAATAAAATTCTTTACATACATTTAACTGTCATTATACCCGGATACCATGCTTTCTATACATGTACATACACATTAAACCAGCCATATGACCAAATACACTTATTCTCATACATGTCGTGGGACAGCCCGGTACCAATCCGCTACAAGACCCCACAAATACAATAAAAGAGAAATGTACAACTTTCCTAGAAAAAGGTAGCTCTAGAGGAATCCTAAATAAAAAGGAATATGAATACCTAAATGTGAAACATCCGAAGATTCCGTTTTTTTACTTCCTGCCGAAGATTCATAAAAACCTACAAAATCCACCAGGAACACCCATAATTGCAGGCATAGACGCTATATCAAGTAGAATGTCAGAATATATAGATGTTCAACTCCAACCGATAGTACAGAAAACAAAATCCTATATTAGAGACACTACAGCCGTTTTGAATTTAATTAAAGATTGTAGCTGGCAAAGTAATTTCTTTTTAGTAACTAGCGATGTCACAGCATTATATAGTAACATCCCTCATTCTAGGGGTTGTGAGGCGGTAAGGACATTTTTGGAAGATAATGGAGACCTTTTACCTGACCAAATAGAATTCGTAATTGAAGGGATAGAACTAATACTATTTAACAACTACTTTTGGTATGGGAACAACTTCTTCATTCAGGAAAAGGGAACGGCCATGGGGACCAAGTTTGCACCCAGTTATGCAAATCTGTTTATGGCCCATTGGGAAGATTCCTTCATATATGGACAGCATGACTGGGGGGCAGACTTGGTGTCATATGGCCGGTATATAGACGACATCTTTTTCATATGGAGAGGTACAGAGGAGAAACTGACAACCTTTTTAACTTTTTTGAACAACAATACATGGGGCATAGAACTTAATAGTGTCTGGAGTAAAACAGATGTAATTTTTCTAGATTTAGTCATTTACATCGAGGAAGGAGAAATTAAAACAAAAAACCATTTCAAGTTAGTAGACACTAATAGTTTTATTGAAAGAGATAGCTGCCACTACTCTCCGTGGTTAGAGAATGCCCCTAAGGGACAATTTCTCCGCATAAGACGAAACTGTACAGACCAGAAATTCTATGAAGAACAATCCCTGAAGATAAAGAATGATTTCCTACAAAAAGGATATGAGGAAGAGAAATTAGAACAGGCAAGAATAGAAATAAAAGCAAGAAATAGAGAAGATATATTGAAATATAAAACTAATAAGAAAAACACATATCCAAGCAGTATTCCCTTCATATGTAATTTCAGCAATCAAAATAGAAAAGTAAGAAATATAATACAGAAAAATTGGCATATCCTGCTGCAAGACCCAACATTAAAAGAAATCTTGACAGAAAAACCAAGAATAGTCCATAGGGGTGTTAGAAACATTAAAAGCAGTCTGGTAAGAAGTCACTTAAGAGAAATAAAAATTCCATCTAGGCTAGATAACAACATTGGATTTTATGGCTGCGGACAGTGTATGGCGTGTAAGAGAACAGGCAATCACAGAAGAATAATTAAAGAATTCCATTCAGAAAAGAAAATTCATAAAATTAAGGAATTTATTACATGCCATACTAAAAACATAATATATCTATTAGAATGCCCGTGTGGGCTGAGATATGTAGGGAGAACAACAAGAGCACTACATACACGTATAGAGGAACACTCAAGAAATATTTTAAAGGGCTATGAAAACCACAGCGTTTCAGCTCACTTTGGAATCTGTCACCAAAAAAATCCTACAGGCATGAAATTTATAGGTATAAAGAAAATCCGAAACAACTGGAGAGGAGGGGACTTTAATAAGATTATAGGAAAGGCAGAGATGGAATTAATTTTTATGTTAAATACAATGACCCCATATGGACTTAACAGTGATTTCGAGATCTGCCACTTTCTAAAGTGAAGGAGATATTAATATTTATATTATCAAAATTAAGGAACATTTTTTCTTTTAAAGAAGAACTATCAGTTTTATAAACCTACCAAAACTTTTTAGGAGATTGGATAGATATCTATATTTAATATTTAATTTTAGATTGACCATTGATAATTTTTTAGATTTAATTAAAATATATGTATCAGGATATTCAGTGTATTTGAATAAGAGTTTAAAAATGCAATTTGGGAAATATGTTGAATTTATGTAAAAGATAATTAAGAAAGAAATATTTGTAAGAAAAAGATAATGTGGTATTCAATAGAGGGCAGTTTAATCTAGTATATAATAGATGTAATAGGATTCATCTCCCTCCTTTATATACATTCTATAAGAAATATATTCCCATACACTATAAAAAGATGTTTTATACAATAAATTGATTTTATATAATTTCCTTCTTTATCTGTAAAATAAATTCCCAATTGGTGAAACGCAAAATGAAACGCAGACCGGAAGAAGGGAGGGAGGAACGTTAGAATACGCCCTTCCGCAAATGAACTCTTACGCTGACGTAATGACGTCATGCGGTCCACGTACACATATCGAAACCGAGGCGTGGACCGCAAATACAGCGCGAAAAGAAGATTGAACGAGAAACAGCTGATGGAGAACAAGAGGAAGAAGCATTTAAAAACGGAGACCCAGGAAGTCAGAATTAGAAGACTGAGGAAGCCGAACTGAACGGTGAAACGCATTTCTTTATTTGAATAGACTTTTTAATAGATTTGGTATCTGTATTTTTATATTTAGTTTTATTTTTATCTTGGAAAATAAAATAATACTTTTTTACCGAATTTGAGTCTCCGGCATCTATACAGATGGGTGTGTAGTCCCAAACTACACTAAGCTGATTTACTGAGCCAGGATACAGGCTCTACATTTGTGAGTATATTTCCACTTATAATAGAATTGTAATCCAGGTCTGGTGGACCTTCACTATATACTGTTTCTATTGAGAGGTAACATTGGATCTACGCCAGCACTGAAATAAAAAGAGGGGGAGGTCGCCCAGGAACGGACCTAAAAGCAATCCACACCAGAGCTAGGTTATATTAGCTCTGGAATATGTGTTTTTCCATTTTTTCCTTTTTCCTGTGCTCATAAAAATAACACTATTACACTATATGCAATTTTATGTTTTAAAGTCACAGAAGACACCAATATAAAACTAGAAAAAATCCCAGTTAAGTGCCAGAATACTACTTTTTTGTGTGCACAATATAACACTGGGTTATCACATAAGCGCTCCACTGTTTTAAACTTTGTATTTCACGGATTTGTGTGTTTGGGGAGAATTACACATTCAGTGTGATAGCAGCTCGATTTATAATAACGATTTGATACATTGTATCCACACAAAACATTTTCACTGCACAGACTTGTGTTCACATGTCATAACACGTCAACATTTCAGAACAGAGTATCAGCGATTGCCCCCACCATGCGTTACAATGTCTGATCGCATATTGGGAGTACTCATCCCCTCTCAAGAAGTGTGTGCGATATGCGATAGTGGAAAGAGAGAACATTATTGCCAATAAACTGTGACCTATAGGTTAACATTCCCATTGCGGACTGCTGTGGCTGCCGCTAGTAGGCCTGTCGGTTTGCGTATAGTGTGTGTCACCTTGATACCATTTGCCTTTGTAGGCGTGAGGAGGCTGATCTTCAGGTGTGTTCCCCTGAGTGGGGGTAGCTGTGTAAGATAAAAAGTAGAAAAGTGGGGGCCTGGCCTAGACACCGAAGGGAGCAGACGCATGGCGGCTGAGCTCCCGCTGTATATCCCACATTTAGTTAGATAAAGAGGGATTTATCACCCTAACATCGACGACCGCCGACCCTAACAACTCCACCCGAGATGGGGAAAAAGGCTAAAAAGCTGAAAACCCTGAACGGGGAAGGCTCTCGCAACATTGGAGACCTCCTGCAGCAGAGGCCTAAACCTAAGATGGCGGCGCCACTTGACTCTCCCTACATCTCCTCCTCCGAGGAAGGCATGGATGTCCTGGATAAAATGTATATAGGATATAGAATGCACACCATAACAATCTCAAAAAAATATTTAAATTTTATTATGTACAAAAAAGTACCAGAATGTAAACATATAAGAAAAAATAAATATAAACAAAGTAACAGAAGTAAAGGCAGATACAATAAAATAATAGTAATAAATTACCACAAAAATCCTTACAAGCCTCAGACAGAAACACGAGTCACCAAACCCCCCCAACGTTTCGGCACCAACTGGCTGCCTTTATCAAGGGTATTTTTTCTTATATGTTTACATTCTGGTACTTTTTTGTACATAATAAAATGTAAATATTTTTTTGAGATTGTTATGGTGTGCATTCTATATCCTATATACATTTGAATATTTAAAGCACTTGAGGGAGTGCTTATATGGTTTGCACCTGGCTGTTTTTATATTGTTTTGTCTCTCCATGTGCTGTTGATTTGAGTCCTGGATAAAATACCACACACAACGAGCCACCTACCCACATCACTAGCGGGGGACCTGTCGGCTCCGGCTACAAAAGGAGACATACTTGCCCTCCTGAATAACATACGGGCCTTCTTTAACGCGGACCTCAACATTATCCGCGAGGACATGCTGCGGTAACGGCCCGACTAGGGGCAACGGAAGATCACCTCTCCACGGTAACCCACCAACAAGACAACAACAACGAGAAAATTCGCACTCTGCAAGCTTCCCACAGGGCCCTACAGATTAAACTGGACAACATGGAGGACGCTCGAAGATGTAAAAAACCTCAAAATAAGAGGTATCGCTGAAACGGTTGATGACCAAGAGCTGCCACACTTCCTAAGGCGCCTCTTTACCTCTCTTATGCCGCAACGTTCAGTGAAAAATATACAACTGGACGGCTGTTTTCGCCTAGCACAGTCCAACAGGGCCCCGGCTGGAGCTACCCGCGATGTCCTGGTACGCTTTGTACTTACCCGAGACAGAGCGGCGGTCCAAGAGGCAGTAAGAAACAAGACGCCTTATGGCTTCGAGGACATGCAACTAATATTTCTGCAGGATTTATGCCGCTCGACACTACAATGGAGGGGATCCCTCAAAGAAGTCACACAGACCCTGCGCACTACGGGCATCGCCTATAAATGGGGCCCCTCTCGAACTCTCCAAGCCACCAAAGATGGCCGCACCTACCCACTCACCTCTGCGGACGACACCGAGGAGTTTCTTAAGAAACTGGGCATACCCCCACCCACAGGCTCAGGAAGCGGGCCACGCAGCACATGGGACATTGCCAAGGTGGTACCCTTCACCCCAAGAGCCGCTGCTGACACCGGCTGAGGGCAGACAGAAATTCCAGACGTGTGGGCTCTGATCGGGCCGCAAATAACACTCCAGCTACCTGTTTAATTTGTTTACTTTTCTTTATACTGTTTACCTTTTTTCAGTTTAATTTTTATTGTGTACGATATGTTGGTCCACACATAACATATAGAACAAAGCGGAGACACTATATCGGTGTCTGCACCCCCCCCCCTTCCCCCCCCCTTATACTGCTCAGGGGTTATTAAGCGGAACCTCTTAGACTGAGGTCCTACTACACTTACCACAGCACGAAAATGTGCCTACACCTCAGATCTCCTGTACTGTGATACAGGAGTCCACGTAATTGATAGCCCTGCATGCTGCCCTCACCCTACATTTAACCGAGGCCTCCTCTAAACTGAATACCCAACCCAAAAGTATAGCCGTTTGACATGTGGAGTGTTGGCGGGTGCGTGCACACAGTAACGCATAATAATAGTAAAACTGCAACCACACACTGAGAGACGCACCTTAAACAAACGCCTCACGAACACGCTCTTAATTATCTTATAACTTATCCCTCTCATGTATCGCTTTTTTAAAAATATATATATTTTTTTAAACCTAAGACTACTGACACCTACGGCTAACACTTATGACTAACTATAAAAATGTGCAATGTATGTCAATGTCATGCTTTAGTTACTTGATGTTAATTGTTGACTTGTGAACATATGCTATTGGGGCATGTCAAAAGTATTTGTTACCATTATTACTTTATGCACGCAAAAATAAAGAATTGAAAAAAAAAAAAGTAGAAAAGTGGAAGGGAAAAAAAAAAAGGAGGGGGCGGAAGGAGGATTGAACATGGGGGGGGGATTAACTGGGTTAACTGGTATATCTAGTATGTCCTCTGTGAACCATCGAGGTTCAATTGTCATGCCTCTGTGTCATCGCTGGCATTGTCCCTAGCTACAACTTGTAGGTCCCTCTTTGCCGTGTATGTGGCCCATATCGCTTTCGCTGTGGCGCTCCCTTTACCCATTTTTGTTTTGTTCCATAGGATCACCTCGTAGTCCAGGGTGGCAGCAACCATCACTTTCACCTCTGCCATAGCGGGGATCTGGGGGGTTTCCCATTGTTTTGCCAGTAAGATGGACGCTGAGGAGAGTATGAGGAATATCAGTTTGGTTAAGCAGTGGGGTATGTTGGTGGGCAAGACTTTAAGAAAGAATATTTCAGCATCCTGTAGCCCCTTATCAACCCTGCGGTTTGTTTCCAGTACGGCTGATCCAGGGTGCAGGTCCACCAAATGTGTACCATCTATATAGTATTTTACATGAGGCCTCTAGGTGTGAGGCGCACGTTGTGAGTCCCTTATGGTTGGCGTATATGCTGTTCCATTCATCTGGTGTGAGGGCTCTACCTATATATGTGCATTAATGTGTCTATAGCTCACTGACAATGTTTTTAGGGTGGGGATTAGGTGGGGTAGGTGGCTGTGTCCGGCCGGTCCGGGTCCGAGTTTGTCACTCTCTGGAAGCCAGAGCTTGGTAACTGCTAACACTGTAAGTTGGTGTGGTCTGCAGGGGGGGAGGTTCTTGTAAAGGGGTTGTAGCCCGTCTTATTATAGTCGTGGAGTCTGCCCTCTAGGGTAGTGCCAGTCGCCCAACTGTCTAGGGGGAGAGCCTACGGTCAGACCACCCACGCTATGTGCATCGTTGGCACGGGTTTTTTTTTGTGTGTGTATAGGATCCATGCACACACCTACATATCTGCATGTATGTATACACACGTACATACCCACAGTTTTTTTTTTTTTTTTTTTCCTTATCTGCCCTGACCCGTATTTCAACCCTATACGCTTGTGCAGATAATGCCCTTACTCGGGGGTCATGTCTGGGGTTCGGGAGAGGAGGGGCAGTCCATGTGCGGTCCTCCATATCCATAAGTTTGTACTCACAGCGTTCCATTTTGCTTTCCAGCTCCTCCATCTTGTCAGTCATAGAGTTGTGGGCCGCAGTGAATTCCTCCATTTTGTTTTCTAGGTGTGAGGTGCGGTTACCTATTTCAGCTATATCTTTTCGTAAGTCTGCCACTGCTGACTGTACTGTCACCTGCATTTTGTGTGCTAGGGCATCCAGCTTGTGTTGCAGAGTTGTTTTATCCACCGCCATTCCCGCCATGTGTTCGCCGTCTGTGTCTGACTCAGCGCCATCTTGGGTTTGTATGTCCGCGGTTTTAGATTGCGGAGTGCGGGCTGCGAAGAAGGACGACTTGTCCTTGGCTTCTGCTGTTTTCTTTGTGCGGAGTTGGGACATTATGGTAGGTGACCCTGGTATTTGTGGGTTCTATTATAATGCTTTAAATTATGCTTTTTGCAAGCTTGGCCGTCGGAGCTCTCTCACTCTGCGACCATCCGGTTCGGCTTCCGGTCACGCCCCCTCATATCTTAATACTTTTAAGGTTTCTGTTGATAAGTTATATCGGGCAGAAACTGACACAATTGGTTAAAGCTTTCCCTGATTTGAGTATTAAAGTGACGTGAGCTTCTAGAGAGGCCTAAAATGGTAGTGAGTGAAGGAGTTGAGGGCCAGCAAGAAAAGCTTAGAGAGTGTCAATTAAGTGTTAAATACAGGAATAAGTAACCATAATCCTGGGAAGTGATATTTCCCCTTTAATATCCAAATGCATTTTAAAAAATTGAGTTTGAAGAGTTTTCTGCTTATGTAGAATGGTTAGTATACATTAGAATGGCTAGTATCCATTTGTGTCACTCTACCCCACTTACTCTAGCATGTAAACTCATTGAGCAGGGCCCTCAACCCCTCTGTTCCTGTGCATCTAACTTGTCTGCTTACAATTACATGTTAGTTAGTCCACCCATTGTACAAATCACCGGATGTGAGAGCTGAAAGCTCCTGTTTTTTGTTTTTCTTAACTAAGACCTGCAGTGCATTGTCAGTACATTGGCTGAGAGCATCAGTTGATTACTCTGAGCATATGAGCTAGCCCTGCTACCACTTTATTGAGATTAACTGATGAGATTAACCAGATTAACTGGTCACTTTAGTAGTCCTTTAACTGTGAATTGTGAAGAACTGATAAGGGAAATTAAATTTTAAACTTATACAGCCAAGCTAGAAACTAACGGAGTTGAATAATTTACATTTGGCTATTTCTCTAATAATTGTGTTATGCTTCTAATTTTGAATGTTAATGAAAGACTGTGGAATCTTTTCAATTTTCTGTATTTATTTTATCTATTTTTTGTTTACTGGTTCATTGCTTGTTATTTTCTTATTATCTTGCAATGCTTCTTAGTGTGCAGGTATACACCACTTACAAAAATAATACTCAATGATCATTAGTATTCTTTAAGACATGTTTGTTTTCACATCTATAAAACTGTGTTATAAAATGTGTATTGATATGTAAGTAATTGAAAAAAAAACTTTAGCAAAACAAAATAAAATAAACAAAGAAAAACAAACATATACACTTGACAAAAGCATAATAACTGTTTTAACCAATTCTCTCAGTGAGTGAGTTGTGGGTTAGAGTGATGCCTCCTACTTTCACTAACATCACTGTATCAACATCACTGTATCTATTAGTCAAGCAAGCTATTATTCTAAGGCATTTGAAAGGCAATACTGGTGACATTGTGAGAAGAAAGAGGCTGTTGCGTGAGTGACAGAAGCTATGGATTGAGGGTAATAATGTGGCTTTTGAGAAAGAGAGAGAGAGAGAGAGATAGGGTTTTTGAGAAGCCGGGCCACAGAGGAGAGGGAAAAGTAAGTTTCACTTACCTAAACTTATCCCTCACAAGTGCTGCCATCTTCTTCTTTGAGGTCCTCTTCACCTATTGTTGCTTCATCTGCCAGGAGTCGATGTCAGCACTGTAATTTTGAAAATGCACAAGAGTACAACACTGATGTCTATATTCCACTGTGCTCTTTCTCCTCAGCCGTCACTGGTGTCAAGCTTCATCAAGTGTAGGAAAAATACATAAGTGTCAAGTAGATGCTACTTTGTCTTATGATATCCTTTGACTGTTTTGGAATTTCAGTGATAGAGAAGAAAGTGCATTTTTACTCTAGTAGCAGGAGTGACAGTTTTCAAGAAAATTGGCTAATGCATAAAGGCAAGGTGGAGCGACACAGCTCCTGGTCTATGGGAGTGGGGACCATTCATGCTCTTGGTTGTATGGAGTAAAATAAACCAAATGTGTGTTGACTGTAACACAGTGATCTTTCACTCTTAATGGCACAACAGATGTATAAAACAATACTGGGCAAATCAAAATAAAGGTCTGCAATAACTCAATGCTCCTGTGAGGTCTTCAGGATTGCCATCCCCTCCTGTGGAAACTTCTCAAGATCAGAACACTGGCTCCAAAATCTGGAATAAATATGACAGCGTCCACCTTTCAGGAAAATTAATTAATTTAATTTGTTTATCTCTTGAGGCATTAAAGCAGAAATAAACTAATTAGCATCAAACACATGAGTGTTCCTTCATAGTGGCCAATTGAGTTATACTTTGTCAAGATCAAAACAGATGGAGGGCAGTACAAATCCTAAATTCATCACTAACCCTTACACATTCCAGTACAATACAGCATTTGATATGTTTGGAATGTTAATTTGTTTATTTTTCGAATACCAAAATTTAAAGACCATTTTCATGGAAAGACAAAATGGTGTGCAAAACAAAAATGACAAAGCACTCATTTAAGTCAAATCCTGAAAATATGTAGAAAATAAATTATTCCATGCTCATTCAATCATACATTTAATCCAGTGTGGATTTGGTGCTTAGAGTAATTAATTTCTGCATCCACTTTGTAAAGCAATTTATCTTCTATTTTGCCAGATTGTTTGAAAAATAAGAAATTCATATTTGTAAACAATACTTAAAACAATATATAACAAATGTATTATTATTATTATGAGTCACAAAAAGCATTTATAAGAACAATCTCATGTGTTTTCTTTTCACTTATGACACTATACAAAATGTGTAACACCCAATATGTTTAATGAAAATAGTTTATTTAAAATACTTCATAATGATAGATGGGGTTTATGAAAAACACTGATTTCCCAACCAAGGCTGGATTCTCTAAGCAGAAAAACAATTTTCCCATAGGCGTAATGGAGGAATTGCTTTTCAATAAGTAGATTCTTCAAAGAGAAAACCTGTTTACTAAACTGAGATAAACTGTGCCCTGAGCATCTATGTGCAAATGTAAGGCAATTTTAATTGCAATTTTTCCAGTAAATTTTCAAATCATCCTTACTTAATGTTTAATAATAAATCCCTATGTAAGCACATATATAAGATCCAATAGAAATGGATGAGCTACAACTCTATATTTAAGAGTTTTTATTGGACTGCATAACTTTTACAAAGTTTCCCTGGCTGACTCAGCATGTAAAAGGATAGGCAACTGCAGCACAATTTTGAGGCCCTACAAGAGTGGACAGCAAAATGCAGCTTGTGCCCAGAGATTGGTATTCTAAGCATAACCAGGTCTTTGAGGCAGTACTTACATGTGAAGCAAATCAGGCTTCCTGGCCCCATCCTCCCTTGTGCCTCCATTTTTCTTTGTAGAGTATTCTACACTTTGTAGAACACTTAAAGCACCATAACCACTGCACCACAGTTTGACTTTATATCTGGGGTCTACTGAGTGCTGCTGCCTCCTAAGAGTTGGAAGTTAGAGCATGAAGCTCCTGTTAAGAGCTTGCATTAGCTCTCCTGAGATAATCCCAGCGTAGCCAGGCAGAAAGATGCTAGTTATCATTGAGCTGGAGTGAAGGAAGGGACTGTCATCAAAAGATCTCAGTGAAGAATTTAAACCATTCTAAAATGGTTTGCCAACTCACAATGGGAGGGTGGGGAGGGGAGAACCAGGGCACTCCTGATACCATAATCACTACAGTTAGCTGTAGCTGTTATGGTGCTTGGAGTGTTTCTTTGAAAAGCAATCGTGCAAATACTTTTCTCAATCCAAAAATACATTTCTCAAAATAGGGTTAAAAAAATCCACAAGAAATATACACTGTGGCGGCCACCCCGTGAAAGCAGGGGTTTCCTCTGCCAGAGATGTCCTTTCCCCCTAGTGTGAGTAGTGCTGAAATGTTCCCAAGCAGAAATCCAAGCGGTAAAGAAGCAGGCACAGCAGGTCCCTACAAGCACGAGACGAGGCTCTGTGTTGAGCGTGAAGCTGCACTGAGTTTAATGGGAGCCACAGTTGGCTTTATATACAAGTCCCCATGCAACAGGTTTCTCCTTACATATTCCAGGGGCATTCCCCACTGAGCCTGAGAGTAGACTGCAGAAAAAGTACATACATTCTTACATTCTCTCTCAGGTCCAGGACATACATTACTCAAACACCCCAAAACACGTACTTAACAGTGTGGTATCCCCCTAAATACCATATCACCGGATAGCTTGGATCTGAGCGCCCAACATATCCGAAATGTGCTCAGATCCCACGAATATAGTCAAAACGCCACCAAGGTATAGTTTTGACCAACCTCACATGAGGAGCCTGCCCACAGATTCAGTCTGTGCGGTTGGTCTCTTCCAAGAATACCAAAAGATACAAAATACCGAAAGTATATGTTCATCTGATGGTCAGTCGTGGGCCCCTCATTCGTGAGTTTACTTCTACCGAACGCCGCTCTAGGGAATCCAATAAAACTAAACATGTGTGGGGCTGGAAGTCCCAGCGGTGTTTGCGCCGTTGAGTGGCCGATTTTAGTTTGATACACTCGACGACCAAACACTGCTGGCCCCGTTCGTGAAGTAAAGATGGCTGCCGCCTCGTGTTCGACCATACGAACGGCGGCCACCCAGCCGACCACTTAGAACGTTGGTAATTGTGGTTTTCGAAAGTGTGAAAAGAGGTCAGCCAGGTTCATGAGCGGCACACGACTGTTATGGGTGGTTCATCCATTCGGTAGATAGTTTGGTATATCTGTATGGGGGTGGTTCGTATACTGAACCAAGTAAAAGAAAATGATAATCCATGGACAGGGGATCTGTCACATACACCATTCCCAGGAAATCCTTTTTAATTTTCCCCCGGTTCTCCAAAGTAAACTAGAAACTAGGTTAAAATACTAGGTGGTTCTAACCCAGCAGTGCTATCCAGGCAACAATTGCCTCAAATATGTAGAGTACCAGTTCTCAACCAAACATTGACCTGCAGATTGGCAAATATTTAGACAAAAAATCTAGTATCAAATCAGCCAGAGGAGTATTATTACAGTAATATAAAGGTAAGTTACATAAGGTTTCTCTAGTTCTCTGTAGCACATCTATTCCACGCTCACCAAATATTATCACAAGCTGCTGAGGGGATCTACCTATACTGATGGTTAGTACTCAGAGACAACACTTTGAGAGAAAAAAACAAGATACATTAACACCGCTCCAGTAGTAACCTGGGGGTGGCCTGACTGTCAAGACGTGTGCTGAGTGAGCTCAAGCTATGGAACCACTAATCAGGCAATAATAACTCGACCTCTATACTGAGGGGACCTAGATAAACCTGGGGATACCACACTTACGGCTCATTTTGACTAAACTACCCCGGACCAAGCACATTGCGGCCTACAGTCAGCAGGACGGAGGAGAGTCGGATGCTCTCCTGGTGTTCTAGCTGGCCTCATGAGTCTGGCATATCTGCCACCCCCCCTTTTGGACCTGTGGGGGACTGCTGCCAGCCACTCACTGATTTGACAAACCCGCGAGGCTCCCAAGATGGCGGGTAATAGCACCGGAGGCACAAAGCTGGCAAATACAATATCTGCTCTAAACCTCATCTTCATAGAATTCCTGGCCCTTATAACTGAGAGGAGACGGAGAGTGCAATCCCTATTATGGATGGAGATAGTGCAGGGGAAAGAACCTACCCAGTCAGGTGAGTCAGTCTCCTGTGGGAGAAGAGGAGCCGATCCAACCAGCGTGCTGGAAGGCGAACCTGCTCGGGCACATATCTCTGGTACTGAGCTGTTGGGGACTGAGTCTGGGAGTGATGAGTCGGGGTCGGTTCCTGGGCCCTGGAGAGGCCTCTTATAAAGCCTTCCAAGTTGGCGGCGATGACCAGGAGACCTCAAAGTCGCTTAGGGCAACGCTGCAGACTGCACTCCCAAGCTGTAAAACACAGTTTGACCATGACAAGCTGCTGAATAGCCAGTTACCACACAACCTAATTGAGATTGGATGAGGCTGCCCTATGAAAGCTGAGGCGTTCATCTGATTTATTATTATTTTACTTTAGTCAAGGTGGACTTACTTTGCTTACTTACTAGCATAGTTAATTGTTATTATCAAACCTGCTTTCCATGTCTTATTTCTCTCTCTGTTTACTCAACATCAGTCTTTAGACAGGATTACCAAATCTAATCTGTTTATGTAATTAATTAAAAAAAAAATGTGTGTATTAATCGTGATATGCCTTACACCAGTGGTTCCCAAACATTTTAGGTCCAAGGCGCCCTTAATATTTTTTCAAGGCGCCCCAAGTCAAAAAAATGTTTTAGGTTGTTTATATGTACAGCGCAGCGGCATATACTTGGCCCCTGTTCGTCAGAAATGCTTGCTGATCAAGCGCAGATCCAGAACCTAATCTTGGGAGGGACACTGGTAGATTATTTAAAGAAACAATCAAGGCACAATAACCACTACAGCACTTTGTAGTAGTTATGGTGCCAGTAGTGCCGTAGTTTAATCCCAGAGTAAGTAGTCAAACTGTTTAAGATAGGGGCTGTAGGAGGGGATAGGGGCAGCAGTGTGTGTGAGGGGTGCAATATGTGTGTGTGTACGTGTGTATGGTGGTGTGTGAGGGGTGCAGTGTGTGTGTTTGTGTTAGGGGTGCAGTGTGTTTGTGTATGTGGGGCAGTTTGTGCGTGAGGGGTACAGTGTGTGTGGGGGGCAGTGTGTGTATGGGGTGGGTTGTATGAGGGGTACAGTGTGTGTGTGTGGGGGTGCAGTGTGTGTGTGTGTATGGGGGGGGCAGTGTGTACGTACGAGGGAGCAGAGTGTGTGTATGGGGGGAGTTAGTGTCTCTGTGGGGGTAGGAGGGCAAATTCATAAATATATAATTAATTAAACAATTATTTTCATATCCCCCCTCCCTGCTTACCTTTGCCTGGGAGGGGGGCATTTCCTGCAATCCCTGGTGGTCCAGTGGAGAAGCCCTGGTGGTTCCAGTGGTGAGAGTGAAATGCTAGAGTTTACTCTCTCGCGTGATTCGGAGCGTTGCAAGTTAGAGCTCCTCCCCTGCCACATTACACTGTTAGCGGGCTTGAGAGGGAGATCTGATTTTCCCTCCAGGTCTGCAGAGCTGGAAGAAGAGAGGGAGGCACAGTTCCCGGTGCTATCATCATAGCACTGGGAAAATATCTTGCGGTGCCCCTGTGTGCAATGGGGTGCCGTGGCACACAGTTTGGGAACAGATGCCTTACTCCATGCAAAGTCATATTTAAAGTTATCAGTGCATCTGCACAAGAAAAATAAAGAATCATAAAAAAAACCAAAACATATAAAATTAAAAGAGTGATCTCTGCTCTATAAATCATAGGACATGGTGACTAGACAGTACCCCTACTTTCTAAAAATGCTAACACCTCAAGAAACATGTGCACGGAACATCTCCTATGTAGAAACAGAATCCTACCCAAGAAAAACTGATGGTTCCTTGTCGGGAAAGACCCTAATATTCCATAATGACCATCATACTGCAGATAGGGTTAGAATATGAAAATCCAACTTTCAAACACCATTTTTATAACACCATTAATGTTTGCAAGCATCTCTTTTTTTTTCTTTAGATTTTCAATAAAATAAATGTTTAGACTTATGATCTTCCTGCATCCGCCTGTATGTACATAAATAGTCATTTTACAAATTGCTTTTGACTGGCACCAAATAAAGGTTCTGATTTAACCACATATAAACAGGAAAAAAAATCACACTGCTATATCAATTGAGAGGAGTTATTTATTTTCTGTTTGATTATAGCGAATGTACTGTTTATTATTTTCTTTGTAAAAAACTTACTTATTCTGCACTTATATTTAGCAACACATGGAAAGAAATGGTGTTAAGGATTTTGATAAACTATTTAATCAGCCACATGCTGAGAATGCTAATTTCATTGAAAATGTGTTTGTTTTACTGTATATGAGCTATATTTCCTTTAATGTTAAATTTCAATGTAATAATTATTGTAAATTGATTATATTGAGTATATCTGGTAAGCCACGGTTTAATTTCTACTACCATAGCACAGTGATCATTAACCTCATACTGTTAACCCCTTAATCACCAATAACATTATATGCCACCACTACAATATATTGCCTAAAGCCCCTATTATTCTAGCATGGAATCTGTAGCTGGATATTACCGTTCTGTTTTTTATATGAGTAGGACATTCCATTTTGAAAGTGAATCTGCATAGACTTGCAGTGGTAAGTGATGTGTTAAATTACAACTCAATACAGAATACAGAGAGCATAACTAATTAAACCTTTTTCACTACAGAGATATTTTGCCCACAAATTTAGAAAACAATAAAATGTACAGACATAATGTTTATTGTTTACATTCTGGTGATTATATGGCAATCTGCTTTCAATTAAATAAACTTTTGTTTTGTTCTAATTTCATGTGTTAGTTATGCATTAACCCCTTAGTGACCAGACCGTTTTTCAATTTTCTTACCGTTAAGGACCAGGGCTCTTTTTACATTTCTGTGGTGTTTGTGTTTAGCTGTAATTTTCCTTTTACTCATTTACTGTACCCACACATATTATATACTGTTTTTTTTATCACCATTAAATGTTTTTTCTAAAGCTACCATTATTTTCATCATAGCATACAATTTACTATAAAACAATATATAAAATATGATGAAAAAAATTAACAAACACACTTTTTCTAACTTTGACCCCCAAAATCTGTTATGCATCTACAATTGCCAGAAAACACCCATGCTAAATAGTTTCAACATTTTGTCCTAAGTTAAGAAATACCCAATGTTAACACATTCTTAGCTTTTTTTTTTGCAAGTTACAGGGCTATAAGTACAAGTAGGACACTGCTGTAAATATATATTTTTAAAATTAATCAGTAGTGACATTGTAACACTGTTATCAGCCATAAATCTCTGAATCACACCTCACATGTACATATTTATTTAAAGTAGACAACCCAGGGTATTTAATATGGGGTATGTCCAGTCTTTTTTAGTAGCCACTTGGTCACAAACACTGGCCAAAGTTAGCATTTATATTTGCTTGTGTGTTAAAAATGCAAAAAACTATTATGAACGTTAACTTTGGCCAGTGTTTGTGACTAAGTAGCTACTAAAAATTACTTGGTATTAGTAATTAATCTGCCCCTACTCGCTATATTGCGAGTAGGGCCATGTGTACACAGGCTGCTCACTGTTTTTAATTTTTTTTTTAAAATAACCCCCCCATAAATGGCTCCATAGTTGGGCATCTCTTAACTAGCCTGGGGGGACATAGTGTCCCCCCCAAGCCCCAACCTGTGTCCTGCTAATGGGGGCTATACAAGAAAACAGGGGACATAGGGTCCCCCTTGGCCCCAACCCATGAGCGGCAGGTGGGGGCCCTAAATGAAAATGGGGGGGGGACCTATTGTCTTCCCACCTGGCTCCCACCCCTGAGCGGTGGGTGGGGGCCCTAAATTACAATAAGGGGGGACCTATTGTCCTCCCCCTGGCCCCCACCCCTGAGCAGTGGGTGGGGCCCCCCAAATTACAATATGGGGGGACCTATTGTCCTCCCCCCAACCCCCACCAATGAGCGCCGGGTGGGGGGCCCTAAATGAAAATGGGGGGACCTATTGTCCTACATAGCTTTCCCCCATCCATGGGTGATGGGTGGGGCTAAGTGTAAATACCCACCCGGGCGACTAGGGGTCCTCAAGCCCCTAATCACCACCCCAACATTTTTTAATAAACACCTACCCCCCTCACCCTAAAAAGAGTGAGGCGGGAACAAGAAAACTAAATCCCTGTAAAGAAAAACATAACTTACCATTTGATGTCTTCTTTTTTCTAAAATCTTCTTTTTTCAGCCCCCAAAAAGGCCAAATAAAAATCCATAATACCTGGCGAACAAATAAAATAAAAAACCTGAGCGTCCAAAAAATCAGACGAAAAGAAAAAAACAGACGCTAAAAAAGTAATCCATCTTCACCCAGCGAGGGCACCACGCAAACTGAGCTCAGAAGGGTGGGGAAAGGCTTATAATGCACTTTTGAAAAAGCCTTTCGGACAGACGAAAAGCGTCAAGTGGGACTCTTACCTTATTTTAAATACTTTTATTGTTTATATGTTCCTTATAATAAATAGTTACTTTTTACAATACTATTTGTTCTTTTGGCTTGCTACCTGATACCATCCATATCCTGAGGTGGGGATTATACCATCCATGCTGTTCCAACTAGAGCAAGTCTTGCTCTATTAAATATAGGTACATTTCCTTCTATTTATTTGATATATCAGTACTTACTGCACCATTTGAGTTCTTTCTGCTCTTTTACCCCCATATATACTACGTATATCTGCATTTGCATCTGGAGGACCAGCACTACACCAACCACCATATATCCTTAGACGGGGATTATACCGTCCACGCGCAATACAGCAGAGCTCTAATATAGCTCTATTAAATGTGAGCGGTTTTCTTATAGCTACTACCTACATTATTTGCACTGTACCATGTTGTACTGCACTATCATGGTCTCGTTTCTTTATCCTGAGGTTTGCAACATTGTATTTCCTAAAGGTTTATGTATGTATGTATGATCTGTGTGGCGCAGTGTACGCCATATATTTTTCTATTATGGATTTTTATTTGGCCTTTCTTGGGGCTGTAAAAAGAAGATTTTAGAAAAAAGAAGACATCAAATTACCGTATATACTCGAGAATAAGTCGACCCGAATATAAGTCGAGACCCCTAATTTTACCCCAAAAAACTGGGAAAACATATTGACTCGAGTATAAGACTAGGGTGGGAAATGCAGCAGCTACTGGTAAATTTCTAAAGGGAGGGGGGCTCTCATTCCCTGGTGGTCCAGTGGATGGATTGTGCAGGAGGGGGGCTGTCAGCGAGCTGTAACTTACCTTCACAGCAGCTCCTGTCAGCTCCCTTCTCTCTCCTCCGGTCAGCTCCCACTGTAAGTCTCGCGGCCGCACAAAGCGTTGCCACGGTAACCCGTGGCAACGCTCTGACCCCGCGGGTCTCGCGAGACTTGCAAGGGAGCTGACCGGAGGAGAGAGAAGGGAGCTGACAGGAGCTGCTGTGAAGGTAAGTAACAGCTCGCTGACAGCCCCCAACAGGACCGCCGGGCTTGTAATGAGCCCGGCAGTCCTGTCTTTATTATGGCAATGTAAGTTGCCATAATGCAGACATTAACTCGAGTATAAGACGAGTGGGGGGTTTTCAGCACAAAAAATGTGCTGAAAAACTTGTCTTATACTCGAGTATATACGGTATGTTATTTTTTATTTACAGGGAGGACAGTAGGTCCCCCTCATTTTCATTTAGGGCCCCCATCCGCCCCTCATTGGTGGGGGCTGGGGGAGGACAATAGGTCACCCCCTTATTATAATTTAGGGCCCCCACCTGCCGCTCAGGGGTGGAGGCTGGGGGGAGGACACTAGGTCCCCCCATTTTCATTTAGTGCCCCCCCCGCTGCTCATGGGTGGGGGCCGGGAGGGAGGACAATAGGTTCCCCCACTTATTGTAATTTAGGGCCCTTCCCGCTGCTCCTGGGTGTGGGCCAGGGGGAAGGACAATAGGTCCCCCATTTTCATTTAGGGCCCCCACCCCCTGCTTATGGGTGGGGGACGACAATAGGTCCCCACCATTTTCATTAAGGGCCCCCACCCGCTGCTCAAGGGTGGGGGCCAAGGGGGACTCTATGTTTAGTTGAATAGCCCCCAACTCGTGGGGCATGGCTAGTAAATAGGGGGCCATCTGTTAGAAGGGGGTGGGGGCCTTTTTTATTTTTTTTTACAACAGTGAGCAGCCACTGGCTGCTCACTGTTTAGTAGACATGCCACTACTTGCGGCATAGCGAGTAGTGGCATTCAGGAGATTTTAATCTCCCTTATGCTATTATGGGGGTCATATTTTTTAATTTTACAAGGAGGGAGCTGCGTGCCGGTAGCCCCTCCTTGTAATAAACCAAATGAACGAACGAAGAGGTCTTGAATAGGTGAAACTCCCGTTCGAATGCCCAAGTGTTTAACTGGGCATGTGTGGGAATTTCTCAGCACTATCTAGTGTGGGCAGATGACTTGTCCCATAGGGACTTCACCAATCCACACAAAGATGGCGGCGCCCAGGAACTAGGTCCGGGCACAAAATAAAGATGAAAAAATAGGTAAGCTGGGGGGCTTAGGGGCATTTGGGGGTGACTAGGGGCACACTTAGATGTAGTGGAGTCAGGAGGGGGGTTAATTAAAAACTGGATTCGGCTATGACAGTGCCACTTTAAGGAGTTAATTATTTAAAATATTTGTAGGTGTATTATTAGTTAATGAAGTAGTTAATGTGCACATTTACCTAATTACATTTTTGTTGTAGCTAAACGTATTTTATTCACTCTATTTCTATTTAATTTGTTTAAAAAATGTAGACAGAGCTGAAAATGAATAAAGATGATTGTGACTATTTAACCACAATCACAAAACCAGAAATGTGTCATGGATCCCATTTTTCCCCATCTGCTTCAAATTTTGTTTATTGAGGTTGTAATTATTCTCAACTTTCGTATGATCTGCCTAATGAGCCATATGTGGATAAAATCACATAATTTTAAGTACTGGAAACCGATGCCAATACACAGCTTTAAGTAATCTGGTTATTATGTGTACAAAATAGAGCTAGAAATTGGCATTGTTTTATTAGATTACTAATTAAATACTTTGTTATTCTTATTATTGGTGACCTTCGGCGACCCTCTTATGACATAAATTTTTTTTACCTTGTTACCTATTAAATTGATTATGAAATGATAGCGCACCTTGTTTTAATGTTTTAAAATGCTACTTCACATATACATCCTATCCCATATATAGTCTTTCCTTTTTCCACTAGTCTGTTTCAAAGCTGAAATTATTTTTTTTCATACATATCAATGGTTCAGCTTCTCAACTCGTGAATACAGTATTTTTTTGCAGTGCAGTTATTTTAGTATATAAGTTTTTTATTTGACAATTTATGCTATTATTTAAATTCTTTGTAACAGCAACATTATGTTGTAAACCTTGGTAGAAGACTTAAAGGACACGAGTCAACTTCAAAAATACTTTTTTAATATAATAATCCTTTCATCAAGTATTAGAAGGAAATATACAGATGTTTAAATTACGTAGATGAAAAAAAGTAATAAATAGAAAAACTCATCGCACCTTTAGTTCATGACAGGATCACTCAACAACACACAAGAAAACTGACCAACTCTATGGCAGGGGTGCCGAAAAGGTAGATCCCCAGATGTTTTTAAACTACAGCTTCCATGATGCTTTGTTTTTCTAAAGGAATGCATAGGCACGCACAGCATCATGGGAGTTGTAGTTCTACAACATCCAATGATCTACCTTTTGGGCACCCCTACTCTATGATTTTCCCTGCTTCATTTCCTGCTCAGAAACAGGGAAGACATGTGAATTTATAAAATTTGAGGTCAAAATTGTCAAACTAAAAAAATCTCTAACTCAGCTAAGCTTACAGTTCAGCTACTTTGGACTTAAATTTTAAATTCACTTCAAATTCACTTTAAAATTCTTACTTTAGTGAATAAACCTGTTATAACCTGGTTTTCAAACACTGTCTAACCAAAACTACATGTACATGGCTGAAGGAATCTGCCATGTGCTAAAAGTAGAGATGAGTTTTTGGATTATTTTTTTTTAAATATACTTTTTTTTAACAAATAATCTTTTAATCTTTCTTTTCAATATTTAATGAAAGGATTGTTATATTAAAACTTTTTTTGAGATGGCAGTTGTCCTTTAAAACAACAACCATGTGTTTGCATAGGGACAGGAGAGTTTGCAGCGTTGAGAACTCCTAACACTGACCAATCAGGTCAACTGGTACAAAATTGAAGTTAAAACAGCTAAAATATAAAAATATAGGTCTTCTTCTAATCAGGGGAGAGGCAAGTTGATGTGACGTGCACACGCCCACTTGTTTGTCTGCTGCAATAACCAGGCTGGTAGATGGAGGTTTGTCTGACTAAGATTTGAGGCCCTTACATGCTGGGACCACAGATTTTCCCTGTGGATAGGAGGCTGATGGAGACTGGGGGTTAGTAGCAACGGAAGTGCCTGCATATGGCTTTTCCCGACAGCTTATTTGTTTGTGAAGCATACACTAATGAAGAATTGTTCCCCTTGATCTGCACACTCCTGGTAGACTGGCCGAAAATAGGCAGCTAAGTATTTAAATTTTACCAAGATGTATATGGTTTGAACATTGGAAATTAAGACATCTAAGACTGTCACTATACTATTCCAGCATCTATATACTTTATATTTGGCAATTGTCCTTCTTTAAAAATAAGAAATACATTTAATTGTTGAGCTAGAATTGTTAGACAATAGTAATGTCACAAACACAAAATTTTCGGTTGGCGAACGGCGGATGCGAACTTCCGCAAACGTTTGCGAACCGGGCGAACCGCCATTGACTTCAATGGGCAGGCGAATTTTAAAACCCGCAGGGACTCTTTCTGGCCACAATAGTGATGGAAAAGTTGTTTCAAGGGGACTAACACCTGGACTGTGGCATGCCGGAGGGGGATCCATGGCAAAACTCCCATGGAAAATTACACAGTTGATGCAGAGTCTGGTTTTAATCCATAAAGGGCATAAATCACCTAACATTCCTAAATCACAATGGATATGGATTGACACCTGTCCTCAGAGACCCTGATACACACTGACACAGAGCAGAATAGGGACTGTTCCCCCTACATAGGGTCACTTGGCAGATATGGATTGAGCAGAATAGGGACTGTTCCCCCTACATAGGGTCACTTGACAGATATGGATTGACACCTGTTCTCAGAGACCCTGATACACACTGACACAGAGCAGAATAGGGACTGTTCCCCCTACATAGGGTCACTTGGCAGATATGGATTGAGCAGAATAGGGACTGTTCCCCCTACAGAGGGTCACTTGACAGATATGGATTGACACCTGTTCTCAGAGACCCTGATACACACTGACACAGACCAGAATAGGGACTGTTCCCCCTACATAGGGTCACTTGGAAGATATGGATTGACACCTATACTAATGATCCCTGATACACACTGAGACAGAGTAGAATAGGGACTGTTCCCCCTACATAAGGTCACTTGGCAGATATGGATTGACACCTATCCTAATGATCCCTGATACACACTGACACAGAGCAGAATAGGGACTGTTCCCCCTACATAGGGTCACTTGGCAGATATGGATTGATACCTGTCCTCAGAGCCCCTGATACACACTGACACAGAGCAGAATAGGGACTGTTCCCCCTACATAGGGTCACTTGGCAGATATGGATTGACACCTATCCTAATGATCCCTGATACACACTGACAGAGCAGAATAGGGACTGTTCCCCCTACATAGGGTCACTTGGCAGATATGGATTGACACCTGTCCTCAGAGACCCTGATACACACTGACACAGAGCAGAATAGGGACTGTTCCCCCTACATAGGCTCACTTGGCAGATATGGATTGACACCTGTCCTCAGAGACCCAGATACACACTGACAGAGCAGAATAGGGACTGTTCCCCCTACATAGGGTCACTTGGCAGATATGGATTGACACCTGTCCTCAGAGACCCTGATACACACTGACACAGAGCAGAATAGGGACTGTTCCCCCTACATAGGCTCACTTGGCAGATATGGATTGACACCTGTCCTCAGAGACCCAGATACACACTGACAGAGCAGAATAGGGACTGTTCCCCCTACATAGGGTCACTTGGCAGATATGGATTGACACCTATCCTAATGATCCCTGATACACACTGACACAGAGCAGAATAGGGACTGTTCCCCCTACATAGGGTCACTTGGCAGATATGGATTGACACCCATCATAATGATCCCTGATACACACTGACACAGAGCAGAATAGGGACTGTTCCCCCTACATAGGGTCACCTGGCAGATATGGATTGACACCTGTCCTCAGGGACCCTGATACACACTGACACAGAGCAGAATAGGGACTGTTCCTCCTACATAGGGTCACCATTTTTAGCCCAAGGCAGCTCATCGCATCAGGCCTTTTTTAGTCGAATGTATCGCCCACTGTCAGTCCCTTCGGGATCCATCCCTCATTCATCTTAATAAAGGTGAGGTAATCTAGACTTTTTTGACCTAGGCGACTTCTCTTCTCAGTGACAATACCTCCTGCTGCACTGAAGGTCCTTTCTGACAGGACACTTGAAGCGGGGCAGGCCAGAAGTTCTATCACAAATTGGGATAGCTCAGGCCACAGGTCAAGCCTGCACACCCAGTAGTCAAGGGGTTCATCGCTCCTCAGAGTGTCGATATCTGCAGTTAAGGCGAGGTAGTCTGCTACCTGTCGGTCGACTCGTTCTCTGAGGGTGGATCCCAAAGGGCTGTGGCGATGCGTAGGACTTAAAAAGCTCCGCATGTCCTCCATCAACAACACGTCTTTAACCCCTTAAGGACACATGACATGTGTGACATGTCATGATTCCCTTTTATTCCAGAAGCTTGGTCCTTAAGGGGTTAAAGCGTCCTGTCCTTGCCGGCGTGGTCGTGGGAGGAGGAGGATGACTTTCACCTCTTCCCCTGTTAGATTCCCGTTATGCTGTGACATCACCCTTATACGCTGTGTACTTTTAATTTATTTTGCAAATGCTGCATCCTTTCCGACTTGTTGTAATTCGGTAACATTTCCACCACTTTCTGCTTATACCGGGGGTCTAGTAGCGTGGACACCCAGTACAGGTCGTTCTCCTTCAGCCTTTTTTATACGAGGGTCCCTCAACAGGCACGACAGCATGAAAGACCCCATTTGCACAAGGTTGGATGCCGAGCTACTCATTTCCCATTCCTCCTCCTCAGTGATCTCAATGAAGGTATGTTCTTCCCCCCAGCCACGTACAACACAACGGGTACCAGATAGGTGACAACGAGCACCCTGGGATGCCTGTTGTGGTTGGTCTTCCTCCTCCTCCTCAAAGCCACATTCCTCCTCTGACTCCTCTTCCTCACAATCCTCTTCCAGCGTTGCCGCAGGTCCAGCAAGCGATGCTGATAAGGCTGTTTCTGGTGGTGATGGTGACCACAACTCTTCCTCTTCACGCTCATCTACGGCCTGATGCAGCACTCTTCGCAGGGCACACTCCAGGAAGAAAACAAATGGTATGATGTCGCTGATGGTGCCTTCGGTGCGACTGACTAGGTTTGTCACCTCCTCAAAAGGACGCATGAGCCTACAGGCATTGCGCATGAGCATCCAGTAACATGGCAAAAAAATTCCCAGCTCCCCAGAGGCTGTCCTTGCACCCCGGTCATACAAATATTCATTAACGGCTTTTTCTTGTTGGAGCAGGTGGTCGAACATTAGGAGTGTTGAATTCCAACGTGTCGAGCTGTCGCAAATCAAGCGCCTCACTGGCATGTTGTTTAGCCGCTGGATATCTGCAAAGTGCGCCATGGCCGTGTAGGAACGCCTGAAATGGCCACACACCTTCCTGGCCTGCTTCAGGATGTCCTGTAAGCCTGTGTACTTATGCACAAAGTGTTGTACGATCAGATTACACACATGTGCCATGCACGGCACATGTGTAAACTTTCCCAACTTCAATGCCGCCAACAAATTTGTTCCGTTGTCACAAACCACTCTGCTGATATCCAGTTGCTGCGGAGTCAGCCACTTTTCCACCTGTGCATTCAGGGCGGACAGGAGTGCTTGTCCGGTGTGACTCTCTGCTTTCAAGCAAGTCAAACCCAAGATGGCGTGACACTGCCGTATCCGTGATGTGGAATAGTACCTGGGGAGCTTGGGGGGTGCCGTTGATGTGGAGCAAGACGCAGCAGCAGAAGAGGATTCAGCCGAGGAGGTTATGGAAGAGGATGGAGTAGGAGGAGTAGAGGAGGTGGCAGCAGGCCTGCCTGCAAGTCGTAGCGGTGTCACCAAGTCCTCTGCAGAGCCACGCATTCCATGCTTGGCAGCCGTCAGCCGGTTTTCCCAATGCGCAGTGTAGGTGATATACCTACCCTGACCATGCTTTGCAGACAAGGTATCAGTGGTCAGATGGACCCTTGCCCCAACACTGTGTGCCAGACATGCCATTATTACCTTTTGCACAATCGAGTACAGGTTGGGGATTGACATTTGTGAAAATAAATTTTGTCCGGGTACCTTCCACTGCGGTGTCCCAATAGCTACAAATTTTTTGAACGCCTCAGACTCCACCAGCTTGTATGGTAAAAGCTTGCGGGCTAATAGTTCAGACAAGCCAGCTGTCAGACGCTGGGCAAGGGGGTGACTTTCTGACATTGGCTTCTTACGCTCAAACCTGTCCTTGACAGACACCTGACTGTGGGCAGATGAGTGGGAACTGCTCAAGGCGAGAGACGGAGTGGCGGATGGTTGAGAGGGGGCAAGGAGGACAGCAGTGGTTGATGTGGCTGAAGATGCTGGACCAGGAGGAGGATGGCGGCTTTGAGTTTGTGTGCTGCTTGTACTCATGTGTTGATTGGCGTGCTGTCGGGCTGACCCCGGGTGCCGATGCATGCTGTCTGACTGTGCCACTAGCTTCTAGCGTCGACCTCCCCCTGCTTCCAACTCGTCTCCTCCTCCTCTCTGTCTCCCCATCTGAACTTTCGCTCTGTTCTTCTTCTTGCCGAGCGGGCACCCACGTGACATCCATGGACGCATCGTCATCATCAACCGCTTCACTTGTATCTGACAACTCAGCAAAGGAAGCAGCAGCGGGTACAACATCATCATCATCACACCGTACATCCATGTGTGTAACGCTGCCTGCCTGAGACATATCCCTGTTATCTACATTCTCTGACAATAATGGTTGCACATAACTCATTTCTTCAAACGATGTGTAAATAACTCCTCTGACATACCAAGTGAAGCGGCTGTGGTACTAGTGTTGGTGGTGGCGGCAAGTGGGTGAGTGGTATCTTGAGAGGTGCCCGAAGCTAAGCTGGAGGAGGATGGTGCGTCAAGGTTCCGAGCGGAAGCTGTAGAAGATTGGGTGTCCTGTGTTAGCCAGTCAACTATGTCCTCAGAACTTTTCAAGTTCAGGGTACGTGGCCTCTGAAAACTGAGCATTATTCTAGGGCCAAAGGGAATCACAGCACCACGACCACGATGGCCTCTGCGGGGTGGCCTGCCTCATCCTGTCATTTTTTGGGGGATTAGTGGTACTATGCGTGCAAGCTACTGTGAGACCAGATATGTGTGGCAATGTGCACTGGCAGAGTACACGCTGTAGGCCTGACACCCGCTTGAAGACAACTAACTGCTATTCAATCTATAACAGTGGAAAAGGTTTTTTGGTTTTAAATGCACGCTATAGTGACACCAGATATGAGTGGCAAAGTGCACTTGCAGAGGTTGGCAGAGTACATGCTGAAGGCCTGACACACCCGCTTGAAGGACACTGACTGCTATTAGCTTACAGTGAAAAACTTTTTTAGTTTTAAAGGCACGCAATTGTGACACCAGATATGAGTGGCAAAGTACACTGGCAGAGGTTGGCAGAGTACACGCTGAAGGCCTGACACCCAGACGCTAGCAGACAACTAACTTCTATTCAATCTATTACAGTGAAAAAAATGTTTTTTCTTTTTAAATGCAAGCTTAAGCTATTGTGACACCAGATATGAGTGGTGGCACTGGGCAAGTGGGCACAGTATCCACTGTGAGCCTGACACAGAAGCTGGCAGGCAGGAACTGCAATTACATTAGACAAAAAAAACAGACTGATGTTTTAGCCCTAAAAAGGGCTTTTTGGGGTGCTGTCCTTACAGCAGAGATCAGATGAGTCCTTCAGGACTGTAGTGGACACTGAATACCCTAGCCAAGCTATCAATTTCACTATCAAATGAGCAGCAGCTACACTTTCCCTCCTCTATCTAAGAATGCAGCTTCAGAATGAATCTAAAATGGATGCTGTACAGGAGTTGGGAGGGTCTGGAAGGGAGGGTCTGCTGCTAATTTGCTGGAATGTGTCTGCTGACCGTGAGGCACAGGGTCAAAGTTTACTCAATGATGACGAATAGGGGGCGGATCGAACCCACGCTATGTTCGCTGGGAACTATTCGCCAGCGAACAGTTCGGTACATCACTATTAGACAATTCAACTCAAAAGCAAAGCTTGCCTTGCAAGTCAGTTAATCCGCAGTTACTACAACATTGTAGGCTGGAACCTGTCTAGCTGGACTGTGGAATCCCCAGGAAACTACTAACAAAATGTTGAAGGCTGTTAAGCATTTATCTATTAAGCGAGACAAGTGCATGAACTACATATAGAATTTATAGTGCGTAATTTAGTAGATTTCGTATAGTAAACAACTGCTGAGGTTGAAGGGTTAAATAACCCAACCCAAAAACAAAAGCATTTCTTGCATTACAAGTGAAGACATCTAAGACTGTGTTTAAAAAAAACGTTTTAAATTAATTTTTTTATGACTCCTTCATCTATATATCTTATTACATAGTTAGATAGCTGAAAAGAGACTTGCGTCCATCAAGTTCAGCCTTCCTCACATTTGTTTTTTGCTGTTGATCCAAAAGAAGGCAAAAAAAACCCAGTTTGAAGCACTTCCAATTTTGCAACAAGCTAGGAAAAAAAATAATTCTTGACCCCAGAATGGCAGTCAGATTTATCCTTGGATCAAGCAGTTATTACCCTACATTGAAAGATTATATCCTTGAATATTCTGTTTTTGCAAGTATGCATATAGTGGTTGTTTGAACATCTGTATGGACTCTGATAAAACCACTTCTTCAGGCAGAGAATTCCACATCCTTATTGTTCTTACAGTAAAAAAATCCTTTGCCTTAGACAAAATCTTCTTTCTTCCAGTCTAAACGCATAACCTTGTGTCCTATGTAAAGTCTAGTTTGTGAATAGATTTCCACACAATGGCCCCGAATATATTTGTATAATGTTATCATATCCCCTCTCAGGCGATGTTTTTCTAAACTAAATAGGTTTAAATGTGTTAACCTTTCTTCATAGCTGATATGTTCCATTCCTTTTATTAATTTTGTAGCCTGCCACTGCACTTTTTCTAGTGCCATAATATCCTTCTTTAGAACAGGTGCCCAAAATTACACAGCATATTCAATATGTGGTCTTAGTAGTGATTCATAAGGAGGCAAAATTATATTTTCATCCCGAGAATGAATGCCCTTTTTCATGCATGACAATACCTTACTGGCCTTAGCCACTGCTGACTAACATTGCACATTGTTGCATAGTTTGTTGTCTATAACAATTCCCAAGTCTTTTTCGTGTGCTGTTATCCCTAATTCGCTTCCACTAAGGGTATACGTTGCTTGTGCATTCTTTATACCGAAGTGCATAACTTTGCATTACATTAAATTTCATCTGCCATTTGAGTGCCCAGTCCTCCGGTCTATCTAAATCCCTCTGCAGCAAAGTAATATCTTGCTCACATTGTATTATTTTACAGTTTTTTTGTGTCATCTGCAAACACTGAAATATGAATTTCAATGCTTTTTCCAAGATCATTTATAAAAATGTTAAAATAGAAGGGGTCCCAGAACAGACCCATAAAGGACACCACTTGCCACCTCTGATAACCTTTCAAATATTTTCCCAGCCACAGAAGTTAGGCTCACAGGTCTATAATTTCCAGGCAAGGATTTTGAACCCTTTTTGAATATATGAACCACATCTGCCTTCCTCCAATCCTCTGGAACACTTACTGAAAGAAAATAATCTTGAAAGCTTAAAAACAGAGGTTCACTTATTTCTACACTGCATTCCTTAAGTACTCATGAATGGATACCGTCAGGCCCTGGAGCTTTGTTTATATGAACTTTCTTTAGTTGCTGCAGCACCTTGTCTTGGGTTAACCAATTACAATTATTCTGCAAGTTTTTAGTAGCAATCATTTGCACATCTATTGCCATGGGTTCTTCCTTAATATATACGGAGGAGAAATAGTTATTTAAAATTCCTGCCTTTTCCTGGTCTTCATTAACTAACACCCCCATTTCAGTTTTTAGTGTACCTACACTTTTTTCTTTTTTAAATTTAATTTATGTACTATAGGAACTACATCTTCCTTCCTCCAATCCTCTGGAAACCTTCCTTAAAGAAAAGAATCTTAAAAGATTAAAAACAGAGGTTCACTTATTTCTACACTTAGTACTCATGTAGAAATAAGTGAACCTCTGCTAATTGTCCTTTTTTCAAAGATGAGCAATCTACTGTGCTAGACAGACATAGGACAAATAACTACTGAGGTCGAAGTGTTAACTAACCTAACCTAAAAATAAAGCCTGTGCTTGCAAGACAGTTAACCTGCAATTATAAATCCCTACCTTCTCTATTCATTAAATGAAGCGAAGGTCTGTAGCCACAATATTGAGTTTGGTGATTGTTTAGCTGGATGGTGGAATCTCCAGGACACTATATTAAAATAAAATCTTGAAGGTTGCTAAGTATTTACCTTTAAAGAAAATCCTGATAAAGATGGCACCAAAAAAATAAAATAAAGATAAGGAGCAAGAAAAAGAGAGAAAAATCCTAATGCAGAGAAAAATAAACTAATAATCTCATTTAATGCATTTAAGCCACTAATCCATGCTCAAGAAAACGTGAGGAAATCACTTCCTTTGGAATACTCAGAAGCTCCAATACTGTAAATACCAATTCACTCGGAGGAGGATCCCTTACTTGTATCCCCTAATACACAGATAATAACACAGCACGTTCTTTCACAGTTATTAGATAATATGTAGGACAAAATTAAAAAGGACTTTGAAACCAATATGTCTGAGTTAAAATCAGAAATGGCAGTTCTCTCTGGCTCTCTAGCTACTCAAGCAGCTATAATAACAACAATTCAGGAGGATCATACTAATCTCCAATCAGTCAATTAAAAAATGGCTGGAAAATAAAATGTTGGATTTGGAAGACAGTTCGAGACAGAAAAATCTTCAAATTAGAGGGATTAAAGAAACAATACAACAGGAACAGCTATCTACTTACCTCGTGAATCTATTTTCTTGAGTACTTAATCCGCAAGAATTGGGAACACTTCCCTTTTGAGTATCAGCACAGGCTCCCTAGACCAAAGGGAGCCTATGCTGATACTTATATAGCTCAATCTAGGGATGTTATTGTCTGTTTCAGCAGCTTTTTTTTTTATTATAAAAGACTGTATTGTACAGAATATCAGAAAGAAAGCACCGATGCAACAGGAATATAAAGATTTAATTTTTTTTCCAGACTTGTCCTTGGCCCCAAGAAAAGCTAGATGGACATTTACGGAACTAATAAGTAGTTTGAGTGAAAATTATATCAAATATGAATAGGTTTTCCCAACAGCCTTAATAGCAAAATATAAAGAAGGTTCCTATCACTTGCTGCGCTCAGAGAAAAATCGATTCTGTGGAAACTAATTATAGCCTGAACAATGAAAGTGTTTTTTTCCCCCTTCCCTGTTATGTAGGGCACTTTATTGTAATATTAGTTGAGCAGTATAGTATGAAGAAATGTGAGTAATAGTGATCTTTTCTTTGTGATTATTAGCTGCACATTAGTTTTGGAAAGCGTATTGTATTTTCACTATAAATGGTATACGGGATTAACATTTGGGAATAAGAAAGATATTTAAGAATATGTGCTAGAAGATAGGGAATTATATAAATACGCGGCACCAGGAATGAATGCGAGCGCAATGATGGAATTGCTCTGGTATTCTCCAGAGAATTGCAAACAAAACAAGGTAGTACTAGCGCTAATATGCAAAGTGAAGAAAACGGATGAGCAGCTGTAACACCAAGTTCTTATCTTAAAAGTAGGTCTAGTGGTAGTGTGCTGGTGCAGCGCTAAAAGTTTATATAATTTTAACAGTTGTGGATATTACTGGTAACACTTGTGAATCAACTTAAAATGTGGGTATATACATGGACAGTACCTTTTGGTATACAAAGAATGTCCTAAGTAGATATTCAATACCTTAAAAACAAAATATACAAAACATAGTGTAAACTGTGACAAAAAAGTGAATTTCAATTAAGAGTGAAAAGTTCCCACTCACACTTTGGAGAGCTAATAGTATATAGCTCAATTTGATAGCTTGTGGGGTCCGTGAAGGCGACCCTATCCCTTCTTTTTGGCTGGATATTCTTTAAATTCTGAAATGTTGAAACATATATATGGTGCAGTACCGTATGGTTCCAAATATGTATAAAAAAGAAGAACAGGTGGGTACTTACAGACACAGAGCCATCCACATCGGCTCTGATCAAGGGTATATGTGGTTAAGGACCACACACCTTCTTTAAAAGAGCAGGAACAATGCCAGCAGTAAAAATATAAGTATATTTATTAGCATAAAACTATATATAACAATATAAAAAACTATGTAAAGCAATATAAAAACACTGGATAGGCATATAAAAAGTCCAAATATATAAAGACCGGTGTATTCCAAGCTCCAGGACGCGTTTCGCTGTAACAGCTTCTTCAACTGGATAAAAAAGTCTTTATTTCTTCTTAGGGACCAGTTCCTGCTTTTATACCTCTTTAAAAGTCCAATCCTAGATTATGAGTCCGTAATTCCGCGGGCTTTCTCCATGGAAACGTGACGCCCTGCGATTCACGTCTCGTTTTCGTTTGTTTCCTGGTTTTTCGCATCACTTCCGGTCACGTGTCGCTCGGCCGATACGTCATGCGTTCCACCTTGCGGTTCACTCGGCCGATACCCGGAAGTGTGCGAAATCATTTTATAACAGTGGGAGGTAGACATGGGAGATTGATTAGGCGTTTTAAATACATAGCAGTACAAATAGCATCTTTTTGTTCCTCTCAATGAGAGGAATCTATGGGTATCTAGTAATTTATTTTATCATGAGGGAAGAAAAACCAATATATAATTTCTATTTCAAAAAATATATATATATTCAGGAGATCTTATATGTATTAAGGGAACATGAATTATAAACATATAAATATGTAAATAAATGTCAAACGTCATAAAGTGCATATGTGATGTTGTAGGGGATCCTAACTTAAGGCAGTAAGCAAAAGCATTTGTTAATACATCTGTTAAATAAAATATACAATATAAAGGAACTATAAAAGGCATATAAAAACCCCAATATAAAATGCAACATATAAACAGTACCTCAATGAGAAATAAAACATATATTTATTTTAAAAAATGGCACATCTCAAAGTCCGTATTAAGACCATATGGGATGAGCGTATTTAATTTAAAAATCCATTCCATCTCGTTCTTACTCATCTTTGTATCAAAGTTTCCTCCTCTCCAATCTCTTTCTAGTTTTTTGATCGCAAAAAATTGGGTACCAACCATTTCACAATTGTGGTGAATTTTGTAATGGGCCGAGACACTATGGTTCTCAAACCCTTTAGTTATATTTCTTCCATGTTCTTCTATTCTTGTATGTAATGCCCTTGTGGTCTTACCTATATATTGCAAACCCCAAGGGCATACCACACAGTGAATAAGGTTATTAGAATGGCAAGTAAGTAGTTCTTTAATTTTGTATTTGGTTCCGTCTTTGCTAAAAAAATGGTTTATATGTCTCTTTCTGCTGGTAGTTCTTTTACATGCTAGACAATTTCCACATCCAAAAAAGCCTTTTTCTAAATTTAAAAATGTATCATTAGATTTTCTTTCTTTTAAAAAGCTGGATGTAAGTGCCGTGCATAGATTGTTCACTCCTCTATGTATAAATCTGGGTCTTTCAGGGAGGAAGGTTTTTGCTGCAGGGTCTTGTAGGAGGATGGGCCAAAATTTGGACACAATATTTCTGACTTTACGATTTTGTGTGCTGTAGTTGCATACAAAGGGAATTTCTTTAAATTCGTTAACCTTTTTCTCTTTATATTTTAAAAGCTTCTCTCTCTCCATTATTTTTACCTCTCTTCTAGCATTCTCTAATTTCGTTTCCTCATAGCCTTTGTCTAAAAAAATCTCGTTTTATCTTATCTGATTGAGTTTCAAAGGTGGTAAGGTCAGTGCAATTCCTGCGGATACGCAAGAATTGCCCTCTAGGGGCATTCTCCAACCAAGGGGCGAAATGACAACTTTCCCTACCTATGAAGCTATTAGCTTCTACAGTTTTAAAGTGATTTCTGGTCTTAATATTTCCATCTTCTATATATATCTGCAAATCTAGAAATATAATTTCCGATTTGCTCCAGTGATTGGTGAGTGTTATTCCCCATGTGTTGTTATTGAGAAAGTTTAAAAATGCAATTAGGTCTCCTTCCTCTCCTTCCCAAATGAAAAAAATGTCATCAATGTACCGGCCATAGGTGACCAAGTTCTGCCTCCAGCCATGCTGGCCATAAATAAACTCTTCCTCCCAATGGGCCATAAATAGATTTGCATAGCTGGGGGCGAACTTGGTCCCCATGGCCGTACCATTGATCTGGAGATAAAACTCCTCTCCATACCAGAAAAAATTGTTCTTAAGAATTAGGTCCATACCTTCTAGAATATACTCTATTTTGATACCTGTTTGGTCTGAAAAATTGGTTAAAAAGAATCTGGTTGCATTACACCCATAACTGTGTGGGATGTTACTGTAAAGGGCCGCAACATCGCTGGGGACCAAGTAACAATTCGAGTTCCAGGTGCATTCCTTTAAAATATTTAAAATGGAAATGGTGTCTTTAATATATGAGGTAGTTTTCTTAACAAGGGGTTGGAGGTGGATATCTACATAATGCGATAATCTGCTTGATATTGAATCTATTCCTGCTACAATGGGTCTCCCCAGGGGATTACTTACATCTTTGTGAACTTTTGGTAAAAAGTAAAATACAGGAATTTTCGGATATTTAATGTTTAAAAAATCAAATTCTTTTTCATTCAGTATTTGTAGTTCTTTACCTTTATTAAAATAGTTAAAGTTCTGATTCATATTTTTACTGGGGTTGTAATTTAGTTTTTTATATGTATGCTCATCTGATAATAATCTTTCGGCTTCTTTACAGTATAGCTCTTTAGACATTAAAACTATCCCCCCTCCCTTATCCGCCGGCTTGATAACCAGGTTAGTATCTGATTTTAAATCTTTAAGGGCTTGTCTTTCTTGCATCGTGAGATTATAATTAAAATGATCTTTTTTTTTCCAATTTTTTGATTTCTGTCATTACCATGGTTTCAAATGTGATCATTTTTTCAGAAATCATTTGTTTAGGGTAAAATGCTGATTTTTCTTTTAATTTAGTGTATCTTGCCTCCTCTCCTTGGTTATATTGTTGTTCTATCGGGTTTTTTGCAAAGTATTTTTTTAGACAAACATTTCTTTTAAACTTGTTTAGGTCTATATAGAATTCAAACTGGTTCAGAGGTTTATTAGGGGCAAATTTTAGGCCTTTCGTTAGCACTTTTTTGTGATGCTCAGTTAATACTTTTTGGCTTAAATTGAAAATCCCCTTTATGGGATCTAAATTCTTTGTGACCTCTCTCGTTTTTCTTTTTTTGATATATTTTCCTCCTCTGGTTCCTCTATACTCAAATTTCTTTGTCTCTTGTAGGGTGTCGTAATGTTGGTAGTGTCCCCCCTTTTGTGTCTTTCTTTTCCCCTGCTCCTCCAAAAATCCTGATCCTCAAATTCATCTAGGGTTAGGAATCTATTACTTGTAGGTAGGGGTTCACTCCTTTTCAGGAAATGGGCAGATTTCTGGTGTGGGGACCCATTCTCCGTTTCTCTCCTCACTATTCTTTCCTTTGGTCTTACGTCTTGGTAGAAAGGTCTCCTCTCGTTTCTCTCCCTCGATCTTTCTTCATACATTGATCTTTTTCTATAGTTCGTTCTTTCCCATGGTTTTGTATCATATGTTATTCTCTTTTCTTCCCTTTCTCTCCCATAGTCACTCCTATTTAGATATCTTTCTTTGTTTTGAACAAATTGTGTTCTAGGTCTATCCCAATTCCTTAATCGAGTTTGTCCATAATTATCATTATATCTTTGATTATATGGTTTACTCTCTCTGTATTTAGGGTATACTCTTTTTTCTCTATCATCTCTTTGGTTATTGGAATTTGGTCTATCATTTAGGTATTCGTTGGGGCCTTTTAAGTTTTCTCTAATTTCTAGATCCTTATTCTGATAATTGTATTTTGAGAATGTTCTGACTTGATTAAGCTTGTAGTCTCTGGTGTCTCTTAAATATTTGTTCTTTTTTATATTAATAATTTCTTTTTCTAATTTGTCTAAGCTTTCTTTAATTTCTAGTGTCATAAGATCAAATTGTTCTTGATTCAATTTATTAAGGATAGCATTTTGGCTTCTATTGATCTCCAAATCTAGTTCTTTAAGATATTCCTTTCTTCTTTTTATAATTAGGTTCATGGAGGTTATAGAAAAGTTTTCAAGCATACAATTCGATTCCTCCATGAAACTGACAACGTCTTTATCGAATGTGGGAGTTTTGAAGTATCTTAAGCCTCTTGGGGTGATACCTTCTTTTAAATATTTTTCCAATGTTGCTATTTCCCACTTTATTTTAAGTTCTTTTTGTAGTAATTTTTCTAAATGTTCATCATTATTGTAGGTTATTTTTTGTCTAATCGATTGGGTATCTGACCATTTGGCTATTTCTGTCTCCATATCCATATATGTTTTATTTCTAGTATCAAATAGTGACATATTAAATCTCACAGCAGCTAAGTACAACAGGTAAAAAGATAAGAAGAAATACCTAAAATAGAAGTGCAAACAAAACAAGGTAGTACTAGCGCTAATATGCAAAGTGAAGAAAACGGATGAGCAGCTGTAACACCAAGTTCTTATCTTAAAAGTAGGTCTAGTGGTAGTGTGCTGGTGCAGCGCTAAAAGTTTATATAATTTTAACAGTTGTGGATATTACTGGTAACACTTGTGAATCAACTTAAAATGTGGGTATATACATGGACAGTACCTTTTGGTATACAAAGAATGTCCTAAGTAGATATTCAATACCTTAAAAACAAAATATACAAAACATAGTGTAAACTGTGACAAAAAAGTGAATTTCAATTAAGAGTGAAAAGTTCCCACTCACACTTTGGAGAGCTAATACTATATAGCTCAATTTGATAGCTTGTGGGGTCCGTGAAGGCGACCCTATCCCTTCTTTTTGGCTGGATATTCTTTAAATTCTGAAATGTTGAAACATATATATGGTGCAGTACCGTATGGTTCCAAATATGTATAAAAAAGAAGAACAGGTGGGTACTTACAGACACAGAGCCATCCACATCGGCTCTGATCAAGGGTATATGTGGTTAAGGACCACACACCTTCTTTAAAAGAGCAGGAACAATGCCAGCAGTGTTATAAAAATATAAGTATATTTATTAGCATAAAACTATATATAACAATATAAAAAACTATGTAAAGCAATATAAAAACACTGGATAGGCATATAAAAAGTCCAAATATATAAAGACCGGTGTATTCCAAGCTCCAGGACGCGTTTCGCTGTAACAGCTTCTTCAACTGGATAAAAAAGTCTTTATTTCTTCTTAGGGACCAGTTCCTGCTTTTATACCTCTTTAAAAGAGGAATCCGCAGGAATTGCACTGACCTTACCACCTTTGAAACTCAATCAGATAAGATAAAACGAGATTTTTTAGACAAAGGCTATGAGGAAACGAAATTAGAGAATGCTAGAAGAGAGGTAAAAATAATGGAGAGAGAGAAGCTTTTAAAATATAAAGAGAAAAAGGTTAACGAATTTAAAGAAATTCCCTTTGTATGCAACTACAGCACACAAAATCGTAAAGTCAGAAATATTGTGTCCAAATTCTGGCCCATCCTCCTACAAGACCCTGCAGCAAAAACCTTCCTCCCTGAAAGACCCAGATTTATACATAGAGGAGTGAACAATCTACGCACGGCACTTACATCCAGCTTTTTAAAAGAAAGAAAATCTAATGATACATTTTTAAATTTAGAAAAAGGCTTTTTTGGATGTGGAAATTGTCTAGCATGTAAAAGAACTACCAGCAGAAAGAGACATATAAACCATTTTTTTAGCAAAGACGGAACCAAATACAAAATTAAAGAACTACTTACTTGCCATTCTAATAACCTTATTCACTGTGTGGTATGCCCTTGGGGTTTGCAATATATAGGTAAGACCACAAGGGCATTACATACAAGAATAGAAGAACATGGAAGAAATATAACTAAAGGGTTTGAGAACCATA
The DNA here is from genome assembly GCF_036172605.1 of Pelobates fuscus. Classification (NCBI taxonomy): domain Eukaryota; kingdom Metazoa; phylum Chordata; class Amphibia; order Anura; family Pelobatidae; genus Pelobates; species Pelobates fuscus. The sequence goes on from NC_086318.1 coordinate 190,031,372, forward strand.
GTGTCTCGGCCCATTACAAAATTCACCACAATTGTGAAATGGTTGGTACCCAATTTTTTGCGATCAAAAAACTAGAAAGAGATTGGAGAGGAGGAAACTTTGATACAAAGATGAGTAAGAACGAGATGGAATGGATTTTTAAATTAAATACGCTCATCCCATATGGTCTTAATACGGACTTTGAGATGTGCCATTTTTTAAAATAAATATATGTTTTATTTCTCATTGAGGTACTGTTTATATGTTGCATTTTATATTGGTGTTTTTAGATGCCTTTTATAGTTCCTTTATATTGTATATTTTATTTAACAGATGTATTAACAAATGCTTTTGCTTACTGCCTTAAGTTAGGATCCCCTACAACATCACATATGCACTTTATGACTTGTTTGACATTTATTTACATATTTATATGTTTATAATTCATGTTCCCTTAATACATATAAGATCTCCTGAATATATATATATTTTTTGAAATAGAAATTATATATTGGTTTTTCTTCCCTCATGATAAAATAAATTACTAGATACCCATAGATTCCTCTCATTGAGAGGAACAAAAAGATACTATTTGTACTGCTATGTATTTAAAACGCCTAATCAATCTCCCATGTCTACCTCCCACTGTTATAAAATGATTTCGCACACTTCCGGGTATCGGCCGAGTGAACCGCAAGGTGGAACGCATGACGTATCGGCCGAGCGACACGTGACCGGAAGTGATGCGAAAAACCAGGAAACAAACGAAAACGAGACGTGAATCGCAGGGCGTCACGTTTCCATGGAGAAAGCCCGCGGAATTACGGACTCATAATCTAGGATTGGACTTTTAAAGAGGTATAAAAGCAGGAACTGGTCCCTAAGAAGAAATAAAGACTTTTTTATCCAGTTGAAGAAGCTGTTACAGCGAAACGCGTCCTGGAGCTTGGAATACACCGGTCTTTATATATTTGGACTTTTTATATGCCTATCCAGTGTTTTTATATTGCTTTACATAGTTTTTTATATTGTTATATATAGTTTTATGCTAATAAATATACTTATATTTTTACTGCTGGCATTGTTCCTGCTCTTTTAAAGAAGGTGTGTGGTCCTTAACCACATATACCCTTGATCAGAGCCGATGTGGATGGCTCTGTGTCTGTAAGTACCCACCTGTTCTTTTTTATACATATTTGGAACCATACGGTACTGCACCATATATATGTTTCAACATTTCAGAATTTAAAGAATATCCAGCCAAAAAGAAGGGATAGGGTCGCCTTCACGGACCCCACAAGCTATCAAATTGAGCTATATACTATTAGCTCTCCAAAGTGTGAGTGGGAACTTTTCACTCTTAATTGAAATTCACTTTTTTGTCACAGTTTACACTATGTTTTGTATATTTTGTTTTTAAGGTATTGAATATCTACTTAGGACATTCTTTGTATACCAAAAGGTACTGTCCATGTATATACCCACATTTTAAGTTGATTCACAAGTGTTACCAGTAATATCCACAACTGTTAAAATTATATAAACTTTTAGCGCTGCACCAGCACACTACCACTATTCTCCAGAGAATGTTTGGTTTGGTATGAATGGGTTGAATGATTGTATTATGATGTTTCTTTGCTTAAGAGTGAATTTGGAAGAATGGATGTTGGTAGTTAACTGTTATGCAAACAAGGGAAGTGTACCGGTAGGGGCTGGGATGGATAGAAAATACTTTAATACGAGTACCAGATATCTACCATACTAGGAACTTGGATGATAATTATAATAAAAGCAAAAATAAATAAATTTTATTGAGTCTAATAAAATTAAGAAAATATATAAGTGCTTGTGTACAAAAGGTGAACAAAGTGATAAGTATTTACACCAGATGCATTAACTACAATGTCACTATTGATACTGAGATAATCTCAAAATATAACTGGCATATGTAGCTCTAATAGGCTACCTCTAGTAGTATATATAGACATAGTAACAATAGATTAATGCTTCATGATAAACTGGTAAAAGTTCAATAACAACATAACCTGTATGGAATACAATCAGCAACATTAGCTTAAATGTCACTATTGATACTAAAATTAATCTCAGAATTAGACTAGCCTGTTTAGCTCTAATAGGCTGCCTCAAATGGTGTATAGAATTAGTTTCAATTGATGCTTCATGGTGGACTGGTAAATAGTGTACCCTATAGCGGGATAGTGGTCTGCTGTGGAGCGAGCCTGAAATAGGTATTATCCTGCACACATCTGTGCCTAGATAAAAAGCTCCGTCTGATCAAAGCAGGAGGGTGGTTAAGCATAGAAGGTAATAGGAAGAGGGGGAGCTATGAGAACAGTAACTAATAATAGGATACAAAGAAATAATAGTATCACATTCTGAACCTGTAGACCTATAATGCCAATGGATAAAGGTGGGGATAATGCTGTTGGAGCAGAATGCTAAATGCTCAAATCATATGGGTTTCCGTAATAGTTGAAATGAGGAAAACTTGCCATGGCTAATAATCCTCTTGAGATCTAGTATAAGGGAGTAATACCAGTGTGAGATAGGTTATAACCGAGCTTGGTAGCTTTAGATAAATAATCCCACTGTGCTGTGATAGCAAACAGAACCAAGCTCACTAAATGGCAGGTAAACACTGCTCCCATACTGTGATCGGTATGAAAGAAAATCTCCCACCTATAGCTTTCCTATGCTAAACTGCTTCCCTCCTGTGCCTTCAAGGGAACCTCCTGCTAGTCCCGCTAGGCTATCGAGACTTAATCCTTACAGCGATATAGCATAATAAAGTGAGTAGGTGAAAAAATAGAAACAATTGCACGGTAGCAAGTCCATGTGCTAGTTCTAAATTATAATAGTAAAACTGCAAGGACCCCTTGACACGCGCATTTCGCCCGACCTGGCTCTTCAGAAGGGACTAACAAGCAAGGTCGGGCGATACGCGCAATATTTAATAATATTGAATACAAGAGCAGAGATAAATAGAGATTAAATGATGATTTGTTGAAATCTGAGGCTAACATGAATAATATGATATCCCATATACAGGAGTTTTTTAGGATTATTGATAACGGGGAAGAGCTAGACACTACTTTGTGGTGTTCATTCAAATGTGTAATTCGAGGTCTATTAATAAAACTAGGATCCAACAAAAAGAGAAATAGGGGAGAGGATCTAAACTCACTGCGTATTAAACTGGTACAACTGGAGAGACAGCACAAGTCACATTTAGACTTAACATTATGATTGGAGCTAAAAAACATCCGGAAAAAGATAATAAATAAAACCTACGATAAAATCAATAGTGCCATAAATAGATTGAAACAGAAATGGTTTTATACTAGTAACAAGACAGGAAAGGCCCTTTTTAATAAAATTAAGAATAGAACTAATCAACAGAGAGTATGCAAAAATACTAGATGGAAATAAAATATGTCTCCCTCCAATTCAAATTGGGAATGCCTTTTGTAACTATTATAATAAATGTATATAATTTGGATATTAATATAGCCCCTATACAAAAAATGGATCAATTTTTAAATAGATTAAATTTACTATATAAATAAATAAACTCTGAAATTCATTTAGAACATCTCAATAAACCTTTTACATTGTCAGAAATCAGTGACACTATAAAAAATCTAAAAACTGGGAAGGCACCTGACCCTGATTGGTTCACATCTCAGTTTTATCAAAAGTTTGACATATTGATATCCCCTATATTGCTGAGACTCTTCTCACAAATAACCAGAGAAAAAAACATTCTGTCTGAGTTGTTACAAGCTCCAGGCAAAGATCCCACTCAAGTTCTAAATTATAGACTAATTTCCTTAATAAAATCAAGACTTGAAGATATATTCACAGATCTTGGCAAAAAGATTAAAGACCGTCATGCCAGAACTGGTGCATCAGGATTAGTGTGGGTTCATTAGCAATAGGGGCACATCTGATAATACAAGAAAATTAATCAATGTAATACACAATATTAACCAACAAGGTTCAGACGCGGCCATGATGGCCCTTGATGTCGAGAAAGCCTTTGATCGCGTGGATTGGAGATTTATGGATGCAGTCCTGGATCCTTTTGGCATCAGGGGCAAAATCAAAGACCGTATAATGGCACTTTATTCTATGCCAAGTGCCAAGATTTTGGGATATATGATGCAATCGGATTGGTTCCAGATTAAAAATGGAACCCGGCAGGGTTGTCCATTGGCCCCATTGCTATATATCTTGACAATGGAACCATTAGCAGAGTTAATAAGATCTAAGATAAACTAATATTGCAATGTATGCAGATGATGTGCTCCTGTCCCTGGAGGACCCTATAGACATAATACCGTCTGTTTTCAAATTAATTGAGGAGTATGGCAGACTGTCAGGATATAAAGTCAATGTAAATAAAACTCAAATATTATTAAGTAATGTACCAGAATATGATACGGAGAAATTAAAAAAAGTATTTCATTTCAAATGGAACTCAAAATATATAGATTATCTTGGGATAAAATTAACATTAGATCTTGATAATATAGTAAACATGTCACGTTTCCTTTGTCTCCATGTGGCAAAAATAGAGATAATTACCTTCCAAAGATCGAGTGGAGTGCCGCTCAGCGGTCTTCTGCCATGATGCCTGGCTTTTGCGGCATGTCGCTGCATGCCGGCCGCTGTGGACCCACGCAATTATATAGCCCTACGTCCATCCTCAGAAAAGACGACATCAACGTGCGGGTGACGTCACACAAAAGACGCACACACATGTTTTGGCGTCAAGGGCTAGGTACAGCCAATTGGCTCTGCAACAGAGTTATTTAAACTCACCTATTCATTAGCTCATTGCCCTGTCGTGGTTTCCCTTAGATGGTTCTCCGAGAGTGTGTTCCTGATTATGTTTTTCTGGTTCTTGACTTTGGCTTCGTTTTGACTTCCCTGATTTCTGGTACCCTTGACTTTTGGCTTTTCCTTATCGCTGTGTCTCGTTCTGTGTACCTGACCTCGGCTAGTTTTCTTACTATTCTCGGGTACGTTAAGTCCAGCCATTCTAAGGCCCGGTAAGACGTTACCCTTAGTTCTATGGTGTGATAGTATTCTGCGTGCTGGATCAATATAATCCTGACATGGCCATAGATCCTGCAGATATGTGTCAACACATAGTAGCTTGTGAGAAAAAGCTAGAGGAGAATGATAATGATCAATTTGCCCAAGCTTTCAATAAGCTACTAATACGTATGGCTCATTTGCAGCCTGAGGTCCCTTCGGCAGGTACACCCTCACCTACAGTACCTACACCTATCGTATATGGGGCACCTACTATCACCCTATCTTCACCCGTGCATTTTGAAGGTAATATTCATGAATATCGGGGATTCCTTAATCAGGTTGAGTACCATTTTAAAGCCTCACCTGGGTCCTTTCCCACGGATAGAGCTAAAACTGGGTACTTAATGAACCAACTACAATGTAAAGCCTTAGCATATGCCAAACCATTATGGGAGAGTAATAAGACTGTTGCCCATAATTACCAGGAATTCCTTGCGGAATTCAAATTAACGTTTAAACCATTAGGAAGGGAGAGCAAGGGAACCGGTCTGTCTCAGAATATGCCATAGAATTCCGCACCTTGGCTTCTGAGGTAGACTGGACCAATAACGGATTAATCACCGCATTCTCAGAGGGATTATCCGGAGCTATCCTTGATGAGATTGCAGCCAAAGATTAAATGATTACATCACTTACATGATGCATATAGATAATCGATTTAGGAACAGGGAGATAACTAGAAATAGAACCAGACGTATGAATATGTCACTGGCGCCTCGCTTCTCTAGTCCTGTTGTTTCTGGCCCTCCTGTGCAGTCTGAAACTGAAGCTATGCAGTTAGGGGTTATGAGACTGTCAGAAGCAGAAAGACAGTTTAGGAGAAAAGAGGGCCTTTGCTTATACTGTGGCAAGAAAAGACATATGAGCAATGCTTGTCCCATACATCCGGAAAACTTGCGCATCTAAGAACCATAAGGGAACCGGTCTCGGTTGTGATGGATATGTCCCCTGGTACTACCCAAAGTAGATTTTGTCACGTATTTATCCTCACCTTATGATGTTTGTAGTGGAAATTGCCTTCCTAGCGGTAATAGAGGTGCCGCTCAGTGGTCCTGCGCCAGTATGCCTGACTTCTGCAGCATGTCGGTGGATGCTGGCCACTGCAGACCCACGCCATATTGTAGCCCCACGTCTGCCCACGGTAATGACGGCATTGACGTGCGTGTGACGTCACGTAAAAGAAGCGCATGCACGTTTTGGGGCCAAAGGCCGGTTAAGGCCAATCGGATCTGCAGGAGGATTATTTAAACTCATATCTCCTTTTACTCATTGCCCTGTCGTGGTGTCCCTTTGATGGTTATCTGAGAGAGTGTTCCTGATCGTATTATTTCTGGTATTTGACTTTGGCTTCGTTTTGACTTCCCTGATTTCTGGTATCCTTGACTTTTGGCTTTCCCTCATCGTTGTGTCTCATTCTGTATCCCTGACCTCGGCAAGTATTCTGACAATTCTTGGATATGTTAAGTCCGGTCATTCTAAGGTCCTAGGTGTGATATTATTCTGCGTGCTGGATCAACTAGTAATCCTGACAGATTTCTCCTTAATATTACTACTCTATGCAACAAGAAAAGTTTTTCATGTAAAGCCCCGATGGACTCAGGTGCTGCAGGAAAATTTATCGACATGCAATTTGTCAGTAATCACCTCCTACCCATCAAGGAGAGATCATCACCCTTGGCCGTCGAGGCCATTGATGGGAGACCTCTTTCTCAACCTCTAATTAACCACAAAACTATGCCTATTACTGTAACTATAGGAGCGTTACATAAAGAAATCATTACATTTCAGATAATTGCTTCCCCTTCTTGTCCCATTATACTAGTATTCCCATTGCTTATTAAGCATAATCCTCATATTGACTGGGCTAAGGGGGAAATACTGGAATGCAGTGAGAGATGTATGTTACTAGGGATGTGCATGGGGAAAATATTCGGTTCGGTATTCTGAAATTCGAGACTTCGGCAACTTTGGAAATTCGGAAATTCGGCAATTCAGCTATTCGGACATTCATAAGTATACGAATGTCCGAAATGCCCGAAATTTGTTCAAATTGACATTTGGAATGAAACAAACTGCACATGTCTATATGTTACCCATTACTAAAAGAGTGGACATCGTTGCTCTACCTACTCCTATGCCTCAGCCTAACAAAATTCCTGTGCAGTACTGGAAGGTTAAAGAAGTGTTTAGTAAAAGTCACACCGATACGCTACCTCCTCACAGATCTTATGATTAATCCATAGATTTGTTACCTGGCACTATGCCCCCTAAGGTGAATACATTAAAGAGTCTCTACAAAGAGGTCACATACATAAATCTTCTTCATCTGCAGGTGCAGAGTTCTTTTTTGTATCCAAGAAAGTTGGAGAGTTACGACCATTTATTGATTATAGGGCAATGAACAAGATCCCCATCAAAAATGCTTATCCAATTCCCCTTATCTCAGAATTGTTTGACAGACTCCAGGGCGCTAAGGTGTTTACCAAACTCGACCTTAGGAGTGCTTACAATTTGGGAAGGATTAAGGAGGGTCATGAATGGAGAACTGCATTTAATACGAGACGTGGTCACTATGAGTATCTTGTCATGCCCTTCGGTTTATTCAATGCTCCGGACATATTTCAGGATTTCATTAATGATGTTCTCAGAGACTACATTTATAATTTTGTATTAGTATATCTGGATGATATTCACATTTATTCCCCCAATCTCCAGACTCATCATAGGCATGTGAAGAAAGTATTGCAAACTTTTCTTAAAAATGGGCTATATTACAAACTTAAGAAATGCATATTTGATCAGATGGAGGTACAGTTCTTGGGATATAATATTTCGGCCTCTGGTTTTCAGATGGACCCTCGCAAACTAGAAGCTGTTCTACACTGGCCATTACCTAATTGGTTAAAAGCCATTCAAAGGTGTATTGGGTTTGCAAATTACTATAGGAGATTCATCAAAGGTTTCTCTACTGTGATAGCCCCCACCACCAATATTACACATAAGGGGATTCACTGTACTATATAGTCCAAAGAAACTAGAGAAGCTTTTGAGCTTCTTAGGAAATTATTTGCCTCTGCTGACATATTAGTACATCCTGACACTAGCAAACCCTTCATACTAGGAGGTATATGCCTCTGAGACAGGGGAAGGGCCTGTTCTTTCTCAGAGGGAGAGTCAGGATACCCCTTGCATCCTTGAGGGTTCTTTTCTAGAAAGTTGTCACCAGCGAAGCATAACTATGATATCTATAACAAAGAATTGTTGGCCCTTATACTAGCTCTGAAAGAATGGTGACATCTTTTGTAAGGTTACAAGGATCTCCTCCTGATCATAACTGATCACAAAAACATAGCATACATTGGAGATGCTAAAAGGCTGTCGTCTAGACAAGCTAGATGGTCACTGTTCTTGTCACGCTTTAACTTTATCATCACGTACAGACCAGGTCATAACGACGTTAAGGGTCCTATCTAGGCAATTTGACATAGAGTCAGAACAAGAGACCTCCCCTATCATTCCACCTGAGTGTATCATTGCCTCTACTGTCCTTTCCTTGTCTTCTCCTCTTCTTTGTGCTATCCTGGTGGCTCAGTCTCAGGCACCTAATGATAAACCTCAAGATAGATTGTTTGTTTATTCCGTTGCTAGAAAGAGAGGAGGTACTAAGAGTGTTCCATGATAATGTGACAGCTGGACATTCGGGTAGTAACAAAACTGTATCTGCTGTCTCCAGATCATTTTGGTGGCCTTCTCTTAGCAAAGACATCAGAGAGTATGTGGAGGCTTGTACTGTTTGTGCAGTTTCTAAGGTTCCCCATAAACTACCATGTGGGTTATTATAACTACTTCCTATACCCAGTGTCCCATGGTCTCATTTGTCTATGGACTTCATTGTGGAACTCCCGATTTCTAATGGCTATACCACCATCCTTATGGTGGTTGATCACTTTTCAAAAATGGCACACTTTGTTCCGCTCAAAAAGTTACTTTCTTCCCAAGATCTGGTTCATATAGTTATATGTGAAATTGTCAGATTACATGGTATTCCACCAAATATTGTGTCAGACAGGGGTTCCCAATTTGTGTCATGATTTTGGAGAGCATTTAACAAACAGTTGGGTATAGAATTGTAATTTTCATCTTCGTACCATCCTCAAACTAATGGAGGGCCAACCAGTCGTTGGAACTATATTTGTGATATTTTAGTAATGGCACTCAGGAAAACTGGTCTGACTTGCTACCTTGGGCCGAATTTGCCAGGAATAATACTACCCATGACTCATCTGGACATAGTCCATTTTTTGTCAACAACGGTCGTCCTCCTACTGTTCTTCCTGTGGTGTTCTCCGACAATGCTATTCCTGCTCTGCATGAACATATCACATGTATACGTGAGACTTGGACTAAGGTCCACAAGTGTCTTGAAACTGCTGCAGCTCGTTTCAAATGTCATGCTCATAAGCGGCGTGGTGCCAACGCTGTTTACCAGGTGGGTGATCGGGAATGGCTCTTCTCGCAAAATATCAGACTCAAGGTTCCTAGCATGAAGTTTGCACACAGGTTTATTGGTCCCTTTCGAATTGTTTGAAAAATCAACCCTGTTTCATATTCTCTTGCACTTCCTGCCTCCTTGCGTATACCTAATTTATTTCATGTATCTTTGCTTAAGCCATTTATCTGCAATAGGTATACTGTCCCTTTTGTCCCTCCTCCTCCTTTGGTTATTGCTAGAAGTCTCCTCCATAATTGATTCCAGATTTTCTCGTGGTTCTTTGCAGTACTTGGTTGATTGGAAGGGTTATGGGCCTGCTGATCGTTCTTGGGTTCCTGCTTCTGATATACATGCTAGCCGCAAAACCCGTTCTTTGCACGCCAAATTTCCTCTCAAACCTGGTCCTGCCCACCCGGTGGGCGGTCTTCAGGTGGGGGTAATGTCATGTATCCTTCGTCTCCATGTGTCAAAAACTGAGATAATTACCTTCCGAAGATCGAGGGGTGTGCCACTCGGCGGTGTTCTGCCATATAATAACTTTACTCTAAATAGACCATGTTGGTTGGAAATGGATAAACTCAATTTAAATACTATCGAACCATCTTACTTATTATGGCTGGGTCAAGACAAATTTACAAAATTACGGAATACAAATCCAATAATCAGTGGGATGTGGAATACCATTCTATACATAAGGAAAAGATTTAAGATATATAATGGGCTTTTAATGTAAGATCTTATTGCATTTATAGAACCAGCTATTGGGAATATTAATTTGAAAGAGATCACAGGTAACTTGACTAGATCAGATATCATAGGTAAGAAAGATATTCTCCCTTTCATCGATTCCAAAAAATACTTGGTTTACCTGTAAGTGAAACATCTCATTATCTGAGAGTGAAAAACATTTTGAATAATAGGAGGATAATAGAGATTAGTATACTAGAAGACTTTTTGAGGAGCCAGATCAAAGATAAAATGATATCTAGACTGACCAAATTAATAAGACAGCTTATTCCATACAGGAAGGAATGAGCATGGCTAATTTGGGAACAGGAATTAGGCAGAGTTTTTACTAGGGAAAAGTGGATACAGGGAATCATCTCAACAAAGAAATTGATTCATTGTAAGGTAATAATTACCTTATTAGAGATCCATTATAGGATTATTTATCAATGGTACTTAGTACCAACAAAGCTCAATAAGATATACACTACAACATCTCCAGTATGCTGGAGTTGCAGAAAGGAGAGAGGCTCCTTTCGACACATATGGTGGGAATGTACAGAACTAGAAGGTATGAAGGTGCATCTCCGGAGCCTTCTGGACCAGCTGCGGATGGGAGATATCCAGATTACTCCTCAGGTGTTCCTTTTTCATATTGACATTCCAACGCGTAACAAAATGATGGCAATAAAGCTTTGCCTGGCCAGGAATTGGAAAAATAGGGGCCCATTGAATTGGAGAGATATGATGAACCACATTGAATCCAACACAAAATGGAAACCAGTTTTTAAAATGATATAAGATCAGTTGAGCAATATAGAGAAAATTGGATTTAGATAACCTGACACCCTTGCCCAAGTCCCCTATGGGACCTATGTGACCACATCTCGACAGTTCCCCCATAGAAATACTTGAACACGAGAGAAATCTCAATGTATCCATCCTGCTGAAATATTTTATAAATAAATAAGCGCATGATTGGAATGAGTGATATGACATATAGTTTTTAATTGTTAAAACTGTTTAATTATTAAGCATATGTGTAATTATGGATAAAATTGGTTCCTTAGGCTACTTAGTCTACATTCTTGATTAATTAATGTAAGGTTCATGAATGTATAGATAAAATACAATAAAAAATATATAAAAATATAAATATACAGTATGTGCACTGTGTAGCTGCTTAACTTATTCACTCTAAAAACATTGCCGTGCTGGAAAACTCCAAAAGATATACACAGCATTAGCAATGTTGTGTAGTTCTGCCCCCTGAGCCCCCCTTCTCATTCACACATGATTATTTATTAAAGTAAGAATTCAAAGTGAATTTCATATTTAAGGCCAAAGTAGCCAAAATGAAAGCATGGCTAGATTAGAGAAGGTTTTTAGTTTGGCTATTTCACCTTAAATTTGAAATTCACTTTAAATTTACTCTGGATTCTCACTTTAGAGATTTTAATGAGAAGGCAGGTTTGAAGTTTAACTTTTTGTTTTCTATACGTTTAGTGCAATCAAGCACCGGGTCAAAAAAAACTGTAAGTAGGAGTGCAAGGCTTTCCTCTAGTTTATATCTATATATATATATATATATATATATATATATATATATATATATATATAATTATAAAAAATAAATTAAAAATAAACTGTAAAAATAATTTTAAAAAAACTAACATATATATATATATATATATATATATATATATATATATATATGTGATTTTATTCTAACTGTATTTTGATATTAATATATATATTGATATCAAAATACACTTAAAATGAAGTTATTTATAGCTATGTATATCCCCTTTACGCCAATGGACGTACTAGGTACTTCCGACAAAAAAGGTTGCTAAGGACTGCAAACTTACGTAGTACGTCCGCGGCAAATAGGAGCCCTGGACTTACCTGGACCGGCGATTCACGGCGATCATGGCCGGGGGTGGACTGCTGGAGACCCCAGCAGTCCCCCTGCAGCAGCTCGGCCACCCCAGCCCTCCAGGGCCATGTGATCACCATGATCACATCGCTGCAATAGGACTCTAGGAGCTGCCAGCAGGGGGACTGTCTGAGCTGTCAGGCAGACCCCCAGGCTGCTAAAAAGTAAGTAAGTAAATAAATAAATAAATAAAATAAATATATTATACATTCACAGATGGTCCTCATTTTGCAACCTACCTGTTTTACGACGGCTCGCACTTACGACCAGGCGTAAGTGCGAGCCATCGTGGGGATTCCCTGCTCTGGTGCACATGTTTATGTTCGGGGAAACTTCCCCGAACATAGATGAACGCACCAGAGCAAGAAATCCCTTAACTCCTCACTTATAAACTGATTCCTTCTACAATCGGGTCGTAGGAACGGGATTATGTTTTTTTATTTGTCCTTTTTTGGGGCTGAAAAAAGAAGATTTTAGAGAAAGAAAGAAAACATTGAATGGTAAGTTTAATTTTTTTTTACAGGTACTTAGTTAAAGGTCCCCCCCTCATTAGTTTTTAGGGTGAGGGGGATAGGTAGGGGGATAATTTTTATTCGGGGGGAGGGGGTGACTAGGGATTTGGGGACCCCTAGTCACCTCGGGGGGACATTTTTTTTAGGGCCCCTATCCGCCGCTCAGGGGTGGGGGCCAGGGGGGAGACCTTAGGTCCCCCCCTTATTAGTATTTAGGGCCCCCACCCGCCGTTTAGGGGTGGGGGCCAGGGGGGAGGACACTAGGTCCCCCCCTTATTACAATTTAGGGCCCCCACCCACCGCTCAGGGGTGGGGGCCAGGGGGGAGGACCTTAGGTCCCCCCTTATTAGTATATAGGGACCCCACCCGCCGCTGAGGGGTGGGGGCCAGGGGGGAGGACACTAGGTCCCACCCTTATTACAATTTAGGGCCCCCACCCACCGCTCAGGGATGGGGGCCAGGGGGGAGGACATTAGGTTTTTTTAAACAGTGAGCAGTCACAGTCACTGTTTACTAGACATGCCCCTACTCGCGGTATAGCAAGTAGGGGAGTAGGGGCAAAATTTACTAATACTAAGTAATTTTTACTTAGTATTAGTAAATTTGGCTGAAAGACCAATTTAGGTCTTTCAGCCTTTTGGTAGATAACTCCCTAATACCATGGGAATTAGGGAGTTCTCTTCCAAGCGGCTGCAAGAGAAGTCCTGAGGTGCCGAAGTCCCGAAATTCCGAAATGCCGAAGTTCGGAAGTTCGGAAGTGTCGAATTTGCAGAATTTCCAAAGTTGCCGAAGTTCCGAAGTTGCCGAAGTTCCGAAGTTGCCGAAGTTCCGAAGTTGCCGAAGTTCCGAAGTTGCCGAAGTTCCGAAGTTGCCGAAGTTCCGAAGTTGCCGAAGTTCCGAAGTCTTGAAGTGCCGAATTGACGAAGTCCCGAATTGCGAAAATCCCGAATTTCGGAATGCCGAACCGAACCGAAAATTTTCCCCATGCACATGCCTAATGGAAAAGGGGAAAGCCCTACATTTGATCGCTGTAAGTTTGCAAAAAAACATAAAACCTTACATTGGGGGCACTGTTGTACTCGGGAGATATTGCTGAACACATATTGGGGTGTTCTTTGTCAGTAACACATAACAGGAACTGAGAATCCATGCTTAAAGTACAATGTGAGAGAAAAATAAAAAAATTACTACCCAAAAATTTGAAAAAGACTGATGGTAGAATTAGTGCATGGAAGTGTTAAAATACCACCATTTGAAATAGCCTAGGGTGTCTATTTTTCAAAAATATATGGTTTGATGGGAGTAAATTACATTGGCCGGCTTAAAAAATGTCCCAAAATAGGACATGGGTGCATTAATGTAGGGTAATAACTGTTTGATCCAAGGATAAATCTGACTGCCATTCTGTGGTCAAGAAGGAATTTGTTTCCTAGCTTGTTGCAAAATTGTGCTTCAAACTGTTTTTTTTTGCCTTATTTTGGATCAACAACAAAAAACAAATGTGAGGAAGGTTGAACTTGATGGACGCAAGTCTCTTTTCAGCTATGTAACTATGACACTATGATGACTAGTTGTGAAAATTCCAAGTTGGAAAACTGGAATGCGCACCCTCCAAATAAGGTCTTTTAGCCTCAAGAGAACCCAACACACCGATACATAAGGGGTTTCCATGCACTCAGAAGATGTTGCTGAACACATATCGGGGTGTTCTTTTGCAGTAACCCTTAAGGTTCTCCGTACATAAATTCTTAAATAGCTATATGTGTCAAAAATTATATATCTCAAATTTTTTGGTTTTAAATTTGGCATAGATTGGTGGTAAAATGGTTGCATGAAAATAGTCAAAATACCCCAATTAATACCTTAGGTTGTCTTCTTTTAAAAAATATATACATGTGAAGGGTTATTTAGGGATTCCTGACAGATATCCGTGTTACAATGTAACTTTTGAATTTTGAGAAAAAAAAAAAGGTTTGGAAATAGCAAAGTGCTACTTGTACTTATAGCCCTATAACTTTCCAAAATTTAGAAACTATTTAGCATGGATGTTTTTTGGCGGTTGTAGATTCATAACAGATTTTGGGGGTCAAAGTTCGAAAAAGTGTTTTCTTTTTTTACATTTGTTCATCATATTTTATAATTTGTTTATAGTAAATTATATGATATGATGAAAATAATGGTATCTTTAGAAAGACCATTTAATGGCGAGACAAATGGTATATAATTTGTGTAGGTACAGTAAAAGAGTAAAATGAGTAAAAGGAAACTTACAGCTAAACATAAACACCGCAGAAATGTAAAAAGAGTCCTGGTCCTTAACGTTAAGAACATTTAAAAACGGTCTGGTCACTAAGGGGTTAATACAGAGCGTTTTCCAGTCCAGATATTGCTCCTATTGCCTCCACATAACCAAAAAGAAATAAATCTTTTAGTTACTGTCCGTTCTTGAAGGATCTAGCAGACAATACATTTGGGATATTACTGCAGTATAATAAATCCGATTTATAAAATCCACAGCAAAATTGCTATAATGTAGCTATTTAATGTCTCTTTTTTTTTTTTTTTTTTTTTTCCTTTTTTACAGGGTTATTCACTAGAGGGAGAATTTAAAGTGAACTTCAAATTTAAGGCAAAAGTAGCCTTAAAGCATGGCTGACTTTGACAATTTTTCCCAGTTTGACTATTATGGTCTTAACGTTGAAATTCCCTTTAAATTCTCACTTTAGTGACCAACATTGATATACTTTTATTCCAACATTTTTGGTTTCTAACTACAATTGCACTTGGATAAGCTTTACCTAAAACAGGTAATATCCCCAGGTATTCCAAAATCAAATATACAAATCTACTTTCACATGCTTTAATTCAGTTACTCCAATTTTCAATAAATTTAAATAAACCAAAAAGTAAAAATGTATCATTAAAATATAGCAGCAAAAAACATTCTTCCATTTTTTCCATGCTAAATGATGAGTTGCATATTTTTGTATAAACTAGTGAGGATTTTGTGATTGAAAAATATATGATCATTCCATTTATTTGAAGCAAGGGGTGCATAGCTAGCTTATAAATATATAACAACACATACATTTTGTGTATAGATTGCTTTGCAGAAAAACTTAAAAACATGTACATTTGCAAAATTTTTATTTTTCACTGATTCGTTCATCCTTTTTAACAATAAATATTTGGGAAACGAAAAGCTTAAGATAGTATACGGTGTCCTTTATGTTGCAATATTTCACACAGGGTCCGAAATGTTAGTAAAAAAAAAAAAAAGCAAATATGCAATTTGTTTTAACATGCTGTAGATGTGACAAAAAAATATAAATACAAATGATCAAAAACCTTGCTTATATGTATTAATAATTACTCTGAATGTTCAGTTTACTAAAAATTGCAACCAAATGGAAAAATGTCTGGATTTGAGGATAATACCCACCATACAGTGTCATCAGTGTGAATCTATCACACACTGACAACAGGAGAACAGGGCAACAAAGCTGCTCTGGAGAGTATCTTCACAGGCTAAGTACTTAAAGATATATCACTTGTATGTACTCTGCAGGGGTGAGTACAAACAGTGGGTCTTTGAAAGATTAGAGGACTTCCGAGAAGGAGCAGAAAGACATCATAGAGAGCAGAAATTAAAGGGGCAATAAAAGATGTAAAGTTTATTTTACCTAATTTAACCCTTGCCTATATCATGAAACTGACAACAAACGGGCTGCAATGAGTTAAGAAAGCACATCCTGAGGGCTTTCGATGTTTATTGCTTTTTTTTTTCTTTGCTGTTTTTTTCTCTCAGACCTGTCTCGATTTTCACTTCTCTCCTATTCCTTCTAATTAGCGTATTCATTTGAATGCCTCACAAATGTCGGAACAAGGCAGTGTGGAACGAAATAAATAGACATAACACAACCGTATATCAGGGCGGAGAGGTGAAGGAGGCGAGGGGAGGGGAGTGAGGGGAGACCTTATAATCAGAAAGAGTGTAAACAAATTAAAATACAAATGGCTACTAAAGAGACACAAAATGACAAGCACCTGAAAAACAAAACAAAAAAACCCCCTGAAAATAAACAGAAAAACGCCTGTCCTTTTTTTTCCACCAAACCCACGAGGCAATAAGTCAAACCTGGAGGAATCCCTCCTCTAAAACCCCCCACTAAAGGTAGGCACTAATTAATTAATTAATTTATTTATTTATTTAATTTATTTATAAACTATTTTACCAGGAAAGATACATTGAGATTTCTCTTGTTTTCAAGTATGTCCTGGGTCCACAAATCATTGCATTGTTACAGTTAGTGTACAATAAAATACAAAAACAATATTAATATACAATATATACAAAATGTAACATAGAACAGGTAGGAAATATATAATCAACCATGACAGGTGCATTCTGTTTTGAGGTATGCAGAGAGGGATCTCTTAAAAAACTTTAAACTTAGGGAAGATTTTAATTTGTGCGGGAGGTCGTTCCACAAATGCGGTGCTCTGTAGGAGAAGGAGGATCGGGCTGCTTTCTTTTTGTATTGAGGTAGACTAAGTAAAGTGTTGGTACTGGATCGGAGGTTATAGGAAGTGGGAACAGCCGGGGAAAGCATTGCATTCAGGTAGGGTGGGAGTTTCCCAGAAAAGCTCTTAAACACAAGGCTGGAAAGATGAAGGGTGCGTCTGGATTCCAGCGACAGCCAGTTTAGTTCTTTTAGCATGTCACAATGGTGGGTCCTGTAATTACATTGTAGCACAAATCGGCAGAACGAGTTATACAATGTGTTGAGTTTATTAATGTGGGATTGCGATGCATATACTACATCCCCATAATCAATGATTGGCATCAGCATTTGCTGTACAATCTTTTCCTTTACTGAAGGGCTTAGGCAGGATTTGTTTCTGTACAGGGCACCTAGTTTTGGATAAAGTTTATATGCAAATAAAGGACAAATGGATGAAAACCAAGAGTCAAGAGAAGGAAGAAATGAATATGACCATTTGCTAAAAAATCTGGACACACAATTTGGTAAACTGAGAGAAGAAATCCAAATAAACACTTTGGACATTAAGAAAGAACTTCAGACTCTGAATATGCGAATCCAAGGAATAGAAGAAAAATGAAATGGGTTGGAACAAAATAAAAAAATCCACAAAGAAGAATATCTGGTGCTCAAAAAAAAGATGGCAGATATGGAGAATAAATTAATAAACCTGGAAGACTGGTCAAGACGAAACAACTTCAGAGGTAGTGATGTACCGAACTGTTCGCTGGCGAATAGCCACGGCGGGCGAACACATGCGCGGTTCGATCCGCCCCCTATTCGTCATCATTAAGTAAACTTTGACCCTGTGCCTCACGGTCAGCAGACACATTCCAGCAAATTAGCAGCAGACCCTCCCTTCCAGACCCTCCCACCTCCCTCCCAGCATCCATTTTAGATTCATTCTGAAGCTGCATTCTTAGATAGAGGAGGGAAAGTGTAGCTGCTGCTCATTTGATAGGGAAATTGATAGCTAGGCTAGGGTATTCAGTGTCCACTACAGTCCTGAAGGACTCATCTGATCTCTGCTGTAAGGACAGCACCCCAAAAAGCCCTTTTTAGGGCTAGAACAACAGTCTGCTTTTTTGTGTAATGTAATTGCAGTTGCCTGCCTGCCAGCTTCTGTTTCAGGCTGACAGTGGATACTGTGCCCACTTGCCCAGTGCCACCACTCATATCTGGTGTCACAATAGCTTAAGCTTGCATTTAAAAACAAAACATTTTTTTTCACTGTAATAGATTGAATAGCAGTTAGTTGTCTGCCAGCTTCTGTGTCAGGCTCACAGTGGATACTGTGCCCACTTGCCCAGTGCCACCACTCATATCTGGTGTCACAATAGCTTAAGCTTGCATTTAAAAACAAGCAAAAAATTGTCACTGTAATAGATTGAATAGCAGTTAGTTGTCTGCCAGCTTCTGTAATTTACTTACCTGAACAGATAATTTGCTTAGTGTTTCAGCATTAACCACGTGTGCATTCAATGTGAACTTCAATTGCAATAAATGTAAAAGAACACAAAATGGGCATTTGAATGCACAAGGTTTTGAAAATAATTGTGTATTTATATTAAACACACAAGAAGAAAAAGCCAACATAGCAAAGAATTGCTCAAACGATATCTATCTGTGGCATAGATATAGACACAGACACTTTGAGGTACATTCTGATCTAAATAGTAAAGGTTTGGCAGGAGAATGGACATAACACATTGCCAAAGTGTCCCAATAGAGAAGCATGTGAATGTTGTCTAATAAGGAAAAGTACAAGCCCCCTTTTTCCAAACACAGTGGAAGAAACTCAATAAAGCTTTTGCAACGCATTCACTCAGATATATATGGGATCCAATACAGCCAATGTCCTGTAAGCATAATACGTATATACGAATATTTATTAAGTGTTCTTGCATAGCAAGACCACTTAATGTTATCTCACATATATATTATTAAGTGTTCTTGCATAGCAAGACCACTTAATGTTATCTCACATATATATTATTATTATTAAGTGTTCTTGCATAGCAAGACCACTTAATGTTATCTCACATATATATTATTATTATTATTCTTATTATTCTTATTATAGCCAAATTTGCCACCCTAACTCCTCCCACAGTTTTTACACTACATAGACAAAAATATACCAAAACGTGCAGATTGTTCCCGATCGGATTGCTATTACTTTGTGGAACGTTTCGCCGAATGGTTCACGGAATATCGTCGTTCTTGTGGCGAAATTTGTCCCATAGGAATGAATGGCAAAGCTAGAGTGGGAGCTGGCAAAAGCTGAAAAATCAGGACATGATTTCTAAACTGCCACCACTCCCTCATTTTCAGGCCCGCCTACACAAATCTAATATCAAAACGTTCAGCTATCCCTGCTGCCACTAGAAATGTCCACGGCTAAGTCATAGTCCTGATAGTTTTCACAATATGACCATTTGTTTGCAACTCACGCCTTCCATTGACATTCATTGAAACTCCACTCTGCAAAGCTCACATTTGAAGGGCAATTTCGAAACTGCGACTGTGCCTTCATTGTTAATATCTCAGAGACATACTATCAGGGCCGGATTAACATAGGGGCTGATGGAGCTGCAGCTCCAGGCCCAGGCCCATGGAATAGGCCCATTGGTTTTAAAAAAAAAAAAAAAAAAAAAAAATTTTTTTTTTTACATATTTTTTTTTTTTTTACACACTACTCTTAGGGTTGCCAGGTATTTCTCATGTATTTCTTAGGGTTGCCAGGTATTTCTCAGAAGTATTTATCAGGTATTTGAGGCTGCCTAGCCGGTGCCGGTATTGCAGTAATACCGGCAATACAAATGTCTGTCTCAGTATAAACATAGTTTATTCTGCAATACCAGCGCCGGCCAGTAGGGGTCGCTGTTTGTGTGGAGAGAGGCAGTGATAAGAAGTTACGGCATCTCCCTCCCTGCATCTCTCTACTCACTGATCCGCGGGGACCAGTTCTGCACAGAGAGTCCAGACAGCAGCTCCGAGACATGGGGACGCTGAGACATTGGGACACTGGGTAACATGGGGACCCTGAGCATGGACGTCCGCAGGAATTTTTCCGGGGGGGAGGGGGGACATAATTGTAATGACATCCATGCTTGGCCCCTTTTTGACAGTGTCACGAAAGGGAAGGAGCATAGTCATTTTCACATAAAGCCAGGGTGAATAGCGTTTTCACAACTATGGTGTCAGGAATATATGTTTGTATTCCTTACACTATAGTGTTCCTTTCATCAAATTACAGGAACATTCTGGTCACCATAACAACTTTATCTAAATGAAAATGATGTGATGCAAGGAGGCCCCTGGGTGCTCTTTCTTTGAAGGGGTTAAACCGCTCTCAAATGGTTTACCCCCAAAGGCTTCCTTCAGCTCCAGATCTCCAGGTCGCTCAGTGGTATTCAACTTCTGAAACAGAGTGTCAGGAAGTGCAGATTGACGTCAGGCATGGGTGCTGCAGATTGGCTAGAGTGGTCAGCTGACCCTCTAAGCCAATCGCTAGTTCCCGATTCATAAAAATGTTTTACGTTTTTATGAATGGGGAGCTACTGATTGGCTTAGAGTGCTAGCTGACCCATCTAGCCAATCAGCGGCACCCCTACCCAGCGGCCCTCTGTGTTTCCTGACACTCAGTAAATAAAAGTGAACACATTAACACTGATATTGTTTGTTTTTACCTGGGGAGATGAGAAGGTCCAAAGTTTCCCTGCCAGGCCCAGGTACCAACGCCTAATGATGTGGTGTCCAGAATGAAGTGCTCCAATCTCATTTTCTTCTCCTTCATTTGACACAGTCTTCTTTGCCTTCTGAGGCTCCTTCTGCTCCTTTACCTTTCTGCTACTTTCTGCTTATTTTGCGCCCTTCTGCTCTCTTTCTGATCCCTTTCTGCTCCTTGATGGCCCTTCCTGCTTCTTGATGGCCCTTCCTGCTTCTTGCATACCCTTCCTGCTTCTTACTGCCCTTCCTGCTTCTTTCTGCCCCTTCCAGCTTCTTGCAGCCCCTTGCTGATCCTTTCTGTTCCTTCTGATTCTTCCTGCCCCTTCCTGCTCCTTGCTGCCCCTTCCTGCTCCTTGCAGACCCTCCCTGCTCCCTCTTCCTACTCCTTGCTGCCTCTTCCTACTCCTTGCTGCCCCTTCCTACTCCTTGCTGCCCCTTCCTGCTCCTTGCTGTCCCTTCCTGCTCCTTGCTGTCCCTTCCTGCTCCTTGCTGTCCCTTCCTGCTCCTTGCTGCCCCTTCCTGCTCCTTGCTGCCCCTTCCTGCTCCTTGCTGCCTCTTCCTACTCCTTGCTGCCTCTTCCTACTCCTTGCTGACCCCTCTTGCTCCTTGCAGACCCTTCCTACTCCTTGCAGACCGTCCCTACCCCTTCCTGCTGCCCCTTCCTATTCCTTGCTGACCCCTCCTGCCTCTTGCAGACCCTTTCTGCTCCTTGCTGACCCCTCCTGCTCCTTGCTGCTCCTTCTACTTTACCCTCCTGTTCCTTGAAAACCTTTCGACCCCTTCCTGCTTCTTGCTGCCCCTTTCTATTCCTTGCTGGCCCCTCCTGCCCCTTGCAGAACCTTTCTGCTCCTTCTACTTTACCTTCCTCTATGCGGTCTCCCCCACCCCCCATCCCTCACTTACCTGCTCTGTAGGCTGCCTCTGTGCTGCTCCCCTGCGGTTTCAGTCATGAGAGAGAGGCAGGGATAAGCTGTAGCTTCCTGCCTTTCTCCATTCACAGCGCCACCTACTGGCCAGCGCTGGTATTGCACTGTATTCTCACACTAAAACGAAAAATAGCAGCACAAGCTGAAAAATCCGGGGGGGCCAAGTACCCCCTTTACCCCCCCATTCGGATGCCCATGACCCTGAGACACTAGGGACACAGTGTCCCCATGTCTCCCAGCCACTGTCCCTAGTGTCTCAGTGTCCCCATGTCTCCCAGTGTCCCCATGTCTCTAAGTGTCCCCTAGTGTCCTAGTGACATCAGGACACATGGAGACATGAGGACACAGACTCAAAGGGACACTGGGAGACACGGGGATACAAACACTAGGGGACACTGGGCGACATGGGGACACTGAGAGGCATGGAGACACAGGGAGACATGGGGACACTGGGCGACTGAGACATAGGAGACATGGCAGTGTTCCCATGTCTCCCAGCCAGTGTCCCTAGTATCTCAGTATCGCCATGTGTCCCTGGTGTCTCTCAGTGTCTGTAGTGTGCCAGTGTCCCTAGTGTCTCAGTGTTCCCTAGACTCCCAAAGTCCCCTAGTCTCCCAATGTCTCTGTGTCCCCATGTCTCCTAGTGTCTCAGTGTCCCCTAGTATAAAAGAAAAAATCTCAGGCACTCAATGTGATAGATTTAGGCAGGTTTATTGGACACCGCAACGTTTCGACCTGTACCCAGGTCTTTATCAAGTCTCCAATGTCCCCTATGTATCAGTGTCCCCTATGTATCAGTGTCTCAGTGCCCCATGTCTCTCAGTGCCCATAGTGTCTCTGTGCCCGTAGTGTCTCAGTGCCCGTAGTGTCTCAGTGCCCGTAGTGTCTCTGTGCCCGTAGTGTCTCTGTGCCCGTAGTGTCTCTGTGCCCGTAGTGTCTCTGTGCCCGTAGTGTCTCAGTGTCCCCTAGTATAAAAGAAAAAAATCTCAGGCACTCACTGTGATAGCTTTAAGCAGGTTTATTGGACACCACAACATTTTGACCTGTACCCAGGTTTTTATCAAGTCTCCAGTGTCCCCTTTATATCACAGTATTTCAGTGCCCCATGTCTCCCTGTGTCCCCTCGTGTCTGTCACCCAGTGTCCCCAAGAGTCTCAGATTTCCAAGGTCTCCCAGTGTTCCCTAGTATCTGTGTCCCCATGTCTCCCAGTGTCCCAATGTCTCTCAATGTCCCCTAGTGACATGGGGACACTGGGAGACATGAGGACACAAACACTAAGGGACTGGGAGACATAGGGACACAGACATCCCCCCTTTTTGTGTATGTTCGCCCTTTCGGACGTTCTGGTTATGTGATTTGTGTCAGTAGCCCACCCTTTTACCGCATCCATAGACTTCCTGCTTTACTGGACACTGCTGTTAGGGGGTATGGGTTTACTTGAAAGATGAAAGCATGAGATTAGCAAAGGGTATGTGTTTTCTCATAGTTGCATCCTATGAGTTTCCCTACAGCATCATCTCCATCAGATACATGACGCTTAGGAGGTAGGACTGTTTTAGTGTTTTTGGTCAATAAGATTCTGTAATTAGGCCCATCATAATTATCAGCACCAGGCCCACTGGGCTCTTAATCCGGCCCTGCATACTATACATCAAAATGTAGGTCTGGGTCTTGTGATTCTCACAATATAAAGCTCTTCACTGTAGGATTTATAGTTTTTAAAATACGACAGTTTGAATATGGCAACCGCCAAAATACTCTGACCTGTGCAAGGCTGCAGCAGCAAGTGATGTCATAGACAAAGCCTTTTACACCTGCTAATTTTTTATAACTGTATGTTTTAATGTAACTGGGAAGCACTTTGGGCAACAACATTGCAATTAAATGTGCTATATAAATAAATACTAACAGTTACTCCGCCCACTTAGTTGTAGACTACTGATGGAGGCAAGAACACTTGACACAATTTCCCCAGAAATTGTAGCTTTTCTAGTTAAGTGTTCTTGCATAGCAAGACCACTTAATGTTATCTCACATATATATTATTATTATTATTCTTATTATTCTTATTATAGCCAAATTTGCCACCCTAACTCCTCCCACAGTTTTTACACTACATAGACAAAAATATACCAAAACGTGCAGATTGTTCCCGATCGGATTGCTATTACTTTGTGGAACGTTTCGCCGAATGGTTCACGGAATATCGTCGTTCTTGTGGCGAAATTTGTCCCATAGGAATGAATGGCAAAGCTAGAGTGGGAGCTGGCAAAAGCTGAAAAATCAGGACATGATTTCTAAACTGCCACCACTCCCTCATTTTCAGGCCCACCTACACAAATCTTATATCAAAACGTTCAGCTATCCCTGCTGCCACTAGAAATGTCCACGGCTAAGCCATAGTCCTGATAGTTTTCACAATATGACCATTTGTTTGCAACTCACGCCTTCCATTGACATTCATTGAAACTCCACTCTGCAAAGCTCACATTTGAAGGGCAATTTCTAAACTGCGACTGTGCCTTCATTGTTAATATCTCAGAGACATACTATACATCAAAATGTAGGTCTGGGTCTTGTGATTCTCACAATATAAAGCTCTTCACTGTAGGATTTATAGTTTTTAAAATACGACCGTTTGAAGATGGCAACCGCAAAAATACTCTGACCTGTGCAAGGCTGCAGCAGCAAGTGATGTCATAGACAGGGCCTGCTAATGTTTTTATAAATGTATGTTTTAATGTAACTGTGAAGCACTTTGGGAAACAACGTTGCAATTAAATGTGCTATATAAATAAATAAAAGTTAAAAATGCATTTCTCACTCTTTAAAGCTTGCCATGTGCACTTTTTAAATTTGATCAATCAATTGGTTAGTTTAATTTTTACGATTTTTACTCACTCCAAACACTCCACACAGTTACTCTGCCCACCTACACAAATATTTCTTATATCAAAACGTTCAGCTATCCCTGCTGCCACTAAACATGTCCACTGCTAAGCCATAGTGCTGATAATTTTCACAATATGACCATTTGTTTGCAACTCACGCCATCCATTGACATTCATTGAAACTAAACCGCGACTATGCCTTAATTTTTAATATTTCAGAGACATACTATGCATCAAAATGTAGGTCTGGGTCTTGTGATTCTCACAATATAAAGCTCTTCACTGTAGGATTTAGAGTTTTTAAAATACGACCGTTTGAAGATGGCAACCGCAAAAATACTCTGACCTGTGCAAGGCTGCAGCAGCAAGTGATGTCATAGACAGGGCCTTTTGCA
Source organism: Pelobates fuscus (assembly GCF_036172605.1). Lineage (NCBI taxonomy): Eukaryota > Metazoa > Chordata > Amphibia > Anura > Pelobatidae > Pelobates > Pelobates fuscus. The sequence goes on from NC_086318.1 coordinate 190,056,633, forward strand.
CCTGCTAATGGTTTGTATAACTGTATGTTTTAATGTAACTGTGAAGCACTTTGGGCAACAACGTTGCAATTAAATGTGCTATATAAATGATAACAGTTACTCCGCCCACTCCAGTTGTAGACTACTGGTGGAGGCAAGAACACTTCACACAATTTCACCAGAAATTGTAGCTTTTCTAGTTATTAAGTGTTCTTGCATAGCAAGACCACTTAATGTTATCTCACATATATATTATTATTATTATTATTCTTATTATAGCCAAATTTGCCACCCTAACTCCTCCCACAGTTTTTACACTACATAGACAAAAATATACCAAAACGTGCAGATTGTTCCCGATCGGATTGCTATTACTTTGTGGAACGTTTCGCCGAATGGTTCACGGAATATCGTCGTTCTTGTGGCGAAATTTGTCCCATAGGAATGAATGGCAAAGCTAGAGTGGGAGCTGGCAAAAGCTGAAAAATCCGGACATGATTTCTAAACTGCCACCACTCCCTCATTTTCAGGCCCACCTACACAAATATTATATCAAAACGTTCAGCTATCCCTGCTGCCACTAGAAATGTCCACGGCTAAGCCATAGTCCTGATAGTTTTCACAATATGACCATTTGTTTGCAACTCACGCCTTCCATTGACATTCATTGAAACTCCACTCTGCAAAGCTCACATTTGCAGGGCAATTTCTAAACTGCGAATGTGCCTTCATTGTTAATATTCCAGAGACATACTATAGATCAAAATGTAGGTCTGGGTCTTGTGATTCTCACAATATAAAGCTCTTCACTGTAGGATTTATAGTTTTTTAAATACGACCGTTTGAAGATGGCAACCGCAAAAATAATCTGACCTGTGCCAGGCTGCAGCAGCAAGTGATGTCATAGACAAAGCATTTTACACCTGCTCATTTTTTTATAACTGTATGTTTTAATGTAACTGTGAAGCACTTTGGGCAACAACATTGATATTAAATGTGCTATATAAATAAATAATAACAGTTACTCCGCCCACTCCAGTTGTAGACTACTGGTGGAGGCAAGAACACTTCACAATTTCCCCAGAAATTGTAGCTTTTCTAGTTCTTATTATTCTTATTATAGCCAAATTTTCCACCCTAACTCCTCCCACAGTTTTTACACCACATAGACAAAAATATACCAAAACGTGCAGATTGTTCCCGATCGGATTGCTATTACTTTGTGGAACGTTTCGCCGAATGGTTCATGGAATATCGTCGTTCTTGTGGCGAAATTTGTCCCATAGGAATGAATGGCAAAGCTAGAGTGGGAGCTGGCAAAAGCTGAAAAATCAGGACATGATTTCTAAACTGCCACCACTCCCTCATTTTCAGGCCCACCTACACAAATCTTATATCAAAACGTTCAGCTATCCCTGCTGCCACTAGAAATGTCCACGGCTAAGCCATAGTCCTGATAGTTTTCACAATATGACCATTTGTTTGCAACTCACGCCTTCCATTGACATTCATTGAAACTCCACTCTGCAAAGCTCACATTTAAGGGCAATTTCTAAACTGCGACTGTGCCTTAATTGTTAATATCTCAGAGACATACTATACATCAAAATGTAGGTCTGGGTCTTGTGATTCTCACAATATAAAGCTCTTCACTGTAGGATTTAGAGTTTTTAAAATACGACCGTTTGAAGATGGCAACTGCAAAAAATACTCTGACCTGTGCAAGGCTGCAGCAGCAAGTGATGTCATAGACAGGGCCTTTTGCACCTGCTAATGGTTTGTATAACTGGATGTTTTAATGTAACTGTGAAGCACTTTGGGCAACAACGTTGCAATTAAATGTGCTATATAAATGATAACAGTTACTCCGCCCACTCCAGTTGTAGACTACTGGTGGAGGCAAGAACACTTCACACAATTTCACCAGAAATTGTAGCTTTTCTAGTTATTCTTATTATTCTTATTATAGCCAAATTTGCCACCCTAACTCCTCCCACAGTTTTTACACTACATAGACAAAAATATACCAAAACGTGCAGATTGTTCCCGATCGGATTGCGATTACTTTGTGGAACGTTTCGCCGAATGGTTCACGGAATATCGTCGTTCTTGTGGCGAAATTTGTCCCATAGGAATGAATGGCAAAGCTAGAGTGGGAGCTGGCAAAAGCTGAAAAATCAGGACATGATTTCTAAACTGCCACCACTCCCTCATTTTCAGGCCCACCTACACAAATCTTATATCAAAACGTTCAGCTATCCCTGCTGCCACTAGAAATGTCCACGGCTAAGCCATAGTCCTGATAGTTTTCACAATATGACCATTTGTTTGCAACTCACGCCTTCCATTGACATTCATTGAAACTCCACTCTGCAAAGCTCACATTTGAAGGGCAATTTCTAAACTGCGACTGTGCCTTAATTGTTAATATCTCAGAGACATATACATCAAAATGTAGGTCTGGGTCTTGTGATTCTCACAATATAAAGCTCTTCACTGTAGGAATTATAGTTTTTAAAATACGACCGTTTGAAGATGGCAACCGCCAAAATACTCTGACCTGTGCAAGGCTGCAGCAGCAAGTGATGTCATAGACAAAGCCTTTTACACCTGCTAATTTTTTATAACTATGTTTTTTTTTTTTGTAATTCTTTCTTTTATTGAGGCACATGTTAAATGGGATACAGAATATAATGAAGGGAATGCACATTCTTCATACAGTTAGGGATCATGCTAACATAATGCAACCTCTCCTATGAGTGTCTGCCTCCTTTTATATTATTGTAACGTATTGTAGAAGATTGTAGAATATTACCAACAAGTTTAGCGTACTAACAGTAAAGTAGTTAAAAGTAAAGTAGTTAAACACAAACGATTCATCAGGTGGGTTATAGCATTTAAGTAACATGAGAAGCAATGCACGTTTTTTATATAAGTGTGGCCGGACCGTCGCTATCAGTCAAGTGGGCGTTATTTGTATGGCCTAGCTTGTTGGGCGAGCTTTGCATATGGTAGAGCTAGTCGCTCTTAAGGTTACAGGAGTGTGGTTTGTATGTAGTATGCCATATTTAAGAGTATTCTAGTAGCGTAGAGTATGATACGGTAGAGTAGGGTACAGCACTGCCTATGGGCTTGGTACAGTATAGAAAACAAAAGTAAAAATGTACCGGCATTGTATTACCGTGGTGGCTGGAAATCAGGCGTATGGCTCGTTGGGGGCCTATTAATGTAACTGTGAAGCACTTTGGGCAACAACATTGCAATTAAATGTGCTATATAAATAAATACTAACAGTTACTCCGCCCACTCTAGTTGTAGACTACTGATGGAGGCAAGAACACTTCACACAATTTCCCCAGAAATTGTAGCTTTTCTAGTTGATTATTATTCCAGATATCGTATGACTTATTTCAAGAAAGACAAAGCAGAAACTGCAGAGAAGTTGAAGACCTATTTTGCAAGTGTTGAGAACCAGTTAAGCAGAAAGTCTCATACACTTCTAACAGACAATGGTTGTAAATATATAGCATGTTACTGCGTATTTAGAAGAGAAAAGGATAGAACACTTGCATATAGTACCATGCAGTCCAGAACCGAATGTTGTAGCTGAAAGAAAGAAAAAATGTTTTTTTTTAATGGAGATGGTCAGATGCATGCTAACAGAGTCACAGTTGCCACATAAACTTGGCTGATGCAGTTATGACAGCTACATGTCTACAAAACAGATTACTTACACAAGACACAAATAAAACTCCATTTGAACTTTGGGTTGGCAGAGATCCTAACATTAGACACATTAGAACATTTGGATCCAAAATTATACAAATATTTCCAGCTCTTAAAAGGTCCAAATTTGACAACAGAACTGGGATAGGCATCGTGAACTGATATGATATAGTACGTGAAGGTTACAGAATATTGAATCCAGAGACAGGACAAGTAAAAGTGAGAAATGTTCTGGTTTTTTTTTTTTTAAAGAAGAGAACAAGTGATTTTGAGCTTAATTAATGTGGAGAAGGACAAACTAATTTACAGGAGCTTCTGCTTGTGTACTCTTGAGTAAAGACATCTGTTGCTAAGGCCTCAGCTTGTGAATCCTGTATAGAGAATGCCCAGAGGCATACAGGAGGGATCCAGTCTCCATACAGAGTTTATAGGCTGAGGCCTTAGCATCAGATGTTTTTACTCAAGAGAGTACAAAAGCAGAAGCAATGATTTTGTGAAGCCAGATACAGCTAATCAAGCTGATTAAATATTAGAGCTATCTCCTAGATACTCATCCAGAAAAAACAAGAGAGTTCCATCTACTCGCTCATCTTACTTTGCAAAATCAGCATCAACATATAAACCCCAAGATATTTAAAATCTTGCTACAACAGAAGCCACTAAGTGGAAGGAGTACAAAAACAAAACAAGGATTTAAAAAGGCCATAGACTGCAAGTGGGTATTCAAACAAAAACTAAATGCAGATGGAAATGTAAACCATTGCAATAATGAGAACTTTGCATCTGAAGACATTTCAACACAATCAGATCATTACTGAGTATTGCAGCATCAAAACTGACATGTAGAGCAGCTAGATAGAAAGTCGCCTTTCTGGAATGGTAAAATACTGTAGAAGAACTTTAAATGAGGTCTAGTATGCAAGATACAGTAAGGAATATATGGACTCAAACAAGCTTCAAGAGAACGGAATACGAAACTATATGAAATGCTCATAAAACAAAACTTCATTCAGAGTAAAGCAGACCTATATCTATTTACCAGACAATGGAAATGGATGTATAGTTTAATTTATGTAGATTACATTATCCTGTGGAGTGAAAGACAATAGGATTGTATATAGATTGTTACACTTAAACAAAGAAGTAAAAAAAAAAAAGTCAAACAATATTTTATCTTGAAATGCACGTTAAAAGAGATGATAATGATAGTTCTGTTCTCAGTCAAAGGCACAAAATTATATATTTAATCAAACTTATGGATGTGGTGACATTCTGTCATCAACTAATGTGGTGACCAGGGGTCATGTGAAAAAGTTCAGGGGGATTAGGGGATTTATTACAGGGGGATAAGCTTTACCCTTTCATATGGTAATCAGGTAATTCAATACCTTTACAAGTCAGGAAAGGGAGAACCACTTCCACCATCTCCATTCATCCCTGTTCCTTCTTGGCTGTGCTACTGAGCAGACATATGAGTAGACATGGTCTAATTTTTATCATGGATAACTGTGAGTGGGATCTGACGACTTCATAAGGTTTAGTTGTTATTGTTAGTTAGTTAGATTGTAGTTGTTGTTGTTATTTTAGTTAATTAGATTGTGTGTCATTATTTGTATGTTGTTGTTGTTGTTGTTTTGTCTCTGAATAAATATTTGTTAAAGTAGACAGACCAGAGTTTATATGTGTATGTGTAAATCATTTATATGGTTTGGTAATACACCACAATGGATCTCAAGGAAATCCATACTGCAGCTACACCAATGTGCACAAAAATATGGTTAGGATGCCAGATCACAAAAAATATACAAGCGACGCAGGCAGCAGCTTAAAAATCACCTCTGTGACAGTTCCTTATTGGCATGACCAGATCAGAGGTGACTAGTAAGATGGCATCACAAATATGTCCTCAAGACTCACCTACACCCAAGTTCTGCAACACCGGAGATGCCAGCTTTAGTGATAAACTGCAAACTCTGAGCACAGATCTCCGTCATTTACATACGACAGTACAGACACTGGGGGAAGATAGAGAAGCAAGTGCCTTGCAATGGACAGTCATACAAGATGTATTTTGTAATCAAACAGAAATTCTCCAAAACTTTGAAAGAAGGCTAAATAATAGGAGGCGACAAAATGATCTGTGGATCAGGGTGCTCCTTGAGTCCACTACAGAAGACAAAGCAAATTTGGAGCAGAATATAGAAGCATTTATTTTTTAAACCAAATCTTGCAGATAACCCCTTCTGGAACCCCTCCTAACTATATTAAATTAGACAGATTCCATAGAATCCAAAAACCAAAAAATCTTCCCCAAGATAAACCAAGGGATATAATCTGTAGAATACATAACTTTATCCTGAAAGAGAACATAACCCGACAAGCCTGACTTAACGCAACTTGTAATTTGAAGGGTCGAAGGTTATCATATTCTAGGATATGTCACCATTTACACTACATGCTCTCAGAGCTCTTAAACCTATAACCACAGTGCTTACTAATAAGGGTATTAGCTTCTGGTGGCTATTTCCATTAGCTTTGGCAACATATTACCAAGGCAGGAATTTACTCATCTCAACACCAGCAGATGTGGCGGTTTTCCAACATGTTTTGTATATCCCTTTAGAAAAAGTGAATGATTGGACTGGGCTCCAACAGGGACATTTACAGGCATTTCCACTGAGACCACATTGACAAAAGGTGCAGAAAAAAAAAGAAGACAAATTTGGTCACGAAAGATTGTTTATATCCACCAGAAGTTAGGGAAAAATTAAGAGACTGTACATACTCCTTGATAGTTTTTCCCCAACATCTAACATAATTTTTTCATTGAAAAAGTGCTGCACATATCCAGAAGGTAGATATGTTCACCTTCGCTAACCTTTATGCTCCCAATGTAAATCAGGTACAGTTTATCAGATGCACTTTTAGGTGACTTTAGTCTTTTTCAGAGGGGTTTCTAATTTGTGGGAGGAGATTGGAACATTGCTCTTGATCAATTATTAGATAATACATACAGGGAATGGGACTCACTTAACTGGTTAAAATTAATTCCCTACAACAAGAAATCCAGATTGAGGAGGCAGCTCATAAATTAACTCCTACAACGCAGATCTTAAATCATTTAATAGCACTACAAGTGGAACTACGAAGTGTACTTAATCTCCAGGCACACTGCGCCATCCAATTTCCGAGAAGTAGTTTTTATTCCCACAGAAATAAATTCAGGGAATATTTAGCGCACACTCAAAAGTAAATATCAAGCTTCCTATATATTTAATATAGTAGGTCATACAAGCTTCAGCATTTAATACTTTGGGTGTGGGCTAGGTGATACCCACCCCTATGTTAAGAGCTCAGATCACAGTTATAGCAAAGCCAGGGAAGGATTCTACGAGCTGTGGAGGTTATAGACTGATGTCCTAAACAAATGCAGATTTGAAAATATTTGCTAAAATGCTGGCTTTTTGCCTCAGACCCCTTTTGCCTGGACTACTCCACTCTGATCAGGTGGGATTTGTACCGGGTATAGTATGTAGAAAGTGATCAACATAATCCATGGAATCCAAAGACACCTATAATATTGCTTTCTGTTGATACAGAGAAGGCTTTTTAAAGAGTGGACTGGTCCTATCTATTTACTATATTAGAAGCACTGGGGCTTGGGACAAGATTTAGATATTGGACACGCTGCTTATATATGGGTTCTACAGCTATTGATTGGATTAATGGTCAGCTCTCTCAATCTTTTACTATAAGGAATGGAACGAGCCAGCGTCTTCATGTCACCCCTGTTATTCACCCTAGTGATGGAACTACTCTTACTAGCCATCCGCAGTAATTATCAGATTAAAGGTTAGATTCTCCAGTGAGGAGATGAAGGTGTCGGCATTAGCAGATTATATTTTGAAATCTCTGGCAGATCCAGTGCACTATCTCCCTTATGTGCTAAAGGAGTAAGAAATGTTTAATGCTTAGATCTTAACCTATTAGAAATTGGTACAAATACTAACAGTAGAACAGTGGGCGTCAAAAGTGGAGATGGAGGAGCTACACTGGAGGTCTACGGGTTGTAAACAGAAATATCTTAAAATATAAGCCCCTAGGTTGGATTGTTGGAGAGAATATCTATGAGCAGGGTGATTACGGTGCATATATACACTAAAGAGGTCCTATACAATTTGGTGTCAACATGAATGTTTGGATAAATGCATTAAACTGCAATATTGAATTTAAATAATGCAATACTGTATTACTGTTTTGAACAATGTAGTGAGACCAGTGTCATCACTGACGTTTTATCTATTTTTTTTAGTAAAGCCACAATGAAGTATTGCTAACTTATAACTGATATAGAGTACATAGATATTGTGTTTTAGTTATACTTTTTTCTTACCTTCTATTTTTATTCCTTCTGTTCCTTTGTTTAGTTTTTCTTTCCTTTTCTTATCTATTTTTCTATACTATACTCATTGTGAAGTATACTTATGTTGGAGGATGTTTATTCTCATATGTATATGTATATAGCCAGAGCCGTCTTTAACACAGGGAAAATGGAGCAGCTTACCCCTGGTCCAGTTACTCCCGTGGGCCACCTGCCGCAACCAAGCCTGAACAGCCCACCTGGATACAGAGATATTTCCCGGTGGGCTGCAGCAGATGAAGAAATCAGGGGCCCCACGGCACTTTAAGAGTGCTCCGGACCGGGTCCCTGTCTTCCTGCCTGCTGGGAGGAAGTGAGGTGAGGTTACTTCCTACCAAGTAAAAGAGTGTCGCTAGGGAGGAGGAGGCACACACACAGAAAAAGGAGGAGGAAAGGGACTGAGGTAGCCATGTTACCCAGACTCCCATCAACCATCCATCTCCCACTGGACCCCAGGGAAGCCACCCTTCTGTAAAGGTAAGGAAACAGGAGGGTGGCCAAACTATGTAAATTGATATTTGTGTGTGTGTGTACCTTACTGTGTGTGTGTTTGTGTATCTAAATGTATGTGTGTATCTGGCTGTGTGTGTATCTGGCTGTGTGTATCTGGCTGTGTGTGTATCTGGCTGTGTTTGTGTCAGTGTGTGTATCTGACTGTATGTCTGTATCTGGCTGTGTTTGTGTCAGTGTGTGTATCTGGCTGGGAATGTATCAGTGTTTATCTGACCATGTGTGTATCTGGCTGTGTATGTGTGTGTGTGTGTGTGTGTGTGTGTGTGTGTGTGTGTGTGTGTATCTGGCTGTGATTTGGTCAGAGTATGTGTACCTTTGTGTCAGTGTTTGTGTGTGTGTGTGTATACTTATACCTGTGTCTGTGTACTTGTGTGTCAGTTTGTATGTGTACCTGCATGTCTGTGTCGGTGTACCTGTGTGTGCATATGAGTGTCAGTGTGTGTAAGTGTGTATCTATGCATGTGCAATGCATACATCCTATCATTCCAGTACCAACACTGAACACAAATACACAACTACATTCCAACGCCAACACTACACACAAATACACCGTTGCATTCCAACACTGACACTGCACACAAATACACCACTGCATGTGTTTCTGTGTTCCTGTGCGTATCTCAGTGTTTGTGTCTGTGTGGCAATGCATACATCCCAGCATTCCTACGTCAACACTGCACACAAATGCACCCCTGCATGTGTATCTTGGTGTGTGTACATATCAGTGTGTGTAAGTGTGTATCTCTGTGTGTGAATGTGACAGTGTTTTTTTCTCTGTGTGTATGTGTTTGTGTGTGTATTTATGTGTCTGTGTGTGTACACGCCAGTCTGTTTGTGTCAGTGTGTGCATGTGTGTGTGTATATATATATATGTATATGAAACCAGGGGATGCACTCACCTGAACATGTATAAATGGGGTGCTACCAAGAGGGGGGCAATTTATACAATACACAAGATCCAGCGCACTCACTTATCCACTAAACAGCAACTTCAATGTTGACAGATGTTATTAGTTTTTTTTTTAAAACAACTAATCTAGGCAAAAATAATGGGGGTTTAGTTACATTGTATGATCATACATTGCATAAGCCTGCCACGACATCAGTTGTACCCCATCTTTGTCAGGTCCTACTCTAACAGTCTCATATCTGCTCTTATGAGATTAACCCACTTATACACATATACACACACATACAAATGGTTTACTCTTTGCGAGATGAGTATCTTATTTAACTTTTTTCTTTTAGGTATTGTATTTTTAAAAACAATAAAAATTTAATTAATAGGGGGTGGGGCCTGACCGCCAAGATGGCCGAACGTGTCCATGAGTAGCTCCTGCACAAAAGAGTTCCTAAATGGGTTACACAATCCACATCAACACTGGAAACGGCGCTAAGCGACCAGCAAACTCGTCACTCACCAGAGCCATCTTTGTTGGCCCAGAAAACCCTTACTCTGGAACTCAAACCGACCTTCTGGTCCTGCAGCCTATTGACTTGTTGGGAGAGGCGGCCAATCTCCCGACTGCAGTCATGTGGGTCCCAACTACCTCATCATTGCCCTGTTCCTCCATCCCCCTGGGGAAACTCATCTGTTCGCGGTACTAGTTCTCAGCCCAATCTCCGACCATGAGGCGAGAGCAAGATGGCCACCACGGAGGCTCAAAGGCCTGGAATGGAGGAAGAGATTTGACGCTCGCTTTCAACAGCTGTGCCGGGAATTGGCACCAGGTGACCTACAGACCAAGTCTACCCACCATGTCTGTCATACTGCCGGCTCCGGAGACCGTTCCAGCTCCACTTACCTCATCTGGGCTAGAAGCCCACATGGAGCCTAATCCGCACTGCCATCCACACACAAGCAGGGCACCCCGAGGATTATAGCTCCCTTGGGTTCATGAACCTCCTGCCAAGGCACACAGGATTCATGGATACCAGGCACTGGCCCCTAATAAAGCCCGGGCTGGAGTTAAAGAGCAGAACTGGCATCAGGGACTTTTTCCACAGTTAACACTTCAGACCTGCACACTTATACAACAAAGGGAGACAGCAAGGGGAGAAAGAAATTCTCCCGGCATTGACATATCCTACCTAACCTGGCCTACAAGTGGCATCGGCTGACCGATCTGGGCAGACTTCCTTGCTTCAAGCTGCAATTTCACATATCTGATAAGCAGAGAGATAGTTTGTTTATAATATGTTTCTAACCCAGTGGTATTACCCTCATGCTATATTAAGCCTGTGATAGTATAACTCATTAAATAATTTCATGATTGAAGTTTTGGATGGTAAATCTACAAGTTTCTGCTTTTGTTTCTTGTTCTTTAATTCCAACACTGCATTACTACTCTTGAACTCATACTAATCTATCCTGTTCAGCAAACTGTCAGTATCTTTGTCATGGCTCACATTCTATTTCTCCTCACCTATATACTGACATATTTTGCATAAGCCTGATAATTGTATAAAAATGTGTGCAGTCTTACTCTGTGCCATACTACTGTTTATTCTATATTACTTGTATTTGCTGTTTTGGCATATCTGGATTGTATGTACCTCTTATGCACAAAAAAATAAAGAATTAAAAAATATATATTAATAAAAGACAAATGTAATTAAATAATAAAAAATATGGTTAGAACAGTAGAAGGTAAGCTTATGTGTCTAGCTACAACTTGCTGGCCGGACATTGCATCTGCCATGGGAATATTGTTTAGACAAGAGAGCCTTCCCAGTCAAAGACAGTGAATTGCACTTAAGGGAGTAGTAAGATATATAAAATGATCTACTCATCTTAAACTAAAGCTATTAAGTGTAAGGAATCCCAGTATAGCAGGATATACAAAAGCAGATTAGTGGCCACATGGCCATGCCTTCATATATGGCAGTGGTCCCATCAGTTGGACTAGTTGTAAGCAAGAATTAGTGGAGCATTCTTCTACAGTCTGTCTAGAGTATATCTCTGCAGCAGAAACATGCAAGTAAACACAACTGCTTAACCAACTTTTAGAGGACAAAGCCCAGCCTACTAATGGCAGACAACCAGATCTGTATAAGTGCAAACAGAGAACCTTTGTCAAAATACATTTTGAGAAAACAGTGCTTGAAAATAAATTTAGTTGGTTTGAATTTGACATCATGGAAAAGGGAATTATTAGTAGTCAGCTCTAGTGCATAGTCCACAGGATGGCCACCTTCGACACTCCAGCTGTTGTGGACTACATCTCCTATAATGCTCTTACATCCATAATGCTGGTAAAACATCAGGAGAGATACAGTGCACAACATCTGGAATGCCAATGGTTGCTAACCCCTGGTAGTATGTTCATGTTGGAAACCCTTCTGTGTGCTGTATAGTCTCCATGATGCTAGAGAGGAGATGTACTGTTTTATCTTAACTTCTCTCTCTTCTCGCTCTCTTTCTATGCAGCCATTTTGCCTTCATCTGTGTGTCCTGCCCTGACTGCTGCTGTTGTGCTGATTCAACTCTGCTAAATGTTTACAATGGTAACTTAAATGGAGTGTATCCATGCAACATGCACAACTGTATAAATATTTATATGTCTAGAAGAGGAATACTGAACAACCCATGGGTCACATTTGTAAAGATTTAGAAACAGAATTCCATGCCACCCTAAAATATGCTGATATATACCTCTGCCATGTGTTACAGCTGAAACAATTTCACATAAAATTTTAAAGGTTTCTTACATTGGCATTGTACATAGCAATGTGTTGATCTGTCATCTAAACACATATGGAAGAAGAAAAAAGGGAGGGAGGGTGCACCAAGGATGGATCAGATAAGGTATTATAGAAACAGATAAAAATGTAAAATAAAATACATTGAAAAAAAAAAACCACAATTGACAATAAAACAGGTACCCAGAGGGAAATTAGCAGCAGTCCTAAAAATGAAAAGTCTTGAGGACGAATGAGGGTTCAAAATGGTATCTTCCTTCTTGGGCTAGTTAGTCACCAGGGACACTCAGGATTCATAAAAAGGGGGAACAAAACACTCCAATAGTGTAATAAGTCCACACACAATTATAAAATAGTAAAATAATTCCAGTCTACTCACATGTCCTAGAGCAGTGATGGTGCACCTTTTTGAGCCCAAGTGCCCAAACCGCAATACATGCCAACTTTTTTCCTCAAAGTGCCAACACGGCAATTAAACCTGAATACACACAGACAGACTGCTGATTACACACAGACTGCTGAATACATACACACAGACTGCTGAATACATACACACAGTATGCTGCATACATGCACACAGTCCACTAAATACACAAACACAGACTGCTGAATACACACACAGAGACTGCTGAATACACACACAGAGACTGCTCAATACATACAGACTGCTGAATACACTTACTGCTGAATACACTTACTGCTGAATACACTTACTGCTGAATACACTTACTGCTGAATACACTTACTGCTGAATACACACACACACAGAATGCTGAGTACACACAGACAGACTGCTGAGTACACACAGACTGCTGAGTACACACAGACTGCTGAATACATACACTGAGTCTGCTGAATACATTCACACAAACAAACACAGACTGCCGAATAGACACACACACCATCTGCTGAATAGACACACAGTCCACTGAATACACTGAGCGGTGCAGTGTATGTGTTTGTGTGTACGGGTGTGGAGTGTGTGTGGAGTGCTGTGTGTGAGGGGTGCTGTGTTTGTGTGTGTGTGTGTGTGTAAGTGTGAGGGGTGCTGTGTGTGAGAGGGGTGCTGTTTGTAAGGGGTGGTTGTGTGTGTGGGGTGCTGTGTGTGTGTGTGTGTGTGGGGGTGCTGTGTGTGTTGGGGCAGGGGTGCTGTGTGTGTGTGGGGGTGTTATGTGTAAGGTGGAGTGCTGCAGGTAGCAAATGTTTAGGTGAAGGAGGGGGGGACAGCCAACCCTGGTGGTCTGGTGGTGGTAAGTTCTCTGTAGGTTCTGGCTGCAGCTCTCCTGTCCTCCCGCGTGCAGAATGCTGTGTGGAGTGTTGCCATTGTAATGCGTGGCATATCAGGTCCTCCTGATATGAAAGCAGAGTAGGCGCCTACTCTGCATTGTTGCCGACCGGTGCCAGCACCCCCCCAACCCCTGGCGACCTACGGGCTTGGTGTGCCACAGGTTCGCCATCATTGTCCTAGAGCTTTGGCCAGCTCTGGCGTATTGCGCATGCAGTGGTATTGATCCCCCATTTATAGGATATTTTATAAGGTAGAGGTTGTTGTCACCGGATGTGTGCAGGACCGAAAATGGAAATAAAAAAGCAACAATAGTGCTTACTGTGTAAAAAAAAAAAAAAAAAAATACCAGGAGTAATACTATCAGTCTTTTCTGGCAGGAGTCTGTTCTAGGGGGGGGGGGGGAAACAGGAAAAAAAACCCTATCTCACCAAGATCTCACCAAGAATCCCAGGTGGAGATTATACCACCTGCGCTGAAATAACTGAGCAGTGTTATCTGCTCAGGAATATGTGATTACATTTTACCTAGTATTACTCCTGGTACTTTTAATTTACACAGTAAGCACTATTGTTGCTTTTTTATTTCTGTTTTCGGTCCTGCACATATCCGGTGACAACAACCTCTACCTTCCAACCTATAAGTGGGGGATCAATACCACTGCATGTGCAATACACCAGAGCTGGTCAAAACTCTAGGACATGTGAGTAGACTGGAATTATTTTACTATTTTATTATTTTGTGTGGACTTATTACACTATTGGAGTTTTTTTCTTCCCTTTTATGAATCCCGAGTGTTCCTGGTGACCAACTGGTCCAAGAAGGAAGATATCATTAAGAACCCTCATTCGTCCGCAACACTTAATTTTTGGGACTGCTGCTAATTTCCCTTTGGGTACCTGTTTTATTGTCAATTGTGTTTTTTTAAAAAGTATTTTATTCTTTGCATTTTTTATCTGTTTCTATACTACTTTATTTGACCCATCCTTGGCGCACCCTTCCTCCCTTTTTTTATTTTTCTATTATAATAGGGATTTTGGAGAGAATTTCCCTTACATAGGGGTGCTGCCTCTGTATTTTGTTATCTCCTTTTTTGTATCTGAACACATATGGCACACATTCCCTGGCTCAGTCAAGAGCTCGCCAAATGTGGTAACCTTTATTATATATGTCTGACCTCTAATGATCTCATCAGTATGAATGCATGAGTAGGATTAAGAAAACAGCTTTAATTGATTTGAAGTAAGGCTCTCTATACATTTTTCTCTCAGTCCTGTTTTCATAAGTTGTATTACGTTTTATCCCTAAGTGACAAGCAAAACAAAATGTAACACTTTTTAGTAAGTAAAAATAAGGAAACAATGCTTGAAAGCCAAATTTTGTCCGTTTTCAATTTATAATCTGAATTACATCTTAAAATTTAACTATGTTAATAACAGCCTGCAAGGAAAATTCACACAATAATAGACTGAGAGAATTAAACACAAAAATAGTTTATTCATCAACTTAGTTAAATCATTCTGTGTCATGATTGTGTAAAGATTGTGCTTTTTAGACACATTAAAGGACCACTCAAGGCACCAAAGTCACTTAATGTTTAACAGTTCAAAGTCACCCATAAACTCTGCCAATGAATCACTGGATTAGATGTTCTGTAAATATGAAATTATGTTCAGATAGCATGAAAGGAATTAATCAAAGATTACAGTTTTTGTGATAGATATATAGATATATATATATATATATATATATATATATATATATATATACACAGGGAGTGCAGAATTATTAGGCAAATCAGTATTTTGACCACATCATCCTCTTTATGCATGTTGTCTTACTCCAAGCTGTATAGGCTCGAAAGCCTACTACCAATTAAGCATATTAGGTGATGTGCATCTCTGTAATGAGAAGGGGTGTGGTCTAATGACATCAACACCTTATATCAGGTGTGCATAATTATTAGGCAGCTTCCTTTCCTTTGGCAAAATGGGTCAAAAGAAGGACTTGACAGGCTCAGAAAAGTCAAAAATAGTGAGATATCTTGCAGAGGGATGCAGCACTCTTAAAATTGCAAAGCTTCTGAAGCGTGATCATCGAACAATCAAGCGTTTCATTCAAAATAGTCAACAGGGTCGCAAGAAGCGTGTGGAGAAACCAAGGCGCAAAATAACTGCCCATGAACTGAGAAAAGTCAAGCGTGCAGCTGCCAAGATGCCACTTGCCACCAGTTTGGCCATATTTCAGAGCTGCAACATCACTGGAGTGCCCAAAAGCACAAGGTGTGCAATACTCAGAGACATGGCCAAGGTAAGAAAGGCTGAAAGACGACCACCACTGAACAAGACACACAAGCTGAAACGTCAAGACTGGGCCAAGAAATATCTCAAGACTGATTTTTCTAAGGTTTTATGGACTGATGAAATGAGAGTGAGTCTTGATGGGCCAGATGGATGGGCCCGTGGCTGGATTGGTAAAGGGCAGAGAGCTCCAGTCCGACTCAGACGCCAGCAAGGTGGAGGTGGAGTACTGGTTTGGGCTGGTATCATCAAAGATGAGCTTGTGGGGCCTTTACGGGTTGAGGATGGAGTCAAGCTCAACTCCCAGTCCTACTGCCAGTTTCTGGAAGACACCTTCTTCAAGCAGTGGTACAGGAAGAAGTCTGCATCCTTCAAGAAAAACATGATTTTCATGCAGGACAATGCTCCATCACACGCGTCCAAGTACTCCACAGCGTGGCTGGCAAGAAAGGGTATAAAAGAAGAAAATCTAATGACATGGCCTCCTTGTTCACCTGATCTGAACCCCATTGAGAACCTGTGGTCCATCATCAAATGTGAGATTTACAAGGAGGGAAAACAGTACACCTCTCTGAACAGTGTCTGGGAGTCTGTGGTTGCTGCTGCACGCAATGTTGATGGTGAACAGATCAAAACACTGACAGAATGCATGGATGGCAGGCTTTTGAGTGTCCTTGCAAAGAAATGTGGCTATATTGGTCACTGATTTGTTTTTGTTATGTTTTTGAATGTCAGAAATGTATATTTGTGAATGTTGAGATGTTATATTGGTTTCACTGGTAAAAATAAATAATTGAAATGGGTATATATTTGTTTTTTGTTAAGTTGCCTAATAATTATGCACAGTAATAGTCACCTGCACACACAGATATCCCCCTAAAATAGCTATAACTAAAAACAAACTAAAAACTACTTCCAAAAATATTCAGCTTTGATATTAATGAGTTTTTTTGGGTTCATTGAGAACATGGTTGTTGTTCAATAATAAAATTAATCCTCAAAAATACAACTTGCCTAATAATTCTGCACTCCCTGTATATGATATATATATATATATATATGATATATATATATATATATATATATATATATATATATATATATATATATATATATATATATATTTATATATATATATTTATATATGATACATATACTCCATTGCATTTCTTTTCAAAAAATGTTTATTACATTTTTAAAATATATTTTTTAGGGGATAAGCAACAATCCTATTCCACATCTTTTTCGACAAGCAATATTGTAATACTATTTGAAGGATATGTGTTTAAAAGAACACTATAGGGTCAGGAATACAAATGTGTATTCCTGAGCCTATATTGTTAAAAATGTAGTTTAGGCCCCTACCCCCAACCCCCTTAAAATTATTAAAACGTACCTTTGTTTTAGTGCCGTGCGGGTCCACCCCAAATCTGCCTCCTTGGCTGACATCATCCAAATTGATGATTTCACCCAATTCAATGCTGTCCCATAGGAAAGTATTGGATTGGCTGAGATTGTCAATTCTGATGAGTGACTGCCAGTGGAAGTGTCCCTTGGGAGCAATGTAAACATGGCCTTTTCTCTGCAAAGGCAGTGTTTACATTGAAATGTCTGCAGGGACTGATTATACTCACCAGAACAATTACATTAACCCCTTAAGGACCAAACTTCTGGAATAAAAGGGAATCATGACATGTCACACATGTCGTGTGTCCTTAAGGGGTTAAGCTGTAGTTTTTCTGGTAACTATAGTGTCCCTTTATTTTTTTAGAATCTACTTGTTGCCTAATAGTTTTACTAGTCTTCTATTGCTAAGCTATTTCCTGCAACATCAGACAACTCAACAGAAACCTTCCAAGAAGACAACCTTGTCTTCAGTTGTGACTGTAGATGCAGATGCACAATGCATGTAACTGATCTGCTAGGATTATGATGTAATCCAGTAGTATTCTGATCTCCAAAGCAGATAATTAAAATTTCCTCTGCTCAACTTTGGCTGAAATACATGCATTTCTTTTGTCAGCTTAGCTGTCATGAAGGTCAAAGTTAAATTCAAGCATTATGTTTCGATCTATGTTAATTATATAATTTGTTATATTTATTTTCATAGCTAACATGTCTTAAATATTTTGACCATTTGACAGTGATTAATTAAATATTTTAACATATTTTTTTCCAGTTACAATAATTTTTTAATTCACAATTAAAGGAACATCCAAGGGCAATGAAAACTTCAGTGATTTGAGCTCTGTATGTGCTGCACTTACAAAGTTCAACCCTTTTGCTGCCAATGGTGTAACTCTAGCTCTGGCAGCTTCAATAGCCAATCAGGAACAAGAAGCTGGCTAATGACAGTTTTGTGCATATTGGACATCTGACATCAGCTTAAACAGCATGCTGGTGACCGGCGTCCAGTAATGTCATCATGTCATCAAGCTGGTGACAGGCGTCCAGTAATGTCATCATGCTGGTGACGGGCATACAGTAATTACAACCATACAGCAATATTTAGCAATAAGCACTTATAAACAGTTAGCATTTTTCACAATCTCAAGCCGATGAGTGTGAAATATTGCAACTTCATGCTAGTGAAATGAGTTTTCCTTTGATTTAACCATAGAAGCTCTTTTTCCTACGCCAGCCACCAGATGTGAGCTGCATATGATGTCATATCCTGCTGCTGCGCGACGGTGGCTCTACACTGCCCAGCATAGCGGTGGGTGGCGGCATCCCTTCCCTGCCTGTGCAGACCATCCATCACTGATGAGCTGATCTGCCCTGCCCTGTCGGCATCTTGACTTGAAGTACACGTAGGAGTAAAGGGGCTTGGGGGACCTACTGTGTATTACATTTTGGGGGTGCATTAGGGGGAGTGGAGCCAGCAGAGTCTTAAATAGGGGGAGGGGGCCACCTCCCCATATTTAATACACTGCTGTCCCCCCTCCCCCTATCTAATACACTGTTGGCCCCCCTCAGGGAAATGAGGAGGGGGATTGGGGAACTATCTATGAGGAGGGGGATTGGGGCACTATCTATGAGGAGGGGGATTGGGGCACTATATATGGGGGAGGGATTGGGACACTATCTATGAGGAGGGATTGGGCATTATCAATGAGGAGGGGGATTGGGGCACTATCTATGAGTAGGGGGATTGGGGTACTATATATGAGTAGGGGGATTGGAACACCATCTCTGAGGTGGGGGATCGGGGCACAATCTATGAGGAGGGGGGTGGGACTTGGATACAATCAATGGGAGGGTGGACTGGGGGATAGAATGTATACTATCTATTACGGGATAATGGTGTTAGGAGGAAAATTGAGTACTAGGTGAGTAGGTTACTTCTATGGGGGGGATTGGGTACTATCTATGGGGAAGAGGAGGGACATAGACTATTAACTATGGGGGGAAGGAAATAAGCTACTAACTGCAGAGGGCAGAGACTAGGCTTCTTCTACCTATGGGAAATAGGGGGGGGGGACAGACTCTAAACTATGGGGCAGTAATGGGCTACTAGCTATTGGAGATAGGAATGGGCTACAGACAATGAGGGATACAAATTCACCACTTCATTCACGCAGACAGTCAGTGCCCACCATACACAAAAACACTATGACCCACTACACACTTATGCACCTTTACGCTCAGCAAACCTCCAAACACATCCCTGAATTCACACACAGACTCTCCACACACACGTCATTACATTTAAACACATTGACCTGCTCCATATATATGCACCTGTATCCGCTCAAACTACATATAAATATGGCCCTGCATTTACACACACACATAAAACTATCAATACAAATATGCAAATATGCCCCTGCATACACACAAATTGAAGTTGTGTACATACTTGAATAAATAAAAAAAAATACTATGCACAAACATTTGAGGTGGCTCATAACGTTTCATACCTGGCTGGCAACTCAACCCTTTCTAATCTGCATTCACACATCAACATTCCCCTGCACTCCACTATCCCGCTCCAGTTACTAATTTATAAACATAAATTTTATAAATTATACATTTTTTTATTAGAACTGCATTGGATGACTTTTCAAACTATTATTTGAGGCTTTTTCTGATCTATCTGAAAAATTTAGGATTTTTTGCAACAGGCTGGTGCATGCACACCTCAAGCTGTAACTCTCCAATTTAGCAATGAACAATCAGAGGAAATCCTATGGAACACCACAAGCTTAGAACTACCAACCACAACTACTTTGCGTGATATCTACTTTAAGCTACTGAAACTCAGAAAGAAAGAAGTGGATTTAGATCTCCATGGCATATTTCTATCGGATTACCATAGAGCCAAACAAATTCCTTGAGGATTCAGAGTACACAATATCCCCACAATGAAGCCAAGGGTTTGCAGAGATTGGACATCATTTTTAAATAAATGCTCGTTGGATCTCATGCTCATTATGATACAAGATGTCAAAGAGGACCTATTGGAGGTTAGAAAAAAGATACAACTTTTGGAAGATGAACATGCGTTACTATTGTATTCACAAGAGGGTGCAAATATACTACTTAAACTTAATGAAGAAACCTTGAAATATGAAAACCAACTAATCAAATTTAAAAGGCAGAAAATGTAAAAAGTCCAACAGGACTACCACGGACACTCAGTAAATAGATGACTGTCGGGTGAATATAAAGGCCACCCTAGAAAATTGTTAAACCAAATATTACGACGATTTACATTACTTCGAGAGAATCTGCATCTGAGGGAGAAAAATCTCAATCTGGAAGAGCAGTTAATGTTTTAGACAAAGATGCGACACAGGAAACTACAACAGCTTCAAGAACAATAAACAGAAGAAAATTCAAAAACGTAAGAGAACAACCACGTGGACAGGGTGAAAGGTCCATTGGTCCTAAAGGGAAGCCAACAATTCACAGATAATTCCGGTCTTCAACTTGTCTGATAGGAAACTAACCTTGAAAGAAATTGAAATTCTCAGTAAAGGTGTTTCATTCATACTGATGACTCCTCCAAATTACTTTCAGTGGAATGGTGAATTATTTAAATTTGGCCGCACATTAAGGTTAAAAGACTATTTCAAGAAATTTGGCCCTTCACTGGTGAACGCTGAAATATCAAAATCAGCATATAAATTCAAGTCTCCAAGTTCTTTTGATCATCCTTCAAACTAAGTGGATTTTAAATTGTTTCTTACAACTGTCAAAATGAAACAGATGCTATCCTGCTTAAACATAAACCCACACACTCATATTTATCAGGAGAACAACACAATCTTATCTGGGGGTTGGCCTCCGATCCCAAAATTGTCATACATCCAGTGGACAAAGGTGGAAAGGTTGTAGTGTTAAATTACTCAGATTATTCTTGAGAGATTAAATGACAATTACAGGATGAAGACACGTATCGACTCCTAGAGATTGATCCAACAAAACAGATCGCTCAGAAAATTGAGAATATACTTTCATTTGGGTTAAAGCAGGGTATATTGATTTTGATTTATCCCAATATCAAAATCACAGAAGATCCACAAAAATCTTAAAAATCCCCCGGGACATCCAATTGTCTCAGCGGTTGATGGTATATTGGAACCAATAGCCAAATATCTCGACTATCTCTTTAAAGGACTGGTAACAACAATACTGACTTGTA
Source organism: Pelobates fuscus (assembly GCF_036172605.1). Lineage (NCBI taxonomy): Eukaryota > Metazoa > Chordata > Amphibia > Anura > Pelobatidae > Pelobates > Pelobates fuscus. Next base: position 190,078,205 of record NC_086318.1, read on the forward strand.
TCAAAGATACCAATAAACTGTTGCAGGAACTCATTATGGTTCGAGATTTTGATGGAATTTTAATAACTATGGATGTTAATAGCTTATATACCATCATACCGCATGAAAATGATATTAAGGCGATGCAAAATCTTCTTTCTGAATCCATACAGTACCAGGGCCCACCAATTTAATTTGTTCTAGAACTATTGGTTCTAGCACTACAAAATAATTACTTTAGTTTTCAAACAAATTGGTTCCTTCAAATCTCTGGAACATCTATGGGAGCAGCTATGGCCCCCATGCAGAGGCGCCTCTAGACTTTATGAGGCCTTAGGCGAAACTCAAACATGAGGCCCCACCAGTGGTGTATCCTGGTTTTGTGCTGCCCTAGGCAGGACAAAACTCAGGCGCCCCCCTCCCGCCCGCGCCACCCACAACCCAACCCTTCCCCCACCACACTTCCCCCGACCTTCTACACACACACACATTCGCTGACAGATACACATACACTAGCTAACAGAAACACACACACTAACAGACACACACACACACACTAACAGACACACACACACACTAACAGACACACACACACACTAACAGACACACACACACACTAACAGACATACATACAGACACTAACAGACATACATACAGACACTAACAGACACACACTAACAGACATACACACACACTAACAGACATACACACACACTAACAGACATACACACACACTAACAGACATACACTCACATTTTTAACACATATTTTTTTTAAATGTAACCCCCCCAGCCTCCTTACCTTTGGAAATGCTGGGGGGTTCTCTTCCTCCCTGGTGGTCCAGTGGCTGCTGGGCGGGCGGCAGGCTGGTGAGGGAGCACTTCCCCTGAGCTGTCTGCTCAGCTCCCTCGCGCGTCGCAGAGTGAGGCTGGAAGGCGGAGCCGGAATATGACGTCATATTCCGGCTCCCAGCCTCACTCTGCGGCGCACGAGGGAGCTGAGCAGACAGCTCAGGGGAAGTGCTCCCTCGCCAGCCGCCAGCCAGTGCCGCCCACCCAGCCCAGCAGCCCGCCGGCATGTCTGTTAGCCGCAAGGCTAACAAGACTTTTGCCTTGGGCATTTGGGGGCGGCTTTTTTTGCCGCCCCCTGGAAAATGCCGCTCAAGGCAAATGCCTTGTTTGCCTCGCGGCTAATACGCCCCTGGGCCCTACTAACAAAAAAGTGTCAGATATACACATTGATGCACAGTTTACCTGTGTATGTGCCTGAGAGTGTGTCTGACAGAGAGTATCCTTGTGTGTAAATGTATGTCTCTGTGAGCATGGTGTGAGGGGGTGATGGTGAGAGGGAGAGGCGGGTGATGGTGAGAGGGAGAGGCGGGTGATGGTGAGAGGGAGAGGCGGGTGATGGTGAGAGGGAGAGGTAGATGATGGTGAGAGGGGGTGATGGTGACAGGGAGAGGGAGGTGATGGTGAGAGGGAGAGGGGGTGATGGTGAGAGGGGGTTAGAGGGAGAGGGGGTAATGTGAGGGGGGTGATGTGAGAAGGAGTGGGGTTGATGGTGAGGGGGTAATGTGAGAGGGAGGGTGGTTGATGTTGAGGGTGAGTGAGGGGGGTTGATGGTGAGGGGGGTTGATGTTGAGGGAAGGGGGCTGATGTTAAGGGAGGGGGCTGATGTTAAGGGATGGGGGTTTATGGTGAGGGAAGGGGGTTGATATTGAAGGAAGGGGGTTGTTGATGAGAGGGGGTTGATGGTGAGGGAGGGGGGTTGATGGTGAGGGAGGGGGGTTGATGATGAGGGGGTGATGGTGAGGGAGGGGGGTTGATGGTGAGGGGGGTGATGGTGTGGGGGGTGATGGTGTGGGGGTGATGGTGTGGGGGTGATGGTGTGGGGGTGATGGTGTGGGGGTGATGGTGTGGGGGTGATGGTGTGGGGGTGATGGTGAGGGAGGGGGTTGATGGTGAGGGAGGGGGTTGATGGTGAGGGAGGGGGTTGATGGTGAGGGGGTGATGGTGAGGGAGGGGGTTGATGGTGAGGGAGGGGGGTTGATGGTGAGGGAGGGGGGTTGATGGTGAGGGCGGGTTGATAGAGGGGGTGATGGTAAAGGGGTGATGGTGAGGGAGGTGATGCTAAGGGGGGGTGAGGGGGGTGATGCTAAGGGTGGTGGGGGGATGACGCTGAGGGTGGTGGGGGGATGACGCTGAGGGTGGTGGGGGGATGACGCTGAGGGTGGTGAGGGGGGTGATGCTGAGGGTGGTGAGGGGGGTGATGCTGAGGGTGGTGAGGGGGGTGATGCTGAGGGTGGTGAGGGGGGTGATGCTGAGGGTGGTGATGCTGAGGGTGGTGATGCTGAGGGTGGTGATGCTGAGGGTGGTGATGCTGAAGGAGGTGGGAGATGTGAGAGAGAACCTACCTTGATTTATTCCCTGGTGGTCCTGTGGCCATTACTTCTGGTCTGCAGCTCCGCAGACCAGTGTCTGCGGTGGCTGGCCGAGCAGACAGGAGGGGCCTGCACATGGCGACATACTGGGCAAGCCGCCGGGCCCCCTCCTGGTGTCGGGTCCTCAGTCACTGACCGAGGACCCGACATAGTCGGCCCACAGGTGGTTTAGGCGGCCATGAGGCGCCTAACAGTAATACTTCTGGGTCAGGCAGCCTTTGCTGGATGTGACCTTTGATTTGGGTCAATTACGGTTGAAATTCGGTTAAATTCGGTCAAAATTCAGTCGAATTAATTTGAATTCTATTGAATTCGGACTAAATTTGGGTGAATTTGCCAATTTCATTCCCGTGTTTTTTCTCATTTAAATGGGTTTTTATTCCTCTCCTATTTAGTCTGGAGACAATCTGAGGTTATTTGTCCTGCAAGCCATACAGTGCTCTGATCTCTGCAGATCTTTTTGGTTTTCCTTTTTGTTCCATAAAGTAAGTTCTATTTTTTTCTGGAATTCCTGATATTTTTTTTTTAACTTGCATTAGATGAATTACAAAGTTTTTTGTTTTATCTGAATATTAGTCCCTAACGGGCGATCTCTTTCCAGCTGCTCAGGTATTGTATCCTCACGAGCCAAGAAAAGAAATAAGTCACAATCCGGTATGCTCCATAGCTAAGTCCATGGCCCTCAGTGTTGCTGGCCATCTTGCACTCTGGCTTAAGGCCTGGGATGCAGACACCGCATCCAAGAATAGTCTCTGCTCACTACCTTTTCAGGGTGACATGCTTTTCGGAAGTCAGCTGGATGAATGCATCAAAAAGGCTGCAGAAGGTAGTAAAGCCTTATTGCCATGTAACAGGAGCAACAGAAGATCCACTAATGAATGACAGGAGGTCATTCAGAGACTCAAGGCAACACAGACCTGGAAGACAGTCCTTTCTGAGCCAGCCATGGAAGGCTGGTCAATCCTCTCATAGAGGTGGTAGGGGCCGAGGGTCATCTGCCCACCAGAATAAAAGTTTCTGACTGCTTCCAGGTTCAGTCTCCAGGAATAGGCGTCAGATTGCTTCATTTCTCAGAGACTTGGAGCCACACCATTAAGGATCTGTGGGTCCAGAAGGTGGTCTCCCAAGGTTATTGGCTAGAATTCGAGGAGACACCTCCTTCAGGAAAATTCTTCAGGTCCTCATTTCCAGAAAATGTAAGAAAAAGAAGGGCGCTTCAAGAATTCATAGTTTCTCTGTCCCGACAATTGGTGATCTGCCAAGTTCCCAGAGAAAAATGATTTCAGGGATTCTACTTAAGGCTTTTTCTTGCCCCAAAAGGCAAGGATGCATGGAGGCCAATCCTGGATTTGTCCATCTTAAATACCTTTCTGTGTGCCAGACGATTCAGGATGGAATCATTAGCCTCCATCATCCAGGCAGTATCTCCAGGCGATTGGTTAATTCCCATCGATCTCAAGAATGCCTATTTCCACATCCCAATCGCCAGTGTACATCAGAGGTTCCTGAGGTTCTGTCTGAACAACAAACACTGGCAGTTCAGGGCCCTTCCATTTGGCCTCAGCTCAGCTCCCAGGGTGTTCTCCAAAGTCCTACTTTACCTGATTGCAGAAATCAGGAAGAAGGGTATCTTCATTTTCCATTTGATTGCCATCGAGACATCGCCAGGTCGATCTTGGAGAACCATGGTTGGGTTCTGAATTTCCAGAAGAGTCAACTCTAACCCAGTCAACAGATGATCTGGGAGCCTGGTTAGGGTATGTCCATCTATCAGAAGACAGAAGATATTGTCTGAAAGAGAAATTGAGGAGCATACTTTGTCTTTGCAAGATCTCTGCAAGAGCTTACATGAGCATCCTGGGGTCCCTTTCATCCACTATAAGCCTTACCCGATGGGCTCAATGGCATCTCTGGATCCCTCAAAGATCCTTCCTGACCCAGTACAAGCATCTGGATTTGAACCAGCCCAGTCATCTTACATCCAAAGTAAAGGAAGCTCTCAGATGCTGGCTTTTAAAGGCAAACCTACATAGAATGTGACGGCAGATAAGAGCCATTCGGCCCATCTAGTCTGCCCAATTTTCTAAATACTTTCATTAGTCCCTAGCCTTATCTTATAGTTAGGAGAGACTTATGCCTATCCCACACATGCTTAAACTCCTTTACTGTGTTAACCTCTACCACTTCAGCTGGAAGGCTATTCCATGCATCCACTACCCTCTCAGTAAAGTAATACTTCCTGATATTAATTTAAAATCTTTGCCCCTGTAATTTAAGACTATGTCCTCTTGTTGTGGTAGTTTTTCTTCTTTTAAATATGGTCTCCTCCTTTACTGTGTTGATTCCCTTTATGTATTAAAATGTTTCTATCATATCCCCCCTGTCTCGTCTTTCCTCCAAGCTCACCAGTGTTCTGTACAATGGCATGAGCACTTCCCTCTTTCTACTGATAACACCTCTCCCTATACAACCAAGCATTCTGCTAGCATTTCCTGCTGCTCTATTACATTGTCTGCCCACCTTTAAGTCATCAGAAATAATCACCCCTAAATCCCTTTCCTCAGATGTTGATGTTAGGACTCTATAAAATATTCTGCTCCCCTGGGAGATATACCTTGGATGGTAGTCACCATGGATGCATACCAAACAGGATGGGGTGCCCATATGAACCAGATATACCTTCAAGGGAAATAGCCTGTATCCCTCTGAAGAGCACCTCCCACCTTGTTGTGGTAGATTTTCTTCTTTTAAATATGGTCTCCTCCTTTACTGTGTTGATTCCCTTTATGTATTTAAATGTTTCTATCATATACCCCCTGTATTGTCTGTCCTCCAAGCTATACATGTTAAGATCCTTTAACCTTTCCTGGTAAGTTTTATCCTGCAATCCATGAACCAGTTTAGTAGCCCTTCTCTGAACTCTCTCTAAAGTATCAATATCCTTCTGAAGATATGGTCTCCAGTACTGCGTCGTCATGGAGTAACACTTCTGGGTTTGGCACTCAGCTGTGAGAAGCCAGAGACTGGGCCAGAGGGAGGGTGCTTGGTGATTGATTGTTTGAGCTAACGTGTGAGCTGCCTCTGTGGGCTCCACAGGCTCAGCTACTGGGAACTACTTCCACCAGACTTACCTCTCCACAAGCTCAGACAAGCCCTTCCAGCCTTTGAGCAAATGCAAGGATTGCTGCATGCCATAAAGGATTACTGGAGAACTGATACTTTGCTACTTTACAAGTGGACCATATGTCTGGACTATTATAGGACTACCCATATAAACCTTAAGTATATCTTTCAGCTATTTGTCTGCAATATCATTTATTAATGAACTATTGCTTGCTTACTCAAATCTTCATTGCTATGAAGGACAACTCCCATCATGCTTAACATGAAGGACAACTCCCATCATTCTTATTCACTATGAACTGTTTCTTGCTTTGCAATTACATTCAGTGCTTCAAGTTACTAATCTCATGAAGGACAACTCCCATCATGCTTATTCACTATGAACTGTTTCTTGCTTTGCAATTACATTCAGTGCTTCAAGTTACTAATCTCATGAAGGACAACTCCCATCATGCTTATTCACTATGAACTGTTCTTGCTTTTCAAATATTCTTAGCTACTTGATTATTGTTCCTATTGAAGATTATTCTCATGAACTAATGTTACTTAATGCATCTCTGAAGAAATACTTAATACTGAACTTTGTGTTATTGATTACTTGCACTTCTACTTATTGGATTATTGCCTAAATGCAATTCATTTAAGTTTGACACTTATTAAAACTTCGGTTGAATCAAGTTACCAGTTATTCTCTCTTTTCTTAAAGCTACAGTATTGATACTTAAGGATTCTCCATTTCTTCACTATTGTAATTAGGGAGTTTACAAGCTGCAGTTGAGTTCCAACCCAAATCACCCCTAGTAGCGTAACATGCGTACAATACTCCAAGTGAGGTCTCACCAGTGTTCTGTACAATGGCATGAGCACTTCCCTCTTTCTACTGATAACACCTTTCGCTATACAACCAAGCATTCTGCTAGCATTTCCTGCTGCTCTATTACATTGTCTGACTACCTTTAAGTCATCAGAAATAATCATCAGTAAATCCCTTTCCTCAGATGTTGAGTTTAGGACTCTCTAAATATTCTGTTCCCCGGGGAGATATACCTTGGATGGTAGTCACCATGGATGCATGCCAAACAGGATGGGGTGCCCATGTGGACGAAATATACCTGTATCCTTCCGAAGAGCACCTTCCAACTACCTGGAACTGAGGGAAGTTTTTGAGGCCTTGCTTCACCTAAAGTTAAGAATCCAACACCATTGGGTGAAACAAGAGGTGGACAACACTGCAGTGGTGGCAGACGTGAACCACCAAGGAGGTACTCACATTTCAAGGATGATAAGTATCATGGTTCCTCTCATGAAATGGGCACAAAAACACCTTCTGGGGATATGTGCGTGTTACGGTTGCCTCCAGGCTGGCTGGAAGTTGGACCGTAGAAAAGGATGCTCCTAGCGCTCACCAAAGGACCATCAGCACCGTAGACACCATAACTACTGCGTAGCCACCATAAGTACTGCAGACTCCACAAACCACCGCTGCTGGGCTGGTATCTCGCCGTCTGCTCTGCGCCCTGGACCTATGACCAGGCTCCAGGTTCCAGTAGGTGAACCTCTTCCTTCTGTAGAGCGAAGCCGGATCAGGAACAAGAGCTCTTACAAGAGCTCAGTAGCTAAGGGAGTATGAAGAGCATAGCAATCCCTGTAGTGATTATAGCTGTCCCCTACAAACATGAGTCAAGGCTGCAAGTTAGAGGGTCAAGTCATTCTGTTTATTGGCACCAAAAGAACCTTCTTTTATGCAGGATCCCCTTAGATAGGACCACCCACAGGGTGTTACAAAACAACCCATCATACACGTACATTACCGAAAACACTCCCAGCAATTACACACAAAATCCTCCCCTCTGCCTGTGATCTAATTATGTTACACAAGGGGTTAACATAATTATCACAGTCAGTAAAAATACAGTTTTTACACATACCCTGTAACTTTAAAACCATACATCCAATCTCCATAAAATTACATAATTAAACTCATACTTTAAACATAAAAACTCTCAAAAATCATACCAATCCCTCCAGTGGATAGAAAGATAGACAGAAGTCCTTTATGACCGACCGCAAGCACATTTTCCTGCCCAAAACAGTTCCATAGATTCGGGCTGTGCGGTCGGTCAATTTCCTGCAGAAAAACGGCTAAGTCCCCTTCGAATGCACATAGGGTCCGTTCGTGCAAATAGCACATTGTAACAGGGTGTTCGAATTGTCGAACGTACTTCGACTTTAACCAAAGCGTCGAAGTTGTGGCGACGGTAAGGGTCAGCGGTGTTCATGTATTTGCATAGCAGATTTTAGTTCCATAGATTCTTTAGCATACACCGCTGACCGCGGTCGACTAAATTAAAATGGCCACCGCCATGTGTTCCTTTGTCGAATGGCGGCCACTTTGACGACTTCGGCACTTTGGCTGCATCCGAAGTGCCATATAAAAAGTACCAATCCTTCCCCACAGTATTTAAAGGGCCAGAATGAGTGACATACACTCTGGTATGGCTGAATACTGTTTTCAAAGGGCCCAATCTCCCAGGGCCATAGTCATGCAGGAGGAGGCTGGCAAATAGGCTTCTCTACAATCCAGGGAAGCAGGGCAATTTATAATTTAAAGGGCCAGTTAAAAATAGCAGTTTGTAACAGTGCGATTTACCTTCCAGGTTCCATGAACATCAAGACGGATTTCCTGAGTATATATGCAAATACAATCTATAAAACAGTATAACACAAAGGATGGTGTAGGATGTTTAAAACACCATAAAGTGCGCAGATATATAATACACTCACAGGATGGAGTTAAATTGCCGACAGAAAAAGGTTTCTTTAACCCCTTAAGGACACATGACATGTGTGACATGTCATGATTCCCTTTTATTCCAGAAGTTTGGTCCTTAAGGGGTTAAAATTCAATGAAGGTCAAAATCTTCTTTTAGACCTTAAATATAAAGGAGAGACACAAGGACATAGTGCACCAATCTGACAGATGACAAAATAATTTATTCAAGTTTCCACTCACAAGATATGAAGTAAAATGCCAGCATGTCACAAATCTCAGAGGTTCAGCTCCAAAGGCGACCTCCTGGATAAGCAGATTGGATGCAGCAGTCAAAATAAATAAAAATAAAAAACATACATATAAACAAAAAATAATAATAAAACATAAAACATAAAAAAACTATAAAATAATCTTTTAAGCCTTAGTCTCTCCGCCCAACGCGTTTCGTCCTGAAAAAGGACTTCCTCAGGGGCAAAATCAAATGTGTTCTATCTTCTCCTCCGTCTGCTTTTTAAATAATGAAAAGGTAAGGGTAAATTCCCGCCATAAACGGACGCCAATTTCGTCGGATCTCCGACATCTGTGCTCGTTGATTAACCATTTCCGGGTTCCAAGCCTCGTTTTCAAGTTTGCGTTCCGGTGGTCAAAATGTTCCGGTATTGTGTGGAATGCGTTCCACAGATAAAACGATCGGAAAGAGTCCGAGTCCATGAGGACATAATAAAACAAAAAATGCAAAATAGCAAATGATTAGAAAATAATAAAGAAACTCACAGACAATCTTGTCACAATACTTAAAAAAGCTATAATAATACAACGACATTACTAAAATATATAGGATAAAAGAACCCATAGAGCTCATTGTGAAAAAATCCTAAAACACCTTTAGTGAACAAGCAATAAAAAGACAAAAAATATAAATAAATAAAACCCCAAAAGACAAAAAATTGATATAGACATGAAGTGTAAAATGAATGAATAGATAAAAAAAAATATCTATAAAAAGATAAGAAAATAATAAAAAAATTATAATAAAAAATATAAATAAAAATAAAGAATAAAAACAAATGAAAATAAATAAATAAATGTAAATATGATTAAGATTAAAATAAATATAAATATAAATATAAATAAAAATAAATATAAATGAAAATAAAAATAAATATAAAATTAAAATAAAAAATAAAAAATATAAAGATAAAAATAAAAATCAATATAAAATAAATAAAGATAAAAAATTATTTTATAAACAAAAAATTTCTACAAAAAACACACCATATCAAAATCAATGTTACGTCCAGAGGGGCTGAAAGTTTTTAAATTAAAAATCCAAAACCCTTCCCTTTGTACAATTGTAAAATGTGAGCAATTGTTGCAGTGAATGGGCACAGAATGGGTGGTTAAATTTCTCTTTATATTATTGCAGTGTTCCATAAATCTAGTTTTTAACGCTCTGCTGGTCCTCCCCCCATACTGAATCCCACAGCCACAGGTTAAAAGATAGACTACATTAGTTGTATTACAACCAATGTAGTCTCTGATTGTAAATCAATTGCCCACATTTTAGCTTTGAGACCTTTTTATGTACGGGTATAGAGAAAGTCACCCTAGATGACAGAGGTGGTGATGTGATTAGGAAACTGAGACAAAGGGAAGGGTTTTGGATTTTTAATTTAAAAACTTTCAGCCCCTCTGGACTTAACATTGATTTTGATATGGTGTGTTTTTTGTAGAAATGTTTTGTTTATAAAATAATTTTTTATCTTTATTCATTTTATATTGATTTTTATCTTTATATTTTTTATTTTAATGTTATATTCATTCATTTTGCACTTCATGTCTATATCATTTTTTTGTCTTTTGGGGTTTTATTTATTTATATGTTTTGTCTTTTTATTGCTTGTTCACTAAAGGTGTTTTAGGATTTTTTCACAATGGGCTCTATGGGTTCTTTTATCCTATATATTTTAGTAATGTCGTTGTATTATTATAGCTTTTTTAAGTATTGTGACAAGATTGTCTGTGAGTTTCTTTATTATTTTCTAATCATTTGCTATTTTGCATTTTTTGTTTTATTATGCCCTCATGGACTGGGACTCTTTCCGATCATTTTATCTGTGGAACGCATATGTGTGTTCCACACAATACCGGAATTTTTTCACCGCCGGAACGCAAACTTGAAAACGAGGCTTGGAACCCGGAAATGGTTAATCAACGAGCACAGATGTCGGAGATCCGACGAAATTGGCGTCCGTTTATGGCAGGAATTTACCCTTACCTTTTCATTATTTAAAAAGCAGACGGAGGAGAAGATAGAACACATTTGATTTTGCCCCTGAGGAAGTCCTTTTTCAGGACGAAACGCGTTGGGCGGAGAGACTAAGGCTTAAAAGATTATTTTATAGTTTTTTTATGTTTTATGTTTTATTATTATTTTTTGTTTATATGTATGTTTTTTATTTTTATTTATTTTGACTGCTGCATCCAATCTGCTTATCCAGGAGGTCGCCTTTGGAGCTGAACCTCTGAGATTTGTGACATGCTGGCATTTTACTTCATATCTTGTGAGTGGAAACTTGAATAAATTATTTTGTCATCTGTCAGATTGGTGCACTATGTCCTTGTGTCTCTCCTTTATATTTAAGGTCTAAAAGAAGATTTTGACCTTCATTGAATTTTAAAGAAACCTTTTTCTGTCTGCAATTTAACTCCATCCTGTGAGTGCATTATATATCTGCGCACTTTATGGTGTTTTAAACATCCTACACCTTCCTTTGTGTTATACTGTTTTATAGATTGTATTTGCATATATACTGAATTAGAAGACTGAAGGGATCTTCTTACAATCTTATTTAGGGTAAAATTTTATTTTATATTTGTTTTACCCACTGGGGCGCACGTGTGTTATATATATATATATTTTTTCTTGTATTGGATTTCCTGAGTAGACAGAAAATCTTGCCAGGAGAATGGTGTCTAGCAAAATGGACCTTTCAGGAGTTGGTTCGCAGATGGGGTCTTCCAGAAATCGACATGATGGCTAACTTCCAGAACAGACAGGTTCAGAGATTCTTCTCCAGGGAACTTCATCCCCTAGCGGAAGGTTGGGATGCCATCAGCTGTTCATGGAATTTCCGGATAGGGTATGTGTTTCCCCAGATTCTCCTTATCTTCACCCTTATAAGGAGAATTCAAAGGGAACGTGTGGTAGTGATTGCATTTCTCCCGTATTGGCCACGGAGACCCTGGTTCCCACTGTTGTTGAGCCTTTCTAGGGAGAGCCCACTTCATCTGCCTGTGAGAGAGGACCTGCTGTCTCAGGGTCCTCTGTTCCATCCTCCTCCTGAAACCCTCCAGCTGATGGCATGGAGCCTGAAAGGAGGCAATTAAAAGAGAAAGGGTTCTCAGATGTGGTGATTTCAACTATGCTTCAGGCAAGGAAAAGGAAAACTTTGGCTGCTGATTACCGTATTTGGGACATCTTCCCTGACTGGGCATCTCACAAAGGTATTTCCCCAGCGTCCTTCTCTGCTGTGGATCTCCTGGGGTTTCTGCAAGACGACCTGGACAAGGGTCTCAGCCTGAACACTCTGAAGTTCCACATTTCAGCCCTTTCAGCTTTATCTGGTGTGAGATGGGCACTAGACTCTAATGTGACTTGTTTTATGAAGGCTGTCATGCAGATCAGACTTCCTATCAAGTCCATTTCTCCTCCTTGGAACTTGCCACTTGTCCTGTCAGCCTTACAGGGTTTCCCATTTGAACCCATAACAGGAATTCCAGTTATGTTCCTTACTCTTAAAACATCTCTTCTGGTCGTCTTGACTTCAGGTAGAAGAGTCTCAGAAATGGCAGCACTCTCATCAGACAAGCCTTTCATCTCATTCCAACAGGATAAGGTGATTCTGAGAACAGTTCCAGGTAGTTTCATCATTTCATATGAACCAAGAGATCATCTTGCCTGCTTTCTTCCCATCTCCTTCTTCTAAGGAGGAACGTTTGTCTCACACCCTGGATGTGGTTCAATGTTTATCGGTCTTCCTCGACAGAACTGGCAGCTGGAGGAGATCTTCTAGGCTTTTTATCTTCCCTCAAGGGCATAATAAGGGCCTGCAAGCATCTCCTAAGACCATCTCTAGGTGGCTGGTCTCGGCCATTACTAAGGCTTACAAGGCAAAATGGGTTCTGGTTCCTCAAGTTCTGAAAGCCCATTCAACCTGAGCTCTATCCACTTCCTGGGCAGCTGTTGCACAAGCAGGGGCTGACTGACCGGTCGGGCACTTCGGACATGGTCCGAGGGCCCGGCCGGGAGGGGGACCCGCCATCAGGGGGCCTGGCGGCACACTTTGAGGGGGTCGGCCGCCCCTTTAAATGCTGCAGCCGCCTGAGCGCTCTCTTAAGAGCCTCAGGCGGCTGCAGCTTCTCACCTCCCCTCCCCTGTAGCGTGGCCGAGCTGCTCTCCGGTCCGCGGTGCCCGGCCGGAGTGATAGGAAGGTGCACACTGAGTGTGCACCTTCCTGTCAGTCCGGCCGGGTACAGGAAACAGAAACTCCTGTTCCGCGCGGAACAGGAGTTTCTGTTTCCTGTACCCGGCCGGACTGACAGGAAGGTGCACACTCAGTGTGCACCTTCCTATCACTCCGGCCGGGCACCGCGGACCGGAGAGCAGCTCGGCCACGCTACAGGGGAGGGGGTAAGAACAAAGAGAGAGGGAGGGGGTTAGAACAAAGAGGGGGGGTTAGAACAAAGAGGGAGGGAGGGTTAGAACAAAGAGGGAGGGAGGGTTAGAACAAAGAGGGAGGGAGGGTTAGAACAAAGAGGGAGGGGGGTAAGAACAAAGAGGGAGGGGGGGTAAGAACAAAGAGGGAGGGGGAGTAAGAACAAAGAGGGAGGGGGGTAAGAACAAAGAGGGAGGGGGGAGGGGAGTAAGAAGTGGGGGGAGTAAGAAGAGGGAGGAGTAAGAAGAGGTGGGAGTAAGAAGAGGGGGAGGGGTGAGTAAGAAGAGGGGGAGAGTAAGAAGGGGGAGTAAGAAGAGGGGGAGGGGGGAGTAAGAAGAGGGGGAGAGTAAGAAGGGGAGTAAGAAGAGGGGGAGGGGGGAGTAAGAAGAGGGGGAGAGTAAGAAGGGGGGTAAGAAGAGAGTGAGGGGGGAGTAAGAAGAGGGGGGGAGTAAGAAGGGGGTAAGAAGAGGGCAATTGCCCCCTCTCCTGTCCGCAGGCACCATGCGGGCAGCCGGCAGGGGAGGGAGGAAGAGAGGACCCGGGAGCTCAGCCTTCAGCTCCTCTGGGTCCTTCTTGCGCGAGCACAGATCGTTGCCGCGGTTACCACGGCAACGTTACGGCTCTTGCGAGAGTAAACTCTAGCCCTGGAGCTACGGGCTAGAGTTCACTCTCAACACTGCGACCACCAGGGATTCCTGGTGGTCGCAGTGGTGAGAGTGAACTCTAGCCCCATAAACACACTGCCCCCACACACCATACACATTCACACACTGCCCCCCATACACCCACACACACCACACACATTTACACACATTGCCTCACACACACTGCCCACTCATACACACACAGCCCCCCATACTAACATTGCCACACACATACTACACCCCCTCACACACGCTGAACCTTTCACACACACTGCACCCCTTACACATTGCACCACTGCTCCTATACCCTACCACAGCCTCATATCCCAGCAGACCCCAGGTAAGTTGTCAAACTGTTCTTAAACGGTTTGACTACTTACTCTGAAAGGGGGGCCCGGCCCTCCTGGCACCATAATGACTACACAGAGCAGTAGTGGTTATTGTGCATGGATTATTTCTTTAAATAATCTACAAGTGCCCCAGTAGCCAGCAAGCCAGCCCACAGGCCAGCCAGCAAGCCAGCCCACAGGCCAGCCAGCCAGCCCACAGGCTGGCCAGTAGCCAGCCAGCCCACAGGCCACCAGTTAGGCTTACAGCCAGCAAGCCCACAGCCTGCCAACCGCAGCCAGCAAGCCACAGCCTGCCAGCCAGCAAGCCACAGCCTGCCAGCCGCAGCCAGCAAGCCACAGCCTGCCAGCCAGCAAGCCACAGCCTGCCAGCCGCAGCCAGCAAGTCCACAGCCTGCCAGCCGCAGCCAGCAAGCCCACAGCCTGCCAGCCGCAGCCAGCAAGCCCACAGCCTGCCAGCCGCAGCCAGCAAGCCCACAGCCTGCCGGTAGTAGCCAGCAAGCCCACAGCCTGCCAGCCGCAGCCAGTAAGCCCACAGCCTTGCAGCAAGCCCACAGACTGCCAGCCAGCAACAGTAATTAAGGTAAGAGGAGCCAACTTGGCCTAGGTATCAGTGAGCTATGTTTTGTTGCTATATTGTGAATAGGAACCAGAGTGTTGGAGAGACCCCCCTCCAGGCCCCATTAGACTCCATTGTAGTCTCTAATGGGACCTGGAGGAAATTCTTTCTAACACACTCTCTAAAGGACACTGAGATTATTGTGCATGGATTATTTATTTAAATAATCTACAAGTGCCCCAGTAGCCAGCAAGCCAGCCCACAGGCCGGCCAGCCAGCCAGCCAGCCAGCCCACAGGCCGGCCAGCCAGCCAGCCCACAGGCCGGACAGCCAGCCCACAGGCTGGCCAGTAGCCAGCCAGCCAGCCCACAGGCCACCAGTTAGGCTTACAGCCAGCAAGCCCACAGCCTGCCAACCGCAGCCAGCAAGCCACAGCCTGCCAGCCAGCAAGCCACAGCCTGCCAGCCGCAGCCAGCAAGTCCACAGCCTGCCAGCCGCAGCCAGCAAGCCCACAGCCTGCCAGCCGCAGCCAGCAAGCCCACAGCCTGCCAGCCGCAGCCAGCAAGCCCACAGCCTGCCAGCCGCAGCCAGCAATCCCACAGCCTGCCGGTAGTAGCCAGCAAGCCCACAGCCTGCCGGTAGTAGCCAGCAAGCCCACAGCCTGCCAGCCGCAGCCAGTAAGCCCACAGCCTTCCAGCAAGCCCACAGACTGCCAGCCAGCAACAGTAATTAAGGTAAGAGGAGCCAACTTGGCCTAGGTATCAGTGAGCTATGTTGTGTTGCTATATTGTGAATAGGAACCAGAGTGTTGGAGAGACCCCCCTCCAGGCCCCATTAGACTCCATTGTAGTCTCTAATGGGACCTGGAGGAAATTCTTTCTAACACACTCTCTAAAGGACACTGAGATTATTGTGCATGGATTATTTCTTTAAATAATCTACAAGTGCCCCAGTAGCCAGCAAGCCAGCCCACAGGCCAGCCAGCAAGCCAGCCCACAGGCCGGCCAGCCAGCCAGCCAGCCCACAGGCCGGACAGCCAGCCCACAGGCTGGCCAGTAGCCAGCCAGCCAGCCCACAGGCCACCAGTTAGGCTTACAGCCAGCAAGCCCACAGCCTGCCAACCGCAGCCAGCAAGCCACAGCCTGCCAGCCAGCAAGCCACAGCCAGCAAGCCACAGCCTGCCAGCCGCAGCCAGCAAGCCCACAGCCTGCCAGCCGCAGCCAGCAAGCCCACAGCCTGCCAGCCGCAGCCAGCAAGCCCACAGCCTGCCAGCCGCAGCCAGCAAGCCCACAGCCTGCCAGCCGCAGCCAGCAAGCCCACAGCCTGCCAGCCGCAGCCAGCAAGCCCACAGCCTGCCAGCCGCAGCCAGCAAGCCCACAGCCTGCCAGCAAGCCCACAGCCTGCCAGCCGCAGCCAGCAAGCCCACAGCCTGCCAGCCGCAGCCAGCAAGCCCACAGCCTGCCGGCAGTAGCCAGCAAGCCCACAGCCTGCCGGCAGTAGCCAGCAAGCCCACAGCCTGCCGGCAGTAGCCAGCAAGCCCACAGCCTGCCGGCAGTAGCCAGCAAGCCCACAGCCTGCCGGCAGTAGCCAGCAAGCCCACAGCCTGCCGGCAGTAGCCAGCAAGCCCACAGCCTGCCAGCCGCAGCCAGTAAGCCCACAGCCTTCCAGCAAGGCTTCCAGCATATCAGCGAGCTATGTTGTGTTGCTATATTGTGAATAGGAACCAGAGTGTTGGAGAGACCCCCCTCCAGGCCCCATTAGACTCCACTGTAGTCTCTAATGGGACCTGGAGGAAATTCTTTCTAACACACTCTCTAAAGGACACTGAGATAGCCTCTGTTAGAATGCTCCCCCCCTCCATGCCCCATTAGCTCTCAATTGTAGTCTCTACTGGGGCCTGGAGGCGACTGTTTCCAGCAGGGACACTGAGATGGCCTCTGTTAGAAAGACCCCCTTCCAAGCCTATTAGACTCCATTGTAGTCTCTAATAGGGCCTGGAGGGGATTCTTTCTAACACACTCTCTAAAGGACACTGAGATAGCCTCTGCTAGAAATACCCCCCTCCATGGCCCATTAGCCCTCAATTGTAGTCTCTACTGGGGCCTCGAAGGGATTATTGCACTTTTGTTCCTTGTGTCTAAAGATTGTGTAGGGTGTGGCTGGAGGCGGTGCATGGAGGCGGGACATGGGTGGGGCCTGTAAGGGGGCCCTTGATTTATTTTGCCCAGGGGCCCTGAGGGTTCTCAGTCCGCCCCTGTGCACAAGTGTCTTCTCATCAGATCTGCAGAGCAGCGATATGGTCGTCTCAGAATACCTTTATCTGGCATTATCGACTGGATGTGAGATCCTTTAGAGAGGCTCAACTTGGTTCTGCCGTCTTATCGGCTTCTTGAACTTATGTTGTCTCTTAATAAATTTCAGCATCATATTGTGTTATGTATATTCCCCCTCCTCCTCCTACCCAGAGTTTTATAGCTTGGACATTGCCCTGGAGTAGTGCTGCCATGGCCCATTACCGGGAAAGGAAAATATTGGTAAGTCTGAAACAATTTTCCATTATGTTACTTGTTTTCAAAAAGTAAAGCCACTTTCTCTTTAACCCCTTCTGTCACAAAATCATGCATACATTTCAATTCCTTCAGGGCAGGCTATGTGACCATATTTTATTTATCTATTTTTGTCATATGTACTATATGTGAGGAAAATTGTATTTTTGCTTTTGCACTTTGATACTATGCGAAATCTTGCAAGATAAAGGACACTGTGTACTGTCTACAATTTTTTCCTTTCCAAAATAAATAAAAATCTATGAAGAATGAACAAATACATAAAAAAATAAACATTTTGTAAATGTCATTATTTTACATTTTTGTTTGTCTTAAATGCAATCTAGACTCAACATTACTATATTATTATATGTTCATGTGCTAGATATTCAGCCCTGGTTTCACATAAATGTTATGCTAATGTTTATTAAACCAAACATGTTTGGTAGAGAAGAGGTTAATGTCTGGTTTACAAGTGTATGTTGATATGTCTCCTTTGGGAATTTCCCTTACTCTGTATTGCTTTTTCATGGGATTTAGGTTCTTGATCTTTTTCCGAGAATTGTTCTTTAAGTTACTTTACTAGGATTTCATAGACTTCTAAGA
This sequence comes from Pelobates fuscus, assembly GCF_036172605.1. Lineage (NCBI taxonomy): Eukaryota > Metazoa > Chordata > Amphibia > Anura > Pelobatidae > Pelobates > Pelobates fuscus. The sequence goes on from NC_086318.1 coordinate 190,095,940, forward strand.
ATATGCAGTTCCAATGAAAATGTTTAGTGTCCATATGATATGTTGGTAATCTATAGCGTAAATCATCTCCGTTATTTTACCTATGCCAGGTGTCTAGAAACGTTATAGGCTTTAGGGTAGTTTGTAGTTAAATTCAAAGTATTTTGTATCAACTGGAACATTTGTCAACCTTAGAAAAATGCAGTTTGTCTGAATTATATCATCCAAATTCTCCTCTATGTTCTCTGCCTATACAAGAACATTTAGATAAAAAAAAAAAAAGGTCAATTATTACAATGCACTGGCACTCCATGTTTAGCAAAATGTTTTTTTTTTTTATATTATTCTAATGTTCTTTAAATATTTCTCTCATCAGGTGCACTATTATTGCATCACCACAAGTCAGTAAATATCTAACAATTATTTGATCTGAATTGCACATTACAAAGTGTTTTTTTTTTAAATCTGTATTTGTACTAATGCTAATTTTCAACCTTTATGTACAACCTTTATATTTTCCACAATTGTAAAATCCTAATCCTAATTTTTATTTAACATCTACTTAATAGAGTGCATTACATTTTTAGGTTTCCTAAAGTTTTTTTACTGGATTTCTGTGTATTTATTTACTGAGAAACGTATCTTAAAACAGAATCAACCGGTACATTTAAATATTTTCTTTATAAATTGAAGCATAATTAATCATCAACTTTGTAGAGTCATCATTTCATGATGCTCATAATCTCTAAAATACCCAACCATCCATACTTCTGGTATGGTATATGATAGAGATGGTTTAGCTGAATTGGAGTGTATATTCACTGTACTCCCCTATCTGCAACCTTTTTGCTGATCGTGAGCTCTCAGAAATGTCAGATGCTTGCCACCAATATCTTCAGGAACATTGGCAGTATGCTCCAGTGGAAACTTAGTGGCAGAATAGTGCAACTTGTGGCCTGAATATTTTTGCATCAGGGGATGGCATAATAAATCAGGTTCCATCACTGCTTATACTACGGCTGGAGTAAATAATTTTTTAGTGTGTGATGGAATGCTTTGGGCCGTTAGCCCATAAGCCTGTTATGAAACTATGCTGTAAATTGGTGCTGAGTGAGTTAGTTTCCATCCTGCCACTTGATGCAGATTTTGCTCATGATCCAGAAGTCAATGCTAGATGTGTAAGATTTTGTCAGTCCAGGGAGTTTGAGGTGAAAAAGAGTGAATGTTGAATATATTAGGGGAAGGGCAATTCATTATACTTGACCGCTTTTGTGTGCTTGGGAATCAGCAATCTGTAAGAAAGCTAAGCTATATATTACTGAGATAAATGCAAAGTTATGTACTTTGGAATGAAGAATGAACAAGGAACTTACAACCTAAATGGTAGTGAATTCGGGATAACAACACATAAGGAGGGTTTTGGAATTGACATAGACAACTGTGGCGAAACCGACCTCGCCACGTGTCCTTGGAGGGGGCTGCTTGCCCGCCTCTTGCCTTTGGACTATGGCCCTGGGAGATTGGGCCCTTTTACAAAACGTATTCGGCCCTAACATAGTGTATGTCACTCATTCTGGCCCTTTAAACACAGTGGGGCCATTCGGTACTTGCCCTGTGTGAGCAGTGATACCCCCAGATAGCTATGCCATGGAGACTATTCATATAATGAAAGACTATGGGAAAGACTTTGGCTCCATGGCAATTAAACTGTATTTGTGTGGTCTGCGTGCCATTCACCTAATAATGTGCACGCAGACCTGAGCTATCTGGGGATATGTTACATGTCTGTGTTTAATGTATAAAAAGTAACTTTATATATTTTAAAACATAATCCTGTATTTAGGTCCCCACATGTGTAATGGAGTTTTGTCTTTGACCTGGGAGATAATTGGATTACTTCTCCAATTATCTCCAGGGCAGAAGGGAGGAAGCCAGGATGCATTGTGGGGATGTTTTACTTTTACTGTTTGAGCCAGATTAAAATACTGCCAGCCAGGGGGAACAAAAGATACTTTTACTAACTTTTGAACCCCTGGTCTGATTCATGCCATTTTTTAATATGTTGTTCCCCTGAATGGATTGATTGTGGATATGTATTTTTATGTGAATGTGATGTATGGTTTTAAAGTTACAGAGTATGTGTGGAAACTGTATTTTTACTGTATGTAATAAATTATGTTAACTGCTTATCTGAGGGGAGGGGATGTGTGGGTTGTACTGTTACTTGATTGGTTATTTTATGCCTCCCCCTGGGTGTGTCCTGTATGTGCACAACCGTAATAAAAACCAGGCTGGGTGTGCCAGGACCTCAGATTCTGCTTGACCCTCAAACCGATGTGTCGTCTCGTTTTTGGGGGAATTGGATTGTATGCTGACTGCCAGGAGTGTAAGCGGATTGTATGCTTTTCCTGTTCGGCTGATTCCAGGGTTCGTGTGTTTCCAGTTCGGGAGTTTCCAGAATTCGTAAAGTTTGCAGTTCGGGAGATTGGTGATTGCTGTAGCTGCTGGTCTATGGAAAAGGGGGGTATCGCCTAAACTGGGTTTTATCCTCTTGTAAGTGAAACGGTCCGTTACAACAACAAACTAGGCAACAATGTGCAATGTCAATCATCAGTTGCAAAGGCCAGTAAGGTATAGTCATGCATAGAAAGGGGCATTCGTTTTTGGGTCTTTCGGATCTGACCACCATTCTGCAGTCAAACATTTTTTTGCTAGTTTGTTGCAAAATTAGAAAGTGTTAAGCTTCTTCTAGATCAACAACAAAAACAGATTTGAAAAAGGCTGAGCTTGATATACACAAGTCTTTTTTCACCCAATGTAACTATATAACAGTTTGTCCATAGAGGCACGTAGGCAAAGTTTGTAACTGACTGGCTAAGCGTTATTTATTGTGTTGTTTATTATGTTTAATCCCAAAAATACATACAATAATGTAAGTATTTATGGATTAACTTTTAATGAATTAACCCTTAAGAAACTAGAATCACATCCTTTAAAAAAAGTTATTCCCTTAGCAAGTTTTCTATGTACTTTATTTTATTGTAATCTATGCCGCATGTGTTGCATAGGGTTTCCTAAAAAAAGATCACTACGATAGTATTGCTTCTATCCAACAACTGTTACACAGCTATTGGAGAGCACTGTGGAATATATTATGTTGGAGAACCAGAAAAATTAATGCATTAGTAAACACGTTGGTCATATTTTATAGAAATTTTAAAAAAAAACCTATTGCTAAAACTATCTCTAAACACATTGCTAAAAACAAACATTTATCTGAAGAAAATGTTAGATTGAAGACTAACACTCAAGTGATCTAAAATAATGAATTAGGAGCTCAAATAAAATGCACGAATATGTATCACGAATAGAAGCAAGGTGGTCATCCAAAGTAGGAATAGCCGCGTCGGAGAAAACGGCCGGCAGAACAGTACGATGACGACTGATATTAACAAAGAAAAGGACTATGTGCAGAAGAGTCATGATTAGCATTGTTCCTAGCAAACTCAGCCCAGGGTAGTAATTTGGACAAATTATCCTGAGTTCTATTGACAAAACAACGCAAATACAATTCTAATGACTGGTTAGCCTTCTCAGCCATGCCATTGGTTTGAGGATGGTAAGAGGACGAAAATGACAATTCAATGTCCAACTGTTTATTGAAAGCCCTCCAAAACCGAGACACAAATTGAGAACCTCTGTCAGAAAAATATTGAGAGGAATGCCATGCAGTCGGACAATTTCTCGTACAAAAACAAGAACCAGATCTTGAGAGGAAGGTAATTTTTTGAGTGGAACAAAATGAGCCATCTTAGAAAAGTGGTCAACCACCATAAGAATGGTGGTATAGCCATTAGAACTAGGATTTTCCACAATGAAATCCATGGACAAATGGGACCATGAAACACTAGGTACGGGAAGTGGATGCAACAACCCACAAGGAAGCTTATGAGGAACCTTAGAAGCTTCACAAACTGAACAGGCCTGCACATATTCCTTAACATCACTTCTGAGAGAATCCCACCAAAATGATCTCATGATCGTGGATATGGGTTTATTAAAGCAGCCACGTTGTTGTGGAACACAATCTGACATTCTCTCTTTCACCCAATGGAACAAATAATTTATCTAGTGGTTTACTGCATGGTGCCTGTGACTGAGCCTCCATGATAGCACCAAGCAAAGGAGAAGATAATGAAAGAACAATGGAAGCAATGATACTCTCAGGTGGCACAATAGGGGATGTCTTGTGTTTCTGTACAGACTCAGTATCAAACTGTTTAGATAAGGCGTCCGCCTACACGTTTTTGGGACCAGGTCTGTAAGTTACAAGAAAGTTAAAGCGAGACAGAAACAAAGACCATCTAGCCTGTCTAGAAGACAGTCATTTAGAATCCCCTATATAAGCCAAATTCTTATCGTCAGTAATGATCAAAAGGGGATCCTTGGAACCTTCCAAAAGATGTTCCCATTCTTTAAGCGCTAGGATAATGGCCAACAATTCTCTGTTGCCAATATTATAATTACGCTCAGGAGACAGCTTTCTAGAGAAGTACCCACAGGGATGCAAAGGGGTATCCTGACTCTCCCTTTGAGAAAGAACTGCCCCTACCCTGGTTTCGGAGGCATCAACCTCCTGTATGAAGGGTTTGCTGGTGTCAGGATGTATCAATATGTTGGCAATAGCAAACCTTTGTTTAAGAAGTTTAAAAGCTTCCCTAGCTTCCTTAGACCATATTGTACAATTAGCCCCCTCACGTGTCATATTGGTGATGGGGCTATCAGAGAAGAGAACCCCTTGATAAATCTCTTGTAATAGTTAGCAAACCCAATAAACCTTAGGATGGCCTTTAGTCTGCTAGGCAATGGCCAATGTATAACAGCCTCTAGTTTCTTAGGGTCAATCTGAAAACCAGAGGCAGAAATGTTATACCCCAAAAACTGTATCTCAGTCTGATCAAACAAGCATTTTCCAGTTTGCAATAAAGTTTATTTTCCAGTAAAGTTTGCAAGACTTGTTTAACAAGTTTGTGGTGGGTTTGAAGGTCAGGGGAATAAATGAGGATATCATCCAGGTAAACCAGGACAAATGAGTAAATATAGTCCCGGAGTACATAATTAATAAAGTCCTGGAATACGGCCGGTGCATTTCGTAGCCCGAAGGGCATAACAAGGTACTCATAGTGCCCTCTTCTAGTATTAAATGCAGTTTTCCACTCTAGATTTTCTTTAATCCTTACCAAATTGTATGCACTCCTGAGGTCAAGTTTAGTAAATATCCTAACACCCTGAAGTCTGTAAAACTATTTGGAAATGAGGGAAATGGAATAGGCATTCTTAACGGTAATCTTGTTTAATGCTCTGTAGTCAATACATGGATGTAACTCTCCATCTTTCTTTTCTACAAAAAAGAAGCCTGCACCAGCAGGTGAGGATGATTCATGTATGTGGCCCTTACTTATGGAGTCTTTGATGTATTCTTTCATTATTCTACACTCCTGTGGCGATAAGGCATACACTGCTCCTTTAGGTGGCATAGCGCCGGGTTGCAGATTTATGGAACAGTCATCTGACCTATGAGGAGGTAGAATATTGGTCTGACTCTTACTAAATACCTCCTTTACCTCCCAGTATTGTATGGGAATCTCAGGAGCCTGAGGCGTAGTAGTGGGTAAAGTAACAATGCCCTCTCTTTTGGTAATGTGTAATACACATCTCTCTGTACATTATTTACAACATTCCAGTATTTCTCCCTTTGCCCAGTCAATATAAGGATTATGCTTAGTGATCCAAGGAAATCCTAATATGAAGGGACAAGAAGGAGAAGCAATTATCTGGAATGTAATGTCTTCCTTGTGTAGAGCTCCGATAGAAGTGTTAATAGGCAAGGTTTCATGGGTAATCAAGGGTTGAGAGAGAGGTCTCTCGTCAATAGCCTCAACAGCGAGAGGGGATGATCTCTCCTTGAAAGGTACTAACTGTTTTTTAACAAAATATATGTCAATGAAGTTTTCTGCTGCACCGGAGTCCATCAGGGCTTTGAATGAAAAGTTATTTTTGTTACACAGGACCATAATATCAAGGTTATTTTGGTTGTTACCAGAGGACGTATCCATCACACCTAAAACCTGTCCCTTAAAGGTTCTTAGGTGCGGAAGTTTTCTGGATGTATGGGACAAGCAATCATCATATGTCCTTTTCTACTGCAGTATAGGCATAGACCCTCTCTTCTTCTATATTGTCTTTCTGCCTCTGATAGTCATAGGTTTGGGTTCGGGCTGTGTAGGGAGGTCAAGAACAACAGGTCTGGAGAAATGAGGTGCCAATGACATAGTCATACGTCTAGTTCTGTTTCTGGTAATTTCTCTGGTTCTTAATCCATTAACAGTCAGGGTGGCGGTCCGGTGCCCAGGACCCAGACACAGTGTCCAGGTGGCGGCGCATGGACCGGGACCCAATATGCCTGATGTTAAGTGGGAGTCTTCAGCGTGGAGGTGGATTAGCAGGGTCTGGTGCAGGGTAACCGCACGCCCCCTGGTGTTGAGCACCAGCGTTTGTGCAGCCAAGACCCTGATTCAGCTTATGCGGATAACAGAAACTAGGAGCTTGGAAATTAAGCAGACCTCCCAGGAGCTTAATAGGGAGGCTCTGCAGCAGGATTGTATCCAGTACTAGAAACAAGGCAAGATTAGAGATAGGCACCAAACATGAAAACAAGACAGAACTAGTAGAACCCAGAACCAGAGAAGGATAGTAAGCTAAACCCAGAACATATACACAAGACATGAGGAAAACATGAACATAACATGGGCATGACTAGACAGGACTATACATGGACTGCAGATACAAACTAAAACAAGACAAGATAACATAGGCAAAACAAGAGGAGAAATAACTAAGTACTACATATGGAAATCATGGGGATTTAGTCACACTATATGATCATACATTGCATAAGCCTGCGAACAACGCCAATGTACCCCATATCTGGCAGGTCCTACACTGCCTAATGTATACTAAAACATCCACAGATTCAGAACACATATATAGTACTTACCTGCAAGAAAGGACAGAAGCAGAGAGCAGCTGCCTGCAGGAACTCTGACACATAATGAATGACTGAAACAAACGGGTGTGGCAAATAAAACAAACATTTAAAGGAAACCTGGAGACTGGGAAATCCAGGGACGAACTATAGGAATGAACCCAGAAATCCCAGCATAAAGAAAACCAGACATAGAACAGAAAGCCAAAAACCAAGAAAAACCAAACAAGAATTGAAACAAAAGTACTGGATACCAGAAGCCAAGTCCAGACATCAGAACAGAGCAGAGCAGATCATGACATTATCAATTTGCATAACAAATGTGATAAAGTCATTTAATTTTTTAGGTAGATCTTTGGCAGCAATCTCATACAGAATTGCTTCGGGTAATCCTTTTTTAAATGCAGAGATTAACCCGCTATTAGTCCAGTCTACCTTAGAAACCAAGGTGCGAAATTCTATGGCATAATCTGAGATAGACCGATTCCTTCGTTTGATATGCATTAGGGCAATGGATGTGTCATCCTCCCTGCCTAATGGTTCAAATGTTAATTTGAATTCCGCAAGGAACTCCTGGTAATCATGTGCAATACTCCTATTACTCTCCCATAACAGATTAGCCCAAGCTAAGGCTTTACCTTTAAGTTGGTTCATTACGTAACCAATCTTAGCTCTGTCTGAGGGAAAAGATCACGGTGAGGCCTCAAAATGATACTCAATTTGATTCAGGAATCCTCGGCATTCTTGAATATCACCATCAAAATGCGGGGGAGGAGATAGTAGGTGCCTTATATACTATAGTTGGAGGTACACTAGGGGGAGGTGACGTAGTCGGGGAAACCGCAGGCTGTAGATGCGCTGTTCAGGTATGAAGTGTATTGAAAGCCTGGGCAAATTGATCCATACAGTGATCATTCTACTCTAGCTTTCTCTCACAAGCAGCTATGTGCTGACACAATTCTACAGGATCTATGGCCCTGTCGTCCATGCCGTGGGCGGACGTGGGGCTACAAATTGGTGTAGATCCGCAGCGGCTGGCATCCATCAACATGTTGCAGGGGTCAGACATATTGATGCATGGCCACTGAACGGCATTACCATACTTGTTGGCAAAGCAATCACTGTCGATGTCGCAAGGTGAGGATGAATATGTTACAAAAGAGAAGTTGTGATACCACGCTTATCAGTTTCATGGTAATAAATTGTTATACTAACATGTCATCATTAAGTTAAGCCACTCCTCATACTCATGGAAGTCACTATGGCTGGCCAACCACGGTTTGTTTAACTCTTTCTACAAACTACTACGAAATTCAATTTGACTCCTCTACATAGCAGGTGTCGCAACTTACTATATTAATTTAGGTCATGCTCACATTTAGGTACATAGGGTTAAGAAATACAATATTAACCTGTAAATACATTTACTGTACATACATTATGCATAGCCCACAGGGGACTCTTCTGCTAAAGCAGGTTACTTTGGTTTAGGTATCCTAATTAGGGGTTGTTGGTGGTTTGCTTCCTATTCACTTGTTAGCTCAATTACAATTCTACTAAACTTATCTGTCCATTTTATGGTCTATCTAAATACTGTTCTTCTTATATTCTTGTTGATAATGATCCTAGTTACTTACAGTTTCTTGATATATAATATTGCTACTATTCCGTTTCTCTACCCATTCTACTTGCAGTTAATTTTCCCATATATATATGTCTGGGCTATCCATTAATTTTTCAGGCAGCATCAGCTCATGTAACCATCAATTACCAGACAAGTTGTGGTTATGTGACTCGTTCACAATCCGTATACATTCAAGAGGTTCATCAGTATTAGAATTATAATCTATGTCTCAATACTAATAGGTTAAGTTCACATTATATGCTGTTCATTATATTTATGCAACCTGGTTTATTCTAATTGCTTATACATTTTGTTTTACAGCGTTCCTCCAGTCAGCTACTGTATTAACACCTCAATTGTTTGCAAGATTTATATTGGTTAGTCTCTTAGATGTTTATAACAATTACCTTAGTCAGCGTATGACTCACGTGTATGGCAGATTCCAGATTATCAATGTACACGGTATTCCTCCTCCATGTTATAAGTATTACGAGTTGGACCCTTAGTGGTCTCCTAGTGATTGCTCTCACCTAAATCTCTTTGCTCATTACTAATTTCAGGTCACAGGTGAGTGGTCCTTCATTGCCTCTATGTTTATCACGCCAGGTTATTTCAGTTGACCAGGTATCACCCGGCCTTATCACTTTTGCCGGGGCATGCACTTTAACCTACATGTTTTCCTAATTTATGCAACAATATGCATGGGCCAACAAGAGGCGTGACTCTTTATGTTTGACCGATGCATGGTCCATCCTACTACGTATACTTTCAACCGTTTTCCTTCAATTACGATACATGCTCATTTACGGCCTTCCAGTTTACGTATTCTCTGGCCAAGTATCAGTACAGTATATTAACAACACATGTTGACATGTTTTCCTTACTATGGTTTGCTTTTTGCCACCTTAAATTTAATTATCACACAAACCATCAAATATATCTCAGAACATCAAGAAGACCAGGCCTTAACTCTTCCATTATTCTGGTCACTCAATCAGGTGTAAACCAGTACACATAATTAAACATTAGGTCACTGTAAGTCCTCAACCTATTCACGGTACATTCCACAACCAGTATAGGAATCCCATCAAGCATTATCATATAAACTTGTGTATAAGTATGTATGTTAATTGTTGACTGTATTAACAATTTTACTGTATTTCTCATTTTTGCCCTCTTTATTTAACAAGCCTATGAGCATCATCGGTTCCGGCACACCTCAGCCAACTTCTTCCATTCTGTGTTATGCTATTCCTATATTTCTCTCTATCACGCTATATGGCTTTTTTGCCCCTAACACAAGTATTAAGGCTTTTGCCTGTAATTGTGGGAGGGGCATGATTTCCCTACTTAAAGGGACTCCTTACCTTGCTCCACACTGTTCTTGGTCTAACGATTTGCATGTCCCTGCCACCACTCCCAATACTCAATCATAACCTCTTTTTCTTCTCCTTTTAACCATTGGGTGGGCCCTCTTTATTTTACAGGCCTACAAGCATTGTCGCTTCCGGCACACCTCAACCGACTTTTTTCATTCTGTATTATGCTATTCCTATATTTCTCTCTATCACTCTATACAGATTTTTTGCCCCTAACACAAATTTCAATAAAAAATAATAATCATATTGGATATAAAAAAATACTTTAAGGAACTTATAGCCTTAAAGTGTGTCTATAAGTGATGAGCCTTTTATTACTAAATACTTCAACAATAAGTTAAAATTTTAATTTTAGTGCAGCTCAATTATGAAAGATAGGACTCTGGATAAAGTAAATTAACAAGAAAATGTACCCAATGAACTAGAAGAATATGCATCATATAAGCTGTGATTTTTAAAGGGACATACTTATTATGTTGGGACACTTACTAAATTATTAGCAATTAGTAAGGGAATTACTAACGTACTTATTTCCAGAACTGTTCCACTTGTGCCTGATAAACAAGATCTGTGCAAATGTGAACTCCCAAAAAAAAAGAATACTGGAATAAAATTTATAATTTTGGAGAAAAGTTTTTATTGTTTATGCCAATTCACTTTTTCAAAAAGATATTCAGATATGCATGCAAGTTGTTTAAAATGTTCATGATTGGTAGCACATGACACAGCATACAGGGAAAATTAATATAATTTAACACACATCACACAAAACAATTCTGCTTGGTCAGTTACAAGATCAACATGTGAGACAGGAATTGTATGGAAAGTTTCTTTTGGATTTAAACCACACCAAAAAAAAAAAAAAAAAGAAAACACTCTTCGGTGTGGTTTGAGTCACAGAAGAATATAATTTGCTTTTGTTAGGTACAATTATTTGTATATGATAAAACTATTCACATCAGGAAAACATATTGTTGATCCACTGGCACATTTTAAGAAATTAATCTGGGATAACTTCAGTTGTCATTTTAAACACAACTTTTTAAGTATATTGTCTGGAAATTATTCAGATTTCTAGCAAATTAAGATAAATATTTTCAAATGTTATCAACAACTCTTTTTTGTTGTTGTATTTAATGCATGCAATGGAAAAGCCATAAAATAAGACAGACATAACATATGTAACATCTCACATACTTATTTTACACACCAGAGTTTATGTTATAATCGAAATTTAAATGTACATCAGGAGTCCTTAAAGGGATCCTGTAGTGCCAGGAAAACAAACCCATTGTCCATGCACTAAAAGGTTAATAGGCCCCCACCCACCTCCCTCGTTGCCCCCCTCCTGCTGGGCTGAAGGGGTTAAAACCCCTTCAGCCACTTACCTTAATCCAGCTCCGGGCTCCCTCTGCGCTGGTGACCTCTCCGGACATGGAGCCGAATGCGCATGAGCGGCCAGAGGCGCGCCTGCATTCAAACCCACCCATAGGAAAGCATTGAGTAATGCTTTCCTATGGGGATCTTATTTGACGTTGGACTCCATGAGGACGTCCAGCGTCAAATACGTGCGATTTACTCACTGAGAATCACGGAAGCGGCCCCTAGTGGCGGTCGTGAAGACAGCCACTAGAGGCTGGATTAACTCTGCAATCTAAACATAGCAGTTTCTCTGAAGAGGAACAGGAAGCACTGACCAAAGGCATACTTAGGCGTCCTGAGTATTGATGATCTTGGGACATGACAAACGAATCTATCACTACTAGTAAGAGGGGTTTCGGCATAGTGAGCACAAAGCTGGCGCTATAGAAAACAAAACAAAACTTTAAATGATTTCAGAAGAACGCCAAAACTGAAAACACGAGTGGCTTTCATTACACAATGGTGGAGCTCTGCCCGATCATTAAGGCTGGGAGATAAGTCTGTTTATTTATTTTTTATTTTTTATCTATTTTGGATGTTTGAAACCAATGAAATGATTACTCCCTATACTATGCTATGAGTTATCTGAACTATTAAAGCAATTACTCCCTATTTTAAAAAAGGCACTAAAACCCTAAACCCTAAACTAAAACTTAACCCAGGTTAGTCTAACTTAAGAGAGCTGATGCCTGTTTGCCTTTTGGATTTGCCTTACATTTGTATATATTTGCCTAAGCATAAATACAACTATCATTGAAAAAGAGAAATAAAGGAAAAAGAAGAGAGAAGGAGAAAGGAGAAAAAGGGGGAAAAATAGAGAGAGGAAAGGGAAAAGAGAAAGGGAAAAAAAGGGAAAGCAAAAAAACAAGGGAACAGAAAGAAAAATAAGGTGTGCAATAAAATCTCTCAAAAAAAGAGGAAAAAAAAGAGAAAAGGAAAAATCTCTCAAAAATGGCAACTAGGAAAATAACAGATAACGAAAGAAAAAAGCAAAGAAAAGACATCTTACCAGTAAAAAAGTTATCAGGGTTTTTCCCCCCACCTCGCTAAAGGATCAAACAGAGAAAACAAGAGTTAAAACAGCTGCTATGCAAGACGTCAGCTATCAAGAAACCGGCTGCCAACCAGAAAGTTCGGCTTTAACACTAGAATTCTTAAAACACTGTTTAGATAATTTGACTTTAATTCTTAAAGGAGAAATTACGCAGAGTTCAGCAGAAATTAAAATAGATTTAAAAATAATGCCTGACCGGATTCTATCACTAGAAGAGAGTCTTAGTAATATCGACATCAAATATAATGAATTAAAAGAAGACATTAAACAAACATCCATCAAAATAGGAAGTTTAGCATGTAAAATAAGAGATTTAGAAGACAGAGCAAGGACACCCAATCTTCAAATCAGAAATATCCCAGAAAGTGTCCCCCAAGAGAAATTGCGAGATTTTTTGACAGAATTATACGTAAGAGTATAATATGTAAGAGTATTGTACCAGATGCAGATACTCATGAATTAAATATGGAAAGTGTCCATAGACTATTTAAAACAAAAAATATCACGGCAAAAAAAGATGTCATGATCAATTTCCATTTATATCTCTTTAAAGAAAAAATAATAAGAGCTTTCAAAGACAACCCTCCTACAGAAGAAAAATACAAATATATACAAATGTTTCACGAATTGTCTTTCAATACAAGACAATGGCGTAGAACATTTAACCCTTTGCTGATGAAATTAAGAGAGAGATAAATAAGATACCAATGGGGATACCCAGAAAATATAAAAATATTTTGGAATAATCAACAATAAGTATTTGGGATGCCAACAGAATTAAGCAGATGGATGCAACTTATGAAAATCGATAACCTAGACAAGAACCACAGCTAATCATAACCAATGCAATTTAAGAGACGAAGTACAAGAAAATATTTCAACGGTAAATAATGAATAGAAGAAGAGTAGAGAAATCAGATTTCCATCGAATTAGAAAAGAGAAGGGGAAAAGGGAAGAGAGATATGGGGGGAAGAAGAGAAACATACATTTAATTCAAGATAAAGAAGAAGAAATAAACAAACGTAACATAACACTCAAAGATATATATATATATATATATATATATATATATAAAACACTTCTTTGTATTACTTGATGCTTGAATAAACAGCACGATTAGAAATATTATTGAGTCCTGTGAGTGCACTTCAACAAAAACCTATAAATACTTATGGTCGGAGTTTGCACCAAGGCATTAACAAGACCGGTGAGTGCGGGACACGTGGAAAGTTATATATATATATATATATATATATATATATATATATATATATATATATATATATAAAGAAGATAAACTAAGGAGAAGGGGAGATGAGGAAGAGGAAGAAGAAGAAGAAGAGAGAGACTAATCATAACAAGCAGTTCTAATTTTTTTTTGTTGTGTTTTGTTTTTTGATTAGAATTCTAGGTACAATATATTGGTGTTTAAAGATTAATAAGAATAATTAATTCACAAATGGAGAGATTGAGAAGGAAAAGTATTGAAAGGAAAAACTCACAACTAGAATTATAATTGAAAATACGTACAAGAGAATGCACATTTCTCACTGCTTAATTAAACTGAGACTAAATAATAGAGGGAAGAAAGATAGAAATAGAAGGAGGAAGAAAGAATGAAAAGAAGGGCACAAGAATAAAGGGTTAAAACTCACTTTAAATAGAACTACATACACAGTTGGAAGATATAATAATGTAAAGAATAGGTTTTTTTCTGCTCCTTTTCTTTTTCTCCTCTTCTCTTTGCTCTTCTTAGCGTTTAATATTAGGGTCAGTTGGGAATTTATTAATCATACACTACATTATTATGGGATATGGGGATGGATGCATCGTGCTATTATGGCATTATATACATTTCCTTCAGCAAGAATAGTCGGCCCTAATTTATGTTCTAGTTGGTTTACTCTTAACAATAGGAACAGACAGGGTTGCCCTCTGTCTCCACTGCTCTATATAATGACCAATGAACCGTTTGCAAATAAAATAAGTAATAATGCGGATGTTAAAGAATTTGGTTGTAAGGGAAATTAATTAAAAATGTATCTATATGCGGATGACATTTTACTAACAATTTTAGATCCAATCAATTCATTACAACATTTGATGAAAGAATTAAGGGACTATTCACAAGTAGCAAATTATAAGATCAATATAGGCAAAACAACAATTATGGATTTAAACATTGATAAAAGATAAAAAAAAATATCAAATAAAAAAATATAATTTTACCTGGATACATAAAGAAATGCCATACCTAGGTATTAAATTAGCAAGGGATATAAATAAAATAAGAGAAAGGGTAGTGTCTCCCTTAAAGACACAGGTGCCCTAATACCTAGACTCCTAGAGCCTAATATAACTGGCTCTATTAAAGGTGAGCATACCTATGCATTGTCACTTTGACCATTACCCTATTTATACAATTTTGCACTAGGGTATTCTGATCCTTTTTGTCTCCATAAACCTGCTAACCATTGGGCAGAGAATCTGTAGAGGGTTTGGTATGACCGTACATACCCCTGCTGTTGAGACTTGAGCCTATCCTAAAAAGGCTCTACACCATGTGTTGGACATATATTTCCTCTGCACCATATTCAGATTTCATTGGCATACTGCACCATTATGTGTTTAATTTTTCTGTTTTAGACAATATTGTCTTCATATATCCCCACAAGTGGATAAAAGTGTCAAATGTGGATAAATGAACCTTTAACTTTGTTACATCTCCAGCATAGTGGTGATTGGTTATCATACATTTTTGCTAATCTTGTAGGTACAAGATACTACCTATACATCACTTGAAATGGGGTTTACAACCAGTTTATACAATGCATAACCTTCCCATACCTTGCCCAAGCTTTGTTCCAGCTTTCGATGTCTATTTTAGATTCTATATGCTTTTGCAAAACAGAGGCTGTTGTTAATTTATCTAATGAAATCAAGACATCCATTCCTTTTGATACTACCCTTTTTACTGATTCATATTTAATAATATTGAGAAGTTTATATATTATAATAATTTTTAGTTTTATTAGATTTGTATTAATAACGTTTTTTATCCTTAAATAATTAAAGATTTCTGAGTCTGGTAGCTGAAATTCTTGTCTTAATTGTGGGAAAGATTTTACTTAACCCCTTAACGCCGTTACGGCGTGCTATGCCGTCACGGGTTAAGTGGGCTTTAAAGCCGTTATGACGGCATAGCACGCCGTAACGGCTTGCAGCCCCAGGAGGTAAGTTATACTTACCTCCGCCGCGATCCGCTTCGGGAGGACTGCCTCACAGCCCAGGCAGCCCTCCCACGGCAAATCAGGCCCCCGGGGGCCATGTGATCGCTCTCAAAGAGCGATCACATGGCCCCCTATAGCTGGCTGTGGATCTGCCAGCAGGGGGACTGTTTGAAATATCAGACAGTCCCCCTGCTGGTGGGAAGTATAAAAAATAAATAAAAGACAAGTGTAAAAATAAATTAAATATATTTTTATATATATATAATATGTATATATATTATATATATATAATATATATACATATTATATATATGTAACGTCATACAAAGTGTATTTTAATATTAATATAAGTATATATATTAATATTAAAATACACTTAGAATGACGTTACATATATATAATATGTATATATATTTTATATATAATAGATGTACATATATATATTATATATAAATACGTATAATTAAAATAATAAATGAATTAAATAATAAAATAAATAAATTAAATATTGAAACAAAATTTAATATAAATTATATATGCATATGTAATTTCATTCTAACTGTATTTTGTTATTAATATATATATATCGGTAACAAAATACACTTAGAATGACATTCTATATATATCTATATATATATAAAATACAAATAACCGCAAATATATATATATATAGATAAATACATATAATTACATAAAAGATTACATTAGTATACACGTAGCATTTAAATACCTATAAATGCATATATATTAAAATTCTACATGTATATTTAAATAATCTTTTAACGTAATTATGTGATTTGATTAATTAAAATTTGATTGACATGCATGACAACACAGGGAGAAAGTGCAGATAATTTAATTCGCAAGCACTATATTTGACCCTGTAACTCTCCAAGACACCATAAAACCTGTACATAGGGGGTACTGTTTTACTCGGGAGACTTCGCTGAACTCAAATATTCGTGTTTCAAACTGGTAAATTGTATTACAACGATGATATTTTAAGTAAAAGTGACGTTTTTTGCATTTTTTACAAGCGAACTGCACTTTTATGGTCTATATTATTGTTGTAATATGTTTTACTGTTTTCAAACACTAATATTTGTGTTTAGTGAAGTCTCCCGAGAATAACAGTACCCCCCATGTACAGGTTTTATGGTGTTTTGGAAAGTTAGAGAGTCACATATAAGGCTTGCATTTCATTTTTTTCACATTGAAATTTGCCAGATTGGTTATGTTGCCTTTGAGAGCGTATGGTAGCCCAGGAATGAGAATTACCCCCATGATGGCATACCATTTGCAAAAGTAGACAACCCGAGGTATTGCAAGTGGGGTATGTCCAGTCTTTCTTAGTAGCCACTTAGTCACAAACACTGGCCAAATATTCGTTTTTTGCTTTTTTCACACAAAAACAAATATGAACGCTAACTTTGGCCAGTGTTTGTGACTAAGTGGCTACTAAAAAAGACTAAACATACCCCACTTTCAATACCTTGGCTTGTCTACTTTTTCAAATGGTATGCCATTATGGGGGTAATTCTCATTGCTGGGCTACCACACCGTCTCAAAGGTAACATTACCAATCTGTCAAATTTCAATTTGAAAATGTAATGTTCTATATTTGACCCTGTAACTTTCCAAAACAACATAAAACCTGTTAATGGGGGGTACTGTTGTACTCGTGAGACATCGCTGATTACAAATATGTGCATTTTTTTTTGCAGTAAAACCTAACAGTATTATGACATTCACAGTTAAAATGTCAGACGGAAATGCAAATTTAAAAAAAAAATCTTATTTTCTCACATTTTTTTTACTTTTATTCATAATAAATGATGTTCCATATATGAATAGTTAATGATAGATTAAAGCCCTGTTTCTCCTGAACAAAATGATATATAATAAGTGTGGGTGCATATAATTTGAAAGAGGGGAACTACGGGTGAACAGACATATAGCGCAAATTCCAGTTTTTGTTTACGTTTTGTTTTGATCAGAACGTGCACTATTGACTCCGTCCTGAAGGGGTTAATATGAGGTTATAATTTGACTTATAGAGAAAATATGGCAAGTCTCAGTCTCTATTTGGTACGAACCTTTATTTTTTACGTGATTTAGCTGAGTATTATATGTGTTGTATAGAATATTAGCCATGTAAGAATTTTTAATTAACAGGAGATTTGCTCCTCAATTTGATTGTTTTTGGGCTAGTAACTTTTGGGTTAGTCTTGGTTCTTTCCCTTTCCATATAAAACTTATGAGGCTTTTCTGAGCTAAACTCAGCCACCAATCTGAGAATTTTAAAGGGATAATCTTAAACATATCGTGATGGACACATTTTTATTTTTATTTTTTAATTTTATTATTTTTTTTCATTATTTTTTTTTGGACAATCCAATATCCTTAAGAAATAAAACTCTTAGGCTTCTCTATGATATTTGAATAATCAAGGCAATTAAGAAAAAAACGAAAGCTAATAAGTAAGACAAAAATTTACTGGAGATTTAGATGACGAAAACTAGACTAAAACTAAAACAATTCAGATTACTAAAATACTACTAAAACTAAAGTGGCTTTTTAGTCAGAAGACTATGAATAAAACTAAATTGAAATTTTATAACATGACAGGAGGCTTCGTATTTGCTTAAGTCTCTCTTTACTAGAACTCCACAGCAGCACAGAAAAAACAACCAATCAGAAAAAAGTTAGGTACTATAAAACTCCCCTCCCCATGCATCATTTCCTCTTTCTTTGCTGCTCCGCACCAGTACAGGTCAGAGTACCACTGCCTCCTGCTTTAGTGGGTGGCTTTGGGATTTATTGCTTACATTCAGTTTTTTAGACTCTATTTTGTAGATTGCACTTGTCTAATTTGGTCATAGATATATTTATCTTCTGTAATCTATGTATTTATTTTCTTGTGAGATTTCTTCTTAGGTATTTATTTATTTATTTATTTAATTTTCTGCCCTTGCTGGATTTTTTCCATCAGGGTGTTTTATATCTTGTGTGATTTATTTGTCCCCTGCAACTTCGCCTGTAGTTTCCTATATATTTGTGGGGGGTCTTTGGCTTCCTTGCTGCCTTTTTCTTGGGCTTGTGTCCCCCCTGCCCGTTTCCCTTGTATTGTGCATGCCGGTTTTTGTTCATGCTGGTGATTCCGCCTTTTTCTGGCGGTGTGTGTGCCGCTCGGGGCGTCAGGAGGCTTACTACATCTGCCTCCTTCGACCCCCGAGCTCCGGGACCGCGGATTTCATCTCCGGCGGTCCCATGTACTTTGCCGGCCGCGGGGGTACTCGCGTGCGCTTCCCGCTAGTACCCAGCGGCCGGATCTTCTTTCCCCACGTGGCCGCTCGCCGCGGCTGCCTCCGCCCGCGGACCTCGTGTGTCCGACCGGGCGGGGGAGAGTTCGACCGGGAGAGAGTGCTACCGCGCACCCCCCCCCCCCCCGTCGGTACTATTCATTACCTTGCTTGTTGGAGGTCTACCTCCACCCAGTTCGGTTTTCCTACTGCATGTCAGTTTGTTCTTCATTAACTGACTACATGCAGTTTGTGTCATAGGGGACAATGTAGTGATTGTTTCCCTTGAGTTTTTATGTCCAGATAGATGTATGTCCTTGTATATATGTATTTATGTAGATTTGTGTGTGTGTGCATGTGTGTGTGTATAGATGTTTAGCTGTGTATATTTAGATTTCTTTTTCTGGGGGTTCATGCCTATAGGCAGTATACCATATACTGCTCTGTCTGTGACACAAAACTTATTTTACCACTGTAGGCGTACTTCATACGCTTACTTCCTATGGGGGCCTGTACCCTGCATGCACCATATCTACTGTATTAATGGCCTACGTCTGGCCCTTCATCGCATAGTACACCAGGACCTATTATGTCACTCTGATTACTGTGGGTTTAGCTGTCATGTATATCACGGATTGCTGACAGTTGCATGAACAGTGTATATCACAATTGCTGTGAATTTTTCCTGACAGTTTACGTCACAGATCGCTGTGAGTTTTCTACAGCGTATATCACAGTTTTTCTGCGAGTTCGCTATCCGTGTGCTTCGCAGTATATATTTTTTATTTATTTTTGTATTTATTTAGGTATTTTTTTCTGGCCCAGTTATGAGGACTCAAATGAGTCTACTCTGGTTTGGATATCCTGTCCATGGCACATATAGACATGACTGGACCGGGCTCTGACTACCTGGTATGGGAGACCAGTCTACGCTGTTACTATACAATTTAGTCAGGTCCTTGGGGAGAGCCATTGAGTTGGCTACTTAGCCCTACTCCTGGGAGTTTCCATGGTTACAATAGCCTTCAGGGATATGACGTTGCTAATCTATAAGGATGCTAAAACTTTTCAAACGGACCCGTGTGGGCAGGTGCTTACCGATTCACAGTTTTAGGAAAGTATCGCTCAGCGTATCTTACATTCATGGACGTGAGGATCACTGGAACAACTGCCGCGTCTACCCACTACAGCTGGAATACCACGGTTTGCCTGCTGGGCATTTAGGGGCTGCCGGTCCCGGTTCAGCTTACCCGCACGGCATTACACTGTCTAATAGGGTTGGTGTCTAAGGGTCCCATGTCACAAGTTGCCCTGAGGATCTGCAAATTTTAGGGACCTCTACCCGAACGCGGAGGTCCCCGTTGCTCATTCAGTACCCATTGTAAGCGCTACGGAATTGGAGGGCGCTATATAAATACAGGGCTATAATAAGATTGTGGTATACACAACCCATTGATTGGCCTGCTATGTCAGTGCCCATAAGAATGGCCTGCTATGTCTGTGCCCATACGAATGGCCTGCTACGTCTGTGCCCATAAGAATGGCCTGCTATGTCCGTGCCCATAAGAACGGCCGGCTATGTCTGTACCCATAAGAACGGCCTGCTATGTCTGTGCCCATAAGAACGGCCTGCTATGTCTGTGCCCATAAGAATGGCCTGCTATGTCTGTGCCCATAAGAATGGCCTGCTATTGTCTGTGCCCATAAGAACGGCCTGCTGTTGTCTGTGCCCATAAGAACGGCCTGCTTTTGTCTGTGCCCATAAGAACGGCCTGCTTTTGTCTGTGCCCATAAGAACGGCCTGCTATTGTCTGTGCCCATAAGAACGGCCTGCTATTGTCTGTGCCCATAAGAACGGCCTGCTATTGTCTGTGCCCATAAGAACGGCCTGCTATTGTCTGTGCCCATAAGAACGGCCTGCTATGTCTGTGCCCATAAGAACGGCTTGCTGTGTCTGTGCCCTTAAGTATGGCCTACTATGTCGGTGCCTTTTGCTTGGCCAACTATTCTGTATCCATTAGTTTGGCCTGTTGGGCCTGCTCTATCCCCTTCTGGCCGCAGGCCTGGGGGAATATCACTGAGGAGAAGCCAGTGCCCACCAGTGACATGGAAAGGGGCGGGTGTCCGGACAAGCACCATTATCATACTACCCAAGAGGACACCAATATACGGCCATCTGAATATGGTAGGTAGGGTGAAGGCCCTAAACCTCAGACCTGAAGGGCAAGTTTTCTTATTAAGACCCCGGACACACTTCCGCGGTTGCGCCAGTCCGGCGATGGCACTCCTCCGAGGAGAACTTTGCAAGGACAAGGACCGGTACTCAGACACCTTCAGGAGAACGCGGCGTTTTCCTTGTCTTTATCAACTACTCCGTATCTGTCTCCCGGTGTCCATATAACTATCGGTAGTTATTCCTGCGTAAGGTTAGCTCCTGACCCTGTTCAGTGGGGCTTACTTGTCTTGCCTTCCGGCCTGCCTCTTGCCTTCTAGCCGAGATGGAATTTGCGTTCTACTCGCATCTACGTTTTTGTTGTCTTTTTCGTTTTCGTGACTTCCTTTTCCTTTCGCTCGGGTCGTCGAGAGGCCTGACTTGACCTCCTCCGACCTCCCGGGTGCTCGTGGATTGCGGAGAACGTCTCCAGCTTTCCTCAGACTACCAACGGTTCGCCTGGACCCCGCGCGCGCGCACGGGATCCGGACGGTCAGTTGATAGTTTTTTCCCATAGTTTTCCCGTAGATTGCCCTCAGCCTTATGCTGATACTCGTATTTGGTGTACCCTTTAGTTGGTCACCCTGAGTCCCTAGGGACCCTAGCTTGGATCACAGGAGGGTGCGGCCCTCCATCTCTTCAATCCGAGAATATTTTATCTGCTGGAGCAGAGAGCGAACCCCTCTCAGAGACGTTACCGGACACTGATTTGTTATTAGAGGGCGCAGCCCCCCCCTCAACCTCAGCCGGAGACTGAGCTGGATACAGGGGTCATGTTTGGAGGAAGCATTCTCATAGAAAGGAACGGTCACGGATGCTGACTCTACTGTTTGGTTATTTACGGGTGCGGCCCGCTCAGGCTATCAGCCGGACGTTAGCACGATATTTGATCACATTAGTAGAGGGCGCGGCTCTCTCATGCACTCGACGCTCTACGGTGCCATCCATTTGTTCATCACACAGGCTTGTACCTGTGCAAGACACCGATGTCTACAGGGAGGGGCGTCCCTCCTGCATTCAAGTAGTTCTGACGTCCGTGCTACTGATTTCGATATAGAGGACTGCCTGGTCATGCAAGATATCCATAGGTAGACTGGTTCCCTCTAGTCTATCTCCTGTAATGGAGGGATATTCTCACAGTGGTATAACGAGGGGTGACTCCCACTTGTTTATACACATTCCTGGAGATGGTACGGCTATCGGATGGAACTCAGGTATTATGTGAGTGCAGGTTTGGATATATTCTGCACCATAACTAGCAGAGGATTGCTTTCTGTTTTTGGATATCCGGACCATTGTGAACAACTGCTCAGACAGTTTTCTCCCGTATTTAGGTGGCAGGAGATACGGGGACCTTCAGGGAGCAAACGGGCTCTACCTTGCTCGGGTAACAGGATTAAGGAGAGCCTTTTACCCGCTCTGAAGGTAAAAAGCCGCACGTATGGTTCACAGGGTACGACCGGAAACCCCCGTTTTGTCTTGACCTCCCCGGTCCTCAGATCTTGGGATAAGATGGCAGGTCTGCCCCGTCTCCTCGAAACGCATACCGGGTGATCAGGGTTCGGAGATGGAGGACCCTCCGTCTATACTCTAGTTATCCCTCACGGGAGCCATCTTGTTGGATTCGCGCTACCCTACTTTTCAACTATCGTCGAGGAGACCTACGAGACCTTATGGTGGTACCTGGTATACCCGACTCTCACACAGACATCTTTCACTCTTGGACGAGGGCATTTCAGGATGAAAATCTGCGTTCCTGTTTGCACTTCCCATTCCTTTGAGGTTTTCTGGGATTCCCTATTCCCAGAATAGTCGACCACCGTTCCTCCACTCAAGTTCAGTTCGGAACCCTGAACGGACGTCTTCTGGAGCTTTTTCTCTACGGCGCCCGAAGTTTACACGGTCCGTTTGGACTATTGGAATCACTTTGTATACGGCTGGTCTGGCCACACTCTCATTGTGTGCGTTATGAATTTATGCTCGGATGAGTCACCCCACCGGGTAGGACAGGAAGGTACGAAGATCCTCCTCGGCTTCTATTGCGATTTTTGTGGTGGTCTTCGGTGCATTCCTTGAGATTGGAGATCTCCCTGCAAGGCCGCATCGCCGAATGGCCCTGGCACGATCGGTGGAACCGCCTTATGGGTCATGAGTTGAGACTTGGTGTCAGTTTTCTTCTCGCGACCCTAGGTCATAGAGCGGATTTTGAAGTTATACGACTACAGGAATGTGACTAATAGGTCAGCTTGCCAGCTCATGGACCGACTTCTAGGAAACAGTTTGCTACGCCACGTACAATGGATTTACCGACGGAGGGTGCCTTTGTCCGTATTTGAGATACCTTGTTGGTTGGCATCTTCTTTGACCCGTCGGCTGTCATTTATCGTATTGGAATGTCCATTTAGGATTACTCTGATATTTCCTGGAATAATTACCAGCGACACAAACAGCGTTGGATCGGTGAACTGAGCTTTCAAACAGCAAATACGAAGCCTCCTGTCATGTTATAAAATTGTAGATTATGCTAGCTTTAGTGTACCTATAATCTTAATTTTATTAATGACAGGAGGCGAGTATTTCCCACCCATTTTTGTCCCTCCCTTGTTTTATGTTATAGTTTAGATTATCAGGTAGGTATGCAACTCTGTTTGTTGTCTCTGCTACCTGTCGCTTGTTCCTTATGTCTGTTTTTTTCCATTAATAGGGTTGGGATATTTACATATTAGGTTAATTTGGTTGCTACATTGGATATCTTCATGCTTATACGGAGTACATTTCATTGGATAATCAACCTGTTCGATTCTGTTTTTTTTCTTTTTTTTTTATCTCGTTTCAGTTTACAGTCCATCTACACTATCGAGTTTGACGGTTACACTTGGATGGTGGACATCGTTATATTCATCGTATCTAGGATTTCGTTTCTTCCCCATGATGTTTCTCTGCCTTTTATTCTGTTTTGTCGCAGCTTGAAAGAGGAAATGATGCATGGGGAGGGGAGTTTTATAGTACCTAACTTTTTTCTGATTGGTTGTTTTTTCTGTGCTGCTGTGGAGTTCTAGTAAAGAGAGACTTAAGCAAATACTCGCCTCCTGTCATTAATAAAATTAAGATTATAGGTACACTAAAGCTAGCATAATCTACAATTTGCTGACACAATTAACGTTGCCTGGAAGCACTGGTAGTTAGTACTACGGGATGTTGCACAGAAATAATGTGAGAATCACATGCATTTCCACTATATTGAGGACCTGCAGCCGAATACCGGTATATGATCGTAGTGCACAATATCTGGCCTGTGATCCATATGTTTGATTTAATAGAAGATTATAAGAAGTGAATTCGCTAAATCTGCTGGTGATGTTAAAAAAAAGCAATCATCTGGAGATGTTTGAATTACATATTAAAAAAAAATCACCTATAAAAATAAAAAATAACATTTAAAATGCAATTTTAGTTTATCTTCTTAATGTATTCCTTCCTTCTACTACACAATCTGTTACCTACAAGATTCATATATCGTGTAAGGAAGCATGACATAAATTAGAGGCAGAGATAACAGGATAAGTAACAGCAGGAAAATCCCTCAGAATTCACAAACGATATTTGCTTTTAACTTATGAATCATCTTATGTTTTCTATAGGAACCAATGTAGTTCCATGACGTACTCTCTTTTTCTGTGAATAATTGTGTTTGTGAATCCATTTTCAGGTAGTGTAAAGGCAAAAGGCCAAATTTACAATAATGCAAATTGTAAAATATTCTGCCCCCTGTTTTTTTATATGTAATTTTATACACTAGTTAATTTTTAATCAATCGCTAGGTGAACACTAATATATCCTTTACAAAAATATATTTACTTTTTCAACTTAGATGAACAATTCTCCTGTGTAGTGTGAATGAACTAAAATCTTTGGAGAGAAAAATGTATTATATATATATCTATAGCCTAGTTAACCATTCACTACCCAGCCAGTTCTTATCACTGTACAAGTAGTAGAATTATTGTGAACTTGTTAACTGAGCATTTAGTGCATTTAATTCTGATGGGTTCAAATTCGTGAGATATTGTCTCTTTATATGACCTTTCAAAGCTGCTAGTTCCCAAAAAGATGGTGAGACCAAATATAATAAAAATCCCCGCAGTGCAAATATAAAATTTACTGTTATTCATTACCTGCATATCTCAAGTTGGACTTTTTGAAGTATGAATACGTGTTTCTGATGTTTAACATTTTGACTACATAAAAAAAAAAAATCTTAATTTTTTGTTGTACGTGAAAATAAAAGTCAAGCAATAGACGCCACAACAGCGATAATACAGGCAATAATATACGTTCAGCAGATAAAGTTGCCTATGGACTGCACAGTTTTAAAAAAAATATTAGGGTAATCATGAAGTCTGTAAGAGTAAACAGATAGACTAAAGGTTTTTAGGAAGCTGGAACAGTAGAAAGTTGCAAGAGGCAGTAACCACTGGGTGCCCATGATTAGAGGTTAGGTTACAGCATATGTGGTTTTTAAAGCATATGGTAGGTAAACTAGACTTCAAAGCAAATGAAGCAAGCATTGCTGTATAACTGGACTGGAGACAAATCAACCAATGCCCTCAGAGGGAGGGATACTGTCCCTGTAGAACATGAGTCCACACACACTGATCAGGGTACCTCATTGGGTCTTTTCGGCACAATGCTCCCTGAGGTTTGGGCACTGCTGGTCCCCAGTGCCGTCACCCGCATTTCCTCCACTGCTGGTTTCGATGCTCTATGCACCTGGAGGTCACACTGGGGGGGCCCCACACAGCGTGCTGTCCGGGTGAGTACTTGATCTCATGGGAGGTAGGCCGTCAAGGTTTAAACACCTGTTGCGGTCTCCACCTGTGTCTCCGCTTCTGCCTCACCATGCGGGGGGTATCCGAAGGAGACCTTGCCACGCGGCGTCGATTAGCAGTTGGTGTAGCGGTACTTACCCTTTCCAGGGGCCGGCCGGGGTCCTCTGTTCAAGCCGCACGTGGTCCTGCTGCTGCACGAGCCGCGCGCAGCTCATCCGCCGTCTGTGACAGGAAGGCGGGCAGTGACTGCGAGAAGCGGTCACGTGTCCCGCCTAACTCTAAGTGCGTGCTGCGGGTATTGGGCGCGCTCTTAAAGGGACAGTGGGAGCCTAAATTGGCAAAGGCCTCCCATTGGTCCCTGTCATGCCACACTCCCCATACACTTACCTTTTGGGGGCGTGGATATGACAGGGGCCAATCAAAATAGATGTTAAGGTATATATATTCACCTTTTTCCCTTAGTTCCTTGCCCTATCGTGGTTTCTGTTTCAGTTCCCTTTAGCGCTTGTTGTGTTCAGTTGTGTTCCTTCGTACTTGACCTTGGCTTTGTTTCTGACTACGTTATCTCTTTATCCTTATCTGTTCTGTTTGCCGGCTTGCTGTTTACTGTGTACCAGACCCCGGCTAGTCTTAGTTTACGCTGTCTCTTTGTGCCCTTGACCTCGGATCGCTCCTGACTCTGTACTCCTCTCATATTCGTCGAGTCCGGCCATTCTAAGGTCCGGTAGACGTATCTCCCCTCTGTGTTGTCTTCTGTTGAGTTGAATCCTGCGTGTTGGGGTATATTTTTGTTACATTACGATAGGGCCATGGGCCCCGCAGATTTAGCTCAGCAGATGGCTTCTCATGAGGCTAGATTTGTAGAGCAGGATCACAGTATGGATCAGATAGCCCAGGCTCTCCAAACGCTCTTATCTAGAACTATTTCAGTAACCGTACCAGATCCTCCTGCTCCTCTTCTTCCTGATGTATCTACTTTGCCTAATGCTTCGGCCCATTTAACACCCCCTCCTAGGTATGGAGGGGAAGCTAAGACTTGCAGAGGATTCATTAATCAAATAGAATTCCACTTTGAAATGTATCCACGTTCCTTTCCCACAGATAGGTCTAAAGTAGGGTTCCTTATGCACCAACTTACCGATAAAGCACTTGAGTGGGCAAATCCTATTTGGGATGTGTAACGGAGCTCCGTGTACTCCGACCGAGTACCCTCCGTTGATGGACGCTTCCTAGCTTGCGCCGAGGACCACAAGCACCGCACCGGACACCACAGTGTAACGAGTATATACCCCTACACGCAGGATCCAGCCTAACAGAAGACAGTACAGAGGAGAGATACGTCTACCGGACCTTAGAG
Organism: Pelobates fuscus; assembly: GCF_036172605.1. NCBI lineage: Eukaryota > Metazoa > Chordata > Amphibia > Anura > Pelobatidae > Pelobates > Pelobates fuscus. Next base: position 190,123,374 of record NC_086318.1, read on the forward strand.
TGGCCGGACTCGACGTAATAGGATAAGACAGAGTCAGGAACGATCCGAGGTCAAGGGCACAAAGAGACAGCGTAAACGAAAACTAGCCGGGGACTGGTACACAGGAATCAGCAAGCCGGCAAACAGTACAGAATAGGATAAAGCGAAAACGAAGTCAGAATACAAAGCCAAGGTCAAATACGGAGAAACACAACTGAACACAACAAGCACTAAAGGGAACTGTAGCAGAAACCACGATAGGGCAAGGAACTAAGGGAAAAGGGTAAGTATAAATAGCCTTCAAACTAATGTGATTGGCTCCTGTCACTTCCACTCCCCCAACAGGTAAGTGTATGGGGTGATTGGCATGACAGGAGCCAATGGGAGCCTTTTTGCAATTTAGGCTCCCACTGTCTCTTTAAGAGCGCGCCCGAGATTCGCGGCGCGCTCTTAGCTGCAGGCGGGACACGTGACCGCTTCTCGCGGTCACTGCCCGCCTTCCTGTCTGAACAGTCGGACGAGCCGCGCGCGGCTCGTGCAGCCGCAGGACCGCGCGCGGCTTGAAGAGAGGACCGCGTCCGGCCCCCGGATAAGGTAAGTACCGCTACAGTACCCCCCCCTGAGGACACGCCCTCCGGGCGGGCAGGACCAGGCCTGGCAGGAAAACGCGAATGGAAAGAACGTACAAGGCGGGGAGCATGAACAGCATCCGCAGAAATCCAACTGCGCTCCTCAGGCCCAATACCCTTCCAATGTACCAAGTACTGAAGCCGACCCCTAAGAAAACGAGAGTCAATAACAGCAGATACTTCGAACTCCTCATGACCCTCCACAGAGACAGGAGGGGGAGGGGGAGTATGCCGGGTATAGCGGTTGCGTACGTAAGGCTTCAACAAAGAGGTGTGAAATACATTGGGTATACGCAGATTCTTAGGCAGACCCAAGGCATAAGAAACGGGATTAACCTTATGTATAATGCGATAAGGACCAATGAAGCGGGGAGCCAATTTCATAGAAGGCACCCGGAGGCGAATATTCCGTGTGGAAAGCAAAACCCTGTCCCCCACAACATAGGAAGGAGCCGCTCTGCGATGCTTGTCAGCCTGAGCCTTCTGGCGGGCAGCAGAGTCCACCAAAGAACGCTGAACCTGTTCCCAAGTATTACGCAAACCAGCCAAATGCTCATCCAGAACTGGCATGCCCTGTGAGGAGAATGCAGCCGGAAGAACAACGGGATGCTGGCCATAGACAACGTAAAAAGGGCTCTTGCCGGAAGAATCATGAGTGGCATTATTCCGAGCAAATTCAGCCCAAGGAAGCAGGTCAGACCAATTGTCCTGATGGTGAGACACAAAACAACGGAGGTACTGCTCAAGAGACTGGTTGGCACGTTCAGCAGCTCCATTAGACTGGGGATGGTAAGCGGAAGAAAATGAGAGGGAAATACCCATCTCCGAACAAAAGGCTTTCCAGAACCTGGAAACAAATTGGCTACCCCTATCGGATACAATAGATAAGGGAATACCATGTAATCGAAACACTTCTCTAGCGAAGATAAGAGCCAATTCCTTGGAAGTGGGCAACTTGCGAAGAGACACAAAGTGAGCCATTTTGGAAAACCGATCTACTATCATTAGGATGACTGTGTTACCATTCGAAGGGGGTAATTCAACAATAAAATCCATTGATAGATTAGACCAAGGTCTCTCGGGAACGGGCAACGGATGCAACAGCCCACAAGGAACTCTACGAGAAGTTTTCATACATGCACAAGTAGTACAAGCACTTATATAGTCAGTAACATCCTTACGTAAGGTATCCCACCAGAAATACCGAGAAACGGCTGACACTGTTTTGGAAATACCAGGATGTCCAGCAGTCTTAGTATCGTGATAAAGTGACAGAATATCCCGTCTCTCGGGAATGTCAACGAACAATTTATCATTAGGCCTCTCGCTGGGTGCCATGCCTTGTTTCGCTTGTATGGCCTGCAAGAGGGACGAGGAAATAGACAATATAGTAGTTGCTATTATCCTGTCTGGGGGAATGACAGGAGTGACATCAATCTCCTGTTTGTCAATAGTCTCAAATTGTCTGGACAGAGCGTCCGCTTTGGTGTTCCGGTCACCTGGCCTATAGGTGATTATATAATTAAAATGAGACAAGAACAGTGACCACCTAGCCTGCCTTGAAGACAATCTTTTAGCTTCGCTAAGGTAGGATAGGTTCTTATGATCTGTAAATATGAGAATAGGATCCTTAGTTCCTTCTAGCAAATGTCTCCATTCTTTGAGTGCTAAAATGATAGCAAGGAGTTCGCGATTACCCACATCATAATTCCTCTCTGCCTTGGACATTTGTTTAGAAAAGAAGCCACAAGGATGCAATGGCTTGTCAGGAGACTCTCTTTGGGATAAGACAGCACCTACCCCTATATCGGAAGCATCAACCTCAAGTATATATGGCAATGAGGGGACAGGATGCTGTAAAATAGGGGCAGAGGCGAACGTAGTTTTAAGAAAGTCAAAAGCCTGAAGTGCCTCAGTAGACCAGACACGTGTATTGCCATCCTTTTTAGTCATACGAGTAATAGGCGCTACTATAGACGAAAAACCTTTGATAAAACGTCTATAATAATTAGAGAAACCCAGAAAACGCTGGATGGCTTTCAGACCTTGCGGCAGAGGCCATTCTATGACTGCAGCGAGCTTCTGGGGATCCATCCGAAAACCCTCGGCGGAAATCAAATACCCTAGAAACTGGACCTCGGACTGGTCGAATAGACATTTTTCTAATTTGCAATAAAGACCATTAGCAAGAAGGGTCTTCAGAACTGTTGTAACATGTCTGTGATGAGCGTGAATGTCAGTAGAATATATTAAAATGTCATCCAAGTACACAATAACAAATGAGTGAATAAAGTCCCTTAAGACATCATTAATAAGTTCTTGGAACACTGCTGGGGCATTGCAAAGCCCAAATGGCATGACGGTATACTCATAATGACCTGACCGAGTGTTAAAGGCTGTCTTCCATTCGTGGTCCTTTTTAATACGTATCAAATTGTATGCTCCTCTAAGATCTAATTTGGTGAATACCGTAGCATGTTTGAGCCTGTCAAACAATTCTGTTATTAGAGGTATAGGGTAAGCATTTTTGATGGTGATCTTGTTAAGACCTCTATAATCAATGCAAGGTCTTAAATCACCTTCTTTCTTTGATACAAAGAAGAACCCCGCTCCAGCCGGAGAAGAGGATCTTCTAATAAATCCCTTGTCTAATGACTCTTTAATGTACTCCTCCATGACACGGTTTTCTTGAACCGATAGGGGGTACACCCTGCCCTTAGGAGGTATAGTACCAGGCAACAAATCAATAGCACAATCGTAGGGTCTGTGAGGCGGTAATTTGTCAGCCTCTCTTTTATCAAAGACAGTCTTTAAAGTTAAATACTGAGAGGGTATTGTCGTAGATAAAGGAGGAACAGTAGGAACGTTAATAGAATTCACAGGCGTGACTTCAATAGTACATGACTCATGGCAGGCTTCACTCCATGATTTTATCTGCCCTGTCTCCCAGTCAAAAATGGGATTGTGGGCACGTAACCATGGATACCCTAACACCAACTGTGAAGAGGGAGAGGTGATGACCTGGAACCGAATGGTTTCATAGTGTAGAACCCCTGTGTACATGTGTAGCGGTGTAGTCTCGTGAGTAACAACAGGAGATATCAATGGTCTACCATCTATGGCCTCAACGGCCAAGGGTATCTCCTTCTCTCTGATGGGAATATTGTTTCTCTTTACAAAACCAGAGTCTATAAAGTTCTCGGCTGCCCCAGAATCAACCAGGGCGTCTATGTTTTCAACTATACAACTCTCTCCCATATGTAAAGAAACAGGGAGAAGCAGTCGGTTAGGAGGCAATGTAGGAGACTTAGAAATCACACCCAAGGCCAGTCCCCTATAAGGTCTTAGGTGCGAGAGTTTTCCGGGAGCAGAGGACACTCCTTTACCATATGGTCTCTCTTACCACAATATAGGCAGAGTCCCTCCCTTCTCCTATGTAATTTCTCAGTATCTGAGAGTTTGGCAACCCCTAATTGCATAGGTTCCTCTTCAGATACTTTAACACTCTCCGGTATATTAACTCTGGGTTGAATAGGTGTAACAAAACGTCTATTCCTGTTCTTAGTATAGAGCCTGTCACGAATCCTATTATCTATATCGATGAGGTAGTCAATAAGGTCTTCTAAGGCAATAGGAAGCTCCTTAGCTGCTACCTCATCCAATATAGAGTCTGATAAACCTTCCATGAAGGCCGTAGTTAACCCATTATTGGTCCAATCGACCTGTGAGGCAAGGGTACGAAACTGTATAGCGTAATCAGCCACAGACCTAGAACCCTGTTTAACCCTCATTAATGCTCTAGCGGCATTCTTAGACCTTTTCATAGTATCAAAAGTTCTGCGAAAAGCTGTTAGGAAACTGTGAAAGTTATGCACCATAGGTCCATTAGCCTCCCAAATAGGGTTTGCCCATTCAAGTGCTTTGTCGGTAAGTTGGTGCATAAAGAACCCAACTTTAGACCTCTCTGTGGGAAATGAACATGGATACATTTCAAAATGAAACTCTATTTGGTTAATGAACCCTCTGCATGTCTTAGAATCCCCTCCATACCTAGGAGGAGGCGTTAAATGTGCTGTAGCGTTAGGCATAGTCGATACTTCAGGAAGCAGGGGTGCAGGAGGGTTAGGTGCGGTTGCTGGAATGGTTCTAGCTAAGAGCGTCTGGAGAGCCTGAGCTATTTGATCCATACGGTGATCCTGCTCTACAAATCTAGCCTCATGGGTCGCCATCTGTTGAGCTAAATCTGCGGGGTCCATGGCCCTATCGTAATGTAACGAGTATATACCCCTACACGCAGGATCCAGCCTAACAGAAGACAGTACAGAGGAGAGATACGTCTACCGGACCTTAGAGTGGCCGGACTCGACGTAATAGGATAAGACAGAGTCAGGAACGATCCGAGGTCAAGGGCACAAAGAGACAGCGTAAACGAAAACTAGCCGGGGACTGGTACACAGGAATCAGCAAGCCGGCAAACAGTACAGAATAGGATAAAGCGAAAACGAAGTCAGAATACAAAGCCAAGGTCAAATACGGAGAAACACAACTGAACACAACAAGCACTAAAGGGAACTGTAGCAGAAACCACGATAGGGCAAGGAACTAAGGGAAAAGGGTAAGTATAAATAGCCTTCAAACTAATGTGATTGGCTCCTGTCACTTCCACTCCCCCAACAGGTAAGTGTATGGGGTGATTGGCATGACAGGAGCCAATGGGAGCCTTTTTGCAATTTAGGCTCCCACTGTCTCTTTAAGAGCGCGCCCGAGATTCGCGGCGCGCTCTTAGCTGCAGGCGGGACACGTGACCGCTTCTCGCGGTCACTGCCCGCCTTCCTGTCTGAACAGTCGGACGAGCCGCGCGCGGCTCGTGCAGCCGCAGGACCGCGCGCGGCTTGAAGAGAGGACCGCGTCCGGCCCCCGGATAAGGTAAGTACCGCTACACACAGACACCGCAGACTCCACAACCGCCGAAGCTTAACTGGAGCCTCGCCGTCTTCCTTCCACCCTGGGTCGGCTTCTGTCCTCCAGGACCATGTGGGGAAGACCTCTCCTCCAGGAGAGCGTATCCGGAACCAGCTCTTAAAAGAGCTAAGTGATTAAAGCTCAAGGGAATATGCAGAACATAGCAATCCCCAGTGGTATATAGCAGTTCCCTCCAATAACGAGACAAGGCTACGTATTGAGGGTCAGAAGAGGTCTGAGGTGCTGGCACACCCAGCCTGGTTTTTATTACGGTTGTGCACATACAGGACACACCCAGGGGGAGGCATAAAATAACCAATCAAATAACAGTACAACCCACACATCCCCTCCCCTCAGATAAGATGTTAACATAATTATTACATACAGTAAAAATACAGTTTTCACACATACACTGTAACTTTAAAACCATACATTCAATCTCCATAAATTACATATTTAGACTCAGCATACATCAAACATAAACACTTCCAAAAATCAGCCAAATCCCTCCAGTGGATCAAAAGTTAGCTGGAGGTCCCTTTATGACCGACCGCAAGCACAATTTTCTGCCCAAAACAGTTCCATAGATTTGGGCTGTGCGGTCGGTCAATTTCATGCAGAAAAAACGACTAAGTCCCATCTTCGAACGGGACTTAGTCTCTGGAGCTGCAAGTTCCGTATGGGAGAAGGTAAGGGTCAGCGGTGTTCGTGTATTTGCGCATCCGATTTTAGTTCCACGGAATCTTTAGCATACACCGCTGACCGCGTTCGAATGAACTAAGATGGCCACCGCCACGTGTTCGGCTGTCGAATGGCGGCCACCCAGCGCTCGGCAATTAAACTGCAGTAACCTCACAGCCTGGGAGGTAAATTGCCTGCACACTTTAACTTCTGGGTGGTCCGCCTGTGTGATACTTGGTTCAGTAAGCCCTATTTACTGAACCAAGTGGGAGAAAGCCAGGGGCAAGTTATTTTACAGGTCTGGGGACATAGTCTTAAAGGGGCATTGTTCAGCAAAGTCACAGTATGTCCCCAGACGGTTCTTAAAGGGCCATACACACCCAATAAAAGTTAAAAAGTTTTCAGGGGCACAATCTTCCAGGGGCCATAGTCATGAGGAAGGAGGCTGGCAAACAGGCTTCTCCAATGCCCAGTGATAAATGGCAGTTTATCATTTAAAGGGCCAGTTACAAATAGCAATTTGTAACAGGAGGCTAATGGACCTATGGTACATAATTTCAATAGTTTCCTTACAGCTTTTCGTAGAACTTTTGACACAACTAAAAGGTCAAAGAATGCCGCCAGAACATTAATGAGAATTAAACAGGGTTCTAGGTCTGTTGCAGACTATGCCATTCAGTTTCGTACCCTTGCTTCACATGTAGATTGGACCAACAATGGGTTAACTACTGCATTCATGGAAGGTTTATCTGACACTATATTGGATGAGGTAGCAGCTAGGGAGCTTCCTATTGCATTAGAGGACCTTGTTGACTACCTCATTGATATAGATAATATGATTCGTGACAGGCTCTATACTAAAAACTGGAATAGACGTTTGGTTACACCTATTAACCACAGAGTTGATAAACCTGAGAGTGTCAAAGTATCTGAGGAGGAACCCATGCAAATAGGGCTTGCCAAACTCTCTAATACTGAAAAATTGCATAGGAGAAGGGACGGACTCTGCCTATACTGTGGTAGGAGAGACCATTTGATAAAAGAATGTCCCGTGCTTCCGGAAAACTCTCGCACCTAAGACCCTATAGGGGACTGGCTTTGGGTGTGATATCTAAGTCTCCTAAATTGCCTCCTAACCGTTTGCTTCTCCCTGTTTCTTTGCATATGGGAGAGAGTTGCATAGCTGAGCACATACAAGCTCTGGTTGACTCCGGGGCAGCTGATAATTTCATAGACTCTGGTTTTGTTAAGAAAAACAACATTCCCATCAGAGAGAAGGAGATACCCTTGAGGCCATAGATGGCAGACCATTAAGTTCTCCAGTTGTTACCCATGAAACTGTACCGTTACACATGTATACAGGGGTTTTACACTTTGAAACCATTCGGTTCCAGGTCATCACCTCTCCCTCTTCTCACGTCGTGTTAGGGTACCCATGGTTACGTACTCACAATCACATTTTCGACTGGGAGTCAGGGCAAATAAAATCATGGAGCCTGCCACGAGTCTTGTACTATTGAAGTCACCCCTTTGAATTCTATTAATGTTCCTACTACTCCTCCTTTGTCTACTGTTATACCCCCTCAGTACTTATTTCTCAAGACTGTCTTCGATAAAAGGGAGGCTGACAAATTACCGCCTCACAGACCCTACGATTGTGCTATCGATTTATTGCCTTACACTATACCTCCAAAGGGCAGGGTGTACCCTTTATCGGTTCAAGAAAACTGTGTCATGGAGGAGTATATTAAGGAATCACTAGAAAAGGGGTTTATTAGGAGATCCTCTTCTCCGGCTGGAGCGGGGTTCTTCTTTGTATCGAAGAAAGAAGGTGATTTAAGACCGTGTATCGATTATAGAGGTCTAAATAAAATCACCATCAAAAATGCATACCCTATACCTTTAATTACGGAATTATTTGACAGGCTCAAACATGTTACTGTATTCACTAAATTGGATCTTAGAGGTGCATACAATTTAATACGTATTAAGAAAGACCACAAATGGAAGACGGAATTTAACACTAGATCTGGCCATTACGAGTATACTGTTATGCCATTTGGTCTATGCAATGCCCCAGCAATGTTTCAAGAATTTATTAATGACGTCTTAAGAGACTTTATTCACACATTTGTAATTGTGTACTTGGATGACATATTAATATATTCTACAGATTTACACACTCATCACAGACATGTTACAACAGTTCTGAAGACCCTTCTTGCTAATGGTCTTTATTGTAAACTGGAAAAATGTCTATTTGACCAATCCGAAGTCCAGTTTTTGGGGTATTTGATTTCCGCTAAAGGTTTTCGTATGGATCCCCAGAAGCTTTCTGCTGTCATAGAATGGCCTCTACCACAAGGTTTGAAAGCCATTCAGCGGTTTCTTGGTTTCTCTAACTATTATAGACGCTTCATTAAAAAGGTTTTTCCTCTATTGTACGCATATCACCCGTATGACAAAAAAGGATGGCAATACTCGTGTCTGGTCTCCCGAGGCACTTCAGGCTTTTGAATTTAGAAACATAGAAACATAGAAACATAGAATGTGACGGCAGATAAGAACCATTCAGCCCATCTAGTCTGCCCAGTTTTCTAAATACTTTCATTAGTCCCTGGCATTATCTTATAGTTAGGATAGCCTTATGCCTATCCCACGCATGCTTAAACTCCTTTACTGTGTTAACCTCTACCACTTCAGCTGGAAGGCTATTCCATGCATCCACTACCCTCTCAGTAAAGTAATACTTCCTGATATTATTTTTAAACCTTTGTCCCTCTAATTTTAGACTATGTCCTCTTGTTGTTGTAGTTTTTCTTCTTTTAAATATAGTCTCCTCCTTTACTGTGTTGATTCCCTTTATGTATTTAAATGTTTCTATCATATCCCCCCTGTCTCGTCTTTCCACCAAGCTAAACATGTTAAGATTCTTTAACCTTTCCTGGTAAGTTTTATCCTGCAATCCATGAACCAGTTTAATAGCCCTTCTTTGAACTCTCTCTAAGGTATCAATATTCTTCTGAAGATATGGTCTCCAGTACTGTGTACAGTACTCCAAGTGAGGTCTCACCAGTGTTCTGTACAATGGCATGAGCACTTCCCTCTTTCTACTGCTAATACCTCTCTCTATACAACCAAGCATTCTGCTAGAATTTCCTGCTGCTCTATTACATTGTCTGCCTACCTTTAAGTCCTCAGAAATAATCACCCCTAAATCCCTTTCCTCAGATGTTGAGGTTAGGACTCTATCAAATATTCTGTACTCTGCCCTTGGGTTTTTACGTCCAAGATGCATTATCTTGCACTTATGCACATTAAATGTCAGTTGCCACAACTCTGACCATTTTTCTAGTTTACCTAAATCATTTGCCATTTGGCTTATCCCTCCTGGAACATCAACCCTGTTACATATCTTAGTAATTTCTTAAAACTACGTTCGCATCTGCACCTATTTTACAGCATCCTGTCCCCTCACTGCCCTATATTCTTGAAGTTGATGCTTCCGATATCGGGGTAGGTGCTGTCTTATCCCAAAGAGAGTTGCCTGACAAGCCATTGCATCCTTGTTGCTTCTTTTCCAAACAAATGTCCAAAGCAGAAAAGAATTATGATGTGGGTAATCGCGAACTCCTTGCTATTATTTTAGCACTTAAAGAATTTAGACATTTGTTAGAAGGAACTAAGGATGCCATCCTCATATTTACGGATCACAAGGACCAATCCTACCTTTGTGAGGCTAAAATATTGTCTTCTAGGCAGGCTAGGTGGTCACTGTTTTTGTCTCATTTCAATTATATTGTCACCTATAGGCCAGGTGATCGCAACACTAAAGCAGATGCTCTGTCTAGACAGTTTGAAACTGCTGACAAACAGGAGATTGATGTTACTCCTGTCATTCCCCCAGACAGGATAATAGCTACTACTATTTTGTCTATTTCCTCATCCCTCTTGCAGGCCATACAAGCGAAACAAAGCATGGCACCTAGCGAGAGGCCTAATGATAAACTGTTCATTGATGTTCCCGAGAGACGGGATATTCTGTCGTTGTATCATGACACTAAGACTGCTGGACATCCTGGTATTTCCAAAACAGTGTCAGCTGTTTCTCTGTATTTTTGGTGGGATTCCTTACGCAAGGATGTCACCGACTATATAGGTGCTTGTACTACTTGTGCCTGTATGAAATCTTCTCGTAGAGTTCCTTGTGGGCTGTTACATCCGTTACCCATTCCCGAGAGACCTTGGTCTAACCTGTCGATGGATTTTATTGTTGAATTACCCCCTTCAAATGGTAACACAGTTATCCTAATGATAGTAGATTGGTTTTCCAAGATGGCTCACTTTGTGTCTCTTCGCAAGCTGCCCATGTCTAGGGAACTGGCATTTATCTTTGCTAGAGAGGTGTTTCGGTTGCATGGCATTCCCGTATATATTGTGTCCAATAGGGGTAGCCAATTTATTTCCAGGTTCTGGAAAGCCTTTTGTTCGGAAATGGGTATTTCTCTCTCATTTTCTTCCGCTTACCACCCCCAGTCTAATGGAGCTGCTGAACGTGCCAATCAATCTCTGGAGCAGTACCTACGTTGTTTCGTATCCCACCATCAGAACAATGGGGCTGACCTTCTTCCTTGGGCTGAGTTTGCTCGGAATAATGCTACTCATGATTCTTCCGGCAAAAGTCCTTTTTACGTTGTCTATGGCCAGCATCCCGTTGTTCTTCCGGCTGCTTTCTCCTCACAGGGCATGCCAGTTCTGGATGAGCATTTGGCTGGTTTGCGTAATACTTGGGAGCAGGTTCAGTGTTCTTTGGTGGATTCCGCTGCTTGCCAGAAGGTGCAGGCTGACAAGCGTCGCAGGGCGGCTCCTTCTTATGTCGTGGGGGACAGGGTTTTGCTTTCCACGCGAAATATTCGCCTCCGGGTGCCTTCCATGAAATTGGCCCCCCGCTTTATTGGTCCTTATTGTATTTTGCATAAAGTTAATCCTGTTTCGTATGCATTGGGTCTGCCTAAGAATCTGCGTATTCCTAATGTCTTTCACACCTCGTTGTTGAAGCCTTACGTACGCAACCGCTATACCCGGCATACTCCTCCTCCCCCTCCTGTATCTGTGGAGGGTCATGAGGAGTTTGAAGTTTCTGCTGTTCTTGACTCTCGTTTCCTTAGGGGTCGACTTCAGTACCTGGTGCATTGGAAGGGCTATGGGCCTGAGGAGAACAGTTGGATTTCCGCTGACGCTGTTCACGCTCCTCGCCTTGTACGTTCCTTCCATTCTCGTTTTCTGCCAGGCCTGGCTCTCCCCGCCCGGAGGGCGTGTCCTCAGGGGGGGTACTGTAGCGGTACTTACCGTTTCCAGGGGCCGGCCGGGGTCCTCTGTTCAAGCCGCGCGTGGTCCTGCTGCTGCACGAGCCGCGCGCAGCTCATCCGCCGTCTGTGACAGGAAGGCGGGCAGTGACCGCGAGAAGCGGTCACGTGTCCCGCCTGACTCTAAGAGCGCGCCGCGGGTATCGGGCGCGCTCTTAAAGGGACAGTGGGAGCCTAAATTGGCAAAGGCCTCCCATTGGTCCCCGTCATGCCACACTCCCCATACACTTACCTTTTGGGGGCGTGGATATGACAGGGACCAATCAAAATAGATGTTAAGGTATATATACTCACCTTTTTCCCTTAGTTCCTTTCCCTATCGTGGTTTCTGTTTCAGTTCCCTTTAGCGCTTGTTGTGTTCAGTTGTGTTCCTTCGTACTTGACCTTGGCTTTGTTTCTGACTACGTTATCTCTTTATCCTTATCTGTTCTGTTTGCCAACTTGCTGTTTACTGTGTACCAGACCCCGGCTAGTCTTAGTTTACGCTGTCTCTTTGTGCCCTTGACCTCGGATCGCTCCTGACTCTGTACTCCTCTCATATACGTCGAGTCCGGCCATTCTAAGGTCCGGTAGACGTATCTCCCCTCTGTGTTGTCCTCTGTTGAGTTGAATCCTGCGTGTTGGGGTACATTTTCGTTACATTTGGCAGCCGTGGAACACTAGCCTGGTTGTTGGGTAAGCATGTGCCTGTACAGATTCTCCTAGAACCACTCCCACAGATGATCAGCCTTCCAGAAAACAGGATCCATAAGAGTAGGGTGCAGTGAGTGGTCATCAGAAGCCACAGGCCCAGGAGTGGCAGCCATCTTAGAAGGTGGGCCTCAATCCTCTGAGTCAATTGAGATTTTGGTGTGTCGCTGAGGAGAGCACCAGGGCATAACAGTGGGGACTGGGATATCCCCTACCGGTCCAGAGGGAGGGAGGGGCAAGGGGGGGGATGGGACAGGACCCAGACACAAGGCTACCACTACACCAGGGCACAGGATCGGCTGCCTCCCCGTCTCCAGTACAGCAGCAGGCCGCAGGAACATGTACCATGGTTTAAGCTCACAGAAACCAGGCACAAGCTGGTCCAACAATCGGCAGAGTGTTCCTTCAGAGGTTAGGAAATTTTACACCAAGATTGTACCTTATAAATCGATCATTTGACTTAACAGAAGGTTTTTCTAAAGGAGCTCCAGCCACATGGATCTAGCCATACTTTGCAACAAGAAAATAGTGACAGCAAGGATAATCACAGTAAAATCCTGCATAAACAATTTATCATGCATAAAATATATCATGCTGACATGGAACTACTTTAATGGCTGTTTAAAGCTGGAATCATGCTGAGTATTATTTTATTAAACATATTTTATTTTTAACCAGATTATGTTTTTAGTACTTTGGTTGCCTGCTGGGTTAATTTGCTAAAGTGACTACTGTAATTTAAATGAAATATAATTTATATGTTCTATTCTGAACAGAACGTGTGTTTTCTTTTCTTAGATTAAAACATATATGATACTTTTATGAGTTATCATATAAACAGTTTTGATTTTGATACATTGTTAAGAAATATGATAATATTTAATATTTTTAAAATAATTTAAAGGGAATTGTCACAAACTGGAATTTTTAATATTATGTTTACTAATACCTTATATTTAACAAATATGTGTTGGTAAAATATGAAAAATACAGTTAAATGTAGAAATCTGCAGCACTGCATTTACTTCTTTCTTGGAAAAGAGAGCCTCTATCTTATCTCACCTGGAGTAATGGTTTTACATTTTTTTTTATGGTGTATAGTTTTAGAGAGCAGTTCTATGGTACAATCTTATGGTATGTGCCTACTAAGTTATGGTCTTTATCAGCTGCTTTTTATTGAATTTGTGATAAAGGTGGTCTGTGTGAAGAATAGGCGCTTAAAGAATAATCAATTATTATATATCATAAATAGCTGCTACAACACTTACATGTGGATCTCTCTAGTCCTCACACAGACGGTGTTTATCACACTTTCGTACTGTATTCTCTCTAATACTGTGTGTTGGCTGCTAAATACCACAATGTCACTTTTTGAAAAAAGAGCAATCTGTGGGAAAAATATTAATGTGTTATTTGAAGATTTAAAAATGCCTACCAAAGTTAATGAAATTGAAAACAAAGGAGATATAATATGCAATAAAATGAATCTAGAAAGAACAATGGTGAGAGAAATGAAAATTAAATGGGAAGTCGCAACCCTAGAAAACTATATAAGGGAGAAAATTACCCCCAGGAGCCTAAGGTTTAATAAGAACCCATCTTTCAATCGGGATGAAGAAGATTTTATTAAGGAATGGTCAGATATGCTTGAGAACTTTTCCTTTGGTATGATGAGTTTAATCATCAAAAGAAGGAAAAATACTTTGGCAAAATTAGATGAGGATATCAACAAAATGCAAAACTTTATTATGAATAATACATCCCCTGAGGAGTATTGCGATATCACCAAGGATATCCAACTGAGTATAGAGAAGATAGAGAAAAATGTGGTAGAGATAAAAAAATAAGAAAGTACATCAGGGATAAAACTGATTATGCTAGAAACTAAGTGATGTCCTACTCTAAAAGAGAACAGAAGACATCCACCAATGCAAACAATTGGGGAGAACCACGTAGAGAGGAAATCCCCATTAGGACAAAAATAAAACTCAATCAAGAACACCTGTAAAAACATATAAACCCAAAACCCCCAATAAGGAACAAATAAGGAGTCAACAGTGGGAGGTGGTTAAACATAAAACTAGAAAAACGCCAGAAATGTCACTAACTAAATCATACCCAACTCAGGGAGATAGACAGAGAGAAAATTAGAATAAAAGAAGGAATGAAGTCTACACGAGAAATAGGTTTGAACACCTTAATAGATCCCCTAGGGATGAGGATTTTTGGGAAACTCAAGTAAAAGGGAGATACAAACAGATGGAAGGAATACACAAATCTCCAGGGAAGAGGATGAGGGCCTCAGCCACCCCCCCCCCTGTATAGTAGATATAAACCACATAATCTAGATCCCTGGTATCAATAAATAATAGGATGTAAGTTGAACGAACTTCACATCCCATAAGAGGGATCTAGAGTGACAAGAGGGCCTAAAATATCGTTAGCTCCTAAGGCTCGGTCACTAAGGATACTAAAGGAAAAAACGCTGCTCATATATATAAATGTGGTCCTAAGTTCTAATGTAAAGTCTAATTGCTAAAGTAGCGAGACGACCAAATAGAGCAGACTGGAAATCCAAAATCCTAGTGTATAGAGGAAGATCCTCTCCTAGTTAGAGTACAACAGGCAGATTCCTAATCTAATCTTTGACCAAGTGGTCCCGGTAAAAGCTCAACGCGCGTTTCGGCGCTGGCGTTGCGCCTTTGTCAAGAGCAACCTAGGTATGAGGATTTTTGGAAAACTCAAGTAAAAGGGAGATACAAACAGATGGAAGGAATACACAAATCTCCAGGGAAGAGGATGAGGGCCTTAGAAGAAGGGGAAATAGAGGAGGAGGAAAGATTCAGAGAAGAAAGGAGAAACAACCAACAACACAACAGAGTGACATTTTCAGCCTCATTAAGAGAACACTCGTGAAACCCCAAGTTACCTTACTAAATAGAGGCTTTTTTAAATTTGCCCCAACCAAAACATTGGATAAATTTCATTTCTATATCGACTTGAATAAATGTATATGAAAGAACTTAATGTTCATTGTGAATATAGACCCCTCTAAGTTCTGATGAAATTATCACCTTTGAAAAGATGGTTATGCACGATTTGCAAAAAATAAAAAAAGCCAAATAATCATGAATTGAACCTAAACCAAGCTGAAAGAGCAGCTTTGACAGCGTTTAAAAAAGACAACACCCTTGTGATTAAACCAGCGGATAAAGGGGGGCATTGTATTACTTGAGAGAAAGGATTACATTGAAGAATCCCTACGGTTATTAGTAGACAGAAAGACTTACCAAATACTTAAGAAAGATCCATTAATAGATTTTTAAAAAAGCTACATCTCACTAATAGATAAGAAAATGCTAGGTATTTTAAACAAAAAGGAGTAAATTTCTTAAAATATTTTAAATCCAAGAACACCTGTCTTTTATTATCTTCCCACAAAAATAAAGAGAAACCCCCAGGACATCCGATAGTTTCAGGAATAGGATCCATATCAAGTAATATCTCCCAATATGTGGACAAATGTCTACAATCAACGGTGCAGAGATGTCCAAGCCATCTGAAGGACACTCTTGGCCTCCTGACCATCTTAAAAGATCATGTTTGGGAGGAAGATTTTTTCCTAGTTACTTCGGATGTTAGCTCCCTTTACACTATCATCTCACATCAAAAGGGTTGCCTATCCACCAGACATCTTTTAGAATTTTTAAATGTATTTCCTCAACCACAGATTGATTTTATTCTGGAAGGAAGACAGTGGATTTTAAGTAACAATTATTTTTGGTTTGAGGATAACTTATCTTCAGATTTGCGGTACGACAATGGGCACCAGATTTTCGCCCAGTTACGCCAATTTATTCATGTCCAAGTGGGAACAGTAGTATATTCATGGTAGGTATGACAGGGATGCGAATCTGGTGCTCTATCGCCGATATCTTTTTTATATGGAAGGGAAATGAATCTTCCCTCCAGGACTTTCTTAATTTTTTAAACAATAACGACTGGGGCATTCAATTAACAAGTGATTTTAGTAAATCTAATGTTAATTTTTTAGATCTTAATATTTATGTGGAAGATAACCAATTAAAACCAAAACACATTTTAAACTAGTAGATGTTAATAGTTATGTAGTTGTAATTTCTATCCGTGTACTGAAGTCACAATTATGAAGGATTAAATGTAATTGTACAGCAGAAGAGGAATTTAACCAGCAATCTATAAAAATTCCAAAAGAGACAAAGGTTTTGAGGAAGAACTCCTAAATAAGGCCCTTTTGAAAAATAGAAATTAACTTTTAATCCCGAATAAACCTAAAAAAAATGATAGGAATGAACAAGTTTCATTTATTTGTGATTTTAACTGTATGTTCAAAAAATTATAAATAAATATTGGCCAATTTTGAAAAAAGACAAGATATTAAATTCCATACTCACAGAAAAACCACAAATAACCTACAGGGGAGTACCGAATTTAAAAAGTAACCTGGTCAGCAGCTATTTGCACAGAGAACAGCCCCCAAATAACTTGTTTAATGAGGAAGGGGGATCAGGGCCGGTGCAAGGATTTTTGCTGCCCTAGGCAAAAGAAAGATTTGCCGCCCCCCCCCCTCTCCCACCCACCCTCCCCTCTCCCACCCCCCAGTGACATCGCAATGCCCCATCCATATGATCTGCCATATGAACTAACGCCAGTGCTGCACTCAGTGTGTGTTTACATTAAAAAGTCTGTAGGGACAAACTATAGACACCAGAACCACTTTATTAAGCTGCAGTGGTTCTGGGGACTATAGTGTCCCTTTAATGTGAGGTAAATTATAGAATAGTGTCACTAATAATATACTAGTTTGCCTACTTACAATCAGATGGTGGTGGGCTCTGGCTGCAGTCTGGCTCCACTGGTCTGGTGTAGAACAGGATCTCTGGAGGCTGTTTGTAACTGTGGTCACAAAATTCAATATTCTGGGAGAACGGCAAGCAGCTCCATATTTTGGGGCCCCTTACACAGCTCCAGGTCTGGGCCCTAGGGCCTGATGGTGAGTATGCCCATAAGACCCACCCATAAGTCCACCTACATGTTCCACCCATGAGTTCGCTCACAGGGAGTGGAGTGTGTAGGGGATGTGTTATCTGTTACTGTAGATAATCTAATGTGTGTGCTTATGGAATGTAGTGTATAGGGCTACCAGTTTGTGTAGGTGATGCAGTGTGTTTGTATGTAGTAGAAGCAGTGTGTTTTTGTGTAAGGGATAGAAAGCAGCGTGTGTTTGTGTATAAGGGATGTATTGTGTGTTTCTTGTTGTGTGTAGGGGATGCATTGTGTAAATCTGTGTTTGTATGCATAAGGGATGCAAAGTGTGTTTCTGTGTATGTAAGGGATGCAGTGTGTGTGTCTGTAAGGGGTTCGTTGAGTGTGTGTAAGAGATGCATTGTGTTTCTGTGTCTGTGTAAGAGAAGCAGTGTGTGTTTGCCTGTGTGTGTAAGGGATGCATTGTGTGTTTCTGTGTATATGTGCAAAGGATGCATTGTCTTTATGTGTAAGGGTTGCATTTTGTGTGTGT
This sequence comes from Pelobates fuscus, assembly GCF_036172605.1. Lineage (NCBI taxonomy): Eukaryota > Metazoa > Chordata > Amphibia > Anura > Pelobatidae > Pelobates > Pelobates fuscus. The sequence goes on from NC_086318.1 coordinate 190,141,238, forward strand.
GTGTGTGTAATGGATGCATTGTGTGTTTCTCTGTGTGTAAGGGAAGCATGTTGTGTTTCTGTGTGTATAGGGATGCATTGTGTGTGTGTGTACGTAGTGTGAAAGAGCTCCCTGTCCTGCCCCCTGTCCTATAGAGCTCTGCCTTCCATCCCTTAGAGATCTCCCCTGCCCCTTAGTGGTGTCAGGGCGGCGGTGCAGGACCGGGACCCAGTATGCCTGATGTTCAGAGTAGGAGTCACAGTGTGGAGGTGGATTAGCAGGGTCTGGTGCAGGGTAACCGCACGCCCCCTGGTGTTGAGCACCAACGTTTGTGCAGCCACATACCAAGACCCTGAATCAGCTTCAGCGGATACCAGGAATTAGGAGCTTGGAAATTAAGCAGACCTCCCAGGAGCTGAATAGGGAGGCTCTGTAGCAAGATTGTATCCAGTACTAGAAACAAGACAAGACTAGAGATAGGCACCAAACATGAAAACAAGACAGAACTAATAGAACCCAGAACCAGAGAAGGATAGTAAGCTAAACCCAGAACATATACACAAGACATGAGGAAAACATGAACATAACATGGGCATGACTGGACAGGACTGTACATGGACTGGGTATACAAACTAAAACAAGACAAGATAACATAGGCAAATCAAGAGGAGAAATAACTAAGTACTACATATGAAAATCATGGGGATTTAGTCACACTATATGATCATACATTGCATAAGCCTGCCAACAACGCCAATGTATCCCATATCTGGCAGGTCCTACACTGCCTCATGTATGCTAAAACATCCAAAGAAGACATATATAGCACTTACCTGCAAGAAAGGGCAGAAGCCTTGAGGAGCTGCCTGCAGGAACTCTGAAACAAAGGGAATGATGGAAAACAAACGGGTGTGGCAAATAAAACAAACATTTAAATGAATCCAAGAGACTGAGAAATCCAGGGACGGACTATAGGAATGAACCCAGAAATCCCAGCATAAAGAAAACCAGACATAGAATAGAAAACCAAAAGACCAAGAAAAACTAAACAAGAATTGTAACAAGAGTACTGGATACCAGAAGCCATTGCCAGACATCTCCACAGAACAGAGCAGGACATGACAAGTGGTCTCTCCTCTCCCCCCCACCCCCCTTAGTGGTCTCCTTTTCTCCCCAACTTTCCATTAGTGATCTCTCGTCTCCCCCTTAATGGTCTCTGCTCTCCTCTGCCCCCCTTTCCATTAGTGGTCTCTCCTCTCCCCCCACCCTCCCCTAGTGGTCTATCCTCCACCCCCCCTCCCTTAGCAGTCTCTCCCTCCCCCACGTTCTCCTCAACCCCCTCTCCCTGTGTTCTCATCTCCCCCCGTGTTCTCCTCTTCTTCTCCCCCGTGTTCTCCTCTTATTCCCCCCTCCCTGTGTTCTCCTCTTCTTCCCTCCCTCCCTGTGTTCTCCTCTTCTTCTCCCCCCGTCCCTGTAATCTCTTCTTCTCCCCCCTGTAATCTTCTCTTCTTCTCCCCCCTCCCTGTAATCTTCTCCCCCCTGTAATTTTCTTTTCTTCTCCCCCTGTAATCTTTTTTTTGAAAATCTGTTTTATTGGTAAAGAGCATATGAAACATATTTCCAATGTTTATCAGGTAAATATGGAGCACGCAGGCTCTTGTGTAATAACATAGGGTATATCATAACATAAGACAGTTAACATGTGGACAGCGTTTCAAGGCATACAGATCGTTTTTACTGTTTTTTTGTCTCAGGTTTTGTTTGTGAAACGTGGGCTGTCAAAGGTAAAGAGATGTTGAAGGGGGGGGGTGGAGTGGGGGGAATAGGGAAGGGATGTGGGTAGGGTTTCCCCTTTCCCCCTTGATGTCCCCTGCACTAGGTTGTGCGGTAATTTGCTCATGGTCTTGGGGAGTCAACCCCTGCCAATCTGTGATTGTGCGATGTGCAGGTGTTTCATTGTAAGTGAATGTGAGTGTGTGGTGCGCGTGGGTACCATTGTGTGGCAGTCCACGGGAGCTCGCCATCCACGTTGTGCAAGTTGTGGCCCGTGTAGTGAAGTTGTGGTCACTGTCTCTCGGTAGCATAAACCGAAGGGGTGTTAGTGTTGTATTGGGGTAGGTAATCTGAGTAGCTAGTCCCGTCAAACAACCCCTCTCGGTAATCTTCTCTTCTTCTCCCCCCTCCCGGTAATCTTCTCTTCTTCTCCCCCCTGTAATCTTCTCTTCTTCTCCCCCCACTCCTCCCCTGTAATCTTCTCTTCTTCTCCCCCTCCCTCCCTGTAATCTTCTCTTCTTCTCCCCCCTCCCACCCTGTAATCTTCTCTTCTTCTCCCCCTCCCTCAAATCTTCTCCACTCTCTCCTCATTCCCTGTAATCTTCTCTTCTTCTCCCTCCAATCTTCTCCACTCCCCCTCCCTCCCTGTAATCTTCTCCCCCCTCCCTCCCTGTAATTTTCTTCACTCCCTCCTCCCTCCCTGTAATCTTCTCCCCCTCCCTCCCTGTAATACTCTTCCAACCTCCCTCCCTGTAATATTCTTCCCCCTCCCTCCCTGTAATACTCTTCCCCCTCCCTGTAATATTCTTCCCCCTCCCTCCCTGTAATATTCTCCCCCCTCTCTCCCTTTAATACTCTCCCCCTCCCTTCCTCCCTGTAATATTCCCCCCTCCCTCCCTCCCTGTAATATTCCCCTCTCCCTCCCTCCCTGTAATACTCTCCCCCCTCCCTCCCTGTAATATTCTCCCCCCCCTCCCTGTAATATTCTCCCCCCTCCCTCCCTGTAATATTCTCCCCCCTCCCTCCCTCCCTGTAATATTCTCCCCCTCTCTCCCTGTAATACTCTCCCCCCTCCCTCCCTGTAATATTCTCCCCTCTCCCTCCCTCCCTGTAATATCCCCCCTCCCTGTCATATTCCCCCCCTCCCTCCCTGTGATACTCTCCCTCTCCCTCCCTGTAATATTCTCCCCCCTCCCTCCCTGTAATACTCTCCCCCCTCCATCCCTGTAATATTCTTCCCCCTCCCTCCCTGTAATATTCTCCCCCTCCCTCCCTGTAATACTCTCCCCCCTCCCTCCCTGTAATATTCTCCCCCTCCCTCCCTGTAATATCCCCCCTCCTCCCTGTAATATTCCCCCCTCCCTGTAATACTCTCCCCCTCCCTCCCTGTAATATTCTCCCCCCTCCATCCCTGTAATACTCTCCCCCTCCCTCCCTGTAATATTCTCCCCCCTCCCTCCCTGTAATACTCTCCCCCCTCCCTCCCTGTAATATTCTCCCCCTCCCTCCCTGTAATATCCCCCCTCCTCCCTGTAATATTCCCCCCCTCCCTGTAATACTCTCCCCCTCCCTCCCTGTAATATTCTCCCCCCTCCATCCCTGTAATACTCTCCCCCTCCCTCCCTGTAATACTCTCCCCCCTCCCTCCCTGTAATATTCTCCCCCCCTCCCCTCCAATCTTCTCCTCACCTCCCCTGTAGCGTGGCCGAGCTCCTCTACAGAGCGCTCAGGCGGCTGTGGCATTTAAAGGGTCGGCGATGGGGGCGCAGGGCGCCCCCTCCTATATGGCGCCCTAGGCGGCTGCCTAGTTCGCCTTATAGGAAGCGCCGGCCCTGACTGGGATTCTATGGCTGTGGAAGCTGTGGAGCGTGTGTTAACACGAAAAATAAGAAAAGGCATATTAAGGAATTTACACACCCACATAATAACAAAGAAAAATATCCTGTCCAACAGCTTATTACATGCCACTCTAAGAGAATCATTTATGTAATTGTTTGTGCGGTCTGTTTTATGTAGGAAGGATCGCTAGGACACTATATGTGAGAATTCAAGAATGAACAGGTTCGAAACATTAGAATAAGATTTCAAAAACACAGTCTTTCTAATCACTTTAGGTTAAAACACAATAAGGATCCAAGCCAACTTACATTTTTTGGAATACAAAAAATTGTAACTAACTGGAGGGGAGAAGACCTCATCACCGGAATGGGTAAAGTGGAGATGAGATGGATCTTTAATCTAAATTCTCTCCTCCCCTATGGTTTAAATAATGAATTTGAGCTATATCATTTTTTATAAACTTTTTTTAATATATTTTATATTTTTTAACATTTTTATTGGTTTAATTAATTTACCAGAGCATTTTCCCGATATTCCTTTGAAGTATTTAGGACTTAGGTTAGTGAGAGACAAGAAAATTAATTATGGGAAGATATACAACCTGAGTATATACATGTCTATTTTATCTATCCAGATATGCAATTTTTTTTGCTATCATCTGAATGCAGCATTATTTTATTTCATATATATTCCAACGCTATGTTATTTATCATTGTGTCTCATTGTGTTTTATTCTGCATATGAGTGATATTTGAACTAAGGGCGACCATGCCTACAAGTATGGACATGGGATATCCTCTATATGGCACGGAAAAGCCAGAAAGCAAAATGGCGAACGAATACCAGAAGTGACGAATGGACGTAACGTCACTTCCGGGAATCAGTACAGCAAGCACAATCAGCTGTGAACAGGACATCAGAGACAGCGACGGAGCGTATTGGTTAATTAGGATAGGAACAGACGAATGAGGTATCAGACCTGAGATTTAAAAGGATGGAGGTAACAAGGAGGAGATGAACTTCAATTGAAAAAGCCAGAGGAAAGGGCGAAACGCGTCTCGAAGAGGTTTGAAGCACAAGGACTTTTATTGTTTTGTAATTTATATGCGTTATTTTAATATATTAATAAACTGATCAATTGGCTCTTTTAACCAAATTCTTCTGCTACCTTCATCTACCTCCAAAGAAGGTGTACCCCCCTTAGCTGTTTTAACCAGAGCCAGGTATACAGATTTGTCTCTGGAAAAAGTGAGCAATATACCACTTGGTACATTTACTTATGTAGACTTGTTCTAACATACTTCACCAGGAAGATATTTTCTTTATGTGTTTTCTTCTGAGTATTGAAGAAAGAAAATAAGGAGGGAAGGTGTCTCCCATTATACACCAAGGCTTACGTGATTTGAGCCAGTCCCTACTTGGCTCTTCACTTGTGAGTGTAAATTGTTACCATTTGTATCATTTATGTACAATATTTTGACATACTCCACTATTGGGAATTGTATTCCTCTTTTTTCTTGCAAATTTAACTCCATTGGGATTATCTGATACCCCTAAGTTTAGGGGTAAGTATTACTTAGCGCTCAACTTAAGGGTCTTTGTGGTGGGTGTTTTCTTTGCATTAACCCTCTCAGATTCCCTAACCTTTATCCCGCTTTTTATTGAATACATTCTTGTCTTGTGTTTTATGTATTGACCATGCCAATCTAATTGAGATCCATGTATTTTCAATTAAGGAAACCTAAACACTATTAGACAGTAAGAGGAAGAGATTACTTGCAACATAACACAAAGAAGGTTAGATTGTAAAGAATGGAAATGTATTTATTTTATTTATATATTTATAAAATATTTTACAAAGATGGATACATTGAGATTTCTCTCGTTTTCAAATATATCCTGGGTCCACAAATCATTGCATTGGATACAATATTACAAAAATACAATATACAAACAATATATATTTACATACACACATATATAAATTTAATACATAACAGGTAATAAATATATTCAACCATGACAGGTGCATTCTGTGCTGAGGTATATTGCCATAGATCGTTTAAAAGATTTTAGATTGAATGATTTGACTGTGTCCCTGAGGTTATTCCATAATTGCAGTGCTCTGTAGGAAAATGAGGATCAAGCCTCTTTATTTTTGTATTGCGGTATGCTAAATATTGTGCTAGTACTGGATCAGAGGTTATAGGAGGTGGGAACAGCTGGGGAGAGCATTCTACTCAGGTAGGGTGGGAGCTTCCCAGAAATGCTCTTATGCACAAGGCTGGAAAGATGAAGAGTGCGTAGGGATTCAAGCGATAGCCAGTTTAGCTCTTTAACATGTCACAGTGGTGGGTAAAGTAAATACATTCTAGTACAAAGTGGCAAAATAATTTATATAATGTATTAAGTTTATTAAGATGGATTTGCGGTTCGGGTGCATACACTACATCCCCCTAATCAATGACCGCCGGCATTAGCATTTGTTGATCTATCTGATTCCTTACTGTAGGGCTTAGAAAGGATTTGTTTCTGTACAGGGCACCTAGTTTTGGGTAAAGTTTTGAAGAGATTTCTTCAGTGTGAAGGTCAAAGGATAGATTGGGGTCTAGCAACATCCCTAGATATTTAAAAGAGCAGACTACTGTCAGTGTGCTATTTGAATTTGTTCTGATACACAGTTGTTGATTTTTTAGTTTATGTAATTTAGGTACAGTTCCAAAGATCATTGTAACAGTTTTGTCAGTGTTTAGGAAGAGTTTGTTATCCGCTATCCACTTTTCTACCTCTGTGAATTGGTTTTGGAGCACAGCCTGAAGCTTCGGTAGCTTGGGTTTACTAGCGTAGATTACAGTGTCGTCTGCATACATGTGTACAGTTGAGGATTTGCAGACGTTAGGCAGATCATTTATATATAATGTGAATAGCAGGGGGCCGAGTATTGAGCCTTGGGGAACACCACACGTGACTGGAAGAGGGAGGGAAGCGCTATCAGAAAAGCAATCAGTCTGAAACATACGATCAAAACCAGGTTAGCGGACGATCACCAATGCCTAAGTTTTTAAGTTTTAGCAAAACAATTCCATGGTCTACTGTGTCAAAGACCATGGATAAATCAAGGGAAATAGCTCCAGTTAAGTCTCCTTGTTCCATGCCAATTTGGATGTCATTGCAAACTTTTAAGAGGGCAGTGGTAGTTGAGTGATTTGGACGAAAGCCTGATTGAACATGGTCAGATAATGTGATTGTTGATAATATTCCTGGGTAGTGACAGGTTTAGCAATTGCTGGCGCTCTGAGCTTCAGCAACATTGCTGGGGTTTGATCTGGTCCACACTGGTATTCTCATTTCTTAATTATTTAGATTTTTATTAACGACACTAACAGGCACAGGTCTAAAATTGAATTTCTCTATATGAGGATTTTGAAGATTTGGCAGGGCACGATCTTTATTTGTGGTCTGAAAATGAGTGTCATTTGTTATCTTAGCAACCAGGCTGGTAGCACATCCAACAAACTAATTTTGGTTGTCAATTTTGACAGTGAATGGTTAAGAGTGGATTGTGGGGGTTGTATGCTATTTATGATTTTCCAAAAGTTTCTTGGGTTTGATAGGTTGTTGTTCAAATTTTCATTGAAATATTGGGCCTTTGCCATTTTTGTTTGTTTTGTGCATGCATTTCGCCATTGTCTGTAGGTACAGTGATCGTTCATGGAGCCAGTGCGCTTGAACTTTGACCACAGTGAATCTCTAAACTGGTACATTTAATGAGATCAGCTGTAACCAAGGGCAGGTGTGTCCCTTTTATTTGCACTTTATGCAGAGGGGCATGCAAATTCCAAACACGCAAGAGCTCGGACTGAAAAAATGCAATTGCAGAGCCGCAGTCACAGATAGTTAGTAATAAGAGGGAAGAAAGAGCAAATAGGTTCTAGCGTCAGTAAAATACTCGCAAAAAGTTACTGTTACAAAGCCTCTCTCCCTGTTAATCTTACTGGATAGACATAGGAGTAAAAAGTAGAGGTGAAGATAAATAATTAAAGCAACATGCTTAATCAAAAGTGGATCAAAATAAAAGTGCCCAGTGAAAAAGTGAACGGCAAAAGCTTCAAACGCACAATGCACGTTTCGGTGCAATGCTACATGCACCTTCATCAGGGTGCTAACTATCTGTGACTATCTGAATAATTATTTGATGATACACAGCCTAGGTGCACTGGACCTTTTGTATATAAATCCATATAGGTGTGACTGAACACTCTACTCTAAGCACGCTGACATTGTGCAGCATAACAAGTAAAAGTAATTGCCCTTAAGATAACTATTTCTCCATTATATGAGGGAATTTATCCAGTCTCTTTAGTATATTGGCAGACGTACAATAGAGGTGTCTAATGTCTACTTAACCACCTATATTCAGATACCACCCATACCATTCCTAGTTCTTATATTCTACTAGAGCCGTTTTAATAAAGCTCTTTTTAAATCATTTAAACCAGGAAGGTGATTAAGACTTTCTAGACATAGGAGTTAACCTTATACGGTTGTGATTGCACTTACTGGGTGTACTCTGTAGCTTTCTAATCTCTAGATACCTACCCTTACTTTGGTTCAATTTCTTCCTTATAAGACCCACAACTGACTACTACATGTATCTCCAGGTAGGGGATTCAGGGCCACTTTATGTGTACCTGTATATCTTCTTTTCATTTGTAACTTTCACTTAGTAGGTGGGCTATGTCAGAAAGGGAGTGCATCAGAGAGCTAGGTGGGTGGCAGATACCAGCAACAATGATAGTTTTACTGAAAGGGATCTAAAATGTTCAAGAAAGGAAATCTAAGGCAGAAGAGGAGATATAGTTTTTTACAGTACATTTTATGGACTTGTCAACATAAATAACAATACCTCCTCCTCTTGCTCTGTCATTTCTAAAACATGAATAACCGTGTATTGCAATGGCGGAAACTGGTATTTATTTGTTAACCATGATTCTGAGAGCACAATGATGTTTGTTTTTTAATGGGAACACCAGGCTTGTAGTGCATCCAGTTTAGGGAGCAAGCTATGGATGTTGCAGTGAATACAATAGAATAAAAAAGGTGGGAGCACACAGTATATATAAATACCACAAATGATGAATTATGTGGAATCTAAAAATACAAAAAAAAGAGAGAAGACCATAGCGCAATATAGTAAACACAATAAGATATGTGTGTACTTTGAGGGTCCAAGTCACATGATTCTCCAAAGCTGTACTTTGCTGGACAACTCACATAATTCTCCAACGCTGGATCAGACTAGAAGCTTGTAAAGGAGGACCCAGTGTATGCAGGTAGTGGACCTAGATTAACCTTTGTCCCTCCGTCTTACACCATATACAGATCCAGGAAGCAGGAAAATAGGTGAAGGAAAATACATTTTATTGGACAAAAATAAATAAAATCAGACCTCACATACAATATACAAGTCCACTGGCCACTTTATGCATTTTGGCTAAATGCCTTCTTCAGAAATGGGTTACCCCACTTGTTAAGTGGCTCAGAGTTGGACCAGCAAAGTACACATATATCTTATTGTGTTTACTATATTACGCTATGGTCTTCTCTCTTTTTTTGTATTTTTAGATTCCGCATAATTCATAATTTGTGGTATTTATATATATTGTGTGCTATCACTTTTTTATTCTATTGTATTCACTGTATTTGTGTGTGTTTTGAGTGATCCACACAGGTGATTGAGCACTCCTGTTTTATCATATTCTTACTTTTATATTTTTATTGTACATATGTTGCAGTGCACAAAAGATAGGCCTTTTTTAGTGGGGAGATTAGGACTAGAATTAGCTGCGGGACCAGGGTTAGACTCCACATCATTTGCAAGGGCAAGTAAGATAAGGAATAGGAATTTGGACATAATTTTTGTTTGGCCATATAGTGAATGGGATACTTTATCATTTTGCGAGGTGGTGGTTGAAGGGCTATTTTTAACTCTCCACCAGCACTCAGCAGATAAGTTACAACAACAGAACAGGCCATGGTGTATGATAATTTTTTTTCCAGTTTGAGGTGTGTGCTTATGGCGGTAGTGATGTGAACAAAACTGGAGTGAGAAAAGGGTTATTAAGAATAACAGTATGGTCATATTTGGATTCATGTTAGTTGTATGAGGTGTGCAGATAAAAACAAAACACAAATAGTAAAACATTTTAATTAAAAAAGAAACAAATGTATATAATATTGTGTGTGTGATATATAGCTATTTGTAGGGAGAGAGTATATGTATTCTATAGGGTTAAGAGATTGGAAAGATGTGCTCATAAATTATTGCACCTGTGATTTCAGGAGAATGAAAGTTGTGTGGGAGACTATCTATAAGTGAGGAAATGCATTTTTTGTTTGTGAATTGAAAACTGACTAAAATGTAGAATGCTGTTAGTAGTTATTTATGTTAAACTTGTCAAGTTAGGGAACTTTAGAATTATCTATTGGGTCTAATCTTTGGGCATACAAATCGTATTTCACTATTTGCACAAAACTAGGTAAAATAATCCAGTCAGGATGCTACTTTCTATAGAGGCCTGGGATAACTCTGTGGACTGGGCAGGGAAGTGACAGATATGATTCAATGTTGATAAATAGAAAGCAATACTTTAAGGGAAAAAGTCCCTGAATAAGGTTAAATTAAGTATTTTGTTAAGAAAGAGAATAATTATATACTACAGATTAGATAACAGTGGGTAATATATACTGATCAACCACAACATTAAAACCACTGACAGGTGAAGTGAATAACATTGATAATATTGTTACAATGGTACCTGTCAAGTTCTTGAAATTTGTTTTTTGGAAGCTGGTAAAATAGGCACGTGATAAGATCTCAGTGACTTTGACAAGGGCCAAAGAGTGATGGCTAGACAACTGGGTCAGAGCATCTCCGAAAGGACAAGTCTTGTGGGGTGTTTCTGGTATGCAGTGTTTGGTATGTGGATGTTACTTTGACTACCTAGAGGTTGTTGCAGACCATGTACATCTGTTCATAGCAATGATATTCCCTGATGGCCACTTTCAGCAGAATAATACACCATGCCACACCGCAAACATTGTTCAGGAACAGATTGAGTAACATGACAAAGAGTTCAAGTTGTTGTCTTGGCCTTCACATTCCACAGCTCTCAATCAGATTGAAATCCATGTATGCCCCATCTATCAACTTGCAGAACTTATAGCATCTGCTGCTAATGTCTTGGTGCCAAAATCCTACAAGGTCCATTCAGAGGTCTTGTAGACTCCAGACCTCGATGCATCAGAGCTGTTTTGGCAGTATAATGGGTCCTACAGGACATGAGGCAGGTGGTTTTAATTTTCAGAGTAAGTTAGTAAATGCAACAAATCAGCAAGGTACTGTCATGTATGAAAAAGTATTATAAATCTCTCTAGAGCTACCACTCACACTCTCAATCTTATCTACAGAACATCTCTATTCTGAATAAAGACTTTTAACTTCTCACTAGCTACAGACTCCTGTGATGTTCAATGTAGAAATCAAATGTTTTGACACCTTGACATATTTTCCATAGAATTCATAAGCAGGTGATATTTGTTCTTGGTCCTTCTTGCTTTGGGGGTCAATATGACTTTATTATCTTCCAGCAATGAAACAGAGCATTTGCATGCTTGCTGTTATTAAAGGGACACTATAGTCACCAGAACAACTACAGGTTAATGTAGTGGTTCTGGTGTCTATACTATGTCCCTGCAGGCTTATTGCTGTAAACACTGCCTTTTCAGAAAAAAGTCAGTGTTTACATTGCTCCCTAGGAACACCTTTAGTGGCCACTCCTCAGACGGCCACTAGAGGTGCTTCCAGGGTTAGTGCTGCACACTGTGCAGCACTGATGTCATGGAGATGCTGAACTTTACTCACAGAAAAGCATTGGTTCAATGCATCTCTATGAGGAAATGCTGATTGGCCATGGCGGCATTTGGCTCCACCCCCAGTTTTGCCTCTTTGGTTGAGATAATCAGAATTGACAATATCAAACTACCCAATGCTTTCCATTAGGAAAGCATTGTGATTGGCTGAGATACTCACGTCTGATGATGTTAGCCAAGGAGGAGGATCGATGGTGCAGCCAGTGAGGTGTTCAAATTGTGTATGGTCTAAAAAGGAGTTATGGCTTCTTCCACAGAAAAAAGCTATCTGTATGAATGCCAAAATTATACACACAGACACTATAATGCATGTCATTTTCTAATTTCAATAGTAATAAAATAGTACATTTACCTTTAAAAGTTCTTTGAGAGTTTTTTCTCAGCTGACGTGTGTGTTTTATTCATTAGTGTCATATGTTTCCACTTCATTATCCTTTTTTTTTTCTTCTGCTCTTTATTTGTAATGCTGTTCTTATGTGCTCAGAGGCAGCTAAGCATATGGACTACGAACATTATTGCAATATTTTATATGAAAAATAATTTCCTATTTTTCTTTGTACATTGTCTGCAATGGATTGAGGACCTCTATAGTTGCATAGAAATATAGGCTAGAAAAAAGACTCAAGCTCATCACGTTCAGCAGGTTACAAATCTATATTACTTTGAAGCAATTTTCATTTTTTTCCACACACTGTGAAAAAAGAAAATCCTACTTAAATACGAGTTACTAGTCAGAACTCTACTTGGATCAATAAGCTATTACTCCGTATATTAACTTTTCGTTCTTTTCTTTGAATATTCTGTTTTTCCAAAAATTTATTCAGAAGTTGTTTAACATCTGTATAGAATATGATAAAACAATGTCTTTAGGCAGAGAATTGCACATATTATTTGTTTTTTCTTTAACCCCTTAAGGCCACATGACATGTGTGACATGTCATGATTCCATTTTATTCCAGAAGTTTGGTCCTTAAGTGGTTAAAGAACCCTGCCATAGGCTAAATTTCATATTTTCAATTCTAATTTGGTGACCTATTCACCTTTCTACAGTTATATTAATACACAGGTTATCAAAGAGCTATTTGTACTGGCACTATATGTATTTAACTTTGGCATTCATTTTTAGACCAAATAAACGTATGCAAATTACAATGATCTAAACAAATGTTATTTTTTCATTTAGTTAGTTAGAGAGCTACCGTTTCCCTCCTTGTAAAATTTAAAAAATAGAATCAGAGAAGAAGACTGACCGTCTTCACTCCCTGTAACTCACCCTGCCGCTGGGGAGGAAGGGCAACATGCTCCACTCCACATAACACACTCTGCCGCTGGGGAGAGAGACAGACCGTTTCCTCTCACAATAATACACTCTGCTGCTGGGGAGGAAGGATAACACGCTTCTCTCCCTGTAATGCATACTGCTTTTGGGGACAGGGATTGACTGTCCCTACTCCTAACATCTCCATCTGGGGCTGGGGATCTAGGCAGACTTCCCAGGACCAGACTATAAGGTCCCCTGTTTCTGGATCTGGTAGTGAAACAGGGGGTACAACAGCCAGGTCTCCTCACCTGGCGTGTGCCAGGTCTAGGTCAGCTACCCAGCTTTCCTGCTCTGCGTCAACGTCCTGTGGCTGAACCGAGCATAGCAGTTTTAGTCTATTTCCAGCTCCCGCTCCATGGCAACTAGATGGCGGAGGTCTTGTCCCAGCCCAATAGATCTTGGACCCCGTACCATCACTCCCCGGTAATAATAGATAGCCCAGTATCGTGACTCTGCCAAACTGCCAAAGTCGTCGTCCTCCTCCAAGGCCTTCCACAACAGGCCAGGGCTACTGTAGTTCTCCGTCTGAAAGCCCTCTGCCATCCAAGTCTCTCGCTGGACTGTGCACCACCATAGCACAGACAAGGATCAGTTCCCTCTCTACTAGGGACTCAAGGTGCCTTACCCGCTCCGTCACGGGTTGTTCCCACAAGCGGTGCGCTATACTAGGAAGGCTCTCCTGCCACTGAAAATGAACTTCCACCAGGGTATCGTACCATAGTTCTTTCCGGGCTGCATCCCTCCATTCCAGGTCACCCTCCTCCTTAGATGTGAGCACTGCCCAGGGGCTAGCATACCCCATTCTCCCGAATTCCTCGCCCATCCTTCCTCTGAAGTAGTGCTGGTTTTCCCAAGGCTAGGAAGCCATCCCACCGCTTGCCACCAATTGTAACGGAGTAGCAGTATTCAATTCAACATCTCCGTTGGTAGACGTAATTATAATATCCAAGAAAAACGGAGCTCGGAAATCCCATCCAAATTCCCCAACAACTGGACGATACACAGCTTTGGGATTCAACTGTTTTTTTTTTTTTTTTTTATTGAGCCACAGCCAGGTTTTATACAATTCCCCATGCAAGGGGTTTCCTTAATTACATTCCAGGGGTTTTCCCTTGGTGGACCTTGGTGGGGACAGGGAACAAAGGCACATTTCCCAGACTCCTTTTCTGTACTTGGAAGATAATTGCATAGGACATTCTTAATTAGATTATCTGCCAAGTACAGAAAATTAAACAATTTTTTAAACCATCATAACTCCACGAAAGACGGTTTTCTGGTGTGAAAATAGTCAATTGGAGGCACATGACTCCCTTGGGTGGTCTCCCCGTTCAGTGGTTGGTTCGACTGACGAACAATATATCTATATTCTGTTTGTGAACCTCAAATAGTCGAACCAACCAACTTGCCACAGGATCTATTAAACTCACCAAAACAACTACATTAAGCTGAAGTTGTTCTGGTGACTATAGAGTCCCTTTATAGAAAATAATCTATAATATTAAAGAGATTAAAATGTTATTATGGATTTACCACTCCCTATGAATTTGTGCTTGAGTGGCATCTGGTTTTGGGCTGTGCTTACATTAACTTTATTTGATTGTGGTTTGTCATGTGTCTTTCAAACACGTTTGCTGTCTGGTTTTGTATCAGTGATTTGCACATCTACCCCTAGAGGTTCTTTGTTTGTATAATTAAAACAAAATGTATTTAAACATTTTGCCTTTTCTGATCCTCATTTATTAACACACCCATCTCTGAATTAGCATTTTCACTCATTAGTTTTTTGGAATTGATGTTTACTTAAAGGAAGAATCCAAGCTCTATATTAAATCCTCTCAGCCATCTTGTAAATTCTGCATTGTAGTTAAACAGTTAGATGTCTGAACTAGGTTTCCACTTTGAAGATTACTGCTGGCTCCATCAAAAAAGGAAATATTTGGCAGAACCTGACTGAAATTCCCAGCAGCACCTTTTATGTTTCTGTTCAGAAATCCTGTCTAGAATAGGAAAATGCCTTTCCATAAATGCATCTCATGGTGCTATACTAGTGAGGAAGCAGGTGAGAAGAAACATGTTTTTACATTTTTGTTCACACTTACTTAAACTGTAATTCAATTTATTAGAAACCGAATCTCAACCGTTGTCTACTGCATCTTGATCATTAAGATCCACAATCTCTATATGTTCATTAAATAAGACACCCAGGTAAATTTTTACTCCCAGTTTCAGTTACTAACTCCAGTTCTTTAAAATGTTTTTATTCAGTAAGAAACATTTGTTTTATGTTGAATAGCTAGTTTTTTTTTTTGATGAATAAATAAATATTTGCCTGTCGAAAACATATCTAATAGTGATGCATAAATAAAATGAATCTTCAATATCTCTTGTTCTTTACTTTTCATTAAAGGGAAACTATAGTGCTAGGAAAACAAAGTTGTCTTCCTAACACTATAGTGACCTATTGTGCCATCCTCCTTCACGGCACCCCCCCCCCCCCCACCCCCTGGTGTCACTGAAGGGGTTAAAACATCTTCATCACTTACATCTTCATCACTTACATTGAGAAACATCTGTTTCTCAATCACACATAGATCATGCCTTTCCTACCCTTCAGACATTCTCCCCAGCTACTGACCAAGAGGTGGCTGCTCTTCTTTGCTCCTCTCGCCCCACCACTTGCCCGCTCGATCCTGTCCCATCTCACCTTATCAGATCTCTCTCCACTTTTCTCGTGCCTTCTCTAACACACATCTTCAACTGCTCGCTCTCTTCTGGCATCGTCCCTGCTGACCTTAAACATGCCACTGTAGTACCTATACTGAAAAAACATCCCTCAACCCATCCACCCTCTCTAACTACCATCCCATATCCCTGCACCCTTTTTCCTCAAAGCTTCTGGAAAGACTTGTCTTTACCCGTGTGTCTCATTTCCTCAATTCCAACTCTCTCCTTGACCCCCTTCAATCTGGCTTCCGTCTCTACAGACTGTCCTCTCGTGGTTTTCCTTTTATCTCTCCCAACGCTCATTCAGTGTCTCTTTTTCTAATGATACCTCCTCCCCTCGCCCTGTCTCGTTTGGAGTCCCCCAAGGCTCTGTCCTTGGTCCCCTTCTATTTTCTCTTTATACTGCCTCTCTTGGCAAACTTATTACCTCTTTTGGATTCCACTACCACCTGTACGCTGATGACACCCAGCTATATCTCTCCTCCCCGGATCTCTTTCCTGCCGTCCTGCAATGTGTCACTGCTTGCCTTTCTTCCATCTCTGACTGGATGTCCTCCCGCTTTCTGAAACTCAATCTCTCAAAAACTGAGCTCCTTGTCTTTCCTCCTCCTGATACTGATCCTCCTCTTTCGCTCTCCCTTCAAGTTTGTGGTACAAACATCAGTCCATCCTTGCAAGCGCGCTGTCTTGGCATCATACTTGACTCTGATCTCACCTTTGAGCCTCACATCCAGCATGTTGCCAAATCCTGTAGATTCCATCTTAAAAACATAGCCCACATCCGCCCCTTTCTTGCACCAGATACTACCAAGGAGCTTGTCCATGCTCTAGTAATTTCCCGCATGGATTATTGTAACCCTCTCCTGATTGGTCTTCCCAAAAGCCGTACTGCACCCCTACAGTCCGTAATGAACGCTGCTGCTAGACTGATTTTCCTCTCTAGTCGTTTCTCGCACACCTCACCCCTTGCCAGTCCTTACATTGGCTTCCTGTATGCTATAGGAGTCAATTCAAGGTACTAACTCACACCTATAAAGCACTGAACAACTCTAGCCCCTCTTATATCTCCTCACAGATCCATAGGTATGTCCCTTCTCGGTCTCTCCGCTCTGCCCGTGAGCACCTCCTGTCCGTTGTCCGCACCGTATGGCCAACTCGCGCTTGCAGGACTTCTCGCGTGCGGCTCCCTTCCTATGGAATAGCCTGCCTACCACCATCAGACTCTCCCCTAGTCTTGCATCTTTTAAGAAGTGCCTTAAAACCCATCTCTTTAGGAAAGCTTATGGCCTCCAAGACTAACCCCTACCTCACATACCTGTCTCTTGCCCTCTCCTAAAGGGCAGACCACCTTATTTGATTGCAAATTCCTGTCCTAATGTGTTTTACACCCCACCTCCTATAGAATGTAAGCTCGATTGAGCAAGGTCCTCTTCAACCTATTGTTTATTTGTAATTGTCCTATTTATAGTTAAATCCCCTCTCATAATATTGTAAAGCGCTACGGAATCTGTTGGCGCTATATAAATGGCAATAATAATAATAATAATAATAATACATAATTCCTATTGTGACGAAGTGCCCTTCGCCACTTGTTCTTGGAGAGGACTAATGGCCAGCCTTTTGTCTTGTGACTATGGCCCCTGGGTGTTATTGCCATTTAAAAGCTTTTATTTATGGCTGTTGTACTTTGGAGACTGTTTCTGTCCCTTTAAATTGTATTGCTACAATTCTGCACTTTTGAAGTGGCACTTCGGATGCAGCCGAAGTAGTCAAAGTAGCCGCCATTCGACAAATGAACACATGGTGGCGGCCATTTTAATTCATTCGAACGGGTTCAGCAGTGATTGGTCGTCGACAGCACGAACACTGCTGACCTTTTACCTTCTATGTGACTACGAGGCTTCGACAATAGTCGAACGGTGTTCGACTATACGAACGCCACATTAACCTTGCCTCTGTTCGTGCATTTGAACAGCAGTTAACTATGGTGAATGGACCGGCCGCACAGCCCAAATCTGTGGAACTGTTTTGGGCATGTAAATGTGTGTGCGGTCAGTCAAAGGAGACTTCCAGCTATCTCCCAAACCACTGGGCCTATTCGCATGATTTTGGGGTATGTTGGTTCCCTAATTATGCTGGTTCAGAAAATGTAAGTGCGAATGTGATGCATAATTTTGGAGTTATAGAAATTGTATAAAAAGTGTATTTTTCGCTTGGAGATAGTTGAGCTGATACAGTAATTAGCCCAATTATCTCCCAAGTAGAGGGGAGGAATTTACTGTAATGAATGGGAGTGTTTAACTGTGTGTCTGTAAAAGATTGGTTGTTGAGTTTGTGTTTTCAGTGCCCAACAAGGTCCATGTGGGTGGTAACCTTGTGGGGAAATGTGTATATAAGAAGCAATAAAGCCTCAGTGCATTCTGTTCCTGTTTGACCCTCAACACGTAGTTTTGTCTTGTGTTTGGAGGGGAACTGCTATAATCACACTGGGGATTGCTATACTTTGTATACTCCCCTGAGCTCTAATCACTTAGCTCTTTTAAGAGCTGTTCCTGATTCGATCTCATGGAGGAGAGGTCTTTACCACACGGTCCTGGAGGACAGAGGCTGATCCAGGGTGGAAGGAAGACTGCGAGACTCCAGTTAAGCTACGGCGGTTGTGCAGTCTGCGGTGGTTGTGGTGTCCGGTGCAGTGCTTATGGTCCTCAGCGCAATCTAGGAAGCGTCCGCCAATGGAAGGTACTCGGTCGGAGTACAGGTGAGCCGTTACACCCATGCTGATGTCCCTTGGTGCAGGTTCAGACTCCACCTCCGGTTCTCCTTTGCCGACGTCTGCCGACAGGGGGGACCTTCTGCACCTAATACTATTAATGGTGTTTTGGGTGAAGCTGAATGTCCACATGCAAAGAGTATTAATGTTCAGCGTCATTTAGAGGTCCTTTAAGGACCGGTAAGTGCCTGTAGTGGCTGTCTTGTAGACAACCACTGTAGGTGGAGTTAACCCTGCAAGGTAATTATTGCAGTTTATCAAAATCTGCAATAATTACAATTACAGGGTTAAGGGACCAAGGACACTGCATTCTGGTCTGGGTGCCTATAGTGTTCCTTTATGTTTTTTTGTTCATTGTTTTCTGCAACACCATGATCACCAATGAAAATTCACCTGTGTCATAAATGCAGCGAGTATTGCCTCATCGCAAGGGAATGAGGGGCAGAGGGGTCCATGTCCCTCCCCCCCCCAGGTCAGACTGTGCCTCCCCTTGTGCTCCCCCCAATTGAAACTAGTGAAATGGCTCACTGCGCTGCATTTGGAGCCAAGTCGCGCTGCAAGGAGCACTGATTTACACTCCCTCGTGGCTGTCTGTTCATTCCCCCAAATTATTTAAGTTTCGGCTGAGCGGCACCAGCAGATGTGATGTCATAGGACAAAGCCATAGAGTGAGAAGGAGAGAGCAGAGCCGAGTGCACAGTGTGGGGCGGCGACACCTTTTAGAGTGCACTAAAGAACTAGCAACAGAAAAGAGCAGAGAGGAGCAAAGCAACTAGAGGTAAGTAAAGGGAATCATAGTAGATTACATAGAGGGGAGCAGAGCAAGTGGAAGGGAGGGGAGCAGAGCAAGTGGAGGGGAGGGGAGCAGAGCAAGTGGAGGGGAGCGGAGCAGAGCAAGTGGAGGAGAGGGAAGCAGAGCAGAGCAAAGAGAGGGAAGGCAGAGCAGAGCAAGCAGGCAGAGAGGAGCAGATAGTGCGGCCAGATGCCTGTGCCGCATCTAGGTTCTGAGAAAAGTGACTTACATTAAAACATTACCTACCTGAGAGTGCAGTTTGAAGAGGGATTGAGCAAGTGGAGCGGACACTACAGACAGTGGCATTACTACTGTAAGTAACATGAACTTCAATTAAAGCTTTTCAGGAAATGATACGTATGTTTTTAGGATTACATATTGTGAGTATGAGAATGAAACAAGTAATTTTAGTTTGTTTTGGTATAGGATTCACCAACTTTTATACAGGTCATAGACAGGTCAGGGCAAAATTTTTGTTTAATTAAGCAGTTTTGGTGTATAAATCATCACCCTGCAGTCTCACTACTCAATTACCTGAGATTTAGGAGTTAAATCACTTTGTTTTTGCAGCTCTTGCCGCATCTCCCTTAGCAGTGACTCACATAGCCTCAATGAAAAATAGGTTTCATTTTTACAGTACAGTGTATTTGCTTTAAAGATTTTTACCTCTTAACGGGGTGTTGCTTGGAGGCAAAAAGACCAGGGGCTTTTATTAATTATTCAATAACCTAGGTATTTCTGATTTGGAACTGTTCACACAAATAAAGAGAATTTCTAATTGTCCCTCTACTTTTTTCCTTGGCCCCTCATGTGCCCCCTTAAATATGAATGCTGGAGATGCCACTGCTCATCTCACCTTGCAGTTACTTTTAAACATCTCTAAGGATGCCATATATTTATACTAGTGGTCTATATAGGAATAATGAAGACTGAAAAAATGCATATTTTTGCACAATATGTGTTGCAATGATAAAGCTTCCCCTTTTTATATTTTTGCTGTGTTGTGGGTTTTAAATAAACCCCTTCCCGCCGTTACGACGTGCTATGCCGTCACGCTTTAAGTGGGCTTTAAAGCCGTTGTGACGGCATAGCACGCCGTAACGGCTTTGTGCCCTGGAGCGCCCGGTATACTCAACTTACCGGCGCTCTGCTTCGGGAGGACTGCCTTACAGCCCAGGCAGCCCTCCCACGGCAAATCTGACCCCCTATAGCTGGCTGTGGATCTGCCAGCAGGGGGACTGTCTAAAATATCAGACAGTCCCCCTGCTGGTGGGAAGTATAAAAAAAAATTATTAGACAGGTTATAAAATAAATAAAATGTATTTATATATATATATAATATATGTATATATATTATATATATAATATATATGTATATTATATATATTTAACGTCATACATAGTGTATTTTAATACTAATATAAGTACATATATTAGTATTAAAATACACTTAGAATGACGTTACATATATATAATATACATATATATCTATTATATATATATTATATATATAATAGATATATACACATATATTATATATATAAATACGTATAATTACAATAATAAATAAATAAAATAATAAAATTAATAAATAAAATATTGAAACAAAATTTTATATAAATTATATATACATATGTAATTTCATGCTAACTGTATTTTGTTATTAATATATATATATATTGGTAACAAAATACACTTAGAATGGCATTCTATATATATCTATCTATATATAAAATGCAAATAACCGCAAATATATATATAGATAAATACATATAATTACATAAAAGATTACATTAGTATACACGTAGAATTTAAATACCTATAAATGCATATATATTAAAATTCTACGTGTATATTTAAGTAATCTTTTAACATAATTAGGTGATTTGATTAATTAAAATTTGATTGACATGACATAGATTATGTTAAGCAAACAAATATGTTTGAATGTCTATCTGTTCCTGTCCAAATCTGAGATGATTAAATTGCGTATACGCAGAAGTAAATTCACACTGACACATGCAGTTCAGGTTAAAATAACTTCAGAAAATGTAATGGCATCTGGTTAAAAAGCGGGTATGCAGACCCTTTTAAAGGCAATATTACATCATCATAGAATATCAAGATAACAACAAATAAACATCATTAATTGGTCTATGTATTAAGTGGTAAGTTAAATGCCCTCCCATCTATATTAGTAATTGGCTTAGGGGGTTTGAGTGGCTAGTGGGGCATCCTCCCATCATGGGATGTCGTCATTTCTGACAAGGATGAGACATGAGATTCAGTCGCCATTGCTCTTTAGCACGAGGCTCACTCGATGGGAGGGGGAATCTGGCAGCCAGCCATTTTGAGTACTTGGCACCGTTTAGCTTTGAGGTTAGTTTCAAGGCTTTTTAGAGAATGGACATTTCATTAGCATGGGCTAGCTATGGCATACATTGTTACATATTACAGGAACTTGATAATTCCGGTGTTAGTCATATTCTTCTAGAAAATACATTCTCTGTCTAATATTCTAAATGCTGTTAGGAAAATCTGTCATATAATGAAGTTAGACGGAGTTAATGGAGAAATTTAATACAGGTTTAATAAAGGTTTTTTAATAATTCTACATCAGTCCCCCCTATGAAATGTTAGATTCTAAAAAGATAAACTTTATTAGTTAGTTCCAGAAGACATGTTAGCCCAAAGACACAAAACCCTATGAAGTAATGGTTCTTAAAGTCTTCTTAGTTCTTCAGAGGGACATCATAAAATAGACAAGCTTACATTACCATATGGACCTGTGTTATCTGGAGTATAGGCACAACAAGTCATGGTGACAGGTAGTAATTTACATACACCCCCCTTCTCAGCTAGAATCATGTCTAAGGCCATTCTGTTCTGGAAGGTCATCTGGGATGTGGCCTGCAACTGTTCGGCCAAGCCCTGGAGGGCATCTCTGGTGTAGTTGACAAAACGTTGTTGGTTGCAATAGATATAATAAATGCAAATTAAAATATTATTATTAGCAGTGACGGTTTGGAAAATGGACTTCAAACTTTTCTTTAGTCTGCAAAAACATCTGGTACCCCCCTTGGCACACCTATGGCATCAATATATATATATGTATATATGTGTCAAACTTCCCTTTAGAGGGGTGCTCCTCTTTGTGTTCTGAAGCATGAATGTGGTGTGTCAAGAGTACCTTGTCATGTATTATGTGTATGGACATAATAACCTTGGCTAGGGTACATTTGCTTATTCATCATAGTATTAAACCTGTCCCACGCTACGTCAGTGTAGGTGGACTCAGATCATTTAGTCAAAATTAATATCACCACAAACTCAGGATGGTCAGATAATCCTGAAGAAGCTTGGCGTTTGAGTCTCTTTAGCTTCACGAGGTCTCCTTTTGGGGTCCTCGGCTTTCCATCGATGGCAGGTGATCAGGCATTATTATGGCCATCAAACACCTACTTGTTGGTATCTTTTTGTTTTCTAACAAGTCATTTTTCCTTTAGAGTCAAAGGTTTGTCAAAATCAACAAATGTTACTTCCCATGTTGCAGAGAGAGTCTTGAATCTGGAACAGTGAATCCACTGAGTGATCTCTGCAACTTTCACAATGCACTATTGGGTATATGGTCTTGGTTGTCACATTGGTGACCGGCTAGGCTTCTGGCCATCCTGACAAAATGTCTATTATAACTAGTGCATATTTGACCCGCCAGCTCTTTGACACCTGGACATAGTCACTTGGATTCTTGAAAGGGATAGTGAGAGTTAGCTAGGTGCTTAGGATTCTCCTCCTCTTCTGCCGGAGCTGTCCTTGGCACAAATGACACAGGATCGGCAGTAACTGATGATTAGAGGAGTAATTCTAGGTGCTTCAGAGTATTTAAAGATCAAAGAGTTCATGAGGGTCTTGGATAGGTATAAAAATCCATGGGCCCACTGTCCAGTACATGTTTTTGGGTAAACAGAACTTGAGAGTGTTGGAGTACAGCCCGTCTTCAAGGGTTGCCCCTTTCTGTTTTCCAGCTTTGTATTTCTTCAGGGTCAGCAGCTGCTTGGTTGTGGCTTGGTTGGCAGCTTGGTCAGCTGAGTGGTGCTTCTTGTCTTCCAGATTGATCCAAAATCATGTGCCGCACCCAGAGCATATCTTGAGTCAGTGTAGGTATTGGCATGTCTTCCTTCAGGCATTTTGCATGCCACTGAGAAGGCTGTCAATTCAGTGTCTTGAGCAGATGTGGGTGAGGAAAGTGAAGATGCTTGACGTACCTGATCTTCTGTGGCAACAGCAAATCCAGTATGGTACCTTTCCTCTTTATCCGCAAACAGAGTGGAGTCAGGATCTGGTAAAGCTACTGCATGCCCTGTTGAGAGGTGTCTTGTTTCTTCTTTCATCTGTTCAAAGCAACCATGAGGAGCAGTAGAAGAGGTTTCCTCACCTATTTCTGTGTGAGATTGGGGGTATTTGTCTTTCTATTTACAGTTCTCTTGCTGACCCCCCTCTGTAGAGAGCTGATATTGATCTTTTAGTGTTTCATGTTTTTGTTCTAATGAGTCAGGTTCCTTTCATGAGATCTCTGGGGACTTAGTGAAGAAAACATGAGGGACAGCCACCTCCCAGTGATGATACAGGTGTCTTACTTCCATGGGTATCTGGGTAGTGTGGTATTCCCCCCTGGGAAGTGGCGGAAGAGTGGCCAGAGCAACTTTTCTTCAAAATATAATGTTGTCAGGTAGAGGCAGAGTTGTCTATGGGCGGAGGAAATTGGTAAGGAATAAGAAGGGAGGAAGCATATAAAGGATATAGATATGGTGGTGGGGAGATGGAGGAATGAGTAGTGGATGGAGCGAGAGGGGGAGAAGGTGGACTAGGAAGGACAGGAGAAGTAGGAAGAGGAGAAGGTGAAGTAGGAGGAGGAGAAGGTGGAGTAGAGGGAGGAGTAGGAGGGGGAGAAGGTGGAATAGAGGGAGGAGCAGGAGGAGGAGGGAGGAGTAGGAGGAGGGGAAGAAGACAAGGTGGAGTAGAGAGACGAGTAGGAGGAAGAGAAGGTGGAGTAGAGGGAGGAGTAGGAGGAGGAGGGAGGAGTAGAAGGAGGAGAAGGTGGAGTAGGAGGAGGAGAAGGTGGAGTAGAGGGAGGAGTAGGAGGAGGAGGGAGGAGTAAGAGGAGGGGAAGAAGACAAGGTGGAGTAGAGAGAGGAGTAGGAGGAGGAGGTGGAGTAGAGGGAGGAGTAGGAGGAGGAGGGAGGAGTAGAAGGAGGAGAAGGTGGAGTAGGAGGAGGAGAAGGTGGAGTAGAGGGAGGAGTAGGAGGAGGAGGGAGGAGTAAGAGGAGGAGAAGGTGGAGTAGAGGGAAGAGTAGGAGGAGGAGGGAGGAGTAAGAGGAGGAGAAGGTGGAGTAGAGAGAGGAGTAGGAGGAGGAAGGAGGAGTAGAAGGAGGAGAAGGTGGAGTAGGAGGGAGGAGTAAGAGGAGGAGAAGAAGACAAGGTGGAGTAGAGAGAGGAGTAGGAGGAGGAGAAGGTGGAGTAGAGGGAGGAGTAGGAGGAGGAGAAGGTGGAGTAGAGGGAGGAGTAGGCGGGGGTGGGCAGGTAAGGGAGCAGACAGGTGATGTAGCAGTGGAGGATACATCAGAAATCAAGACTAGTTAGAAATTAGGAGGCAGGTAGGATTCTCTTCCGCTATGGAGGCTGCAAATAGCCCATGTACAACAACTATTAACTGACCCTATGCTTTCCCTAGAGAAAAATAATAAAAGGCTAACATGCTCATCTTGTCTGCACAGGCCTCGAACGCTTCACTCCGTGGGTGTCCCGCAGTGGCTAACCCACTACATCTCCCACACCAGACTTGTGCCCGTGGAGACAGACGCTATCCCTGACTCTCGTTCTTTATTTTATTTATTTATATCTAACATCAAAATGTAATTCTTACTTATATCACAAATATACATTATCACAATTTTATGTCTCGCAAATGGGATAAAACTTATTCTACTCTTCACTGATAATGTATTTTTAAAACATACAAAATAGACAAATAACATTGTCTTCTGCGAAATAAATGAAAAAGATAATGGCGATTTTGTTAAGCTTTATAAATAGCTATACATTAATCCACCTTTCTTGTTTTCCAGTTTCTGGCTGTTAATGACAATGTACAATGTAATAGAGCAGCAGGAAATGCTAGCAGAATGCTTGGTTGCATAGGGAGAGGTATTAGCAGTAGAAAGAGGGAAATGCTCATGCCGTTGTACAGAACACTGGTGAGACCTCACTTGGAGTACTGTATACAGTACTGGAGACCATATCCTCAGAAGGATATGGATACCTTAGAGAGAGTTCAAAGAAGGGCTACTAAACTGGTTCACGGATTGTAGGATAAAACTTACTAGGAAAGGTTAAAGGATCTTAACATGTATAGCTTGGTGGAAAGACGAGACAGGGGAAATATGATAAAGGCATTTAAATACATAAAAGGAAACAACACAGTAAAAGTGGAGACTATATTTAAAAGAAGGAAAACTACCACAACAAGGGGACATAGTCTTAAAATAGAGGGACAAAGGTTTAAAAATAATATCAGGAAGTATTACTTTACTGAGAGGGTAGTGGATGCATGGAATAGCCTTCCAACTGGGCTGGTAGAGGTTAACACAGTAAAAGAGTTTAAGCATGCGTGGAATAGGCATAAGGCTATCCTAACTATAAGATAATGCCAGGGACTAATGAAAGCATTTATAAAACGGGGCAGACTAGATGGGCCGAATGGTTCTTATCTGCCGTCACATTCCATGTTTCTATGTAAAGCACTTGCTGCTAGTAACAGATCTAGAATCAATACACTGTAATGCCCAAAGTCTCAACTTCTATGCATATGCAATAATAAAATATATGGGCTTACAACAAAAATTATGTTAGTCAGTCTTTAATCTTGGAGGCAATCATTATCCAATAAAGACAGATTGGAACACACTCCCACCTTATCCATTTGTTAATAGTTAGGCTTATAATGTTTACTGGTTCCTTTTCAATTAGATCAAAACATTTTGAGACCAATCCTTAATTGTATTACCATTAAATTAAATTATTGAAACTCTCTGGCTTTTCCCTTTTGTAATTATAACTTTCCTGTTCATAATATGTGGGATTTAAGGAAAACAGCATGTCTTAAGATAGGATGAGCATGATAGGAGTAGGTCTCGTCAGCCATGAAGTGACACTATATATGGGCGGATATGACCTCACTGATATGGTAAGGGCAAAAGTAAGGGCAGGAGCCAGGACTGATGTCACTTAAGGACAACCTTCTTTTGTTCTAGGGGCCATTTTCTTTTAGGGCATTTCAGCTTTACACTAAATTATAGCCTAATAAAATAAATCAGAGAAGCAACATTCTGTTCGGCAAAATGAAATACTAAACTATGGACAGACTTGACGGATTAAATAAGACAGTTGAAAACATTATACATTTAACAGCCCGTAAAGCTGTCTCTACAAAACATGTACCCCTACAATACTAACTTAACAACTTCTAATTCTTGCATCAGATTCACTCCTTGACCATCCCATCAATTTCTATTGGAATAACAAAATACACAATTAGAATATTTTCTAGCAAAAATTCCATTGCTATCACTGATGAGACAGAAACTGAATCGCACGCATGTCACCCCCCTCACTCCCCCCCCCCCTCGCGTCTCACAGAAGGCAAGGAGGGAGAGGCGGGGGAAGTGGGAGAGAGGAACAAGAGAGAGAGAGACTGTAAGCATGAATCTCTTTAACCATATCAATGCTGGAAGGACAGTAACAAGACAGAAGGATAGTTGCATTACAATTATTGCAAAAGCAAAGAGACACACAAAAAAAAACACAAAACACAAAATACAAAATTATTATGATATACATACATTCTTAACCCTTTGTGATCTAGTTCTTCCTCAACCCAACCTTCCTGCTGAATAGCTCTTGCTACTCTGTACCAGTAAAGCATTATCTGTAAGCTTGCCTTTCCTCTCTGTCAGTAATCTACGCCAGCTTTCCGGCTGTAATCTACCACATGAAGGCACAGCAATCTTACACACCTTAGCAATCTCTTCAACTCCCATAACCATCTCTTCACCCTCTCTGTCTTCAACTAGATCACACGCTAACCAGCCCTTACTGGGCTTTTATAATCCCTGTCCCATTCCCCCCTATAAAAGGCGTCCCAGATATAGAGGAAAGAAGGTTTTAAACAGAGTGTCTACAATGCTTGACTGCCACTTTAAGGGGTGGGTCCCCAAGTGCGTCTTCCCAAAACGTAGACTAGTCACTAATTCCGCCTACCCGAGGTAGCCACGGATTGGAGCGAGGTGAGAAGTATGTGACCAATCACTTCTCTCACAAGAGAAATAGGAGTGGAAAGTGTAAATAAAACAGGAAGTATAGTAAAAGTAAAAGTAAAGTGAAAGTAGAGACAGACACACGAGTTTGAATGACTCCCAATTAAAACAACAATTCAATTAAAATACAGTGCATGCATCACAGTTCAAATAAATTCAACAGTAATCCCTTTCCTTTACTCATGTGACCAAAGCCACCTCCCTCAACCTCGTAGTGTCCCCGCTCGGAGAACGACTTTCGTAAGTCTCACTACCAGCGGCCACGGATAACAGCTAACACCGGCCCGAGATCCGTATGCCTCCCCCGTTACAGCGGTCCACTAAGTGTGGCCACCACTATCCTCACCCTCATAGCGCCCCTACGGACCCACCCGTAAGTCTCACTACCCCGTGGTGATGGAGACAGCAATGCCTGCCCGAATCCACGCACCACAAATAAAATTGGAATGCCACCAAAAATTGGAATGCCACGAAGCTGGAGGGTACCACCTCTCTGCAAGCAGAGCTATGTGCACAATGAGGCTAGCTAGGCTATCAAAGTGACACCATGGGGAATCCCCAGGAAGCAGTGAGTCTACACCCTTCCACAGACTCCCCCCACCTCTTTTTCCTTACTGCTGCAGCTACCCAGCACCTAAAAGAGGTAAACAGGCAAAGAAGACCCCCAGGAAAACTTCCACAGGTCCACCCCCCTTTTTCCCTGCAGCCACAGCCACGTGGCTCCTAAAAGGGGTAAACAGGCAACAGAGGACCCCCAGGCAAACTACCACAGGTCCATCCCCCCCCCCCTTTATCCCAAAAGGGGTACACAGATAAACACTCTATCCGGGCACTTAAGCTAAAGACAGACCAATACAAACACACCCAGGCAACAGATAGTCAAAATGCAGGTAAAAAGTATTAACAAATAAGGTATAGGTTCTCTGGGCAAGATATTACCTGTCTTTGATGTCCTCTTGGCAGCAGTCACAGACACTTGAACAGATAAATCAAAGGGGAAAAGAAACATACCGGGGCTGCTGCAGTCTCCACCGTGTATTCAGAGGTGATCAATCTCCTTCCTTCCCCTAGGATTCATCTACCCAGGTCTTCTTGGACGGCTGCCAGATAGGTCATAACCCAAAGCCTCCACGTTGGATGCGCCAAATTGACATAGATTATGTTAAGAAAACAAATATGTTTAAATGTCTATCTGTTCCTGTCCAAATCTGAGATGATTAAATTGCGTATACGCAGAAGTAAATTCACACTGACACATGCAGTTCAGGTTAAAATAACTTCAGAAAATTTAATGGCATCTGGTTAAAAAGCGGGTATGCAGACCCTTTTAAAGGCAATATTACATCATCATAGAATATCAAGATAACAACAAATAAACATCATTAATTGGTCTATGTATTAAGTGGTAAGTTAAATGCCCTCCCATCTATATTAGTAATTGGCTTAGGGGTTTGAGTGGCTAGTGGGGCATCCTCCCATCATGGGATGTCGTCATCATTGCTCTTTAGCACAAGGCTCACTCGATGGGAGGGGGAATCTGGCAGCCAGCCATTTTGAGTACTTGGCACCGTTTAGCTTTGAGGTTAGTTTCAAGGCTTTTTAGAGAATGGACATTTCATTAGCATGGGCTAGCTATGGCATACATTGTTACATATTACAGGAACTTGATAATTCCGGTGTTAGTCATATTCTTCTAGAAAATACATTCTCTGTCTAATATTCTAAATGCTGTTAGGAAAATCTGTCATATAATGAAGTTAGATGGAGTTAATGGAGAAATTTAATACAGGTTTAATAAAGTTTTTTTAATAATTCTACATCAGACATACCTGACAACACAGGGAGAAAGTGCTGAGAATTTAATTCGCAAGCACTATATTTGACCCTGTAACTCTCCAAGACAACATAAAACCTGTACATGGGGGGTACTGTTTTACTCGGGAGACTTCGCTGAACTAAAATATTAGTGTTTCAAATTGGTAAATTGTATTACAACGATGATATTTTAAGTAAAAGTGACGTTTTTTGCATTTTTTACAAACGAACGGCACTTTTATGGACTATATTATTGTTGTAATATGTTTTACTGTTTTAAAACACTAATATTTGTGTTTAGTGAAGTCTCCCGAGAATAACAGTACCCCCCATGTACAGGTTTCATGGTGTTTTGGAAAGTTAGAGAGTCACATATAAGGCTTGCATTTCATTTTTTTGACATTGAAATTTGCCAGATTGGTTATGTTGCCTTTGAGAGCGTATGGCAGCCCAGGAATGAGAATTACCCCCATGATGGCATACCATTTGCAAAAGTAGACAACCCAAGGTATTGCAAGTGGGGTATGTCCAGTCTTTCTTAGTAGCCACTTAGTCACAAACACTGGCCAAATATTAGTTTTTTGCTTTTTTAACACAAAAACAAATATGAACGCTAACTTTGGCCAGTGTTTGTGACTAAGTGGCTACTAAAAAAGACTAAACATACCCCACTTTCAATACCTTTGGTTGTCTACTTTTTCAAATGGTATGCCATTATGGGGGTAATTCTCATTGCTGGGCTACCACACCGTCTCAAAGGTAACATTACCAATCTGGCAAATTTCTATTTGAAAATGGAATGTTCTATATTTGACCCTGTAACTTTCCAAAACACCATAAAACCTGTTAATGGGGGATACTGTTGTACTCGTGAGACATCGCTGATTACAAAATGTGCATTTTTGTGCAGTAAAACCTAACAGTATTATGACATTCACAGCTAAAATGTCAGACGGAAATACAAATTTAAAAAAAAATCTTATTTTCTCACATTTTTTTTACATTTTATTCATAAAGAATTATGTTCCATATATGAATAGTTAATGATAAATTAAAGCCCTGTTTCTCCTGAACAAAATGATATATAATAAGTGTGGGTGCATATAATATGAAAGAGGGGAACTACGGGTGAACAGACATATAGCGCAAATTCCAGTTTTTGTTTACGTTTTGTTTTTATCAGAACGTGCACTATTGACTCCGTCCTGAAGGGGTTAACACATTACAATGTGCAAGGCTCTAAAATTTCCAATGGGGGAGAATTTATCCAGGGATAAATAACTTCTGATTTTATTTTTTTTCTCCCTTCTGTAGTTCTGTATCCTCTCCACATGCTTCTTTCCATGTCCTACTGAACCAATGGGTTCAACTGCCTCTATTTGCTCCAAAATAAAAAAAATAGCTGTCATTAAAAACAACAGTGGCTAACTGCAAAGGAAACCACACAGTATGACAGACATTTGTTTTTATAGAACAGATTGTAGTAAGATGTACACCATGTGTTACCACATTAAGCTCATCTTCATGTCTGTAAATTATGCACAGTGTAAAGATTCCTGCAGAGCTCTGTGATTCACTCATACGTGCCACACACTGCTGTGGAGCTCTGTGGTACATACATACATACATATACACTGCAAATATGATGTATAGTTGCCAATCCATTTCTGTATGTACTGTCATCTCTTCTTTTGAAGGAACGACAATATTCACCTGCTCACAGACACACATGCTACACTAAGTAAGACACACACACACTATGCTGTTTACAGATAAATAGCTTCTGTTTGAAACTATGCAAACAAGGATATTTATCATGCACAGTACGTTTCAAAACACTTTATAGATTGTAAAGAACTGAAAATTGTCATTTGTTGTGTTTGCAGCATATTTACTGAACTCAAAAGCTATTTCAATCAAACTTATAACAACATTTTAACTTTTTAAACATTTTAACAGGTCAGGTTTCATTTTAACATAGGACCACTTATTTGATAGCAGCTTCACAAGTCTTGCATCCATTGAACTTGTGAGTTTTTGGACAGTTTCTGCTTGAATTTGTTTGCAAGATGTCAGAATAGCCCGCCAGAGCTGCTGTTTGGATGGAAACTGCCTCCCACCCTCATAGATCTTTTGCTTGAGATTGCTCCAAAGGTTCTCAATAGGATTGAGGTCAGGGGAGGATGGAGGCCACACCATGACTTTCTCTCCTTTTATCCCCATAGCAGCCATTGATGCAGAGGTATTCTTTGCAGCATAAGATGGTGCATTGTCATGCATGAAGATGATTTTATTACGGAAAGCATAGTTCTTCCTTCTGTACCAGGGAAGACAGTGGTCAGTCAGAAACTCCACATACTTTGCAGAGGTCATCTTTACACGTTCGGGGACCCTAAGGGGGCAGACCAGCTCTCTTCCCATCATTCCGGCCCAAAACATGACTCCACCACCGCCTTGCTGCTGTTGGAACAGGGTGGCCGTCCACCAACCATCCACTACTCCATCCATCTGGACCATCCTGTGTTGCACGGCAGTGAACAGGTGTAATGATATTGATGTTACAAAGTTTTGGAGTCCAGTAGCCAGATCAGCAATGATTTCTGCCAGAGGTAGCCACTCATTACCCAGGTGGTTGAGCCCCTGAGCCTTGAGTGGCTGTCTGGTCTTAAGCAGAGATGGGATACTGGAACAGAGAGATGATAATCGTCGTGAGGCAAGCTGAGGTCAGTGGGAAGGAGAA
Source organism: Pelobates fuscus (assembly GCF_036172605.1). Lineage (NCBI taxonomy): Eukaryota > Metazoa > Chordata > Amphibia > Anura > Pelobatidae > Pelobates > Pelobates fuscus. Next base: position 190,173,296 of record NC_086318.1, read on the forward strand.
GCAGCAAAGTCAAAACGGTCCAAATTCTGCAACAGGTAGGAGAAACAGGAACAAGCTTGGTTAGAGAGTACAGGAACCACAATAATCTGGCAAAGGTACAGAGACAGGAAGTTGCTTTTATAGGCCAAGAACCAGACACCTGACCAGACACAGCTAAAGAGAGTTGTCACTGATACCATTGCTTGTAGAGTCAAGGATATCAGATCTCAGGTAAATTTGCGAAAGGCAGGCTGGTGTACTGGTAAGGAAGAGGTTTAGCAGCATGTAAACCAGGGTTTGAAACCCAGCAGAGTCAGTTCCTCACAACAGGATTGTTTGAAAATTAGTCTTCATGTATTTTTCTGCCCAATGCAGCCGTTTCTGCTTGTGAGCATTGGTTAGTGGTGGCTGAATAGAAGGTTTATGCACAGTTGCAAGGCTCTGGAGGACCTTGATGTCAGTGAGACTCTAGAGGCACCAGCAGCTTCAAATATCTGTTTGCTGCTATGTAATGGTATTTTAGCAGCTGCTTTCTTGATCCCATGCATGGATCTGGCAGAAAACTTCCTCAATGTGCCTTTATCTGCATGAACCCGTCTGTGCTCTGAATCAGCCACAAATCTTAATAGTGCGATGATCATGCTTAAGTTTTCATGAAATATCTAATTTTTTCATACCTCGTCCAAGGCATTGAACTATTTCACTCTTTTCGGCAGCAGAGAGATCCTTTTTCTTCCCCATATTGCATGAAAATGGTGCTCTGCTTAATAATGTGGAACACCCTCCTTTAGTAGTTTTTCCTTAAATTGGGCTCACCTAGCAATCTAATTATCACAGGTGTCCAAGATTGTTTTCAGTGATCAAAAGAGCCCTGAGACACAATGCCATCCATGAGTTAAACTGAAAAACAAAATATTTAATCTTTGTGACACTTAAATAGAATTTGCATAATAATTTGGAACAGGGTGTAAAGGTGCCAATGGATGCCATCGCGATGCGCCCATGGCTAAACCGCTATAAGAACTGGGAGGCGGCTGCGCTCCTACTAAAGGGGTTCAGGGAGGGTTTCTTGATTCCTCATCGGGAGAGGGAGGTGTCCCCATCGCAATCTGTCATCTGTGGGGGATCTCCCGGTCGTGGTAAGGGCCAAACTGGAGAAGGAAGTGGCATTGGGGCACATGGCGGGGACGTTTCAGGCTCCGCCGTTCTCGCACTTATGGGTTTCACCTCTAGGGGTAGTGCCTAACAAAGAACCGGAGAAGTTTAGGCTTATTCACCATCTGTCCTACCCCCCGGGATTTCAGTGAATGGGGACATTGATGAGAAGCTTTGCCGGGTCTGATATGCCTTGTTCGATGTGGCGGTGTGGATGGTCAAGGCTTCGGGCCCGGGCGCCCTCATGGCCAAGGCTGACATCAAGTCGGCCTTTCATTTACTCCCGGTTCACCTGGGGTGTCAACACTTCCTGGGTTGCTACTTCGAGGATAATTACTATGTGAATCTGTTTGCCCATGGGGTACTCGATCTCTTTTTACTTTGAATATTTGAGTACATTCCTGGACTGGATAGTGCGGAAGGAGTCAGGGTGTAACTCCATCCTCCACTATTTGGATAATTTCCTCTGCGTTGGGCCCGCGGGATCCCCCATATATTCCCATGTACTGCGATGTTTGGGATCTGTCTCGTGGTCCTTCGGGGTCCCATTGCTGACCAACGACATGTCTGAGTTTCCTTGGGATAGCAATTGACTCCGTCGCTCGGGAATGTCAACTACCGGCTGAGAAGGTGGGGGAATTGCGTGCGCTGGTGGCAAACGGTAGGGGTCTCTGAAAACGTACTTTGCGGCAGCTGCAGTCGCTGCAGGGAAAACTGCACTTTGCATGCCGGATAATGCCCATGGGGCGGGTGTTTAACAGGAGGTTGGCAGTGGATACGTCGGAGGTGTTGCAGCCACACCATTTTGTGCAGCTCGCTCACCCCCTGTGGGATGACCTCGCAGTATGGGAATTGTTCTTGGAGGGGTTTAATGGAAGGGCGTATTGGCAGGTCCCGGAAGTATTAAACAGTGAACTGAGCCTATTCACGGTCGGTGGGATTCGGGACTGTGTTGGGCCCTCACTGGTGCATGGCCTAGTGACCGTAGGCATGGCACGCCGGGGGTCTGACCAAGATCCTCACATTTCTGGAACTGTTCCCTATTGTGGTAGTGGTTGAGCTATGAGGGAACCTTGTGAGGGATCGGAAGTAGCGTTTCACTGCGATAACATGGGGGTGGTGTCAGTGGTCAATAACTTGACGGCTTCCTCCCCTCCGGTGGTTATGCTACTTCGGCGGCTTGTGTTGCGGTGTTTACAGTTTAATATTTTGTGTAAGGCGATTCATCTCCCCGGGGTGTCTAATGTAATGGCTGATGCCCTCTCTCGTTTTCAGTGGCGGGAGATCAGGGCAGCTGCGCCGGGAGCAGATGCAGTTGGGTTCCTGTGCCCTGCGTAGTTGGGGTGCCTTGGGTTGACAGAGTGATGGAGTGGGTCCGTGGGTCATGTCGGATGCCACATGGCGCAAGTATGGTAAGGCATGGGGGTAATGTCTTTCCTTTGAGCAGGTCCATGGGGGCTTCAGGTCAGATGAGGCATGTCGGATGAGGGTCTTCTGCATCAGCTCTGGTTCTGGGAGGTATCAGGCTGCTCTTTGGGGCAGTAACGGATAAGTTGGCTGGGCTCAGTTACTGGTTTATGTTGTCTAGAGTCTCGGATGTTACCAAGGATTTCATGGTCTCCATGGCGATGAGGGGTTGGCGTCAGGGGCCGAGGATCCTGGACACTCGTAAGACTGCCTCGGGCCTTGTTTTTGGGCATTTTGCAGGTTCTGCCTTGGTTATGCGCTTCAGAGTTTGAGGTGGTGTTGTTCAGTGTTGCGTTCTCATTTGCATTTTTGGGGCACTGAGGGTGGGCGAGCTCCTTAGTCCTAGTCGGAAGGTTGCTGGGGGTGTGCTCTGGGGTGATGTTTACTGCGCCGAGGGGTCGTTGTTTTTGTTGTTGCGGCGCTCAAAAATGGATACTTGCAGGAAAGGTGTATGGGTCTCTCTGCGGGAGATCCCGGGTTCCATAGTCTGCCCAGTTTCTTGTTTTAGCCGTTTTTGCGCTCTCTGACCACCAGTGTCAGGTACACTGTTGGTTCACCAAGACGCAGGACTATTGTCCCGGTTTCAGTTTATCAAGGTTTTCAAGAAGTCGCTGGAGGCTCTGGGCATTCGGAGTCAGGAGTTTGGGGGCCACTCTTTTAGGATTAGGGCGGCTATGGAGGCATCATGCTTGGGGCTATCTGAGATGGCATTCGCAGGACTGGTAGGTGGGAATCGGGTAGATTTAGATCATATGTACGCTGGGCTGATCCGGTTTCCTGTTGTTTTCTCTCCTTGGGTCCTCTGTGGCATATATGGGTGGTTGGACACTCCTACGTGTATTGGGCCCATCGACATGCTGGTGTCCACCCAAATGGGCTTCGTTTGGGCCTGTCTCCTGCGGTAGCTGATGTCCGGTGGTTCGGGGCTCGGGGTATGCGGTGGGTTCATCTGCTGCTGGAACTGGTCCAATTATCCAGTTTGATCGGATTTCCAGACGTCCTGTTCATCAATGTATGGTTAATGTATGGTTAATAAGTTATGGATTTATATTTGATAATAAAGCTGTAGCTTATTTGTCACCAACGTTCTGCGTCCATTTATTAAGGTGATGTTTATCCACCGGTACCCTCTGCCTTCACACATGTATATACTGCATATTTTAACTTTTTATTATTACTTTCCATATCTGTTATCTGTTCAGGGGTACTGTTTCTCTTATTCAGATTAAAGGAACACTATAGTCACCTAAATTACTTTAGCTAAATAAAGCAGTTTTAGTGTATAGATCATTCCCCTGCAATTTCACTGCTCAATTCACTGTCATTTAGGAGTTAAATCACTTTGTTTCTGTTTATGCAGCCCTAGCCACACCTCCCCTGGCTATGATTGACAGAGCCTGCATGAAAAAAAAAAACTGGTTTAACTTTCAAACAGATGTAATTTACCTTAAATAATTGTATCTCAATCTCTAAATTGAACTTTAATCACATACAGGAGGCTCTTGCAGGGTCTAGATAGCTATTAACATAGCAGGGGATAAGAAAATCTTAATTAAACATAACTTGCAATAAAGAAAGCCTAAATAGGGCTCTCTTTACAGGAAGTGTTTATGGAAGGCTGTGCAAGTCACATGCAGGGGGGTGTGACTAGGGTTCACAAACAAAGGGATTTAACTCCTAAATGGCATAGGATTGAGCAGTGAGGCTGCAGGGGCATGTTCTATACACCAAAACTGCTTCATTAAGCTAAAGTTGTTCAGGTGACTATAGTGTCCCTTTAAAAGGCCCTTTTATCCTGGGGTGTCTTAGGTACGATCCCTGTGGTCATTTCCTTTATGGGGCTGTATTCTATTTCTTTTGCTCATTTGCTAACAATTAGAAATAGTTTGTGTATTGGTTAGCTGTTTGAAAATGTTTTACAGTCATTTTAATTTTTTATGTTTTTTAATGGCCCTTTTAAAGTGTTGATAACTTCTTCAGGAGTATTATGCTCATTGCAACTTGAGTAGTTAACATATGGAATCGGGCATATTTTCACTGATCTGATAATAGGAAAAATATCATTTTTATCATTTAAAGTTTGCAGAATTAAATTTTCTCTTCAAATTTCTACATGTGCATTGGAATTTTGCTGTGTATTTCAAAAACCTAACCCCAAATAGTGTGCAGCTATTTCTTAGCAGGACACCAAAACCTTATGTGTATACATTTGCTATGGATATATTACATTATAGGGCTGAACTAGAGATGAACTTGAGAGATTTATTTGCTGGGCATAGGCATAGGTACATCACAAATTAATATTACCCCATACCTTAAAACTAATATATTACCCAAAAGTAATTAAAATGTTGCTTTTATTCCATTTCAATTTAAAAACCAAATGTAGTGACAAATAAATCAAAATAGACACAAAAACATAAATTTTGCTTACCGAAAATTTCTTTTTCCTGAAGATTAGAGGCAGTGCTTATACCACAGGGATATCCAATCTGGAGGGAAAAAACAGGCAGGCAAATCTCCAAACATTTTAATCCCTCCCCTAATTACCTCCTTTCCCATAAGTAGCAGCTCCTCCTGATCATCCCCAGACAATACATAAGCCAAATAGCTGCAAAATTACTTAGTTTATTAGAAAAAAGGGGCGGGAATTGTAGCACTGCCTCTAATCTTCAGGAAAAAGAAATTTTCGGTAAGCAAAATTTATGTTTTTCCTTTCAGATTAGAGGCAGTGCTTATACCACAGGGATATAAGAAAGCAGATCCAGAGGGCGGGTTCATTTCACTACTGCTTGAAGCACCTTGCGCCCAAAAGCTGCATCCTCCGAGGCCAGTATGTCCAACTTGTAGTGTCTTGAGAAAGTATGGAGAGAGGACCACGTAGCCGCTGAACAAATCTGAGAAGGAGAAGCAGCCGCTCGCAGTAACCAGGACGTTGAAACAGCTCTAGTAGAATGAGCCTTTAAAGGGCCTGCATGATTCATGCCATTCTTGGAATAAGCCAACTGAATGCAGTCCTTCAGCCATCTAGCCAGAGAACTCTTCGAAACCTTCATGCCTTTCCTTGTGCCCTTGAATAAGACAAAAAGACTGTTATCCTTCCTGAAGGATTCTGTCGCTTTTAGATATTGCAAAAGACATCTCTTTACGTCTAGGCAGTGAAATTTGCTTTCCAAAGCGTTAGACGGATTCTGACAAAAAGTTGGTAAGACCACTTCCTGGTTAACATTTGAAACAGAAAAAACTTTCGGGCTGAACGAAGGATCGAGCTTTAGAACCACCTTGTCCTGATGAAAAACTAAAAAAGGAAAATTTGCCTTAAGAGCTTGGATCTCACATACTCTTTTAGCAGATGTAATAGCCACCAAAAAAACAGTTTTCAATGAAATGATCTTTAAGGAAGCTTCCTCCAATGGTTCAAAGGGCGGCTCACAAAGCGCGGAAAGGACTAAGTTTAGATCCCAGGGAGGACAGGTTTCCCTAGCATAGGGCACCAAACGAGTCAGAGCTCTGAAGAACCTAGAAATCAGAATATTCGAGGCCAGGCATCTGAGGGAGAAGAAACTGATAGCAGAAACTTGTAATTCCAATGATGCAGGTTTAAGGCCTTTTGCAAATCCCATCTGAAGGAAACTAAGGATCTTCTGTATGGACGCGGAAACCGGGTTGACTTTAAACCTACAACACCACTGACAAAATATCTTCCAAATTCTAGAGTAGATCTTAGATGTAGATTCCTTGTTAGTTGCCAACAGGATTTTAATCACTTCAGGATCCAGACCTTTGCTCTCTAAAATCTGGAATTCAGAAACCAAGCCGTCAACTGGAATTTCCGAAGGGTCGGAAGAGGCACCATGGCGTCCTCTAGAATTTCTCCTGAAAGAGGCAACTTCCAAAAGGTGGCCCCTGGAAAGTTCAGGAGAACCGAGAACCAACTTCTTCTCGGCCACCATGGAAGGATTAGGATAATTCTTACATTCTCCAGCCTTACTTTTTGAAGTATTCTGGGAATAAGCACTACTGGCGGAAAGATATAAGCCAGGTTGAACTTCCATGGAACTGACAGGGCATCTATGAAACCCGGCCTGTCTGCTGGATTTAGGGATGCAAACCGTCTTGTCTTCCTGTTCATTCTGGATGCCATCAGGTCTATCTCTGGAACACCGAAGCGGTCTGTGATGAAATTGAAAGTTCTGCATGACAGGGACCAATCTGCTTGTTTCAAATGATGCCTGCTCAGGGCATCTGCCACCACATTGAACTTTCCTAAAATGTGAACTGCAGAGATGGACATAAGGTGCACTTCTGCCCACAGCATGATCATTGAACACAGGCTTTCTAATCTTGTCGATCTCGTACCTCCCTGTTTGTTCAAATATGCCACTGTCGTACGATTGTCTGAACGAATTTGAATATGTCGATTTTTGATGAGAAACTGAAACGCGAAGAGAGCCATCCATACGGCCTTTAATTCCCTGAAGTTCGAGGAACTTCTCATATCCTTCTCTTGCCAGGACCCCTGCTTCTTTATGTCTCCCAGATGGGCCCCCCAGCCCAGCGCAGAGGCGTCTGTTGTTATGATAGTGAAGGACTTCATCCGGAACGACAGACCCTCGTGGAGGAATCGAGAAGATGTCCACCACTGCAGACTTTTCAAAGTTAGATTGTTGAACCTCATCAGCCCATCTAGGCCGAGTTCCTGTCGATTCCAGACTAGCAGAATGTTTCTTTGTAGAGGTCTCATTCTGGCTTTTGCCCAACCGACTGCCGGAATTGAGGCTGTAAACAGACCGAGCAAGCACATGGCTTCTCTGATTGAAAACACACTCTTTACTCTGAGATTCCGGATTAACCGCTTGATCTTTAGTTTCTTTTCTTCTGGCAGGAATAACTTCATTGCGATAGAATCCAAAATTAGACCCAAGAACTGGATCCTTTGAACTGGCACTAGTTCCGATTTGTTGAAATTTATTAGCCAGCCATGCTTTTCCAGCGATTTGATGGCAGTCCCCAGATCTAACTGTAGTTGAACCTGGGACTCTGCAATCAACAGCCAGTCGTCCAAATACGGAATGACAGCGATGCCCATACCTCTTAGAAAGCTGAAACGATTACTAGAAGCTTAGTGAATACTCTGGGCGCTGATGATAGGCCGAAAGGCAGTGCTCTGAATTGGTAATGTTTGGTTACCGATTGGCAGCATACCGCAAACCGTAGAAAACTTTTGCTGGATTCCGCTATGGGTACATGAAGATAGGCATCTTTCAAATCCAGGGACGCAAACCAATTTTTTGGGTGAATAAGCAGAGCCGCTGATTTTACTGTTTCCATGAGGAATTTCATTTTTGATAATCCGCTTGTTTACGGCTTTTAGGTCTAGAATAGGTCTGAACGAACCATCCGGTTTTGGCACCAAGAAAAGTCTTGAATAGGTGCCTTGAAGTCTTTCCTTTATAGGAACTTCTTCCACCACTCTTTTTAGTAACAGAGTCGACACTTCTCGCATCAGAGAGAGTTCCATATCTAGAGACTGAACCCTGGAACATAGAAACCTGTTCTTTGGGGCTTGTGATAATTCTAGAGCGTATCCGTGCTCTATCACTGTAAGGACCCAGCGATCTGATGTCGTCTCTTTCCAATGCTCTAGGAAGTGACTCAACCTTCCACCCACAGGCCTGGCGTCATAATCTTTTATTTCTCTTGGCAGTAAACCTTTCCTTCTTCCTATAATCAAAGGCTCTTTGCTGTTGACCCTTGAAATAGTTTCTACGAAAGGAACTTCTAAATGAGGGACGTGTCTCTGCGTTACGGCTTCTAGACTGCTTCCTATATGATACTGGTAAAGCTTTCCTTCCTTCATCTGTTTCAACAGCTCATCCAGTTTAGAACCGAAAAGTCTTCCTGGTTCAAAAGATAGTTCACACAGTGAATTTTAGATGCCGCAACTGCAGACCAATTTCTAAGCCAAAGCGCTCACCTGGCGACTGTTGAAATACCTATATTCTTGGCCGATAATTTCAGGCTTTCTGTAGAAGCATCCACTAAAAAATCAGATGCCATCTTGATATTTTTTAATAGCTTTAACGGGTCTTCCTTAGCTTCTCCCGTATATACCTTTTCTAGTTCTTCCAACCAAAGTTTTTGGGCCTTGGCAACGGATGACCCCGTAATCAAAGCTTTAGCTTGGACTGCAGAAGAGATGAACAACTTCTTTAAAGAGGAGTCCATGCGTTTATCCATGACATCCTTGAGCCCGCTTGAATCTCCAATTGGTAATGTAGTCTTTTTACCTATTTGAGCAATAGGGACGTCCACTACAGGGACCGCATCCAGCTTACAGTCTTGCTCCGTTTCTATGGAAAAAAGAGTTTTAAAATGCTTAGAAATAAACGGCTTGTGACTAGGGAACTTCCATTCTTTCAAAATCAATTCCTTAATCTGTGGGTGAAAAGGAAACACTTTGGACTTTTTCCCTGTTTCCTCAAAATCAAAGATGCACTGCACTTCTTTAATCAATTTCCCAATGGCTTCATCTGGGAAGGCAAATTCCTCATCTGAGGAATCACTGCCTGAATTATCTTCATACTCAGAACCACTAGTTCCCGAACTAGTATCCGAAGCTTCCCAAGATCTCAGTCTTTTCTTAGCATGTTTTACAATCTGCGAATCTTGGGCAACAGAAGCCTGGACTGAATGTAATGCAGCTTACTGCATATCCACAAATGTTTGCTGCATACTTTGCTGCAACCAGCTGAGAAAAGTGGACATTTCTGTTCTCTTTGCTTCCTCTGAAGCTTCTTTTGAACATACTGAGCAAAGTTTCTTTTTACAACCATCAGGCATAGGTTGGCCACACACAGAGCACATTAAATGCTTGGTTTTAGATGCACATTTCCCCTTCTCAGCAACTTTATCCATATTTTCCGGATTAGACATACTGGGAAAACAAGAAAACAAGAAAAGGGAAAATAATCAAAATTTTCTCCTTACGGATTCAGGCTAAGAACCATTTAAAATGAAAACTTAGCAGTCTTACCTTAAATGGCCTGAGAGTGTGTTGGAGGGCAGGTGAGAAACACACTTTACAACCGTTCTGAGAGCTCCTGGCAAACAGAGGTTGCTGCTGGTAAATGCTCATATAAGTCCTGTAACCAAACGAAAACGCCCAGTTCAAATTTGGCGCCTGAATCCAGGTTCGCATTGCGCATGTGCATAGCGCTCTGCGACTCCCTGGTGGAACGCAACGCAACCTGTGCGTGCGTTCCACCGACAGGACCTCCCAGCCGACGCACGCCTGCGTCCTTCGTCATACCGGCACCTGGCACGGCAAAAGACGGCAAAATAAAATTTGAGGGACCACGCCGGCCGGCGTGTTGAAGGCTACTTACCGGACATCAAGGAAGCAGAGCCTCCAGAGCCTCAGCCCTTCTCACCTACTTCCTGGAGAACCTCCTGTCTAACCTCCCCTGCCGAAGGCAGGCAAAGAACTGGGGATGATCAGGAGGAGCTGCTACTTATGGGAAAGGAGGTAATTAGGGGAGGGATTAAAATGTTTGGAGATTTGCCTGCCTGTTTTTTCCCTCCAGATTGGATATCCCTGTGGTATAAGCACTGCCTCTAATCTGAAAGGAAAATAAACAATATATACAAATAGTATCAAATAGAAAAAGCATTACCAAGCTGATTGAATAGCTGGCAAACCTTTTTGAGCCCCCCCCCCCCCCCCACCCCAAAGAATCTTCACCTGTGTGCCTCTTAACTCACCTTTTGTTTCTTATCCCCATTTTGTAAATGTCGGGCCCCCTTTAGTGTATCTTATCCCTATTTTTCACCATTGTGTGTGTCTTACACCTCCCTTGTGTATCTCTTACAACCCCCCTTGTGTGTCTTACTCCACACAGCACCTTTGTGTGTCTCCTTCTCTCCCAGCCCTTTTGTCTTTTACTCTTACCAGCTCCTTTGTGTGTTTCTCTTTCACCACCAGCCCGTCTATCTCCCCCCAGCCCCTCTGTCTCTTTCATCCGAGACCCTTTGTATTTCCACCCCAGGCCCTTCTGTGTGTCAATTTCATCCCCAGCCCCTCTGTGAACTTTCTCATCCCCAGATTCATCTGTGTGTCTTTCTCCCCACTCAGGCCCCCTTTCTCTTCCCTCCCCTGTACCTTAGCGCCCCCCCCCTTAATGTTCCTTTCTCCCCACTAGTGTTCCTCTCCCCCCTTTTTTTAGTGTTCTTTCCTCCCCTCCCCTCCTCCCCTGTCCCATAGTGTTCTTTCCTCCCCTCCTCCCCTCCTCCTCTGTCCCATAGTGTTCTTTCCTCCCCTCCTCCTCTGTCCCATAGTGTTCTGTCCTTCCCTCCTCCCTTATCCCATAGTGTTCCTCACCCGTCCTCCATCCCTGGTGTGTCTCCTACCTTACTAGCAGCACAGCTGTCTTATTCTGCAAGACCCTATTAGTTTAAAGATTTTGATAAAAAACTGAGGGGCATGGAGGTGTTCGAGAACCGTTTAACCCCCTAAAGGTTAGCCAGTGCCAGGGTCCTCCTGGCCTCACAACAAGTTGATTTCAATTAAGTTGTTATAGTTCCCAGAGTGTTCCTTAAGTCTGTTTTGTTAGTGTTTAGCAGAACTATATTTAAAAGGAACTAGAGATCATAAATTATTTTTCTCTTTTTTTTCTGGCTAAAAATAGGATACCGCAGATTGAAGGGCTCATATCACTATGTGTAAGGCTCAGCAACCACAATGGCACAATCAAAATCATATATCAAAAATCTAGAGTATCTGCAATGTAATTCCATAGAAAACCATGTTATGCTTGCCATTAAATTATTCTAGCACCAATCCTGACACCGTTGTGGGGACATGTGGACAATATTCTCAACTCCCTCATTGTCAAGAATGTCACTCTAGATCCAACCGTCTGTCTATTCTTGCTTTTCCCCACCCCATTACCCAAACCATTAAAACAAATAGCAGTACTTACCATTTTGGCAGCTAGAAACCTTATAGCGACCAGTTGGAAACAAAATACCGGCCCCACCAGACAACAACTAATGGATAAAATTCAACTATATTACACCTATGAACGCATGACCACAACCTCCCCGTAATGATCACAGGTTTTTCAGGACACCTGGGAGCCGTGGATTAACATTTATGCCAATAACTCGCGTCCACCTAATCTCTCAGTAATATAGGAGCTAGTCACCCCCCCCCCCTAGATACTGTGTACCGAGAACAAGCTAAGCTTTTAGCATTCGACATTACCAATACGCATATGGCCGAACGTGGGTCACACCACAAACAGAAGCAAAACCTAGTACACACCTGTTCTTCACCAAGATACCGACAGGCACTGCCACTACCGCACACCAAGTGACACTAACACTGAAGATACAACTACAAGTTTAGTATGTAAGGTTATTATCCCTGGTTGTTAACCCTCCCCTCCACACCCTTTGGGCCAGAGCCCTACCCTATCGGGTCACCACTACATAAGAACCAAACTCACTGTGACACCTTAAAGTGATGTATGTACCTTGAAACTATCTGTATGGTATAATGGAACTGTTGTGATGTACCCCAAACCCTCCCCTCTTCTCTTCTGTACCCTACACCCCAGTACGTTACCAAAACAATAAACCATAAATATTACAAAAAAAATTATTCTAGCACGACTGTACTTTTGTTTCCACTTTTTTTTTTTTTTATTGAAATTGCAATTTGGTAAATTTTTTGGTGATGATGCAAATATAAAATGATTATAACAGAATATATAAATCAGTGTGAACAAGCTATACAGTATTTGTTGTACCCATATTACTGTTAACTGTTAACTATTTGCAGTTTAGCATAATTGAAACAGGACGTGCATATATAGGAGGTTGTTTTAGAACTGCATCCTCCAACACAGTGGTTCCCACACTTTTTAGGTTCAAGGTGCCCTTTATATTTCAATATTTTTCCAAGGTGCCCTAAGTCAAAAACAAATTTCTAGATAGTAATAAATTTCAAGTCAAAACAAATTTCTAGGTGCTGCGGCATATACTGGACCTCTGTTCAGCAGATGTTTCCTCGTTAGGGGCAGATCCAGAACCTAATCTTGGGAGGGGCACTGGTAGATTATTTAAAGAAACAATCCAGGCACAATAACCACTACAGCACTCTGTGTGTGTGGGGTGCAATGTGTGTGGGGTGAAGTGTGTATGGTGCATTGTGTTTGTGATGGATTTAGTGTGTGTGGGAAGAAGGGTGTAGTGTGAGAATGTGTGGGGGGGGGGGAGGGGAGGGCAGATTAATAAATATATATTTTTATTTTTTTTATTTTAAAAAAAGCAAACAATTTTCATATCCCCCCTCCCTTCTTACCTTTGCCTGGGAGTGGGTACAGTACTAATCCCTGGTAGTCCGATGGAGAATCCCAGGTTGTCCCAGTGGTGATAGTGAACTCTAGCCTGCAGCGCAGGTTAGAGTTCATTCTCGCAAGATTGTTAACCATGGCAACACTCCGAGCTTGTGAGAGGATAACCCAGCGGAGCTGCAAGTTAGAGCTCCCCCGGGTCCTCTCTCCCTCCCCTGCCGGCTGCCAGAATTACACTGCTAGCAGGCCGGAGAGGGAAATCTCTGATCTCCCCTCCGGTGCTGCAGAGCCGTCAGGGGAAAGGGAGATATAAGTAAAGAGCTTTCTGTGTCTGTTACTCAGAAGCTAAGATTCCTCTGTGCTGAGGATCTATTTGCTTCTTGATCACTTTCCTATCAAGCTATGAGATGGAGATTAGATAGAGACACAATTAGGAGAAGGCAGAAACAGGGGTAGAAGTAAGAATGTAAAAATTTGCCTGTACTTATAAATTAAATTTTATGATATTCAGGATCACATTTCTTTAACGAATGTATGTTAATTTGCCCTGCTAGCTTCAGCAGGAATAAGTGAATGGGTGAATTAATAGCTTTGCAGAGTTTGCAAGAAAAAAATTACAAGGAGACTTTGATAAGTCTATTATATTAAATATATTAAGTATTAGCAGGCTCTGGAGGTAATGTAATGAGAGAAAAATCTGACCTATTTTATTTACAGCCAAGGGATTTAAGTTTCAATTCAAGATGCAAAATATTTATTTCACTTATTTCTAGTATTTATGTATATATTAATGCTGTATTCAATAAAATGTTATTATCAAAACTTTTTTTTATCTTTGTTTGCTGGTAATTTGTACATGCACTGGTATAACATCTCCTACCATTTTTTTTTATTTTTTTTTACTATATTCACTGCCCAATATAATTATTTTTGTGAACTAATGTATGTTCTATGGTGTTGACACAACTCTGAATGAAGCACAAATGCACAAAGTCTTTCTATATTTGTACCAACAGTGTCACCACTGATACCCAACTCACCTAAAAGTGATGAAATGTACCTGCCTGATAGAGATGCTGTGGATGTATCTATCATATACCAAGGATGCATGGTACTGTTGGTGGAAACTTGGTGTTATAAAGGTCTACTCAATAAAGAGAGAATTGCAGGGAATTGAGATGGGAATTTAAAAATTTAGGCAGAAATAGTGCAGCTGAATGGGATAATTATTCCAACTCAGCTACTTTGGCCTTCATTTTGAAATTTCAGTTTCCTGTAATACTCTCTTTATTGAGTAGACCCTATAATCTGATAAGTAGGCAGAGATTAATTATGCAGAGTGGGCGGGGCTTTGGAGAAGTGATTGTGGTAAATTTTCAAGTAATTAAAGTAATTGATAGCTGTGCTGCAAGTGTCCCTAGAAATTATTTTCAAATGTTGGCAACTATGCCTCTTTGATCATGGGACCATGATACACGAACACATACAGAACTTACACAACTTAGTGAAAGAAATTAAGCAAGACACCGGTTTCTTTGAGGATTGGGATTGGACATTTGGACTGGGAACATGGTTGAGTTTATTGATTAAGAAAATGTGGTACTTGTTGTTACTGTTACTATCTGTGTTTATCATAATGGCACATTTTCTCACTTTTAAGCTAATTTCTTGTCTTCTAACATCTATATGTAAAACCAAATCTACTGTTGGTTGAACCTTATACGCCAGTTTCCCCTACTTCTGGAGTCTACAGCGCTTAACTGATGAAGAAAGATCTCCTCAGCTGGTTCTTTGGTTGCCCAGTCTAAGGGAACCGTGGTGAAAATGTAATGAAAGTCTCATAGATGTGACTAGCACACCTGGAATTACCTTGGACAATTGGATGACTCTTGGATCAAAAGAGGGGATTGTGAAGGAATGCACCCTGATTCCAAGGCTCAAGCTAGAGATGCCATTTTCGGTTCACTATGTAATAAAATTGGCTAACTTGGATCATGATATGCTTTATGTTTAAATGAGCCTTGTCCTCCGTTTACATAGGTTGATATGGAGCGCAACTGCAGAATTCGTAGGACTTAGATTGTTGATTAGGATACTTAGAGAATAGAATAGGAACTGTGTATTCAATATTGGGAAATACAGGTACTGTATCTTTAATTACTTCGCTGTTGGTTTAGTTGGAGTAAGCAGCTTCCGATATACATGCAATCTAGCACCTTGGTGTTTGCAAGTTTTAAGGAAATGGAGGAAGTTAGCAATGAAGTTCTAACAGGAGTGATTCGTTTTGGAGTTAGAGATAGCAGGCCTGGGAGCAGCTGTAGCCTGAATGCTTAACGGACTTGAGAGCAGGCTGTAGCAGAAATGCTTGGCAAACTTGAGAGCAGACTATGGCAGGAATGCTCAGCGGGCTTGAGAGAAGGTAAGCTCTTATCACAGATATAACAATTGACTTAGCTTCCAAAGGGTGAAAAATCAGGTTCCCGGAGTTCTCCTCCGAGGAGGGTGTTTCTGAGACAGGATGAAGAAAGTCCAGATACTAGTCGTGGTCGAGGAGAGGAGAAGGAGGGTAAGTAGAATTCCAGTCCGGTTCGGTACACAAGTAGAGGTCGCAGAGAAACTTTTAGCAGGGTTGATATCGCGGTAACGCTGTTCAATAATCCAGCATCTTGTATCTGGCGCGGTCGCATTATGTAGTGTGGGGAGACCGCGTCAGAGAAGGGGTGTGGCTAAACTCTGTCAACCCAGAAGAGACAAGGAATTACCGGTAGTTGAGGCATGACAGTTCTTATGATCTTTAGTGTGAGTGGAATCACATTTTTTATTCCCCATGCGGTGGGATAGCTGAGATATTAATCAGATTAGGCTCACCCGGGATCAGAGCTGTTGCCTTACATGTCTGCTCGGACCCGCCCCTAAAAAATATATATATTTTATTGACTCTTACCAATTATTAGTATGCCACATTTTGAGGATTAATAGGGTTTAAACCCTAAATACACTAAATACACTATAGTTCACTCTGGCCTCCTCTCTCCTTCGTGACCCGACCCCCAGCACTACAATTGTTAAAAAACTCTTTGAACACTTGCCCAATTCAAGTGCCGATTTACTGGATTGGCACTCCACCACCTCCGCCATCACCCTTCGGGTGGAGAACAGCGCAGTTAGGCAACCAAAGTTTTGCCTAGCCACCATGAAGTGATTGATTCTGACTTACACTTAGTCCTGCAATGTGATTATTGCAGTTTCTCATAAGCTGAAAATATTTACATTGCAGGACTAAGAGGGACAGGGACTACTTAAATTAAGTGGTCTGTGTGAGCTAAAGTGGTCTGGGTGACTATAGTGTTCCTTTAACTGTTTTGGGGAAAGATAATCCTTTTGTGGAGTGTGTTAAGAAAAAAAAAAGTTCCTCTTGCCTTGCCTGGGTAATTGCTGATTCAAGTAAAAAATACAGATTAAGGAACAGTGCACACACAAAAATACTTTTACATTTTACAAGGCTACTTAAAATCACCTATCTCAGGAAACAAATATGAGGATTTAGTTCCACCATATGACCATATTGGGTTCAGCCCACCATTACACCACAGTACCCCACTAACAGTTGGTACTACACTAAATTTAATATGGGAGACAAATGACATAGTGCTAGTTCTAAATGAACTAAAGTGTATTTAATTAATCTTTTGTAAGAGCATTGCGCATATATATAATGCAAAATGAATGCGATAAAAACACAATTAAAAATAGTGTCAAAACTAAATAATTGGGAAGCGGGGCTAAACTTTGTTTTCACAGCAATAGTGACAGCAATACATGTTTGTATTCCTGTCACTATAGTGTACCTTGATGTATATACTCACAATGCATATCATATATGTGCTCTATATCAAAGAAAACATTTTATTACAGTGACATTGCTATCCAAAATATCCTCAAATTTATACTTTCCTATGGTCACCTCAAATGCCTATTTTACGCTTTACTCCTCCTACCAGCTTCAGATGCTCCTTTGGAATTGACTACAGCAAAGTATAAATTTAAGGAGGCTTTGCATAGCAATGTCACACTAATAATAATTGTAATTATTAAAAGGTACCAAAGTAATGACCCCAATGTCTGGTGTTGGTGATGAATCCCATAATGACAATTCTGTTTCCCACACCACTGCAGATATAGGACTTTTACCTCTGGTCCTGGAGCTACTTCAGTATGATTATGATGAAGCAGAGGAATTAAACGATGATTCTTGAGAAGACAAGTAGCTCACCAGCATCACCATCACCAACACCAATACCACCATCATCAACATCACCAGTACCGGTACCAACAACATTTACATTAGCATTTACAGGCTAGTGTTACAACAGCGTCCACTGCTACGGATACAAATCCACCTGTATCTTCAGCAGATGCAAGGCTTCAGCAGATGTTGAGGCTTGATGGTACTATATCATGCCAAGCATAGCAAAGTTTTAGATCACTTTGAGTGCCTCTAAGAAGGCAAACTTGCAAAGTGTAAATATTATGGCAAGCAAGTGAGTAGGGTGAAAGGGAAGGGTCACATTACTAATGCTGGAATTAAGCAACATCTGAAAAAATAACAGAAGTCTGTATTACTGAGGGAAGAAGCAGGAAAAGAAAATACTAGGGCACTCACTAGGTCCATTGGTGCTGAATCTGATTATGCACACTTTTCACCAACTACCACCACTGCTACCTCCTTCACTACAACCACCACCACGCTTAAGCACAGCAGGGGAGATTGTGAGGATAATGCCAGTAGTCAACAGAGGTATGAACAATTGCACCCCTCATCATTGGGTAAATTGAAAAAAAAACAAAAAAAAAACATCTCCTTTCCTTGTGCTTCTTTGCCACTGCTTGTGCTTTGGAAATTGCAAGCTTCTTCCCTAAGTAATAAACACAGTGTTTAGCTGTAGTTTACTGTACAAGTGAACCAAGCCTACACTGAGGGTGGCAGGTCATGTTTTAATTCTTTGTAGAAAAAAAGTATGCTAAAATGTGGTGGTGCTGGTAGCATCTTCCGGTGCCTGGCATGGCAGTAATCCGGAGTAACAAAGCAGAATTGATGTTACTTGATCATGACCATGTGACTGATCAGAGGAAAACATTATACTAGTGAGCTGCTCAGGACGGAAGTGGCTATGTGTTTGTGATCATGTGATCTGGAACTATTCACAGTTATTGATCATTGTGAATTATGGATGACCCTGTATATATCTCTGTGGGGACAGGGGGATGCCTGAATAACCTGAAGAAGACGTTCACTCAAAACACCTTGTGTTCTGTGGGCTGTCTAGTCCGGAGATGTTTTAGTAAAGCCTTCCTGTCCCATTTGTATCTGGCACAGCATTGATTTTATAAATGTTTCATTGTAATATTTACAATAAATAGATACTTTTTGGAGTACCTGCTGGTGTCTGGCTCCTGTATAACTTTTTATTTTTTTTTATTTATTTTTTAACCATCCAGGCTTGTGCCCTCCCTTGTTCTGTTTCTATAGAGCCTGTTCATGGCGCAGGGCCATGTGAGTGATTCTTATTATTACAATATTTGCCACACAGTGGAATATATGCTACACTACAAAACATATTCTTTTTCCTTTTTAATAGATGTTATCCTGTTTTACTTACCTTCATCACCATTGAGGAGCTTATAGTTTTTTTTGTACATCTGTCATTTGTTATCCTGTGGGTTAAACTCATTTATTACTGTACTCTGCACATTTTACTTTTTTTTTTAGATTATTTCAGACAAACCACATAGCAAGTCTAGTCCAATCTAATCTAATACAATTAATTTATATTCCTAACCTACTTTCATTTATATAACTTCATTTTGCACATGAGCTTCAATTAGCTTGGTGATATTTCATTGCATTCTTAGCTACACAAATGAAAACCATCTTTTAATGAATTATATAATGCCATGGCTCAAAAGCTGGTGTTAAGTATATATGTTTTTATATCATACTAGGAAGGACAATAAAATGAATATTGCGGTGTATGTTATATACTGTTATAAATTCAAAACAAAACTGTTTTTTATTCTGGAAATACTTCTTAAATATGCTAAATTATTTCGGTGGTTACAGAAATGTTTTTCATTCCAGTTTAATTTTGAAAATAAATCAAAATGCTTAAATTCAGAATATTTCATGCAAATGTTGTAGTCCTCTGGTGCATTTACAACTGCTTTGAATTTTAAATATCTGCAGTTCTGATGTTTATTCACTTGGCATGGAGCACATATTTATCTTCCAGAACTCTGTTTTTGTTCAATAAATATATTTTAATTACAGGAAAGGCATTTAGAGGACACTGTATTGATTTTTGTTTTTTATTTGTTTTTGCGTGCCAGCAATGTACTTGGGGGGTGCACAGAGGAACATTGCTCCCCAGTAATGACCCAATTAGAATGTTGGCTACTTAAAGCACTCCTTTATTCAAAGACTAACTGGAGCAAGAAGAGAAACTAAAAGGGGTAGGGGGGGAGGGGGGCGTAGAAAGGCATGGGCCTGAAAAGTAGGTGGAGCACCCAATTTGTTTCATAAAAATTTCAGAAGCGGTGCCACCAAACATTCAACCCAGGGTGCCAAAAACTCTAGGAATGTGTTGGGGTACACTGGTCAAATCATCTAAGCATGTAGTGTTGGAACACAAGCCGGATATCCGTGGAAAGAGGATGGCTGCTACAAGAGTTGTGCTACAGATGCACCTTGCATCAGGAGTGAAATGTCAATGACAAATGAAAGGGGGCTTTTGGCCATAAGCATTGTATTAACTTAGTCAAACTGATACATCCATGTTGACAGTCAGATAGTTACTAATTGACCATATTTATGTTAGGTACAGAACATACGTGCATGGCCTGCTTTAGTCTATTTTCTCTCTAAACACATTTAATTGTGGCATTAGTGCACTTACTTTTGAAACACACCAGCACAAGCCTCCTAATTCACAGCTATGCTTCACATTTTACACTTTCTTATTGTCTGTATTGGTAATTTTTAAAATAACAAAAAATGTTACAATACAGTATTAATAATTACCTTTTGCAAATATAGAGCAAACAACTCTTTTACAATAAGAGGGAACTTTCTCTCTTTCACTAATAAGAAACTGTAAAATCCTTTCCCTTTAGGACTTAGTTTGATGGCTAGCCACAATAGATTTGCTCTCCATGCTTTCCACCTCAGGCCACACACTTCAATTCTGATGCGCAATATATTTATATATACAGAGAGATCAATATATATATCTACAGAGATCTCAGATGTCCCGTTTGTAATCTGTTGAAGCCAGTTTCCCAACTTGGAGGTTAATTTGAGAGCTCCTATTGCAAATGGGACTACTACTGCCTTCAGGTTCTACATGCTTTCTAACTCCTCTTTCAGTCCATGGTATTTGTCCAACTTCTGACTTCCTTCTTCTTGATGTTATGGCTACTGGGTATTGCCATGTTCACGTGTACTGCAGTCTTCCATTTCTTGTGTACCACTATGATGCTGGGTTGGTTGGCCAGTACTTGCTTGTCTGGAAGTGCAAACAGTGCATCTTAACCCCGTCATTCTCAACTACCTTTTGTCTGTTCTCCGATCTGGGGTTAGGAAGGTCCAGTCCATATTCTGTGCAAATGTCTTGGCACAAAATCCCAGCAACTTGGTTGTGCCTGTTAGTGTATGCTAACATTTTGCAGTCGTCTACTATGCACTGTATTGTCTTGGAGGCCTCTTTGCACAGTCTGCTGCTTGGATCCTGTCTGATGTAGTAGACCCCTAATTCTCTTAATCTGTTGCAGAGTGCCTATTCCTGTGCTGCTAGGATTACTGCCTCAGTGCTGTCTTTCAGTCCTGCTTTTTCCAACCATCATATGTGGGATATGGAACTGGAGCTACAGCTTCATCAGTTTATATGTTAATCTTGCCATAACTGCATTGTTTTAACTGCTTTAATTGATGAAGACTATGTTATATATGAAGTTAAATATGTTATATATGAAATTAAACTAGAAAGCAACCATTTAAGCAGTTCTGTCAATTTTTAGGACATCACTCCAAGGTGCCATGTCTGCAGGATAGTGAAGCTTGTAAGGAGAAATGATGGATACTTACATCAAGTTCACCCTCTGTGGCACTGTCTTTTCCTTCTTCAACTCCTTGCAAATCTACTTGAAGCTGTATTACATTAATGTTCTCATGCATAATAATAAAATTCAATTTTCATGTGTTCCTTACTTTTTTCTTTTATGTTTATTTTATTTGCGCTACAAATTAAGTGATATTTTGATCTATTGCTTTGAGTTCAATTTATTGCTTTTCACTTTTTTCAAATTCAAGTATGCTTGCATTCCTTTTGACCAAAGTTTGGAAACATAATGTGTTCATTCATATAGATCACATAGGTCAAATGGATCATTTAGCTGTTGTTCCCCTTTATCTTATCTGAAACCAAATTGCTTGACATTATCAAACAGTTAATGCAGGATTGATGGACATTGCCAGTTTGGAGGCTTAATTAAATACCTACAAATTAGTATGTTGGATTTCATTTTTTTTTCATGCTACTTCCTTTTGGGTGACCACATAGAAATTATCCTGACCCTTATAATAACATGGTCGAAATAACACACATCATATAGCTTTTCAAGCCCAAAAAAACATTTTGTATGTGCCATTTTTTTTATGAGTTTACTATTTTGATCCAAGGTATGTTAATTTTAAAGATATTTTAAAAACACCAAAGTCAAAGCAAGACGTGTAAATCAACAATAAAAAAGGTCAATGGTAGAAAATTAAAACCTAATTACCAGTGAAAACGCAAGCTTTTAATAAAATATTTTATATTGTGTATTTGAATAGAGATAGGTAAACTAATTTATTATTAAAACATTGGTGATTTGTATATATTTTTTAAAATAATTTAATACTGTAAAAAAAAAAAAAATCTATAATCATTTTAGCTTCCATCAAAAAAAAAAAAAAAGTTAAAACGTTTTTTATATTGTGTGGTCTTATTTTAATAGAGAATACTGTTATGGCAGATGTGTCAGACACTGTAGGCAGTATAACCATTTAATCTCACTGAATTGATTGTAGTCTCCTGTCACTGCCTCTCCATTGGGACAGTTAATACTAAACATGGTACCTGGTTTCCCATAGTCTTACCCAAACTGGAAGTATGGCTTAGACATTACATACGTTCTTCTACCCATAAACACCTGAATAGGCAATGTGATAGGCTGGAAGCTGTCAGCTGATGCTCTCAACAAATCACAGCCACTCAGTGCTGCTCAAGCTAATACTTCCTCATTTGTTAGAGCACAATAGGTGGGATGAACTGCTGGGAACTCTTATATAGCATTTAAATATTAAATGGGTTTAACACTGAATGGGAGGACAGTGCTAGGAGACTCCAGGCATTGTAGCTGCTTAAATAACATGAAGCAGTTGTAGTACCTACTGTGCCCATTTTAGATAATCGCTCATTCAACATAACTATTAGACATATTTTTCAAAGGAAAACACACAGACAAGACCCTTCACACCACTACATTAACTTTATTATGATTTACATTGTATCTCCGTGCAAACTGACAAATATTTTCCTGAATGCCAATAAAACTCTCAAGTGACATTAACACCCTTGTAATAGAGGGACTGAGGTACTATTTGAGAGATTTGTATAGAGCTTTAGTTTGGTTGTAGGGACTTCTATCATTAGGTATTAGAGGAGGGGATCTCTTGGTATTGTCCACTTGGGGGTATTTACTATCAGGCTATTATGGTTATCATCTCGTGTGGTAACATCAGTTTCTCTGAGATTCCCCCATCCTATCCTCATCCCCCGTTTTTTTAGGGAGTACATATAGAGCTCCAATAGTCAGGGATGTGTTTACCGCGAGGCAAACAAGGCATTTGCCTGGGGCGGCAATTTCTAGGGGGTGGCAAATGGCCAGGCAAATACCCTGTTTGCCTTGTTTTATGGGAGCCCAAGAGGTGGCTGGCTGGCCACTTTTGGGCTCCCCCAGGGCAGCAGGCAGTTGTTTCTCGGGCGGGTGGGTGGCGAGGGAGCACTTTCCCCTGAGCTCTCTGCTCAGCTCCCTCGCGCGACCCGCAATAATGCCGGGAGCCGGAATATGACGTCATATTCCGGCTCCTGGCATCACTCTGCGGCACACGAGGGAGCTGAGCAGAGAGAGCTCAGGGGAAAGTGCTCCCTCGCAGCCCTCCCGCCTGCACGTGCGGCCGCCTTCCTGCAGCCCCACTGGACCCCAGGTGAGAAATCCACCCAGCTATCCCAAACATGGGGAGGCTGGGTGGATTTAAATTAAAAAATATTAATAATAATAATTGTGAGTGTGTGGAAATGTGTGTCAGTGAATGTGTGTGTCAGTGAATGGGAGTTAGTGTGTGTGTCTGTCAGTGAGTGTGTTTCAATGAATGTGTGTGTGTGTCTGACAGTGAGTGTGTGTGTTTCAGTTAATGTGTGTGTCAGTAAGTGTGTGTCTGAGTAAGTGTATGTCTGTCTCTCAGTGTGTCAAATCAGTGAGTGTGTGTATGTCATTGTTTGTCAGTGTATATGAGAGTGTCTGTCAATGAGTGTATGCATCTATCAATGAGTGTGTGCGTCTGTCAGTGAGTGAGCATATGTCAGTCAAAGTGCGGTCTTGACAGGAAGGGGTGGGGAAAATTTAAATTGGAGGGGGGAGGGGGGAGGTACCTGAGCACCGTCCTGCCTAGGGCAGCACAAAACCTAAATACACCACTGACTCTAGTGCATATTTTATGACTTTGTCTCTGTTCCCCCATTTAGTTCAAGTATTAATGGGGTTGTTACTTATGTAACTATTGGTTACTTTCTGTGACTTTGTACAAGTGAAAACTTTATCTCATTTGTGTCTAAAAAATGCTTAGGGCCCTATATATACAGCGGATATTATCCTCTAGATCAGGGATTGTTAAACTTTTATGGGCTGAGACAAATTTTTCGAGACCCACTTGCTTTTAATGCATATTTTAAACATGAACACCATGGCAATCTGCTTTAGATGCATAAATGTGGCACATCATGGCAACTATAGGTGCATACAATTGCACACCATGGCAATCAGTTTTAGAGAAATACAATTGGCACACCATGGCAATCAGCTTTAGATGCATACAATAGGCAGACCATGGCAATACGTTTTAGAGATATAAAATTGGCACATCTTGGCAACTTTAGGTGCATAAAATTGGCACACCAGGGCAATCAGCTTTTTTTTTTTTTTTTTTTTTTTAATTCTTTATTTTTGAGTGCAGGTAGTTTAGTACATACACGCCAGTAAAGCCACAACAGCAATAACCGGCCATTCTTGGTTAACAGAAAGATGACATTAAATGATACTGCACAGTTTTATATTAAGTGAGCTTAAACTTTAAGCATGATCATTATTAAGAGAGAAAAGATAAATGCAGAAAGCAAAAAGAGATTATTACCATACAATAACGTCAGTCCCACAGTTCTAAGGATAGTGACATGTTTAGGTGGCTGTAGCGGGGGCCTACCCCTTTGGGTTAAATGGCGTAACCATCCTGCTAGGACATTGCAGGTAAATTGGTGCATGCGCGCCAGCGATGCCGCATCACCCTATACCGGCCACTCTTGATTAACGAAGGGATGGGATTAAGTGACAGTGCCCATGTTTAAATTGAGTGAGCTTAACCTTAAGTGAAAACAGTATTAAAAGATACAACATCGATGGAAATAGCAGAGTGAGGATGTCACCTCATTTTAGCATCTACCCCATAAGTCTAAAGAGGGTAATAGGTGTAGGGGTCAGTAGCAGGGGTGTACACCTTTGGGTATGCTGACATAGCCGACCTGTGGAGGTGTTGCAACTCATGAGGGGAATTTAATGTTTGTCGTGTCGATGAACACCGCATGTCAGCTGATGCCACATCAGCGCTATTCGGGCATCCTAAAAGTTAGGTGGTGGCATATTAGTCCTCCCATTTTGTTTAATTGTGCATGTTTAACTAAGCGGGATGTTGGCAAGGTAGGATTAGATATATTAAAATAAGATAATGGTGGTCGTTGCTTGCCATTGCTAGAACCCCTATGCCATAGGAGGTAGTGTGTGGACACGTATCGAAGCGGAGCAGTATCTGGCTATAGACAATATGGCTAAACAGTGCTTAGGTTTTTCACATCAGTTACAGAAATATACGAAAGGAAATATAACACAATCAGAGGCATGGTGTGAGTGAACTCTTTAAGAATTCCTGGCACATAGGCTTTAAATGTCTAGTATTTTCTGTTGTGCCACTGGATATAATAAGTTATCGGCTGTAGTGCCATTGCTCAAAATGCTTGTAACACAATGTCGCTTCACATATTTTCACAGCCCCTTCGTAACCTACAATATGTACCTGCCAGAGCTCTATAAAACTAAATAATAAGGTACTTTTCAAGTCTTCCTGTCACAGTACACAATACTACCTATTAGCTAGACAGCACGTTAGATATGCTTAAGATGCAGAATTATGGGCACAGACAATAAGTGAAGAACAATATAACACAGTATGATAGCTTGACCTTGGAGTCTCTGGAGAGTCCCCCATCCTCTGTCATGCCAGAGGTGAAATTAAGCTTTTTAAGTGAGTGTTCGTGACATGGGTCTCGGTACGCGTCTTCTTTGCGTGTGTCAGAGGCTACCTTTCCCAGTGGTCAGGGTTGCCCGCCTTGGGTGACTGCGGGTTGTGGGTATGTTGTGGTCTGAGCGAGAGTCTAATGATAAGTCATAAGTTTTTTTTTTAAAACAATAGAAATGTGGAACCTTGTAGCGGGGGATCATAGATGGGATCCTCAAACTTGGCGGTGTAGTATGGTTATGCTTGGTATCCCCGAGTCTCCATCTGGGCCTCAGGTACCCAGCGTGTTGCGGGTGGCCCTCTGTGCTTTAAAGGCCATAGGGGACAAGGTGGTGGCCCCGGAGGGTCGGAATGCTTGGTCTTTGGTCATGTCCCAGGTATGAGGGTGTTGTTGTCTTGGAGCTTGACCGGTGCAAACCGGATCTGTCGATAGTCCTAGCGCAAGCAGCACTGAGTCCATTTCTGCCGCCTCCGTTAGGCGGGTTGTTGCTCCCCCATGGGAGATGATTAGGCTTCTAGGGTATGCCCAGCGATATGGGATGGAGTGTTGAC
Organism: Pelobates fuscus; assembly: GCF_036172605.1. Classification (NCBI taxonomy): domain Eukaryota; kingdom Metazoa; phylum Chordata; class Amphibia; order Anura; family Pelobatidae; genus Pelobates; species Pelobates fuscus. The sequence continues at coordinate 190,199,468 of NC_086318.1, forward strand.
GAAGCTTGACCGTTAGTGGTTTGAGCCTGCTTCTCCACAGCACTGTGGGCCTGGACAGGTCCTGATAGAAGGATAGGGTAGCGTTTTCAAATGAGTGGGTTGCCTTGTTTCTCACGGCAGTCATGAGTGTTAACTGGGCTGCCCTTGTTCGAAGCTGCAAAATGACATCCCTTGGGGTGTCTGCTGGTGCTGTAGCGGCCCTCGGGATGCGGTAGGTCCCTTCTATCTCAGTTAACTTTGGTTGCTGCGGTGAGAGCAGGGAAGCGAGCAGTCTCCCGGCGTAGTGTGTCAGGTCGCCTGGGGCTACAGTTTCCGGGATACCCCGGATTTTTACATTTCTGCTCCTGTTCTGATCTTCTATGGCGTCTAGGCGGCCGGTGAGTTGGGCCTGAGCGCGCCGCAGCTCCATATTTTGGGCTTCTAATTGTGTGCACCGGGCAGAGAGATCTTTCGTCTCCCCTTCTGTTGTTTTAACGCGCCCCTCCACCGTTTGTATCTCTTCCCGCAGGGTGGCCACATCTGCGGCAAACATTTCGCGGAGGTGGCGTAGCAAGGCCTTGATGTCCCCCTTCGTGGAGGGCAGGTCATTATCTTCGTCGGAGGACGGGAGGTGTAAGCCCCCATAGCTCGGGAATACATCCAGTTCGTCCATCGCTTGATCCTCGGAGGAGGCCGAGGCCGCGTCGCCATGTTTTGTAGTAGGCGCAGCGTGGTTTGGGGCCTGTGCGGGTCGGAGGAGAAGATCCCCGATATCTCATGCCCCTGTTGGTCTCGGGGCCCCCTGGTGCTTTGACTTCTTCCCCATATCGCTATGACTCGGTAGAGGCTTAGGTAGGAGATTTTCGGGTGGGTAAATTGCTTTTTTCAGGCTTTTTTCTGCGGAGCTCTGCTTGCACACGTCTGCTCGTTATCGGGCAATCAGCTTTTAATGCATACACTTGGCACATCATGGCAATCACTTTTAGATGCATAAACCTGGCACATCATGGCAATCAGCTTTAGAGGCATACAATTGGCAGACCATGGCAAACCGTCTTAGATGCATACAATTGGCACACCATGGCAACCTGTTTTAAAAGCATACAATTTGCACACCATGGCAAACAGTCTTATATGCATAAAATTGGCACATGACAGCTTTAGAGACATACAATTGGCACACCATGGCAATCCACTTTAGATGCATACAATTGGCACATAGTGGCAATCAGCTTTAGAGGCATATAATTGCAACACCAGGGCAATAAGCTTCAGATACATAAAATTGGCATATTGTGGTAGTTTTAGAAGCATAATTTGGCATATCATGGCAGTTTTAGAGGCATAATTGTGGTATATCATGGCAGTTTTAGAGGCATAATTTGGGGTATTATGACATGAAATGTCGCGAACATAAAATTTTCGGTTCGCGAATGGCGAACGCAAATTTCTGCAAATGTTCGCGAACCGGGCGAACCGCCATAGACTTCAATAGGCAGGTGTATTTTAAAACCCACAAGTTGTTTCAAGAGACTAACACCTGGACTGTGGCATGCAAACTCCGATCCGCGGCTGCATCTTGCAGCCGCTTAGTAGATAACTCCCTAATTCCCACAGTATTAGGGAGTTATCTACTAAAAGGCTGAAAGACCTAAATTGGTCTTTCAGCCACATTTACTAATACTAAGTAAGGATTACTTAGTATTAGTAAATTCTGCCCCTACTCGCTATACCGCGAGTAGGGGCATGTCTAGTAAGCAGTGAGCAGCCAGTGGCTGCTCACTGTAAAAAAAACTCCACAAAAAAAACAACCTATTGGCTCCCACCCCTGTGCGACGGGTGGGGGCCATAAATTACAATGGGGGAGAGGACCTACTGCCCTCCCCCAGGCCCCCACCCTTGAGCGGTGGGTGGGGGCCATAAAGATAATGAGGGGGGGACCTACTGTCCTCCCCCCCCGGCCACCACCCCTGGGCGGCGGGTGGGGGCCATAAAGATAATGAGGGGGGACCTACTGTCCTCCCCCTGGCCCCCACCCCTCCGCGGTGGATGGGGGCCATAAATCACAATGGGGGGACCTAATGTCCTCCCCCCTGAGCGGTGGGTGGGGGCCCTAAATACTAAAAAGGGGGGGACCTAAGGTCCTCCCCCCTGGCCCCCACCCCTGAGCGGCGGTTGGGGGCGCTAAATACTAAAAAGGGGGGGACCTAAGGTCCTCCCCCCTGGCTCCCACCCCTGTGCGACGGGTGGGGGCCATAAATTACAATGGGGGAGAGGACCTACTGCCCTCCCCCAGGCCCCCACCCTTGAGCGGTGGGTGGGGGCCATAAAGATAATGAGGGGGGGACCTACTGTCCTCCCCCCCCGGCCACCACCCCTGGGCGGCGGGTGGGGGCCATAAAGATAATGAGGGGGGACCTACTGTCCTCCCCCTGGCCCCCACCCCTCCGCGGTGGATGGGGGCCATAAATCACAATGGGGGGACCTAATGTCCTCCCCCCTGAGCGGTGGGTGGGGGCCCTAAATACTAAAAAGGGGGGGACCTAAGGTCCTCCCCCCTGGCCCCCACCCCTGAGCGGCGGTTGGGGGCGCTAAATACTAAAAAGGGGGGGACCTAAGGTCCTCCCCCCTGGCCCCCACCCCTGAGCGGCGGGTGGGGGCCATAAATACTAAAAAGGGGGGGACCTAAGGTCCTCCCCCTGGCCCCCACCCCTGAGCGGCGGGTGGGGGCCCTAAATACTAAAAAGGGGGGGACCTAATGTCCTCCCCCCGGCCCCCACCCCTGAGCGGCGGGTGGGGGCCCTAAAAAATGTGTCCCCACCAGGTGACTAGGGGTCCCCAAACCCCTAGTCACCCCCTCCCCCCACCCCCCCAAAAAAAATTAACCCCCTACCTACCCCCCTCACCCTAAAAATAATGAGGGGGGGACCTTTAACTAAGTACCTGTAAAAAAAAAAAAAACAAAAAAAAACTTACCATTCGATGTTTTCTTTCTTCTAAAGCTTCTTTTTTCAGCCCCAAAAAAGGCCAAATAAAAAAACATAATAACCGCCGCAATAAAAAAAAAAATAATTATCCATATTCACCCGGCGAGGGCTCCGCGCAGACTGAGCTCTGCAGGGCGGTTGAAGGCTTATAAAGCCTTGCCCCGCCCTGCAATTAGGCTCAGAGCACTCTGATTGGTGGGTTTAAGCCATCCAATCAGAGTGCTCTGACAGGTAAATGAAGAGACTGACAGGTAAGTCTCTACATTTACCTGTCACAGCACTCTGATTGGTTGGTTTGAAATCCACCAATCAGAGTGCTCTGTGTCATTTTACACAGCGTGGGAAAGTTCTTTGGAATTTTCCCACGCTGTGTAATTTTACTCATAACACTCTGATTGGTGGATTAAGTAACCAATCAGAGAGTTATGAGTCAAATTACACAGCGTGGGAAAATGCGCGGAGCCCTCGCCGGGTGAACATGGATTATTTTTTTTGCGCTCGTTTTTTTTTTTCTTAATTGCGTTGGTTATTATGTTTTTTTATTTGGCCTTTTTTGGGGCTGAAAAAAGAAGATTTAGAAGAAAGAAAACATCGAATGGTACGTTCGTTAAAGGTCCCCCCTCATTATTTTTAGGGTGAGGTGGGTAGGTAGGGGGTTCATTTTTTTGGGGGGGGAGGGGGTGACTAGGGGTTTGGGGGCCAGGGTGGGGGCCAGGGGGATGGACCTTAGGTCCCCCCCCTTTTTAGTATTTAGGGCCCCTACCCGCCGCTCAGGGGTGGGGGCCAGGGGGGAGGGCCTTAGGTCCCCCCCTTTTTAGTATTTATGGCCCCCACCCGCCGCTCAGGGGTGGGGGCCAGGGGGGAGGACCTTAAGTCCCCCCTTAATAGTGTTTAGGGCCCCCACCCGCCGCTCAGGGGTGGGGGCCAGGGGGAGGACATTAGGTCCCCCCCTTATTAGTATTTAGGGCCCCCACCCGCTGCTCAGGAGTGGGGGCCGGGGGAGGACCTTAGGTCCCCCCTTTTTAGTATTTAGGGCCCCCACCCACCGCTCAGGGGTGGGGGCCGGGGGGAGGACATAAGTTCCCCCCCTTTTTAGTATTTAGGGCCCCCACCCGCCGCTCAGGGGTGGGGGCCAGGGGGAGGACAGTAGGTTCCCCCCCACATATCATTGAGTAAACTTTGACAACCCCCCCCGCGCACCCACCCCCGAGCGGCGGGAGGGGGGGTTGTCAAAGTTTACTCAATGATATGGAATAGGGGGCGGACCGAACATCGCATATGTTCGCCCACCGTGGCGAACGCGAACAAGCGATGTTCGCCGGGACTATTCGCCAGCGAACTGTTCGGGACATCTCTTATTATGACAGTTTTAGAGGCAGAAACTTGGCATATCATGGCAATCAGTTTTAGAGGCATACAACTGCTTACTCACAGACTCAGTCAGAATCAGAAGTGATGTATCCGCTCTTTCATCCAGGCACTTCATGTTGATTATCACAGTGGTGTAACTAATGTAGAGAGGACCCTGGTGCACGTATGTTTTCTGGACCCCCCTTTAATGCAAGTGTGACCAAAAGGTAGATCCCCATCTGTTGGAGAACTTCATCAATGCTATGCCATCTGGGGATCTACCATTTGCCCATCGTTACAGGGTTATATTTGTGAGCATTGTTTGAGCGTTTGTAAGCATGTTTTTGTTTAAAGTATATGTGTGCATGTATGGGTGTATTTGTATTTATTGTTGCCCTTAGAATGTAGTCGTGTACTTATGTGTAATGTTTGTGTCTGAATGAGGGGGTGTTTGTATGTAGTGTTGGACTTAAAATGCAGGTGTGTTTTTTGTGTGTAGTGTTGGTGTTTGAATGAAGGGGTGTATGTACCGTATTTTTCGCTCCATAAGACGCAAATTTTTCCACCTCAAAAGTGAGGGGAAATGTCTGTGCGTCTTATGGAGCGAATGTAAAGCTTTACTTACCTGTCTTGTAGCATGGCCCGGCAGCACAGCGTGCACTGCGGTACAGGAACTTCAATTTCAGGTTCCGGTTTCCGGCGGGACTGAAAGGAAGTGCGCACTCAGTGTGCGCACTTCCTTTCAGTCCCGACGGAAACCGGAACCTGAATTTGAAGTTCCTGTACCGCGGTGCGCGCTTTTTAGCCGGCCCACGCTACAAGACAGGTAAGTAATTAGGGGACACTATGGGACAAGGGGAGGGGGGACATACTATAGGACAAAGGGAGGGGGAGACACTATGGGACAAGGGGAGGGGGGACACACTATGGGACAAGGGGAGGGGGGACACAATGGGACAAGGGGAGGGGACACACAATGAGACAAGGGGAGGGGGGACACTATGGGACAAGGGGAGGGGGGACACTATGGGACAAGGGGAGGGGGGACACTATGGGAGGGAAAGTGCACTGTGGGACAAGGGGAGGGGGGAGAACACTATGGGATGAGGGGAGGGGGGAAACACTATGGGATGAGGGGAGGGGGGAACACTATGGGGTGAGAACACTATTGGAGGAGGGGAGAACACTATTGGACAAGGGGATGGGGGGTTAAAGAACACAATGGGACAGGGGAGGAGGGGTTAAAGAACACTATGGGACAGGGGAGGAGGGGTTGTAAATCACTATGGGACAGGGGAGGGGGGGTTAAAGATCATTATGGGACAGGAGAGGGGAGTGGGTGGTAAGGAACACTATGGGACAGGGGAGAAAAAAAAATATTCTGAACAAACTGTCTCATAGTAAGAAACACTATGGGACAGTTTGTTCAGAATATTTTTTTCTGGGTTTCCTCCTCTAAAAACTGTGCGTCTTATGGTGTGGTGCGTCTTATGGAGCGAAAAATACGGTAATTTGTGTTTTAATTCAGGGGTGTGTTTGTATGTAATGTTTGCACTTGATTGCAGTGTGTGTGTGTGTGTAGTGGATGCAATGTGTGTGTGTGTGTTGTGTGTATATAAAATATACATATACACAATGTGTGTTTGAATGTAAGCATGTTTTTGTATGGAGTATGTGCGTGAATGTTGGTGTTTGAATGCAGGTGTGCATTTGTGTGCAGTGTATACACTTCCACACACATACAGAGACACTCATGCAAATACACAGACACACAAATACACACACTGACACAGCAATACACACAGACATACACACAATGACAGCTAGTTTCCCACACACAGATACACAGACACTCATGTACACAGATACACACAATACACACAGACACACATGGACACACAAATACACACTGACACAAAATGACACACAGATACACATACATACAGAGACAGGAGGCGAGGTTGACAGTGTGAGAGGGAGTTTGTGTGCTGTGACCGTGTGAAGGGGCAGGGTGAAAAAGGGTTACAGTGGGTGGGCAGGGTGGAAAAGAGTTACAGTGTGGGGGGCATGGGTAGAAAGGGCTACAGTGGTGAAGAATGGGGAAAGAGGGCTATGGGGGGGCAGGGTGAGAAAGGGTTATAATCGGGGGCAGGGTTAGAAAGGGTTACAATGAGGGGGCAGGGTGAGAAATGGATACAATGGGGGGGCAGGGAGAGAAGGTGAAGGGTGAGAACGAATGGATTACAGTGTTGGGGGGCAGGCTGAGAAGGGGTTACAGTGTAGGGCCAGGGAGAAAAGGGGTTACAGTGTGGGGGGAGGGCAGGGAGAGGAGGAGTTACAGTGTGGGGACGAGGCAGGGTGAGAAGGGGTTACAGTGTGGGGAGGGGGGCAGGGTGAGAAGGGGTTACAGTGTGGGGAGGGGGCAGGCAGAGAAGGGATTACAGTGTGTGGGGAAGGGAGAGAAGGGGTTACAGTGTGGGGAGGGAGGGAGAGAAGAGGTTACAGAGTGTGTGGGTGGGGGCCAGGGTGTGGGGGGCTGTGTCCTATGATTATTAAATGGTGGTCCAGTGTCTCTCCCTCGTGGTCGGGTGGGTTAACTCTCTGGTCTGCAGCTTCCACAGGTGCAGAGCTGCAGACCGTATAATGGAAATCTTGCGAGCACCCAGAGTGTAATGCTTCTATCACACGGTCTGCAGCTCTCCTATATTACCCTATATTACCCTAGACACATTTTGATACTTTCCACTTTATAAGTATCCAGTTGATGTTCTCTGGATTATGGTAGACATTTATGAGATAAGTCACTTTGTACCTATCCATCCAATAAAGGAATCTTTCCCAATTATAATAGCATTGGTTGAGTTATGGTAGCACTTTGTTTTAAAACCTTCCCTTACCACTAGGTAGAACGTATTTTTTATGTGAGGCTTGTTTGTGTTTATTCTTACTTAGATTGATTATTTAGGCACAGATGTATTAATCACTATTTTGATATGGCTTATAATTAGACTTGTAATTCTCCCATCTTTAAGTCCCTTTAGAGAGGCTTTGCCTCTTTCTTTGTGCATATATTTACCAGGGTTAAGCCCTAGGGAAGAACTATCCTAGATTTGCAGGAGCAGATATATTTATTTATTTGTTTATTTAAAATATATATTTTTTTGGAAAAGAGCTAATTTACTAATTTACCTACTCTATGAGAAACACTAAATTTTACTATGAGAGAGTGCTCAATGCAAATGAAAAAGAGCAACATACTGTATAATTAATAGCTTTGAGGGTGCAATTTAGGACTTTTATACAACTGTTATAACACCTATTAGAACCTAGAGCATTTTGGTAAACTGAAGTGCTTTATGGATTTGGAGTGTTTCTTTAAAAAACAAGATGTGTGTGTGATGTCTGTAGGCACTATAACAATGTCATGTCATTGAGTCCTCTAGTGCTGTCCATAGTCCTCTGGTGCTGTTTTTGGATACAATTTTGTAACTATTTAGTAGTTTTAAATGCACTTTTAAAATATTTTTGTCAAAATAGTAGAACAGAGATAGGCAACCTTCGGCACTCCAGATGATGTGGACTACATCCCCCACAATGCTCTTACGCACATAATGCTGACAAAGCATCTTGGGAACAGTTGTCCAAAACATCTGGAGTGCCAATGGTTGCCTATGGCTGTAGTAGAATATCATGAATTATGTCATATATAGAAACTATATAACACATATCAAAATATCTTTCAATGATTTAAAAAGCTTTTCCTAAAATATTAGATCATTGCCTAAATAAAAGTTCCCTGGCCACCCATTGCCTGGGCTCTATTGGAGGTATGACTAAGGCAGAGATGACACAATTCTTATAACCATACCATTTCATACCAGCAATTGGCACTGTGATAGGTTGAAAATGGTCAACTGACACCCTCAGCAAATCAATGCTGCCTTCTGCTACCTGAGCTAATGCTTCCTTATTAACCTAAGCAGCCCAGAGGGATGAGCTGATTGGGGCTCTTATTTATCATAAATACATTAAAAATGACTTAAATCTGAATAAAAGGATATGGCGCAAGGGACTCCAGACATTAGAACAACTTAATTTAATTGAAACAGTTACAAAGCATACAGTGTCCCTTTAAGGTTGTTCAGTCATATTCGAGAGTCTTTGGATGTTTGCAGAAACCCCCCAAAGCTGACATTATTGCTTGGTCTGTAGTGTCCTGGTTTTGCAGCTGAAGGGAGATAAACTTAATTGTAGCTCTCCACCCCTGCACTGTTTCCATTTTTTCCATCTCCAGTTCCTGGAATGTATTCAAACAAGAGCTGTATTATGGTGCAAGAACGAGAGCAGAAAATAGAGGTCTTTGGATGTTCAAACCAGACGGTGGAATCTAAGAGCAATGACTGTAGGAAATGAAAAGATGACAGCAGAAGCTCCACCTTTTGTCAACATATGATTTGCCCAAAGGAAAAAGTACTTTATTCTTTGTCTTATTGTGTTGCAATTTCAATGACTTGAATAGTACATCAGGCATAAACATTTGCCACGCACCTATAACTAGTAACAGGGACAATAAAACATTAAGAATACAGGTTTAGTACAGGTAGTAATCTCAAGAAATGTTCTTGGTGCAGTGTCCCTATCCTTTTAAGCCTGCAATATAAAACTTTGCAGTTTTAAAAAAAAATTGCAATGTTTATATTACAGGGTTAAATACACCTCTAGTGGTTGTCAGCCTTGAAGAGGAGCATTGGATTGGATATCAGCAGAGAGAGACGTGCCTTCTCCATGTAGTTGCGGAAGGTGGATAGGTAAGCAGCACCAAGGGAGCCTAGTAAGTAAACCTATATTATTTAAATCTATATTTTTTATTTTAAAGCCTGGGGGAGCGGGGGGAGAGGTCCTGCGTAGGAGTAGGGACAAGAACACTATAGCATTCAGTGTTCTTTTAACAACTTGGAAAATGTTGTGCTTGTTACACTTCTAAACAAGCTCTTTTTCAGACACAGAGCATTTAGATCCTTATAACTACATTTTTCATACAGGTGATCGTTATCTTCATAGTTGGCTTCCAAGGTTTGGCTTGGGTCCTGTCTGCTAGTGATAAATTTCCTGAATCAAAAATATGTGTGGTCTCTGCAACTGGTTGTCCAACAGAGTTTTAATCGTTATTCCACATTATCGAGTCTTTGCTGGACATATCTAATGTGAAACCATCTTTTATAAAATATATAGTTTGCAAGCTAAAGGAATGCAAATTATTTTAGTCCCAGAAATGCTAAGGTACAGTTTCTCAAATGTATAAAAAAAAGGAAACAGTCATATTTACCTGTCATTTCTAATAAGCTTGATTAATTATGTTAATTCAGTTCTTTCCACTTTTTTTCAATGTTTATTTTTACATAAATTCAATGTAGTTTCCATTTTTAACTGTATTATCAATTACCCTTACAGTGCCACATTGTCTGAAATTCAACATTTGTAATAAATTTTTATTGAAACATTTTCCTTTTTCACAATAAAAGACAATTATGTTGGGTCTTAAGAGATTCAATTCATGTACAGTGTTACAAACAAATAAATATTTGAATAAATTATTACACATTATTTGACATTGTACAGAAAGATAGTGTCACAATGATCCCATAGGAACCAGCATAAATAACAAAAATAAAATAAATAAAAAAAAAAAAACCATCACCAAATTTTGGAGCAGATAATTTAGAGCATATAGTCATTTATTTAGATCCACATCTATTTTATATTCTATTTGATTTATCCCTTAGTAAGGCCAACAAATACTTCACAATAAAATACAAATATAATAAACTATCTAGCTAGAAGAGTGTCCAAATAAGCCCTTGTATTTTTTTAACCAATCTTTGTACCATTGTTGCTTCTTCGACATAAAAGTCGAATTGTTGATCAGCTCATATTCCATTGACATTTGGAACATGATCTGATCAATCAATAGTTGCTTGTCAAACGGCTTTGATGATTTCCAATGTCGCGCAATAATGATTTTAACAGCGACTAGGCAATGAATGGCAAAACAAACATCCTTCTGGGAATTGAAAGTCAGGTTTAAATGTAAGAGGGCCGCAGCGGCATTCTCCTCAATTCTATTTGTCGTCATGGCTGTAAAAATATTAAACGCCCATAACCATAAATATTTAACCGCAGGACAGGTCCACCATATATGTGTATAAGTACCTGGCTGACTTCCACATCTCCAACACGTTGGATCAGTAGAATCATATATTCTGGCCAGTCTGGCTGGAGTATAGTACCATCTATATAAAACTTTAAAATGGCACTCAGACAGGTTAAGGCAGTGTATATATTTATTTACCATAGTTAGAGAGGAGTTCCACTCCTCTACAGAAATCTGCAAATCTAATTCTAGTTCCCACCTTTTAATCAATCTGTGAGGGGATTCTTTAAGCAGCTCCAACAAGGACGCTGCCACAGACGAAATCTTTCTAATGGCTTGGCTTCGAAAAATAAATTCCAATTTCTTTGCAAATATATTAGATGATTTAATAACATTTTTGTGGATGAAATTTTTTAAGCGAAGATAAGTAAAGATTTCTCCGCCTGGAATATGACGAGTATCTATAATGCTTTGGAAAGGTACGATCTTATCTCCCTGCATAATGTCTGCAATCCTCAGTTTGTCAACATTATTCCAGTGCTTTAACGAGAAATCTTCTATCAGTATTTCCAATATGTCAAGCGTACATGTTTTCGGTATGGAATTATTTATGCTTAGTTTTTTCTTAATGTTTAGCCATTCTCCCAGCATCTGGGATAATATCAACGAGCTAGTTAGAGGAGAGTTTTTAAGGGAAGTCTTTGTAGTTGTCCACAAAGAATGTTGTAATTTATCCAAATGAGCCACTTTGGATTCTATAATATACCAGGGCTCAGAAACCTGTTTAGGATCCTGGAGAAGATAAATATGCCTGATAATATTCGCTTGGTAACTATATACAATGCTAGGGAAATTTAGACCGCCATTGCTCAACTTTTTAGTTAGGATCTTTTGAGTAATTCTGGGTTTTTTATAGTTCCAGATAAAATTGTTAAAACTAGATTGAATCATTGCCAACCAGGGTACAGGGACTTTAAGTGGTATCATGGAGAACAAATATAGCCATTTAGGTAAAATGTATGAGTTTATAATATTGATTTTACCCTGCCATGAAGTTTCTAAATTTCTCCATTTTTTAAGTTTAAGATTCATGTTGCGAATGAAAATCAAAATATTCCTCTCCATTATTACGGCTGGGTTAGCAGTTATAACTAGTCCCAAATAGTTTATTTCTGAATCTGTCCATATAAATTTGTAAGTGTTGGCTAAGGTAGTGACTTGTTCACTGCTCATATTCATGAACATTACTGTGGATTTATTAATATTTAATTTAAAATTTGAAATAATGGAATATCTGTCAATTTCAGACATTAAGTATTTCAGAGACGACTCTGGAGCGGAGAGCGTAAGTAACGCATCATCCGCATAGAGAGATATTTTGACATCCAGAGTATCCATTTGAACACCTCTAATTCGTGGATTGTTCCTGATATTAATAGCCAAAGGCTCAATGGACAAAATATACAACAAGGGGGAGAGTGGGCACCCTTGTCGCGTACCATTTTTAAGAGCAAACCACCCTGCAGTAATGTTGGGGCCCACAGTGCGTGCAGAAGGAGCAGAATACAAAGCCATTATGGCATTGTGTATCCAACCTGTAAGCCCGAAAGCAGTAAGAACTTCAGCTAAGTAACCCCACCCGACCCTGTCAAATGCTTTTTCAGCATCTAAAGACAGGGCCAGGAGGGGCAACTGATCTCTATTGGCCAAATCTACAATATCTATTATTCTCCTAGTATTACTGGATGCTAACCTACCCGGTACAAACCCAATCTGGTCCGGATGGATCAGGGTCGTAATTATAGACTTGATTCTCTCCGCGATTATAGCCGCGTATAGCTTCATGTCTACATTAATTAACGCTATAGGTCTGTAATTGCTGGGATCGGTACTACTTTTATTTTGTTTTAATATAGGAATGATATTTGCTTGTAGTAGTTCGGTTGGAAAAGACTCGTTTATGGCTATTTGATTGAACATATCCGTTAGAGGTTTAATCAATAGAAACTGCATATGTTTATAATATAAATTTGTAAAGCCATCCGGACCCGGAGTTTTATTTATGGGTAATCTATTTATTTGGAACTGAACTTCGTCCTACGAAATGGTTTTATTTAAGTTTAATAAATCCTGATACGTAACTTTTGGTATTTGCGTGTCAAGTAAATACTTTTTAATATCATTAACCTTAGGGGACAGTTTTAAATTATACAAATCCTCATAAAATTGGTTAAATCTTTCCCCTATTGAGGAAGGGGTCGAATAAACCTTTTGACCGTCTGTCAGTTGTTCGACTCTATTTTTTGCGTTGAAATTTTGTAATCGTTTGGACAGATTTTTATTAGCTCTATTCCCCGTATAGTAATTATTTAGTTTTAATTTATGAATATTTGTTATGATTTTCTGTTCAACCTTTAGATTTATTTGTTTTTGTAACCCTTTTAACTTTGTGTTTATTTCTGCAGAGGGATTCTGTTTATTAAGTTTCGATAAATTATAAAACTCAATATACAAATCACTTAAGGTCTTTCCAGTATTGATCTTCATAATGTGGGCTAATTTAATTAAATATCCGCGCATAACTGATTTATGTGTACACCAATTGTTTGCTGGAGATGTATCGGAGGAGCTGTTCTCCTGCCAAAAATATTTTAATAATTGGGTTAGTTCCTCCTTGTTCTTTGGATCATTAATAAGAGCATCATTCAGTCTCCAAGTATTTCGGACTGGGGGAGATTTATTTCTGAGCTCCATTAATATAAAACTATGATCTGACCAAATACTGTCTTTAATTTCACTTGTGTTGCATAAAGAAATCGAATTTGCATCCAATAGACAAAAATCAATCCTAGAATATGATCCATGTACACAAGATTGATGAGAGTAATCTTTGTCGGTTGGATGCAATATTCTCCATATATCATGCAGGTTGTATTGTTTGCAGATAGTATGGAGTTTTTTAGCCTGCTTAATAGTTCTTTTATCAGTTAGAGTGCCAAATGTATACAACTTATCCATTTTAGGGTCACTGACACAGTTAAAGTCCCCAGCTATAATTAGATGGCCTTTGTGCACTTTATCAACTTGACTCATTATAGACAAAAATTTAGCCATAGGATCTACATTCGGCAGATACACATTGACTAAAGTATAAACCGTATTATCAATGGCACAGACAATAATTATAAATCTAGCTTCTGTATCCAATTCAATATACTTAATTTCAACATTGAGATTACTATTAAAGATAACTGCAACCCCTCTTTTTTTGTTATTCGTTAATGAAGCATGAACAATGGTGGGAAACTTGTCCCCTCCCCATTTCTGGGTACGATCCTTTAACCAATGAGTTTCTTGTATAAATGCCAGTTGTATATTATGTTCAGCTAACGAGGCATACAATCTTCTCCTCTTTCTATTTGTATTTAAGCCTTGTGCATTTAACGACATAAACTTAATCATATTTTTCATGTGGAGTTTTCAAAAGTATTTGATGTGCTTGGACCCCACGTCTAAAGTCAAAGAATTGGACAGCTACCATCATCAAGAGTTTCTCCAAAATATCATATGCTCCAAAATAAAAACAAAAAAAACAAATCAAATACAAAAATATACCACCCATAATAAAACAGAATTGGATCAAAATTGATCCAATAGCCACAGACAACATATAACGAATATAGAAGAACCTAGTTCCCTAGTTCTTCCCGTTTCCTCCTTGTCCCTCTTTTCTCTCTTGCACTGTGAATTTCAGATGGTACTAGAAATTGACAGAAACAATGTAGTATCACTACACCAAGAGGGGCAACCTCCCAGAGAAGACTAACAACAGCCTCTTAGAGTCTTACGTCCACTATTTCCATTTAAGTCGGGGAAAGCAGGATACCCTTAAACTGGTCCCACCTAACGTATTCTGTGTGTATTAGTGTCAATACAGTTAACCAGACAGGGTCATTATATAAATGCAAAGAGGGGAAAAATTTGATATGCCTATCAATTATCTGTATACAGAGAAAGAACTGAGGGTATGATTGGGTCTGGTATGATTTCCAACAACAAGGGCATAGGCCATAGGAGATAAAGTTTACCCGTGCCATTTATCGGATTCTACTGTGGGGCTAGTTAATTCAGATAAGCCCCCTATGACCAGCGCTTATACCTCCCAATATATATCACCATTAGGTAGTCGTGCCATGATTTCTCAACTTCATATTCTATTCGGTGCTTACCCATCTACCCCCACATCTTAATAGAGTAAAATAGCAATGGGTATAAATTACATGCTTCAAAAAAAAAGTCTTATTTTACCTTAATTCGTGTATCCCCGCCAGCATTGACATTTTAAAGAATGGAATTATCATACAAATATAGTACCATTGTGCCCATGCAGATTATTTGTGCACATTTATATGAGTGTGCATAGCAGATTTCTATCTAATCTATCCCCGCGAACATCCTTCCATATTTGTTTCCGAATAGTGATAAATTTAAACTTTGACAAATTAACATTCTTTTCCCTTTACCCATTTTCATATTTACACACAGTGTTGTCTTGTGGTAGTAAAACAAAATTCAATGACTATAACAATTGTTTATATTATAGAATACCGTGTCTAAATATCTATAGGCCATAGCAGTTTAATTTGCGAATGGCTTATAGAGTTGCTAATGTATATCAACTTGCCTATACCAATATACCGTGACATCTTAAGTTTATCTGTGAGTTTACAGTTTCTAATGTGAATCTGCATTAGCAGAGTAATTATTAATCTGCACATACAGAGAAATAATGAAAAGTGAATAGTGAATCTATATTAAATCAAACATTTAAATCATTCTTTTCTTCTCATCTAGTGAATCGTCTTAAACAAGTAAAATCCCAATCACCTTATCATCCCCCCTGTTTATAGCTATTGAGTAACCATGGCTAATTGTGATAGCTATGTAATCTGATCCCCTATGGGGCCGTCAGCCTAGACGTTCTAATAATAGTGAGTATAGGTAAGTTAACGTATCATACAGTATTATCCAATGGTAGTAAAACAGACTACCGTAAGTATATCACTTATAATATATATAGGCTGTTGTATTCGAGGAGTGGGACATTATCCGTATTGTAGTACCATTGAGCAATTGTTTAAGGGAGTTTTTTCTTTTTTTTTTTTCTCTTTCTTTCTGCTTTCTCCCTGAATAATAATCACTCTCCTAGTTTCTTTTTTTTTTTTTCTTGTTGCCCTTATCCCCTCTCCCCCCCCTTCCCCAGCGTAACACTTCATTTCTCCCCATATGCGTTGTATTCTTAACCACTTAATGGTGCTGCTGCATTCATTTCTTGCCCTTAAGCCATTCAACCAAGTCCATATTGGTATCAAAAGTCTCTCTTTTGTCTTCATATGTCAGCGAAAGTTTCAAGGGGTGTAGCCACCTGTATCTTATATTGTGAGATCTAAGTATTTGGGTTGCAGAACTAAATGTTTTCCTTTTCTGTCTGGTTTCATAGGAGAGATCCCGAAACACCTGTACATTTTGATAACAGCCAGAATTGATTTGATTTGTTCGAGCTGACCGCAGAATAGATTCCTTAAATTCATATGAAACAAAACAGGCAATGATGTCCCGTGGAAGATTTTTCTGAATTGATTGGGGTTTAGATAATCTATGGCAACTATCTATTAATTGGTCGTGTGGATCAAACACAATACCCAAAACTTCTACGAAATCCAGCAAGGTTTTTTTTAGATCTTCTTGTGAGTCTTTCTCAGGTATATTCCTGAAACGTAGGTTTTTACGCCGACTGCGATCTTCCAAGTCAATTATTTTGAGTTCTAATGCCGAAATCTTGATTTGGGCATTCGTAGTTTCTTGCATAAGACTTTTAACTTGAAAATCCATTGCTTTGAATTGATCCTCTATTCTGTGCATATTAGCAGCAAGAGCATTTATTTCTTGTTTAATTTCTGTTTTAATTGCTGCTGCAGTTGTAGCTAATTCGATCTTTATTTCATCCAAGTTCGCTCTGAGGGTAGTTTGTAATATAGTAAGTGTAACTTGATCTGTTTCAACTGATTTTCTGCCTTCAGCCTCGGGAATATCAAGGCTAGTGTCTGTATCATTCACTGTCAATTTAGGCTTTTTATTCTGTTGCGGCGAAAAATAAGTGCTCATTGATTTGTCTTGAGAAAGATCTTTTTTATCTTTTCTTGATGAGATCTTAGTGTCATTAGGTTTTCTTGAAGCCATATTGAAGAAAAATAAATCCGGGTTAAGGTTGCACACCAGTAAATATGGTTGCTCTTTAATTATGATTGTATAGACAAACTTAGCGTTGCACTTGAAATTACACAGTGGTATACAATTACCCCGTTTGTATATACGTTGGCACACAAAAATATGTATGTAAAAAATGTGTAAAAAAATATGAATATGCCCCTCACACTCAGATATATGAAATAATTTGGCTGACTTTGGTGGGGTTTAGTTGTACACTAATACACTAATAGTGTGCATTCCCATTCAGGATGTATGAGTAGACAAATAGAGAAATAGAGAAAAATATAAATCCTTGGTCAGAGGAGCAGCGTTTGCCACGTGGGAAGCGGCCACCGCAACCTTGTGAGGGCATATAGGGAGAGTGTTTCCTCCGGTAGATTACCTTTATCTTTTAGTTAAAAAAGGGAGCGGATAGTTCTCTGTCAAGGCTGGAGACAGGGGGGAATCAGGCAGAGTTTATTCCCCGTCGGCAAACCGTAATGACTCCTCAAAGCTGCAGCGGGAGCACGGACGGCTCATCTCGGAACGGCCGCATCGGCACCCGCCATCCCTGGTGGCTGCCCCTCCTCCTCCGTCACAACGACGCCGCACGCAAAGCACGTCAGCACGTCATAACGAGCCTTCAAGAAGAACCTCTCTGAAATTCAACATTAATGTCTGCACATACTATTTATAAAATATGCTTTCCACATTTTCCATATACGTTTTGTACTCTTAAATTTGTGAGAATTTATTGCAGCCTTTCCAGTATGTGTAATTTCATTTTTCAACAGACCACAGCCCCTCGTTTTACATTTTGAAATGTCCACAGGAATCAACCCACATAAAATAGAAAACATGATGAATAAAAGTTTAATGGACACAAAAATTATAGTATTTGCCATGCCTTGGACACAGATTTTATTTTATTTTAAAGGGACACTAGTCACCAGAACCACAACATCTTAATGCAGGCTTAGTAGTGTGAACACTGCCTTTTCTGAGTCTTTACACTGTCACTTGGAGAGCCACTATAGGGACTTTCTAGGTAACATCCTGCTATCTTTGCAGGGCCTACATTTAGTATTTTCACAATTTGCATGGAGATGCTGAACACTCCCTATAAGGATGCTTTCATTTAATGTATCTCTATGAAAATATGTTTATCTGAACAGCGTGGTGATTTGCTGCAAATGCACACTAGCCTCTTGATGCTTCACTAGGGTCTCAGCCAGCGAGCAGAGATGGCCGCGGTGAGACCAGCATGGTAAGGGTAAGTAAAAACTACCTTTTTAAATTTCATCCAGGTGCCCTTTAACCCCATAGTGACCAGACCGTTTTTCAATTTAATTACCATTAAAGGGACACTCCAGGCACCCAGACCACTTCTGCCCATTGGAGTGGTCTGGGTGCCAACTCCCACTACCCTTAACCCTGCAAGTGTAATTATTGCATTTTTTATAAACTGCAATAATTACCTTGCAGGGTTAACTCCTCCTCTAGTGGCTGTCCACTAGAGGGCACTTCCATGTCTATAACACAGGTCCTCCAGCGTCGCTCAATTCCCCATAGGAAAGCATTGAAAAGCATGCTCAAAAGCATCCCCATAGGAGAGCATTGCTGCGCATGCGCATTAGGTCTCCCCGGCTGGCGGGCAGAATCAGTCTCGCCCACCGGCTGATGTAAGGAAGGGGAGGAGCAGCGGCGACCCGAAACCACAGCCGAGGGACTTCGGCGGGGGTCTCAGGTAAGTGACTGAAGGGGTTTTCACCCCTTCAGCAAACGGGGATGGGTGGTGGTAGGGAGAGGGGACCTGCAGTGCCAGGAAAATGGATTGTTTTCCTGGCACTGGAGTGTCCCTTTAAGGACCAGAGCTCTTGTTACATTTCTGCAGTGTTTCTGTTTAGCTGTAATTTTCCTTTTACTCATTTAAAAGGAAATGCGCACACATATTATGTATGTTTTTTTCTCGCCGTTAAATGGCCTTTCTAAAGATATTATTATTTTCATCATATCATATAATGTACTATAAAGAAATGATAAAATATGATAAAAAACAAAACAAAAAAAACAACAACTTTTTCTAACTTTGACCCCCAAAATCTGTTACTCTACAACCGCCAAAAAACACCCAGGCTAAATAGTTTCAAAATGTTGTCCTGAGATAAGAAATACCAAATGTTAACATGCTCTTAGCTTTTTTAAAAAAAGTTATAGGGCAATAAGTACAAGTAGCACTTTGCTATTTCCAAACCATTTCCCCCTCCCCCCCCCCCCCCCAAATTAATGTGTGACATTGTACCACTGATATCTGTCAGGAATCCCTGAATAACCCTTCACATGTATATATTTTTTAAAAGAAGACAACCTAAGGTATTAAACTTGGGGTATATTGACTCTTTTCATGCACCAATCAATGCCAAATAAAAAAATTTAAAAAATTGGGGATTTTTTTGACACACATAGCAATTTAAGAATACATGTACTGAGAACTTTAAGGGTTACTGCCAAAAAAACTCCCCAATATGTGTTTAGCAACATCTCCTGAGTATAGTGATACCACCATGTATAGGTGTGTCGGGTTCTCTGGGGGCTAAAATACCTTATTTGGAGGGTGCGCATTCCAGTTTTACAACTTGGAATTTTCACAGCTGGTCATCATGCACCCATGGCATGTCCCCCGACCGCGATCTGCAGCGGGAAAATGCCACGGCTCCATGTGTCAGCCGATTTTAAAAAAGGGTGACACATGGTAAATGCCGTTCGCAGTGACAGCCTGTCACTGCGATCGGAGGCTGCAGACCGCGGTCACTGGGCACAGTTTTACAACTTGGAATTTTCACAGCTGGTCATCATGCACCCATGGCATGCTCCCCCAACCGCGATCTGCAGCGGGGTAATGCCGCCCGGGCGTTCTATGCCGCCCTGCGGCGTTTAGAGCCAGTCCATGAAGGACAGCATAGAATGCCCTGCGGTCTTAAGGGGTTAAAAAATATTAAAATAAAATATATAAAAAATATAATAATAATATTAAAAAGATGCTCCCCTCTCAAACCCCGCAACACTCAATACCAATCCTAGCTTACAAAGTATCTCTCACACGTCTCACATTGAATCCCACATGCACTTCCCCCATCAGCGGCATACATACCGTGGTTGCAGGTGTCGCAGCTGCGACCGGCCCCGTCACTCCAGGGGGCCTGGCCGCCCTGCGAACCCCTGTGACCGGGTGCCAGCTGCCACATTTTGCAGCCCCCCGGCCCGTGCGGCAAAACGCCGGGGCCGCATGTTAAGGGGTCCATTGGGTGGCCCATGCTGTCAGGGCCCCCCGATGGATATTGATTGTTAGGGGGCCCGGTCTGCGCTGGGCGCTTCAACAGCACGACCGGGCCCCCTGTGATGACATCACTGCTGGCAGGAAGTGATTCCCCGGTCCCCGCGGGAGGAAGGAGGAGGAGGGAGTTAGAGTGGGAACTCTGACTCCCATCAGGCTGAGCCCCCACTGGACCCCTGGGAAAGTAACAAAAGGTAGGAAGAATTTTGTATATGTGTGTGTGTCTCTGTATATGTGTATGTATGTGTGTGTCTCTGTTTTTTGTGTGTGTGTGTCTCTGTATGTGTCTGTGTCTCTGTATGTGTGTGTGTCTGTGTCTCTGTATCTGTGTGTGTCTGTATGTGTATGTCTGTGTCTCTGTATGTGTGTGTGTCTCTGTATGTGTGTGTGTGTGTGTGTGTGTCTCTGTATGTGTGTGTGTCTGTGTCTCTGTATGTGTGTGTTTCTGTATGTGTATGTCTGTGTCTCTGTATGTGTGTGTGTCTCTGTGTGTGTGTGTCTCTGTATGTGTGTGTGTCTCTGTATGTATCTGTGTCTCTGTATGTGTGTGTCTGTGTCTCTATCTGTGTGTGTGTCTCTGTGTGTGTGTGTATGTATGTGTCTGTATGTATGTGTGTGTCTGTCGGGGCGTGTCTGTCTGTGTGTATGTGTTTGTGTCTATGTATGTGTTGGGGGCCCATGGATCGGGGGAGAGAGGGGAGGGAAGGGGAGAGAGGCGAGGGGGCCCAAAGAGCAGTTTCGCACCGGGGCCCCATGGATTGTGTGTACGCCACTGGCCCCCACACACACTGCACCCCTCACACACACTGCATCCCTTACACACACACTGCACCCCTTACACACACACACACTGCTTCCCCCTACACACACTGCACCAGTGTTAATTTTGGTGACTACCAATTTTAGTTAAATTTTAGTCAACTAAACGTTTTGAGATTTAGTCGACTAAAACAATTCAGATGACTAAAATACAACTAAAACAAAAATGTCAATTTAGTTAAAGACTATGACTAAAACTAAATTGAAAACTATCACTGCACTGCACCCCTTACAATCACACACTGCACCCCCTACACACTGCACCCTTCACAATCACACACACGTTACCCCTCATACACACACTGCACCCCTCACACTGCACCCCTCACAATCAGACACACACACAAACACACACACCTTGCACCACTCACACACAGCCTGCTCCCCTCACTATCACACTGCACCCCTCACAATCACATACTTACTTCACCCCACACACTGCACCCCTTACAATCACATACACACTGCACCCCTCACACACACACACACTGCACCCATACACACCCATACTCCCCTCACACCCATACACAAAATGCACCCCTCACAATCACACATCGCACCCCCTACACACTGCACCCCTCACAATCAGACATACGCACTGCACCTCTCACACACACCCTGCACTTCTCACACACACACAAACACACACACTAACCCCCCCACACACACACCGCACCCCTCACACACACCCTGCACCCCTTACACAAACTCTGCATCTCTCACACACACTGCACCTCTCACACATACATTGCACTCCTCACACATACATTGCATCCCTTAAACATACACATTGCACCCCTCACAACACAACAGCTCCTAATCCCCCACTACTGCCCATGTCTCCTTCTACAGGTCCTGTACCGGAAGACCCCAGGTAAGTTTTCAAACTGTTCTTAAACAGAGAATCCAGAGGATCTTTATTTCTTCTTTTATTTGTGTGACTTTTTTAATGTGCCAACTGTCTAACAAGCACTAGCTAGCAGCTACATAATTAACCCTTGTGGTATAGATGTTTTTTTTGTTTTGTTTTTTACTATTTGGCTGCTAGTGCACTGCTTAAAATTATCATTAATTTGCATGAAAACAAGTGAACAATAATGTGTGTGTCCTGTCGGGTGCATCTGATCCCAAATGTTGCTCTGTGAACTTTTCAAATCCTATACTTTGTATAAGATTCGGATGTGAACGATTTCATTTTAACTGAATGCATCTAAGCTATTGCTGTAGATTCGCTAGAGGAGACTACATTTCAACCATATTTGGCTTTAGTAGATATTAGAATAGCCAATGCGGTAGGAATGTGATTATTTTCACTGTACTTTGTCCATCCAGACAAATATCGTGTGAATAACCTCGTAACTGTCAGTTTTCAAATGGCTGAAGGATCCTGTGATATACTAAGGAAGGGATTATTTTTTTCTAATTTTTTTACGTGTACTTAATTTAAAAAAAAAATTCCTTTCAATATGTGATGAAAGGATTATTATATTAAAATAATTTTGAGGTGACAGCTGTCATTTAGGTAGAGAAAACAGTAGATTATAAATTAAAGCAATTTTTTTGACCAATCCTAATTCCTTATATTATACCAAGATTCTACAAATTCCTCATATTACACTGTCAACTGATTGTGGCTGATATGGAGGATAATCATTGTGCAAATGTTAAACAGACAAGTCAGAAATCACAATTGTAAAACTAATATGTGGAAAATATACAGTGAAATAAGACATCCTAATAAAATAAAGAACGTTAAATTCCACAGTGGCTATTAATGTATATCTGATACCCCGGCGGTAACTGTCAATTAACTTCTCAGTGGATATAAATGGGAAATGAAGAGTAATTGTGTTGCTTTCAAATTGTTACAATAGAGAGTAATTGCACTCATTCTGAGAGATAGTAAAAGCTGGGCTTATAAAAAGATCACTCACCTTCATTTATTATTGGAAACGTATGTGCTGGCCAAGTAACTGTATGAGAAGGAGTGTTCGGCTTTTGAACTTTGATCTGGAAAATAATTTATAATAGCCACAATCAGCCCATGGATTAAACCTGATGGTACAGTTTTAACAAACTTATCCTAATTTGTTTATTATACTAAATTATTTCCCAGCTGGATGTGTACTCATCATTAAATTGGTGACATCACTCTGCATTTAACCTTTTTCTCCATTCACTTGTATTCTCAGTGTGTATTGAGGTTTTGTTTAAAATAGGATGTTTGTCTCTTAAAGGGATATTTCCCACACAGAAATTCAGAGTGTGTCCTCTTTTTCATTTTATAAAAAGTGCAGATTTCAAGAAAAATTGGCACTTTTATAAATTAACATTTTTACACCCCCTGGCTGTCAATCAGACAACCATCCTGTTACTTCCTCGTTGGTGAGCTCAGTGGTGTTAAACTCAAGAGGCAGCAATTGCCCAGAGAGCATCTGCAAATACTTCTCATTGAGCCACATTGTGATTGGATGATAACAGAATGTTGAAATAGAATGAGGAGTGGGGCTTGCAGCAGTGGCGTACTAAGGGGGGGGGATGGACGGGGCGGTCCGCCCCGGGTGCCACTGGGTACTGGGGTGCCATGACCCTGGTCTGGGAGCTAGAGGGGACTATGTGAGCTGTACGGCCGCACAGTGCCCCATGGTCAGGCCCGGACTGGCCATCGGGCACACCGAGCAAATGCCCGGTGGGCCGCGGTGGCCGTGGGGCCAAGGCCGGCAGGGGAGGTCCCAGGATCTCCCCTGCCAGTCTATGCAGGGCCGGCACTATCCGAGCGCCGGCCCGCTGTGTGCCATGAAGGGCCGGTGGGGAGATCAAAGATCTCCCTCACCGGCCCACTTTAATAGACCTGCGGCTGGGGAGGGAGAGGACCCGGCGGAGCTCTATCTTGCAGCTCCGCCGGGTTCTTCTCGCGAGATCCAGATCGTTGCCATGGCAACGACCGGATCTCGTGAGAGTGAACTCTAGCCCGCAGGCTAGAGTTCACTCACCCACTGGACCACCAGGGATGGATGGCAGAGTGCCGGTTCCCCCCCCCCCCACCTCTCCATGGTACCACCATGCCGGTCCCCCCCTCCCAAGGTAAAGGTAAGAAGGGAGGGGGGGACATAATGCCTTATTATTAGTTTTTTTTTTTTTACTACCCCCAAGCCCCAACACAAAATCCCTTTTAACATGCACACACAGCACACACACACATCACACACAGCACTCTCACACACAGCACACACACATCACACACAGCACACACAGCACTCTCACACACAGCACACACAACACTCACACACAGCACTCTCACACACAGCACACACAACACTCACACACAACACTCACACACAGCACTCTCACACACAGCACTCTCACACACAGCACTCTCACACACAGCACTCACACACAGCACACACATCACACACAGCACTCTCACACACATCACACACAGCACTCGCACACACAGCACTCGCACACAGCACTCGCACACAGCACTCGCACACAGCACTCGCACACAGCACTCTCACACACATCACACACAGCACACACAGACAGCACTCTCACACACAGCACTCGCACACACAGCCCTCTCACACACATCACACACAGCACTCGCACACACAGCACTCGCACACAGCACTCGCACACAGCACTCACACACAGCACTCACACACAGCACTCTCACACACATCACACACAGCACTCTCACACACAGCACACACAGACAGCACTCTCACACACAGCACTCTCACACACAGCACTCTCACACACAGCACTCTCACACACAGCACTCTCACACACAGCACACACACACCTCACACATAGCACACACAGCACTCTCACACACAGCCCTCTCACACACAGCACACACAGCACTCACACACAGCACTCTCACACATCACACACAGCACTCTCACACACAGCACCACTCAAACACAGTATCCATCACACACACATACTGCACCCTTCACATACACACTACACCGCTCACAGACACCCACTGCACCCCTCACACATACACACAGATCCCCAACATACACACACACACAATACCTCCAAACATATTTATATTTTATATATATATATATATATATATATACAGCACTCACACACAGCACTCGCACACACAGCACTCTCACACACATCACACACAGCACTCACACACATCACACACAGCACTCTCACACTCAGCACTCACACAAATCACACACAGCACCCTCACACACAAATCACACACCCAGCACCCTTAAACACATCACACACAGCACCCTCACACACATCACCCTCACACACAGCACACACAGCACCACTCAAACACAGCATCCATCACACACACATACTGCACTCTTCACATACACACTACACCCCCTGCACCCCTCACACATACACACAGAACCCCAACACACACACACACACAATACTTCCAAACATATTTATATTATATATATATATATATATATATATATATATATACACAGAACAAATTGAGAGCACTCAATGGATTTGGTAAATCAAAAACAAATATATTAAATAACACGCATATAAATCAACGTTTCGACCGTCTAGCGGTCTTTATCAAAGATAAAGACTGCTAGACGGTCGAAACGTTGATTTATATGCGTGTTATTTAATATATATATTTTTTTATTTACCAAATCCATTGAGTGCTCTCAATTTGTTCTGTTTATATTACTGCTCAGAGAAGCACCTGGTAGTTGCTATTAAAATTATTTTTGTTTGGGATGAGTGCCAGAAATTGTTGTGTTTATATATATATATATATATATATATATATATATATATATATATATATATATATATATATATATATACACACACACACACTACAGCACCCCTCACACACATACTGCACCCCTAAACACATTACATTCCAGACACACACTAGATCCCTTACCCAAATCTGGATCATATACACACACTAGATCCCTATATACACTCTGATTCCGTTATATACACACACTAGACTCCTGTATACACACACACACTACATTCCTAACATACACACTCTGGATCCCTTATACATACACTAGATTAATTGTAAACAAACACATGCTACACCCCTAAACACACACTCTCTACAACCCCTACAAACACTACATCACCTATATATACACACACACACACACACTATAGCCTGTATGCACACACTTACTACATCCCCTATACACACACATTCTCTACAGCCCCTAGCCACATATGCATTACATTACACCACAAACACAACACGACTAAAACCGACCTTATTACACAATACCACACCGCAATCAGCTCACTCTACACACACGCAATACCACAAGCAGGGTCCAAACACACGCACAATACTCTTTCCTGGCCCTTTTGTCTCCTGGTATCCATTTATAGAGACACCAGAGACAAGTTGCAAGGAAACACAGTGCAAGCATGTTATTAAATTTGCTTGCACTGTGCAGAACAAATACAGGGCATTTTTTCTCATGCTAGAGCTCTTTAGCAGAGCTCTGCCCTGGAAGAGCATTGACCCAACGCTCACTTTGAGAGAGGGCGTGTTTGTCATTGGTGATGACGAAACACTTCCTCTCTGCCCTGCCCCCTTAGTGGGCCGCTGTGCTAAAAAAATGCCCGGGCTGAATTTTTCTCCCAGTCCGGCCCTGCCCATGGTAGTTAGGATGCCGGGCAGCCAGAACAGCTCACACGCAAAGAGCAGCTGAACTGGCTGCACAGAGGTAAAGTGGGGGTGGAGCTAAGCAAAATCAGGGGCGGAGCCAAAGCGAAAGCAGGGGCGGGGCTTAGTACAGCCCTTACCCACTGCTGCTACTGCTGCACATGGAGCTGCAGCAAGAAGGAATCCCTGCCTCTCCACCTAACAGGCTCCAGCCTCCATGGAAGGACTTCAGGGAATCCACTCCTCCTCCAGCTCCTGTCTGTAAGTAATAGTGTGTGTGTGTGTAACTGTCTGCCTGTAACTGTGTGTATTTGTGTGTGAACTGCATGACTGTTACAGTGTGTTTGTGTGTGTGTGTGTGTCTGCATGCCTGTAACTGTGTGTGTGTGTGGGTGTGTGACTGCATGCCTGTAACTGTGTGTGTGTGTCTTTCTGCCTGTAACTGTGTATGTGACTGTCTGCTTGTAACTGTGTATGTGTGACTGCATGCCTGTAACTGTGTGTGTGTGTGACTGCATCCTGTAATTGTGTGTGTGTCTGCCTGTGACTGTGTGATGTTGCCTGTAACTGTGTGTGTGACTGTAATTGTGTATGTGTGTGACTCTCTGCCTGTAACTGTGTGTGTAACTGTCAGCCTATAATTATGTGTGTGACTGTGTTACTGTCTGCATGTGACTATGTATGTGTGACTGTCTGCCTTGACTGTGTGCATGTGACTGTCTGCTGCTGCCTTTTACTGTGTGTGTGTGACTGTCTGCCTGTGACCGTGTGTGTGTGTTTGTGAATGTATATGTTATTGTCTGTAACTGTGTTATTGTCTGTAACTGTGTTCATGACTGCCTGCCTGCAACTGTGTGCGTGACTTTCTGCCTGTAAATGTGTGTGTAGGGCTGCAGGAATTTTGTAGAAGGGGGCTGGGGGTCAGGAGTCTTTATAAGGGAATTTGTGGAAGGGGGTTGCAGGGGTTTTGTAAACGGGGTGCAATACAGGATTTGTAAAAGGGGGCGGGGCAGGGGTTTGTAGGAGTGGGCGGGGCACACAAGGGTTTTGTAGAAGGCGGGTTGACAGCGGTTTTGCAAAGTTTCCAAATTTGTTCAATACATAAAAAAAAGGAAAACATTTTAAAAATGTTACAGGTTTTTTTTTTGGGGGGGTGAGGGGATGCCAAGCCCAGTATCCGCCCCAGGTGCCAAATGCTCTAGGTACGCCCCTGGCTTGCAGAGATCTGTAGCTTTTGCAAGCTGTTTTAGATATAATCCTAAATAGGGTATATCTACTAAATTGTTAATGTTTTGATTAGAATGTTCAATAAACTAACATAACCATATAAAAGAATATAATTGGGATAAGGTGTCTTAATCCCTTTACTATCTTTGGCCTATAACTCGCGCCTATATAATCTTCAGATTAATACTACCCAAAACCAGCCCACTATGGAAGCAAAATTAATTTTTTTTAGAATTTGCACAACTCACTAAAATATCCATGGAGGACAGAGTAGATGACCTCTCCAGCTGCTATTACAAGACTTATCAGGATTTCCTTTCCCCTACTTAACTCACTTATTTAACATCTGCTACTCCAAGGGTAGTTTACCCCAGGAAAAGTTATTAGCAAATATAGTCACCCTATACAAGCCAGGCAAACCTCCAAGCCACTGTCAAAATTTTCATCCCATATCCTTATTGTCATGATCCTATCCTGACGACAGAGTATGTTGTTTCTTTTAATTCTGTTTCTTTAAAACATGTTCCAGTTTTCTTCACAAGTGGCCTCCCTAGCCACTAGACTGAACAAACTTTCTCTCACCTGCCTCTCTTATCAGTGAGACCAGCTATAAGAGGCCACACCCTGCTGCACAATTTGCCTTGACCTTAAAGGAACACTATAGTCACCTAAATTACTTTAACTAAATAAAGCAGTTTTAGTGTATAGATCATTCCCCTGCAATTTCACTGCTCAATTCACTGTCATTTAGGAGTTAAATCACTTTGTTTCTGTTTATGCAGCCCTAGCCACACCTCCCCTGGCTATGATGGACAGAGCCTGCATGAAAAAAAACTGGTTTCACTTTCAAACAGATGTAATTTACCTTAAATAATTGTATCTTAATCTCTAAATTGAACTTTAATCACATACAGGAGGCTCTTGCAGGGTCTAGCAAGCTATTAACATAGCAGGGGTTAAGAAAATCTTAATTAAACAGAACTTGCAATAAAGAAAGCCTAAATAGGGCTCTCTTTACAGGAAGT
The DNA here is from genome assembly GCF_036172605.1 of Pelobates fuscus. NCBI lineage: Eukaryota > Metazoa > Chordata > Amphibia > Anura > Pelobatidae > Pelobates > Pelobates fuscus. Next base: position 190,228,242 of record NC_086318.1, read on the forward strand.
GTTTATGGAAGGCTGTGCAAGTCACATGCAGGGAGGTGTGACTAGGGTTCATAAACAAAGGGATTTAACTCCTAAATGGCAGAGGATTGAGCAGTGAGGCTGCAGGGGCATGTTCTATACACCAAAACTGCTTTATTAAGCTAAAGTTGTTCAGGTGACTATAGTGTCCCTTTAAATGTTGTTGTGTTCTGATGTTGGTGAGACTACAGATCCTGGCTCCTACAAAAACCTGTTATATCCTGGAAATATTTCTTTCAACCTGCTACTTTCCAAGCTTACACATTACTACTATGTTTGGAGAAAACCTGCTTATTAACCATACATTTTGACAAAATCTATTTGGAGAAAACCTACTTACTATTGATACACTTGGAGGTAAGCTAACCTGTGAATGCTAATTGTATTCTACATCATTGGACTTTAATTTAATATTGAATTGTCACTGCATTTACGGAAAACTACTTAAGCAAAGTGGAGATTTCAAACACCCTTTATTACAATTATCCTAAAGGACTCTAACTCATATATCCAAAACCTGCAAACAAAGAGGCATATCAACTAAATTTCTCATTTGCATGCATTACTTTTATAATTCTATTTAGTTCTGTATATTTGTATTTTTTTTTTCTATTGTTATCCTTCCTGAGGCATATAACATAAACCTTTTATTTTGGTTAATCTCCTGTTACCTTGACTATAACTTCTTTAATAGGTTCTTATACCTATAATCTCACTTATAGGCAGCGGTGGCTCTAGACTTTATGCGGCCTTAGGAGAAACTCAAACATCACACCAAAGGTGAAAATAAATAGGGTTCGGTGTGTGTGTGTATAAGGTGCTGTAGTTATATTGAAGGATGGGCTTGCATCACTGAATACAGAGAGCTAGTCTCTGTATTCACTGTTCAGAGGCTTGCAGTGTTGCAGATCCCTGTGCCACTGCGTTGTGAGCTATCTGACTGAAGTTATGGCATAATTTGCTAACAAAATAATTTGTAATAAATGTAATTAGCAATTATGCTAATCGTTTATACACTATTTTGGGGTATGGTTACATAGCCTGGCAGATGTGTCTGACAGAGTATCCTTGTGTGTAAATGTATGTGTTTGTGAGCATATGTATGGGACCTATGTTTGTGGGTAGTTGCTTATAGGGGCTGCCTGTGGCCTTTGTGCATTGTTATGGCACATGTCTCATGTCTGTGTGCGAATGATGATTGGCTTCAGTTGGTGAGTTTGACATGGTAAGGGGGGGGGGGAAGGCAAATGAAACAGAGTTGGGAAGGTGAGTGTGACATAATAAGTGAGGGTGAGAATGATGGGGGTTGTGACACGGCTGGAGGAGGGAGGTGAGTGTGGCAGGGTTTTGGTAAAGAGTGTGGCACAGTTGGAGGATAGGATTTGAGTGGTGTTTGTGGTAGGGTGAAGGGGGTTAGGAGAGCTGTGAGGGGAGAGCATGTGAGTCTAGCAGAATTGTGGGATTAATATGATGGGGTAAATGTGGCAAAGGGAGGGTGGATGACTTTGGTATGCTTGGGGGGTGGTGTGAGTGACAGGATTAAAAGGGTTAATGAGAGTGGAGCTGTGTGGAGGCTGAAAGTGATTGGGGATGGTGATAGTGTGGGAGGGGCTGTTATAGGGTTTGTGGGAGTAGCTGTGACTGTGTGATACGGGGTGGCTGTGAGGAGATTGGGGGGGCTGTGACTGGGTGTTGGGGCTGTGACAGCATGTGAGGTGGGGTGGCTGTGACGTGGGTACTGGGTTGGGAGGGTGCTGTGAGGTGGGTACTCGCTAGGGGGTTGTGGGAAGATAGATTGTTTAGTAGTAATTCCCTAGTGGTTCCCTATACAATACTTACCTTAATTGATTCTTCTCTTTCTCTTTTTTTTATTTTAATTCTCTTTTCCTAAAAGTCCTACTACTTTTTTTTATTGTTTTTCAAGACCAATTATGTCTAAGATTAAAAAAAAAATAAAGACCTTGAAGTTAACCCTAGTTTTAGTCTCCTCTCTGACCTGATCAGAGGCGTGACACCGACACCGACATCAAGCTATATGCTAAATTGCTGGCAGGCTGTCATCTGTTCTACCCAAATTACTTAATTCTGACCAATCTGGATTTGTCAGAGGCAGACAAGGCTCAAACAACACCAGGAAAGTCATCAATGTCATAGAATATTTATTCTCCCTCAAGGTTGGTGGGGCTAGATAGGAGCCTTTCTAAAGACTAAACTGGTCATATATGTATCAAATCCTTGTGAGGTATGGGTTGTCTTCAATCTTTAAGGCATTTCAACACTTTAAAGTGGCTCAACAGCGCAAGTACTAAACGCAGGACAACTAGAGTCGCAGCCACGGCACTGACTCACTGAGTAAAAGTGGTCTCATGACATGGAAAACCACATAGAAACACATTAAGTTAAGGCATTCCTGTGTCAAGCTTGGGTGCGAGTACAGCCTAGAAGCCGTGGATACATCCATTGAAGGACATTGAAGTGTCATCTGTATCAAATACTTAAAAGGTATGGGTTCCCTCCATTCTTTTTTAAGGGCATTTAAGCCATATTTAGTGGCCCAACAGCACAAGTACTAAACACAGGAGATATCTATCTATCTCTATATTTTTTTTTTTTTATCACAAATGGCACCAGGCAGGTGTGCCAATTATCTCCCTTTTTGTTTGCATTATTGCTGGAAGAATGGGCGAATAACATTCAGAACCACTCCGGCATTACGGGTATCCGAATTGAAGAGTGAACACATTTGAATAATCCCTGATTAATCCTTTTATTCCCCTCCCTACTTAGTTTAATGTTATTGAAGGAACAAAGGGATGTCTCTTATTACAAACTAAATGAAAATGAGACTCTGGCACTACCACTGGGTCTCCAGGTGGGAGTACAGTCAGCACTATCCTAAGTTTCCCTTTGACATGAGGAAAGACAATTTGTGTATTTAGGTGTTAAAATGCTACAATCAATTTACAAATTTAAATATCTCTCGCTCCTAGGGCAAAACATACAGGAAGTAAATCGCTGTAAATTTGCCCCTCTCTCTTGTACAAGAATAATTCATGCTATAGAGATGATTCTCCCCAAGGTCCTTTTATGTCTTCAATGCGTCCCTCGAAACTATTTTAGTAGCATTCAGAGAGCATGTAGAATGAATAAAACTCTTCTTATGGGCCTGACAACTTTGGGGGAGATGGAGGTACCACATATATTAAGCTACTATAATTTCATGTACATGGTTTTGGAAGTATTATTCTGAGATGGGTAGGTTTGGAAAGGAAACCGTATTTGACACACCCACTCAATATTTTCTTTGTTGTGGACACCAAAGGCAACACTCACACAACAAACAAATTTTTCTCTCCAAATCTGGGACTCCTATATGTTTAGGTCACGAGTTGATCCGTTTCTCCCAATCACCCCATTATAAGCTCTATAGGTACTGTCGCACAACTTTCCACACAACATATGGTCCACTAAGAATGTTGGATATATCAATCAAGTATACAACCATGAAAAAGTACTCCCATTTGAGAAAATGCAGAGGTAATTTTCATTGACCTCCAATTACTTTGCTAGGTATATGTAATTTGGATTACAAAATAGGCCTAAGAAGAGTATATGAGTCCAAAGATGGAGATCCCTCCAATAGATAAAATTATGGTAGAAGAAATTTATTAGAATATGCAGCAATTAGAAAAATTAGACTAACAGACAATGTTTAGACACATTAAAAATCCATGAGGCTGTTGTGCATGAGGGTTAAACACTGAGTTTAGATTTAAAATGGTACATATAAACCAACCATTTCACCAGAGTCTTAGACAGGGATGACCTCTGATGCAGCAAAGAGCCAGACAAAAGATCTCACAAAAATAGATTTTTAAACTTATTTGAAAAAGCTACCACTAGAGAACGCTCTTCTGGTGATATACCAGGTGGAAATAGTGGAGTGAAAAAATATAAAATAAAAACCCACTTGTGTACAATATAGAACCACAATAATATTAACCCCTTAACACCGCAGCCAAATGTACAAGTTGTGAACGAAACAAAACGTAAACAAAACCTGGCATTTGCGCTATATGTCTGTCCAACCGTAATTCACCTCTTTCATATTAAATGCACCCCCCCTTATTATATATCATTTTATTCAGGGGAAACAGGGCTTTCATTTAATATCAAATATTTAGCTATGAAACATAATTTAATATGAAAAAAATGGGAGAAAATAAGATTTTTTTTGATTTTTTTCGTTCTTCATGACATTTTAACTGTCAATGTCATAATACTGTTTGCTTTTACTGCAATAAAATACACATATTTGTATTCAGCAAAGTCTCACGTGTAAAACAGTACCCCCTATGTACAGGTTTTATGGTGTTTTGGGAAGTTACAGGGTCAAATATAGCGTGTTACATTTGAAATTGAAATTCGCCAGATTGGTTACGTTGCCTTTGAGACTGTATAGTAGCCCAGGAAATAAATTTACACCCATAATGGCATACCATTTGCAATAGTAGACGACCCAAGGTATTGCAAATAAGCGATGTCCAGTCTTTTTTAGTAGCCATTTGGTCACAAACACTGGCCAAAGTTAGCGTTTGTATTTGTTTGTGTGTGAAAAATGCAAAAAACGCCAATTTTGGCCAGTGTTTGTGACTAAGTGGCTACTAAAAAAGACTGGACATACCCCATTTGCAATACCTTTGGTTGTCTACTATTGCAAATGGTATGCCATCATAGGGGTAATTTTCATTCTTGGGCTACCATAGGGTCATAAAGGCAACGTAAGCAATCTGGCGAATTTTAATGTGAAAAAAATTAAACACAAGCCTTATATTTGACGCTGTAATTTTTGAAAACACCATAAAACCTGTACATGAGGGGTACTGTTGTACTCAGGAGACTTCGCTGAACACAAATATTTGTGTTTCAAAACAGTAAAAAGTATTGCAGCAATAATATCGTCCCTGTAAGTGCTGTTTGTGCGTGAAAAATGCAAAAAACGTCACTTTTACTGGCGATATCATGGTTGTAATACATTTTACTGTTTTGAAACACTAATATTTGTGTTCAGCGAAGTCTCCCGAGTAAAACAGTACCCCCCATGTACAGGTTTTATGGTGTCTTGGAAAGTTATAGGGTTAAATATAGTGCTAGCAAATTAAATTCCCTATACTTTCGGCATGGGTGGTCAGGCAGGTCCCGCTAATTGTAATTAATTAGGATACCTAATTATGTAAAATTATTACATAAATATATGTGTAGAATTAATATATGTATATATATATACATATGTGTATATATACGTATATATATATATATTTTTTTTTTAATATTTTTATTTATATATAGGTATATATATAGTGATATATACGTATATATTTATGTATATAGATATATATATTATTTCGTTATAAGTGTATTTTGATATAAATATATATATATTAATATCAGAATACAGTTAGAACGAAATAAAACACATCTATATATTTTTTAATATTTTATTTTTAATTATTTTTTTTATTTAATTTTTTTACGTATTTACATATTAATTTTTTTTATATTATTTATAAATATATATATAACAATAATTATATATATATTTAATCAGTATCAGTCTACGTGTAATTTGATATTAATATATATATATAATTATATATATATTAATATTAAAATACACCTAGACTGTGTATGTGTATGTGTGTATATGTGTATATATATACTTAGATCATATATATATAATATATATATATGATCTAAGTATATAATTTTTTTTTTTACACTGTTTTAACATTTTATTATTTGATTTTCAGCCAGCAGGGGGACCAACTGTCATTACAGTTGGTCCCCCTGCTGGCAATGCAGCAGGCAGCTATACCGGCCATGTGATTGTGAGGTCCTCGCAAGGACCTCACTCTCACATGGCCGGGAGGGCTCCTGGAGGGCGGACGTGCCGCGGGGGGCTCCCTGGGAGTCCCCCGAACCGCGATCGCCGGCGTGGGACCGCCAGCGACCGGGTAAGTTACTAAAAACCGGAGGGCGTACTATTACGTCCGGCGGCGTTTAGAGCCGCTTTTAAAAGGACGTAATAGTACGCCCTCCGGTCTTAAGGGGTTAAAATAGCATATTCTCCATTAGAGGGATATAAACCGGGTCCCAATAGACTCATTTAGATAATATGCCCCAAACATTGTTTAACCCCTTAAGGACCAAACTTCTGGAATTAAAGGGAATCATGAGATGTCACACATGTCATGAGTCCTTAAGGGGTTAAAATAAATCTTACCTGGTATAAGACTAGATGTACAAAAATCAATTAGGCATAACACTAAAAGACCCCTTTAAGAATCTGCTGCAACAATATTTGATTTACAAATACTCCAACTATGAGGATAAATAAGCGGGATGTTGTTTAATTAATCTGCCCCAACAAGTTCCATTCACCATTTCTCTCAGTAACAGGGTGATTATTAATAGAGGTGACCCTCCAACCTCCCTTAATTTTTACCAAGGAGTAATCCCCATCAGCAACCAAAAAGTGCTCAAATGATAAGTGAAATAAATGTAAAAGCAAAAGAAGGTCTATTATCAAACTGTGTCTATTGGGACACTATACATAGGATATTCCCAAACTCCACTCCAAATTGCTAGCAGTGTCACCTGCATTATGTCCCAATATTAAGCCTCTATGGATGCAGGCTTTTAAGTTATTGATGAAGTTAAGTTCTACCCATTTTCAAAGACTATAGCAGTGACCTTATATTTACTGTTTGGGAATGCCACCCTGCTAGTGAACAGGGCAGTCGCGACACTCTTATTTCTAGCAGGTAGACAGTTAATAGCACTTAACTGGAAAAATACTAAGTCACCTTCACATATAGAACTACTAAAAAAGAATTAACACAAAGTTCATATGTGAAAAGATGGCTATTTTCATGGGTAACAAGAGTCTGCGTTTTGAGAAATTTTGGTCTCCAGGGAGATTTCTTGAATGCACTCTAGACCTGTCTGTTAAGAGAGATAAAGAGTAAGGGGGACCAAAACCCTGGGAAATTTGTTTGTGAGAACAAATTAACATTTTGTTCTTTATGTATTATCTTTGTATGCACTCGATGGTATCGCTAGTATGCTACTAAATAATGTGATTTTTTTCTTTATATTCCCTTGGCGGTCACCGTTTGAAATTAGTTCTTATATTTGTTTTAATTATTTTTCATTCTATTCTGCCTCAATCCCTTCTTTGTTCCTGTACCCCTTGAACAAAACATTTTTTCAATAAAGTGCTATTTGAAATAAAAATTAAAACTGCAAATTCTAAACATGAGGTGTCTAGGGAAAAGTTCCTCAGTTACTGCAAAAAAATCAGCTTCCATGATACTTTTGCCAACTGTTTAAATCGTATTGCCATGTAGCCCCTGTCTTCAAAGCAATTGTTATCCCCAAATAAAACAAGACATCCATATATTCTTATATAACTTAAAACACATTTATAAAAAAAAAAGCATATTTAAATGTGACAATGTGTGAGAGTTTGTACATGCTAGTAAAATATTGCCCTATAAATTCAGGTCTACATGTAAATCTTCTGGTTTTGCTAATATTGCAAAAATTATTATGAATTCCCAGTATGCAAATAAAAAAACTTTTTTTTTTTTTCATTTATGCAATGGTACGCTGCTTCGGGTCTGCTATTAATTTTATACATGGTAATTTTCACTTTCTATGGAAACACATAGAAGGTTAACAAAGGGCTAGAAAAATGTTAATCAATTACTGAGGCTCTCTCAGGAAATACGAGTTGAGAAATAAATTATTTCAGCATGGGATACACTAAAAATGTTGCCAATATAAATCTATGGAGTAGGTCAAGAAAATATTTCAAACAGTAGCTGCAGGTGCTATGTTTCAAAAATGCATTAGTGAGTCAAACCTGGGAAACCTGGGTGGATTTTTTTTTTTTTTTTTTTTTTTTTAACCTTGTGTGGTAGATTAATTTTAAATTGACTAACCCCTTCAGGACAGAGTCAGTAGTACACGTTCTGATCAAAACAAAATGTAAACAAAAACTGGAATTTGTGCTCTATGTCTGTTCAACCGTAATTCACCTCTTTCATATTCAGTGCAACCACACTTATTGTATATCATTTTGTTCAGGAGAAACAGGGCTTTAGTTTCTCATTAACTATTCATATAAAACATTTATTATGAATAAAAAACGGATAAATTAACAAAATTGTAGTTCCGCCTGACATTTTAGCTGTAAATGTCATAATACTGTTTGCTTTTACTGCAATAAAATGCACAGATTTGTATTCTGCTCCTTGCTGTCCCATTCTGCTCCTCGCTGTCCCATTCTGCTCCTTTCTGCACCTTGCTCCAAAAAAACCCAACCTAAAACACATGTCAAGATAGCCACCATTCATTATCAGTGAGTCTTTTTCTGCTGCAGAAGACAAGTTAAACTACATCTATTAGCAGTCACACTGGCAGCAACTAGAGGTGCTCCTATACAACAACTGAATGAAACTCAATCATGTGCTTAAATGAAGGTCATGTAAATGCACTGAATTAAGTGCTTTCTTATGAGAAGCATTTGATTAGATGTACATTCGCCATGCATGCACATCACAACCCCAATGCACCTCGATGAGGAGAATTGGATTGGACCATAGGCGAGAGATCAATGCCTCTAGGATGACATTGCAGAAGGTGGACTGGACAGCAACACTGAGGGAGTTGCAGCGCTGGAGAAAATCTGTTGTGGAAGAATGGGGGAGGGAAAATTATAGCACTGTATGTTGTATGTTCACCATTAATAAAAGACGTTTGCAAGGGAAACAATGTCAGTAATTTACTAATTTACTCTTTTACTGATACCGGAGAAACTGACGGAAGCAAAGCACAGAGAGATGGACACAGGTTTCTTCAGGAAGGAAGAGATTCTTTATTGGATCACCGATCGGGACTCAGAGGGACTAATGTCACCAAAATACAGCAAGTTCTGAGCCCCGGACAATAGTGCAGGCTCCTTATATAGGCACATAACTCCTCCCATATTAAGCTCCACCCGCATATTCTCTTGACCAATCAATACAAGTAAGAATTAACTTCCTGCTTGACCGCATGGCCTGTCCAGCACAATGGAGGAGGGGAATACTACATCCTGTATTCTTGCACATGCTCCGTACACTACTGATCGTATCTTGCCTCGTGCAACCAACTGATCGATACGTCAGCATATGCACGTACACATGCCACGTGGTAATCTCGGCCTACTAAATTTATTTTTACCGAGATTCCACCACATTCCCCCCTTTGATGCCTCTTGATATTTCACAATTACTTGAGGCATCACTTAACCTTGGCTTGCATACACCGCAAGTTACCTTGAACCAGACCAGACTTATCCTATGATGTGAATCTTCAACACTCGTCTTCCTGCATTGGTTCTCCCTGATCTAGAGCCTTATATTTATAAATTGCCATTATCTGTGCAGCAGCCTTCCTCTCTGCTATATTTTCTATCAAGCTTTGCACAGACCTAACTACTAATGGTATAAGACACGGCAGGAGTAGACACAACATTAAAATCAGTAGGACTCCACCTACCACTGCCTTAAGCCCTCCAAACCACTCATACCAGCTACCAAACCAACTACTTGGATTGTACCCTTTACATACCTGAGTAGGCACATGCGCTAGTTTAACCATATGGCTAGTAAGCTCAGCTATTGCTTGCCCTTCGTCATCTATTTGAAGACAGCAATTGCTCAGGTTAAACTTCCCACATACACCTCCCTCTACTGCCAAAAGGTAGTCCAAGGCTAATCTATTTTGGTATACTGCTGTCCTCATCCTGGTATTGTGCTTCGCTAGAAGATTGAGCGCTTGTGATGTCTCGTTAGTAATGATCTCAACCACTGCCTGTAATCTTATAATACGGTTGAGCATATAAATTGGGGTTCTATAACCAAAGGTACCATCCTCTGCCCACGTGGCTGGCCCATAGTAATCTATAATACGCTGGGGAGGCCATGCAATATCTTCCCAGGTGCCTATCTCTATGGGTCCCCTTTTCTTCCTATGATTCACATCATACACTTTAACACCTAAAGTCTCACCTGTTTCGATAGGTAACAAGAAGAAGGATGGTTTGAGCATACCCAACACACATGCCCCTTCCCAGTCCTGTGGCAACTCCGAATAGGCTTTCTTACCACAGATCCAGTACAAATTTGCTGGGGCTCTCCAGTTAGATGTGATGGATAACTCAAACCACACATCCTTTAAATTGGCGTATCTAGCAAACGGGTTAGATGGTTCTGAGACATTTGAAGCCGACCACCAAGTTGTATTCTTTGTATCATCATCATAAGCTTTTTGCCCTAGACAAGTTAATTCTCCTACAGAAGTATTATACATCATTCCTTTCCTCGCTATGCAAACATAACCTATGATGGAGGTCTTTAATCTCCACTCAGATTTACCTCTAACACTAATCGGCTTGTGTAGATATTAATTGGTCAACTGCCTCAGAACCGGACATTACCTCCTTTGCTTCCCAAGGCCATTGGTCTCCCATGTTAGTACCTCCACACACATAGCAGTTGGTAACATTAAGACTACCGGCAATACTTTCGGCTAAATCAATGAACAGGTTTTTAGCATTATGGGGGATCTTATTATCTATGCTCATCTCTTCATAAAAGGAATGGTATACTTGATGAGTTTGGGAGGTTACCGTATCAGTCTCTATTCCTATAAACAATACTGTCCCAGGATCTAAACCCGTCCCATATATTTGAAACCCAAATAAATTACCATATTTATCTAAACTTGTCGGGGTTATTTATAAGTATATGGATTGGATTGCATTCCATAGACTTACAATATGGATTGGTAGGCAACTTAGTCACAATCATGTCCTTGTCTGCTGTCTGTCCCCAAATTGCCCACCCCACACAAGACCAATATGGGCAAAAGTTATAGTCTCTATTTGGGCATCTAGGACTCACATATTTATTTTTACTACTGGGACAAATATATTTATCGTTAGACCCATACGTTCTCTCCCATCTAAGATCCCCACATACATTCCACGGCTTTCTACCACTTGATATCGCTTTACACGCATCAAATAGCAGAACACCTGAAGAATATACGGATTCTAATACCGTCTTATTAATTAGGGTCCCCTGAGGATCTCCATTCCTGAGAGTCAACCAAATTGTACGGGGTTGATACTCTGGACTGAAGCACTTAGGTTCTCCTACTCCTAAATGGCACACACTATATTCTATATTTAAGTATCTACATCTTGATACATCTCCTTTACACTCATATTGTGAATGCCAAATTAGGGTCTGGGATATATGGTTACCTGTTCTTGTAGTCTTAATGCATACCTCACAGCTAGGAGTGTCGGTACCTCTACCTTCCTGAATATAAAAATACACATAAATAAACATTATCATAAACACATCTTTCGTCGTCATCCTCAGTCTTCGTCCGTGCGAAGGCACCTCAGCTTCCAGGATGTAAGGGCTGCAGGGAATGGAGTTCTGCTCGTCTTCACAGGGGTCCCTTCGAGACTTTTCCTGACTTATACACTCGTTGGTGGGTGGACAGGCTTTATTATGGCCTTCTCACTCACTTACCAAATCTCTGAAACAATAAAATTTGTAATCCACAAGGTTCCTCGTCACTCCGACTGAGTCGTGCGTTTTAACCGGATCTTGCAGGGATTCTCTGGATCTGCTGTAACTTGCCAAGAATCGACTGCTGCTGGTTTAACCCTGGAGTGATGTATCCACGGAGTCACTTCGGCTACTTTTATCGCTGTAGGGGTAGACAAAAGAACAACATAAGGACCTCTCCACTTGGGCCCTAACGGTACATTATTCCACTCTTTAATCCACACTTGGTCTCCTGGGTGGTAACTATGAACTGGGGGATAAATATTCACAGGTAATCTATCTTGTACCCATTTCTGTACCTCCTCCATAGTCTTACCCAACTCTACAACCTGCTGCCGGGTAATTCCTTCTCCCAACTGACTCAAATCCCCCCTTAAGTTACCAAGTATGGGAGGTGGTCGCCCATACATGATTTCAAAAGGAGAGAGGCCCATCCTTCTGGTAGGTGTACTGCGGATTCGCAATAGAGCTATGGGCAAGAGAACGTTCCACTTAAGTTGGGTTTCCTGACACATTTTAGCCAACTGATTCTTAATAGTTCTATTCATTCTCTCTACCTTACCAGAACTCTGGGGTCTATATGCCGTATGAAGCCTCCACTTTATACCAAGCATATGAGTCAGTTGTTGTAGGCACTGCCCCGCCCGGAATTAAAGCAAGCAGGTTATATGGATTGGGCACAACTGGGTGTATACTAACAACCGCATCATTGACTGCTCTCAAGTCCTGCACAGGTCGATACTCATCTGTACCGGGCTTTTGAACAGGCAGCAATGGGGTGTTCCAGGGGGAAGTACAGAATTTTAGGATACCATACCGTATGAACTTATCCAGATAAGATTGGATGTTCTTCTTAGCCTTCTGCGGGATGTGATATTGTCTTAGGCTCACTGGATAAACCCCAAGTTTTAGTTCGATTTTAATAGGTGGAATATTGCGGGCCAGTCCTGGTGGGTTGTTCTCTGCCCAAACTCCTGGTATGTTGAATAAGGATTCATCACTCCTAGGGTTTTGGCTAGTCAACGCTGTATAAAGTCGCCACTCTTCTTCCTTTGGTACGGATAATGTCATAATACCTGAAGGTCCATTAAACTTTAAGGATGTTGTTCCATTTGGTAGGAACGTAATCTGCGCTTGTAATTTGGATAGCATATCACGTCCCAGCAATTGGACTGGACATTCAGGCATGTAAAGGAATTGATGTTTTACTACGTGGCCTCCCAATGTACAGAGTCGACTTTTAAGAACCGGTTTTTCAGCACTTTTTCCAGTTGCTCCTATTACAGTAATAGTTCTTCCAGATGGAGGAGCAACTAGATTAGTCACCACCGAATGTTCAGCACCAGTGTCGATCATGAACGCACTCCTTTTTCCCCCTATTGATACATCGACCATAGGCTCCGCTCGACCAAGGGGGATGGAGCCCGGTCGGTATCAATAGTCCTCCATGACCGTGTCAGCCAATCCTACAAAGTCCCTACCTTCTCTATCGCGGGACCTTTGCGCTGCTGGATAGTACCTGTCTTCCCTAACACTTCCTCTGTTCCCATTACTCCCTCTATTACCATTACTCCCTCCGGGGCCTCCTCTACCTCTCGCTCTGCCTCTAAAGTTTCCGTAACCTGCCCTGGGTAGGTCTCTCTCGTACTGCTCTCTTTGCGGACACTCGTTCCTCCAATGCCCTTCTTCCTTGCAATACGCGCACTGATTCCTACTCAAAGGCTCCCTATTCCATCTACTATCGCCTCTATCTGGGCCCCGTCTATCTACGCCTGCGATCGCTACCGCCAGCATATCTGCCTTTTTACGCATCTTGCGCTCTTCCTCTTTCTTACTTTCTGTTTCCCTGTTCATATATACTTCATTCGCTACCTCCATTAGTTGGGTGATAGACATACCTGCAAACCCTTCTAACTTCTGTAGCTTGCGCTTAATATCTCCGTAAGCTTGGCTGACAAAGGCGGAGTTCACCATTCGGGAGTTATCAGCGTCTTCCGGATTAAAGGGGGTATACAAGCGGTATGCCTCCAATAATCGGTCATAAAAGACACTGGGCGCTTCATCACTTTTCTGAATCACCTCAACTGTCTTCGACATATTAATAGCTTTCTTTCCTCCGGCTTTCATGCCAGCAATTATAGCGTCTCTATAGGCTTTAAGTTGAACCATATCTGCGCCATTAACATTCCAATCGGGATCGGTATTAGGGTAATGTGTTGCGGCCCATGCTGCCGGATTGGCTTGATTTAAAGCACGGGCTCTATCCTCTAGCGCTTTAATGGCCGCTTGGTTAATCCTTGTCCTTTCCTCATTATTGAACAATGTCATTAATAACTGCTGGAAATCAGCCCATGTCGGGTTATGTGTCTGAACTATCGAGGTGAACAGATCGGTCATAGCTTGTGGTTTCTCAGTGTACGAGGAGTTGTGGGTCTTCCAATTCAAGAGATCGGTAGTCGTGAACGGGACATATACGAAGACTGGGTCAGCATGTGCCATTTGACCTGCGGCATCGATATAGGCTGACCCAGGATTCAGACGAAGAGACATCTGGTAATGTTTTAATTGTTGGGTACCGGTCAGTTGTCGGGTTAGTATGGGGCTACGTGAAGGGGCGTCAGTTAGAGGTTCCGGTCGGGGGGTAATAGAGCATGAGGATGTGGGAGCTTGGTTTTTGGAAAAATTGGTGAATAAAATACTCCGAGCCGAGCTAGAAGAAGCTTGACCGGAAGTTTGAAGTGGCGCCAAATCGGGATATTCAGATCTAACGGGGGTTGATTCTGGTTCCGGAAGGGGAGATTTAATACGAGAGGGGGTGGATTCTGTACTGGAGGAGGAAGCGGAAGTGGATGGGGGCAATGGGGGAAGGGGTGCAGAACTTCCTGTATTCGCGTCATTTCCTCTTAAAGGGAAGTAAGGGGGCGGCAAAGGGATCTCGGACTCAGGGGGCGTGTCCAAAATGGGCCTAACCACAGTCCTAGTGGACAAACAAGTCCTGGCCACCATGAGGCGACATTGCTCCTCGTGGCATATCTGAATCCATTTTGGCGAGTCGTTTACGGCCTGTCTCCAACAATCAATATATGGAAACTGCCCGTAAAGTTCAGGCCTACCTGATACAGCCACGTGTACGCGCTGTACCAGAGTTGGATCCAAACTGCCACGTGGCGGCCATGCCGCAACCAAAGTAGGCCACTCCCTAGTGCACAAAGTGACCAAACGTACAGGAGACATTTTAACCCCAAAATCACATGTTTTGAATCCCTTTTTAAAATTCTTTACCATACAACCTAAGGGATCCGGAATCGTTGACTCCGACGCGCCCATACTTAGCAATGGAACGTTGTTGACAACGAATACTATGCACGCGTTCTATTCAACAGTCACACCCGTTTCCTCTGGCAACAGCACCACGTGGTACGGTTACCAAGTGAAACGTGCACAATAACACAATAAACACTCAGGGAATTCCCGTACACACACAGCTGTTACACCAGTCACTAAATAATCAATATTATGCCCTTTGGCGAAACTATACAGTCACCCACGCTATAATTCTCTTTATATGAATTACCCGTCTATAACACACCCCAGTAACATCGTCTTTTACAAATAGCGGTTACAGTACGGTTAGCATAGGTCAAAGCACAATTTAAGGTCACAATACAATTATTAGTGGTTATGGTGTTAAACATGCAATAGACGACAATGATTAGTACTTATATACAGTGTCAGTAAATATACAGGGTTATGGTACCGTGCACTATGATACAGCAACACACTATTAACACTCGCGCTATCTAACAAGATATACACTTTACTAACAATCGTTAACACATTTACAATCCCAACTAAACTATTGGCCAGTACCTTGAATGGACTACCTAAAACTATATACACCCGTTTTGGTTAGCCACACTGCCCAAGCACCACATATAGCGAACTAGAGGACTGAATTTACACAGACGCCTCTTAGTCTATTACTCTATCAAAAATCTAGTGGGTTCCAAATTTACACGCCTTCCCACTTAGCCAAGATAGGTTGAGAGCTAGCGAACCGAATTTACACAGGCGCCGCTTAGTCTCCCGGTCCCTCCGACCTAGCGAACAAAATATACACCCTAGAACGCTAGTCTAGACAAGACACCGGTGTCCGGCTTGGGCTATTTACACAGGACCCCGCCTGACTCCAAACCAAATCAAACGGTCTTACTAAAGAGCGTTCGATTGAGCGGTGCTCCTTCCCTCCGACAGAGGGGGCAGATTCCATACACAGATTTAAACCCCTTTTGGGCCTACCGCACAATCGGTATACCCCTAGTGGGTCTGCCGTCTAAAACAGCAGTTGTCTTACCTCCTCGATCCTGAACCTGAGTTCACACTCATCGACGGGGACACCCCAGCACTTCTTACGTAGAGGCCGATGATCTCCTGGACAACAGACCAGTGGCGCCGAGACGAAGGGAGGTCCACGCAGAAGTTCAGGGGTGCAGCCGTAGAGAACGTGGGCAAAGAGACCGTCTCACGCCTCTGCCTCTCAGCTACCGTTGAACGATGAGCTTCCCGGCCAATGCACCAAATGATACCGGAGAAACTGACGGAAGCAAAGCACAGAGAGATGGACACAGGTTTCTTTAGGAAGGAAGAGATTCTTTATTGGATCACCGATCGGGACTCAGAGGGACTAATGTCACCAAAATACAGCAAGTTCTGAGCCCCGGACAATAGTGCAGGCTCCTTATATAGGCACATAACTCCTCCCATATTAAGCTCCACCCGCACATTCTCTTGACCAATCAATACAAGTAAGAATTAACTTCCTGCTTGACCGCATGGCCTGTCCAGCACAATGGAGGAGGGGAATACTATATCCTGTATTCTTGCACATGCTCCGTACACTACTGATCGTATCTTGCCTCGTGCAACCAACTGATCGATACGTCAGCATATGCACGTACACATGCCACGTGGTAATCTCGGCCTACTAAATTTATTTTTACCGAGATTCCACCACATTACCACTGGATATAGATACATAATTTGATTAGAACAATTATCTGGTTGGCTACTGCCCTAAGTGCACCTATGGACAAGCCTCAACTGGAACTTCACATTGCCCAATTACAAAAAAAGCACCTTGACAAATAAGAGTGTTTTTATGCAGAATTAGATCACCCTAGAAGTGTGTTCAAGCCAACATAAAGTCTCTACTCCTTGCAAATATGTATCATCGTTCACACATAACTTCTGATTTTCTGGTATACCTTATAGTAGTTGGAACTCGGTTGAAACTTATCAGGTTTGCATTAGAAATCATTTTGTTTATTCATAAGCCTCCAACTGTTCTTATAATTAAATGGTTTCAATTATGTTTACTTTGTTTCAATATCAATTGTATGTGTTTTCAATCATAGATCAATAAAGTTTTTATACTTCAGTTCTCAGATCTTTTGGACCTTGAAGTGCATGTTTTATCTTTTCATGATAAGAGATATTTATGTAACAGCCAACAGAGGATAATGTTTGATATTTAACCATTGAAATTATCACACATGGTTCCCAGACGTCTTGGAAAAAACCCATCTAGGTACAATATTTAAAGATACCAAAGATGAAGGCTTATTTTGAAATTAATTATATTGATGAACTTGTATGTTGTCTGGGATGTCTATTTTAAATGCGGAAGAATTATGCCAGCCTTTCAAGGTATTTAAAATAATTTCTAATGGCAACAAAGGTCCTATTAGAAATAAATAGATGAACTGCCTTCATTCAGCTGGAGTATCAGGTTATAAAGTATATTATTAAGGATGTTCTTAGACATATTCCTCCTATCATTCCAGGAGACATTTGTATTCTAGTTGCTTTGTAGCTACCTAGATATTGTTTTCTAAGAGATAAGGTATTGCTAAGATCAATTTTTTTTTTCTTTTTTGAGGCATGATTTTGTGACAATTCATTTAACTGGTGTGTAGTGTCTTCCTATGGTTTTCTCCAAAAGTACCATCCATTTTAAGACTCTGTCACTTTTAGCCATTAAACTATTTTGTAAATATGCATTAAAATATTGTAATTATGCCTTGTGACCCTACTGGCCAAATTGAATACCTATCATGCTCACTTGGCACACGTTTTTTATGTACCCCATATGAAAAAAGGAAACTTAAATGCATGCATGTTTTCATTGAGCTATATATAAAAAATAGTGATTATTTATATTTTTGTATATGGGCAATGTCAATTTAAGAATCAGATCCATCCCCAAGACTAGTGTATTTAGAAATTTAACCATTGATGCTCAATGAGAATTGACGTATGTCTTCCAACATTATAATCAAATAGCAAAACAATATTAAAATATATTCACTGCACTTAGTATGACATCAGTCAACAGCAAATAATATATTGCAACTCCTGCAAGCTGTCCCTGCTGATCACTATGTGAACGGTGCTGGGCAGCAGGCACAGCCCAGCACCGATCCCTGTCAACAGTTTTTTCTCCCCTCAGGGGTCCTGGAGGTTCCACAGAAAATCTTGGCCAAGGCTTACAATTTAAAAAGGAACTCAGCTGCAGATACGAAATGTGTAAATAATTGTGAAGTCCAAAATGAAAACAGGATTAAATAATTACATCTAAATATGTCCTGGGTTAGATGGTCTGGCTTTCAGTAGTTGAAGTAGTTGAAGTATATTTTTCATTTATTTATATTTTAACCCAGTTGTGTATTTTGGATTTGTGTTGCCCTAGGCACGACTAAATTCGGGCACCCACAAAATCTAAATTTACCCCCCTCTACCCCCCAATTTGTGTCATGGCCATTTTTTTGACTGACAGACACATGCCTTCATTGATACATGCACTGATATACACTCACTGACAGACACAGTCATTTTTACACACACTGTTTAACCAACACACACTTTCACTGACAGACACACACTGACACATCCACTCACTGACAGGCACACACTCTCAGATACACATAAAATGATATACACACACTGACACACACTCACAGGCACACCCATTTTAACTCACAGACACACACTGACAGCTACACTCACTCTCACAGTAAGGTGGACAGCCCCAGAACACAAGGCAAACAAGGCATTTGTCCGGGAGCTTGGGTGGCGCCCCCCCCCCCCCCCCTTAAAGTGCCGCCCTAGGCAAATGCCTTGTTTGCCTTGTGGTAAATACATCCCTGTTTTAACCTTCTGATTAAAAGTGGAATGTTTGTAGAAAAAGTAATACCATAACTAAAGTTGCTAATGGCATCTTTAAACCATGCTAGCAGGACGTTACACAGTGTGTGTGTGAGTGAGTGGGGGGCAGCGTGTGTGAGTTTGTGAGTGAGTGGGGGGCAGCGTGTGTGAGTTTGTGAGTGAGCGGGGGGCAGCGTGTGTGAGTTTGTGAGTGAGCGGGGGGAAGCGTGTGTGAGTGGGTGAGATACTTGTGTAAAAGTTATTTGGAACTCAACTGCAGATGAATGAAGAGATTTGAAAACTGTCACTTTAAGAAAATAACATTTATTTAAATAAAGCAATTTTGCTTTGGTAATCTTCTAAAATTCTAAAATGATAATGCATGAGCAAAGATAATCTTGCAGGTGATTGCTTCAATCTGAATAATTTTGGCAACATTAAATTAAATTAGGAAACTCCTTAATTAGCAACATATAATAAAGTTCTTTAACTTCAGCAATAATAACACAAGCTATTTCTTCTTAGCAACTGAATCAGAGTACTTTACATTTTGGCAGAAGTAATTAATGAATAGGTCTCGTTAGGAGATGAGTAGCTGAATCCCAGAAGGCAGACAATTAGACATGTGCAATTCAATTCGAATTACCAAAGTCACGAATTTCAGAAGTGCTGATCCGAACCAAATGGCAAAGTGTCGAATTTCGGAAGTGCCGAAGTGCATCGGATTTCTGAAAAGTGGCAAAACAAGAGAGGGAGGGAAAATTACGTGAATGATGACAGGATTAGGTTAGGGGTAGGGTCATCTTTCCTGAGAGAATCCCATCAAAATGATCTCACGATCACGGATATGGATTTATTAATGCCTGGGTGCCCAGCAGTCACGTTGTTGTGGAACACCCTCATTACATTCTCTCTTTCACCCAATGGAACACATCATTTATCTATTGGTTTATTGCATGGTGCCTGAGACTGAGCCTCCATGATGTTGCCAAGCAGAGGAGATTACAAGGAAAGAACAGTGGAAGAGATGATACACTCAGGTGGAATAATAGGGGATGTATCTTGTTCCTGTACTGATTCAGTATCAAACTATTTAGATAAGGCGTCCGCCTTCACGTTTTTGGGACTAGGTCTGTAAGTTATAAGAAAGTTAAAGCGAGATAGGAACAAAGACCATCTAGGCTGTCTAGAAGACAGACATTTAGCATCCCCTATATAAGCCAAATTCTTGTGGTCAGT
Source organism: Pelobates fuscus (assembly GCF_036172605.1). Lineage (NCBI taxonomy): Eukaryota > Metazoa > Chordata > Amphibia > Anura > Pelobatidae > Pelobates > Pelobates fuscus. Next base: position 190,248,395 of record NC_086318.1, read on the forward strand.
AATGATCAAAAGGGGGTCCTTGAAATCCTCTAAAAGATGTCGCCACTCTTTAAGCACTAGTATAATGGCCAACAATTCTCTGTTGCCAATATCATAATTATGCTTAGCAGGAGACAACTTTCTATAGAAGTACCCACATGGATGCAAAGGGGAATCCTGACTCTCCCTCTGAGAGAGAACAGCCCCTACCCCAGTTTCAGAGGCTTCAACCTCCAGTATGAAGGGTTTGTTTGAGAAGTTCAAAAGCTTCTCTAGCTTCCGTAGACCATATCGTACTGCTAGCCCCCTTGCGTGTCATATTGGTGATGGGGGCTATCACAGAAGAGAACCTTTTGATAAATCTCCTGTAATAATTGGCAAACCCAATGTCAGGATTACTCTATGATACAGCACATAGAACTATATAGCACGGATGACAAATAAGTAACGCATTACCAGTCCTTAGAATGGACGGATTTAACGTCAAAATACTAGCCGAGGTCAGGGAACACAGAAAGGGACGCAGCGATGAGGAAAGCCAGGAGTCAGGATACCAGAATATAGATAAGTCAATAAACAAAGCCAAAGTAAAAAACCAGGTAGAAAACTATAAACAGGAACGCGCTCTCGGACAACCACAATGGAAACCACGACAGGGCACTGAGCAAGATGAGAACTGGGCCTAAATACCCCTCCTCTAGATAGGCTGTAACCGGCCTTTGACCCCAAAGTCAGTTACCAGGTTTCCATGTGCATAATTGCTGCTCAGCTTTAACCCTTCTGTGGATTAGGTTGCTGCTCGGCACAACTTTTCCTGTGTGGACAGTAAATGTCATTAACCACATTTTTATAAGCGGATGAATACGTGGCACCCAATAAACCTTTGAATGGCTTTTAGTCCCTTGGGAAATGTAGAACTGCCTCTAGTTTATTAGGGTCCACCTGAAACCCAGAGGCAGAAATGTTATACCTCAAAAACTGTACTTCAGTCTGATCAAAGATGCATTTTTCCAGATTATAATAAAGTTGATTTTTAAGCAAAGTTTGCAATACTTGTTTGACATGTTTGTGGTGAGTCTGAAGGTCAGGGGAATAAATACGGATATCATCCAGATAGACTAAAACTAATGAATAAATATAGTCCCTGAGTACATCATTAATAAAGTCCTGGAGCACGGCTGGAAGATTTTCACAACCAGAAGGGCATCACAAGGTACTCACAATGCCCACTTCTAGTGTTAAATGCTATTTTCCACTCATGATTTTCCTTAATCCTTACCAAATTGTACGCACTCCTGAGGTCAAGTTTAGTAAAGACTTTAGCACCCTAGAGCCTGTCAAACAATTCAGAAGGGGAATGGGATAGGCACTTTTGATGGTGATTTTGTTTAATGCCCTGTAGTCAATGCAGGGACGTAACTTACCATCTTTTTTAGATACAAAGCAGGCAAGGATAATTTACGTATATGGCCCTTACTTAGGGAGTCTTTGATATACTCTACTGCTCCCTTGGGTGGCATAGCGCCGGGTAGCAGATTTATGGAACAGTCATATGATCTGTGAGGAGGTAGAATATTGGTCTGAGTCTTACTGAATACCTCCTTTACCTCCCAGTATTGCATGGGAACTTCAGAGGTCTGAGGCATAGTAGTAGGTAATTTAATGATGCCCACTCTTTTGGTAATGTGCAACATACATTTCTCAGTACAGTCCCATTGTTCTCCAGCAGGGCATTGTCCCAGGGACACTGCCAGACCAGTTTAAACTGGCTGTTCTGTCCCTCCTCAATCTCTCATCAGTCCTTGCTAAACTTTAACCCCATGGCGATTTTTATCCTGTTTGTGGGATTTGAGCGCTGTTCGGATATATTGAGCGCTTAGATCCAAGCTATCTGGGGATAGTGTGGGGGTTCTGTTTAATATAATAGGAATTGTGAATTTTTATGTATTTTACTGTTAGTGTAAAATAGAGAAATTTTCTGTAACTGGAGATAATTGAGTTTACTGCAGTTCCTTAAGCCAATTATCTCCAGGATAGAGGGGAGGGATTTTACTGTGTATGTGGGAGTGTTATTTTGTTAATTAGTGTTCCCATTGGTTTGTGTCCCTTTTGTCACAGTTTACCACCAGGTCCAGGGGGTGTGCCTCTGGCCTGAAAACTTGTATAAAAGAAAGTACTTTTGTGTGCAATAAACAGACCTCTGGTGCTGCACTGTGGCTTCAAAAACCAAACCAAAAAAAAGGCATATAACAGGGATTAAACTGATAGGAGTGGTGTGTTAAGTAGTACTATTCCTATCTGGTGGCACATTAGATTGCACGCGCAGTGCCCCAAATTTGAAGTAGGAGGACCGACCAAGCATCTTTTTCCATCTCCCGGTTCCTAAAATCGATGCCATATACACGTCCCCTGATAGGACACCAGCTCGTTATTCTCTTTTTCACTTCACTATTGACACTTAACTGCACTATGGGGACTTAGACCCACTCTTTGTCTTGCACACTGTTATTCCTAGCCAGCCTCTGTGATGGGAAATCAGGCAGTCATCTAAACATTTAGATTGAGCTTTAGCTTAGAACACCCTTGAAGGTGTTTAAGGAGATTGGGGCTAGTTCAGAGGATTCTTATTAGACCTCTCTGGGTCTTTATAGCCCTTCTACCTATCCAGCATTTCTGGAAACTAGCTAAGAGAAAGGGTGGCTGTGTGTCTGTGATACATTTAACTTTATATCACCTTATTGACACTTTATCACTCCGGTCTTGATACTCTCTGCCTATACCCATATATTTAGAGGGAATTTCCTTGCCCCTGCCAATATTATATAATAGGTAATAGTATTACCATTATTACACAATTAGGTCTCTGAGGACAGGTGTCAATCCATATCTGCCAAGTGACCCTATGTAGGGGGAACAGTTCCTATTCTGCTCTGTGTCAGTGTGTATCAGGGGCTCTGAGGACAGGTGTCAATCCATACCTGCCAAGTGACCCTATGTAGGGTGAATAGTCCCTATTCTGCTCTGTGTCAGTGTGTATCAGGGTCTCTGAGGACAGGTGTCAATCCATATGTCAAGGTGTCAATATGTCATATGTCATATGTCAGGTGTCAATCCATATCCATTGTGGTGATTTATGCCCTTTATGAATTAAAACCAGACTCTGCATCATCTGTGTAATTTTCCATGGGAGTTTTGCCATTGATCCCCCTCCGGCATGCCACAGTCCAGGTGTTAGTCCCCTTGAAACAACTTTTCCATCACTTTTGTGGCCAGAAAGAGTCCCTGTGGGTTTTAAAATTTGCCTGCCCATTGAAGTCAATGGCGGTTCACTCAGTTCGCCGGTTTGCAAACGTTTGCGGAAGTTCCCGTTCGCCGTTCGCGACCCGAAAATGTCACTACTGTTAGACATGCTTACTACTGTTTACCTTGATCTTAGTTAGTGTCAGGGTACCTGAAGTCTCTACCTCGGAGGAGGTTAGACTTCCCGACGGCCGTTCTCTCAGGGGGGCTGATTCATCCAATCTTCACAGCTCTCCTAGTCATTCTCACGCCGGCCGCGAGAATTCTCAGGAGCCGACGTCATGACGGCAATCACATCCCGACCTGTCAATCTAGTTCGGAACAATGAATCAGGGCTCGGCAAGAGCGGAGTCATCAATTAAAGAACCAGGGTATAAAAGAGGGATGTGTGTAATGGTTCATTGCCCTGTCGTGGTTCTAGCTTGTCTGGTTCCTCAGTGCTCTTATGTCTATTGTTCTATTTGGTTTTGACTCGGCTTGTACTATCGTTCCTGTTTACCTCTCGTGTCCTTTGACCTCGGCTTGTCTCTCGCTTACCTGCTCTCTCGTTCCCTCGACCTCGGCTTGTCTCTGACCATTCTTTGCTTTCTCCTTACGTTAGTCCGGCCATTCTAAGGTCCGGTATACGTACATCTCTCCTGTTCGTACTCTGCGTGTTGGATCCCTGTCCCGATCCTGACAGTTAGTTCTCACAGGTCAGCTTTAGCCTGTACTGTTCAGCATGTATGTTCAAATATAATAACTGAACTCTCATAGTTGCTAAGATTAGGAGACTCTAAATCAAAAATATGCCATGATTAGGCCCTGTAACTCACTGCATAGGACCTACTTAACGTTCAGACTAATGACTAGCAAAACCATGCATATATGTAGAGCACCTAGACAAAGCAAACCTCATTAAACAACAACTATATAGTCACCTTAGCAGCAAAGTTTATCTTGTTTAACCACAAATCTGGCTATTTGTTTATTATGCTACTTAAAGCTTATAGCCTATGCTAGTAAGCATGGTATTAGTTTAAGAGCAAAGCTCACACTCTGTACTCAAATACCCGTTAACAATGCATTTCATAGATGATAACACAAATGACCTATTGGCAACGAACATAAGTATTAGCTACAACTACAAAAAAAAAAAATGTTTTCGTTGACATTATATAAAAAAATATATAAAAAAATTAGACATCAATAATTGGGAAATGTATTAAATAATGTCTTCGATGTACAAACCCTATTCTGTAGACAACTCATGCACTTCCCTTTTTCCATTCTGTATCCTGCTTTTATGCCTTAATAAAAGAAAGATTGACAAAAAAAAAAAAAAAGGACAGAGAGGAAAATTGTGTGAATAGCTTTTGAACAAAGAATATCTGATACATACTTAGAGATATAGAGATTGACTATCACATATAGGTGTAAATTCATTGGACATATCTTTATGCTACATGTAATTTACAGGTCTCTTGAGTGTTGACTTGTGAATTTACAACATACAATTCACAAGGAAACGATTAGGAATGGAATGTCCTAGGCTTCAGGGAAACCAGTTTCTTGGAAGAACATATCAGCTACATAATTGCATGCCTCCTCCAAGGCAAGTTGGTATCTGTTCAGGGAATTCAAGTCCTTTACATTTAGGGACAAAATGTGATTACCTATTTATATAAAAATTTAGAGACATTACATTAACAATTGCTAACAAAGAGCAAAGACAATAAATCGGAGACACTCAGGTAGGAATTCAACTATAAAGGACAATAATTGAAACAGTAGTAGACTGGAGTGTAGTTTCTGGATTGCTGTTTTAATGGATATAGGTAACTATGAAACAGATATTCTTGGTAGATTGGTGAGAACATGCCTTATGTCATTATTAACCCCTTCAGGACGGAGTCAATAGTACAAGTTCTGATCAAAACAAAATGTAAACAAAAACTGGAATTTGCGCTATATGTCTGTTCAACCGTAATTCACCTCTTTCATATTAAGTACACCCACACTTATTATATATCATTTTATTCAGGGGAAACAGGACTTTCATTTAACATCAAATATTTATATATAAAACATAATTAGGAATAAAATAAAAAACTATGAGAAATTGCAATTTGTTTAAAACATTTGTAGTTCCACCTCACATTTTAGCTGTAAATGTCATAATACTGTTAGCTTTTACTGCAAAAAAAGCATGTATTTGGATTCAGCAAAGTCTCACGAGTACAACAGTAGCCCCTATTAACAGTTTTTACGTTGTTTTGGAAAGTTAAAGGGTCAAATATAGCTCATTCCATTTTTTTTTTTTACATTCCATTTTTGTGTGTGAAAAAAGCAAAAAACTAATATTTGGCCAGTGTTTGTGACTAAGTGGCTACTAAAAATGACTGGATATACCCTGTTTACAATACCTTGGGTTGTCTACTTTTGCAAATGGTATGCCATCAAGGGGGTAATTCTCATTCCTGGGCTACCATACGGTCTCAAAAGGCAACATAACCAATCTGGCAAATTTGAATGTGAAAAAAATTAAATGCAAGCCTTATATTTGACTCTCTAACTTTCCAAAACACCATAAACCTGTACATGGGGGGGGGGGCCTTTTTTACTCAGGAGACTTTTCTGAACACAAATATTAGTGTTTCGAAATGGTAACTTGTATTACAACAATACTATCATCAGTAAAAGTGTCGTTCGTGTGTGAAAAATGCAGAAAACGTCACTTTTACTAAACATATCATTGTTGTAATACAAGTTACCATTTTGAAACACTAATATTTATATTCCGCAAAGTCTCCCGAGTAAAACAGTACCCCCCATGTACAGGTTTTATGGTGTCTTGGAAAGTTACAGGGTTAAATATAGTGCTTGCAATTCAAATTCTCTGCACTTTTTGCCTGGGTTGTCAGGCATGCCAATCAAATTTTAACTAATTAAATCACATAATTATGTTAAAATATTACTTAAATATACACATAGAATTTTAATATATATATGTATTTTTTTTTTTATTCTTTTTTTTTTATTGTGCTTTGAATTACACACATGCTTATACCGCCACGATAGCTGGTACAAGCCGATAGAATAATACAAGATAAACAGTAGCATGACAAGCGTTAACAGCACACATTTTATAGGTCAGGTTAGGAAGAACTGGCTATAACCTTAATTTCCAGCAGTCTAATAGTTTTGAAGAGTAAGATAGACAGGTTAAGAAAGATCTGAAACATTCCAAGACTAATCATGGTTTAAGCCTATGAGGTTAGCTGAGCTTCGGGGGCTGATTGAGTGTGTGAGCGTAGATATGGTGTCTACCTGTTGCCCTGTGCCCTTAGTGTAGCAGGTGAGGTTATCCTGGGGTTAAGTGGCATAATAGCAAGAGGTATGATGAGGCATTGCTATGTTACATGCTTTGGAGTTGCGTGTGTGTATAAAGAGGTTTATACATGAGGGTTTCCAGGCAGGAGGGCTTTGCCTTGGTAAGTGAGTGGGTGACAGGTTGTCCGAGAGCATTAGTAGTGTGAGTAGTAAGGCATTGCAGATGTGAGAAACGCATATAATGATATTGCTAACTAAATAAAATCGTTCATAACAGTGGGTTTCGTTGTAAAGTTCTGCGTTGCCTGTGATTCTCTGTTGAGGAGGTTGCTGTGCGTCCATTGCAGCAAAGGTTTTGAGTACGGACTTCTGTTAGTCCCAACTTGGGAGTTCACTTTTAACCTATGCCCAGCGCAGGGAGAGGTGTCAGAGGTGTTTGGAAGTCCTGCTGGGGGATTGTTGGGTGCAGCATCACTGGTTCCAGCGGTCGGTTCGCCAGCCCATCGTTGTGGAGGTCCGCTTTGATGGCGCAGGTAGGTGGAGTCCCTCTTTGGCTCTCTGGGGCTTTCCGCGGTGTCAGGTTAGTACGGAGCTGTGAGGGTAGCTTGCTAGTGTGTGGTTGCTTTATGGGTCTCTGCTTCAAGCCGGTGCTTTGAGAGGCTTGTGGGCCACCTCTGGTTGGGATCTGTATGCAGTGCGGTCTTGCCTGTTTGAGCGCGAGCGGTCTCCTTCTCCAGCACCATTTTGTGGGTCCCTTCAGGCGAGGGCCTGTGTGTCTGCAGTGGGGTCTTGCGAGTTCTTCGGCGGGTATGTGCGCTGGTGCCTTGGCTTGTCGCTCTCTGCTGTCCAATTTCGCCCAGAAGGCGTCGAGTAGGGCATCGAGCTTGGTTAAGGTTTGGTGCCTGTCTGTTTGGCGGTTGTCGTTACATGAGGCGTCAGCCATCTTGAGGGCCCGTGTGGCAGAGGGCTGCCTGTGCGGTCCCGTTATCAGCGCTCGTCTCTGCCCCGCTGCCTGGAGAGTTTGGACCGGGATCACCCCCACCGGTCCTGGGGGGTGGGGGGGTGGGAACGGGTAGCTGGTGTTTTGGTGTCTCCGGCGTAGGAGCGAGGAGAGCGGCCATCTCCCCTCAGCTCCATCTGCCGCAGGCTACCGCCTGCTGCCTTGGTTACACAGTTGTGGGATGCACTCAAGTTTGGTATCGGGTGATTCACCGGGTGGCCCCCGACATGGGTAGCGTATCCCGGTGTCATTACAGGCTTGTAAACGGTGAGTTTTCCCCTTTGAAGCAGTTTGTTTGGCGGGAGCTTCTCCACCATGCGACTGCTCCGTTTGCAGGTCAGGCCCCGCCCCCATATGTATTTAAAGTTTACGTGTACACTTATGTAGTTAGAGATATATTTATATTAGCGGTTATTTGTATTTTATATATAGAATGTCATTCTAAGTGTATTTTGTTACCTCTATATTAATAACAAAATACAGTTAGAATGAAATTACATATGTATATATATTTTTTTTTTTAAATATATTTATTTTATTATTTTATTTATTATTGTAATATGTGTGTGTGTGTATGTGTATATATATATATATATATATATATATATATATATATATATATATATATATCTTATATGTAATGTCATAAATAGTGTGTTTTGATGTTAATATAAGCACATATTAGTATTAAAATACACTTAGAATGAATATATATATATATATATATATATAAATACATTTAATTAATTTTAAACATGTTTAATAATTTTTTTTAACACTACCCACCACTAGGGGGACTGTCTGACACACCAGACAGTCCCCCTGCTGGCAGATCCACAGCCAGCTATAGGGGCCATGTGATCGCTCTCTGAGAGCAATCACATGGACCCCAGGGGCCTGATTTGCCGTGGTAGGGCTGCCTGGGCAGTCAGGCAGCCCTCCAGAAGAGGATCGCGGCGGAGGTGAGTAAATCCTGGCTCCTGGGGCTGAATGCCATTACAGCGTTCTATTCCGCCGCAACGGCTTTAAAGCCCATTTAATGCGGGACGACAGAACGCCGTAACGGCGTTAAGGGGTTAAAGAGGGCCAAGAGAGGAGTAGAGGATTAGAAGGAGACAAGGTTGCTTACCGAGCATGCAACCCATGCAACACCAGGACAGTCCAACACCATGCAACACCAGGACAGTCCAACACCATGCAACACCAGGCCCAAGAGAGGAGTGGAGAAAGAGGAATAACTAATTGTGGCAATAGGAGGGTCCCCGGACAAAATGATAGCAGTGATATAGATTATTTTAAAAATGAGTCAGAGAGTGATGGAAAAGTAAATAAAAATTATTGCAAGCTGGAAAAAATGGAATTTAGTGGAGAAGGATGGTCAGGGTAATAAAATGTTATTAAATGGGACTATAAGATCTATTTGACATAAAAAAAAAATATTTACTTGTAAGAAGGGAGCAAGCACGAGATGTATACATATATATATATATATATATATATATATATATATATATATATATACCGTATATACTCGAGTATAAGCCGACCCGAATATAAGCCGAGGCCCCTAATTTTACCCCAAAACACTGGGAAAACTTATTGACTCGAGTATAAGACTAGGGTGAGAAATGCAGCAGCTACTGGTAAATTTCTAAATAAAATTAGATCCTAAAAAAAATATATTAATTGAATATTTATTTACAGTGTGTGTATAATGAATGCAGTGTGTGTGTATGAATGCAGTGTGTGTGTATGAATGCAGCGTGTGTGTATGAATGCAGTGTGTGTGTATGAATGCAGTGTGTGTGTATGAATGCAGTGTGTGTATGAGTGCAGCGTGTGTGTATGAGTGCAGCGTGTGTGTATGAGTGCAGCGTGTGTATGAGTGCAGCGTGTGTATGAGTGCAGTGTGTGTATGAGTGCAGTGTGTGTATGAGTGCAGTGTGTGTATGAGTGCAGTGTGAGTGTATGAATGCAGTGTGAGTGTATGAATGCAGTGTGAGTGTATGAATGCAGTGTGTGTATGAATGCAGCGTGTGTGTATGAGTGCAGCGTGTGTATGAATGCAGTCTGTGTGTATGAGTGTAGTGTGTGTGTGTGTGTGTGTTGCAGAGCCTTGCTGGGGGGATGGGCAATTTTTTTTATTATTTTAATTTTTTTTATTATTATTATTTATTATTATTTTTATTCATTTAATTAAATTATTATTATTATTGTTTTATTATTTATTTATTATTATTTTTTATTATTACTAATTATTATTTTTTGTCCCCCCTCCCTGCTTGCTACATGGCAGGGAGGGGGGCTCCTTCCCTGGTGGTCCAGCATTGGTAGTTCAATGGGGGGGAGAGGGGGCTGGGCAGAGCTGTAACTTACCTCTCCTGCAGCTCCTGTCAGCTCTCTCCTCCTCCGCGCCGTACATTCAGCTCCCTCTGTCAGCTCACACTGTAAGTCTCGCGAGAGCCGCGGCTCTCGCGAGACTTACACTGGGAGCTGACCGAGGTGCTGAACGGACGGCGCGGAGGAGGAGAGAGCTGACAGGAGCTGCAGGAGAGGTAAGTAACATCTCTGCAGCCCCCAGTCTGTATTATGGCAATGCAAATTGCCATAATACAGACTCTGACTCGAGTATAAGCCGAGTTGGAGTTTTTTAGCACAAAAAAATGTGCTAAAAAACTCGGCTTATACTCGAGTATATACGGTATATATTTATTTTTTTGACATTCTTTATTTTTTATTTTGTCGTGCACTAAATAACAAAACATTTCTGTGTTGCCACAACAGCAAATTCAGGATTAGCGAAGATGCACAGTGCAATGAGTGGCAATCAATATCATGGCCCATTTTCCTTAGATATAAGAGCTAGAAAGATATCAGTGAACAGTTTAGCGAACAGATATAATGTAGGTTAAGAATTGCAAACTAAGCTTAAGAGAGAGTACAAGTACTCAACATTTGGAGTGTAAATGAGGCATGAGCAATATGATTAAACTTGCCTAGTAAACTTGAGTGGTATGGTAAGTAGAAAATCGGATTGCGAAGAGAGATCGAATCGTTAATTAAGCATGCTCTTGATTGACCTTACATTTATAAAAATGTTTAAGCCTCTAGGGACTAGCAATACTTATATCCTTTTAAAGCAAATAGAATATACAGAACTAATACAACCAAGGGAAGAACATTTACAGAAACAACAGACTGTTAGTGTGTAGATCCTTTTTCTGTATTATTATTATTAATTATTATTATATAGCGCCAACAAATTCCGCAGCGCTTTACAATGGGTGGACGAATAGACATGTAGTTGTAACCAGACAAGTTGGACACACAGGAACAGAGGGGTTGAGGGACCTGCTCAATGAGCTTACATGCTAGAGGGAGTGGGGTAAAATGACACAAAAAGGTAAGGATAGTATTAGACTAGTGACAGTTGCAGAAGAGGAATCAGTTGGGAGCTATTAAGAGTTTAATTTATACGCTTTTATGAAGAAGTGGGTTTTTAATGACTTTTTGAAGGAGTGGAGACTGGGTGAGCATCTAACGGAGGAGGGAAGAGAGTTCCACAGGAATGGTGCAGCCCTCGACAAATCTTGAAGGCGAGCATCAGAGGTGGGAGTACGGACAGAAGATAGACGTTAGTCTTCAGCAGATCGTAAGGGCCTAGACGGGACATACTTGTGTATAAGGGAGGATAGATAGGTGGGAGCAGCATTATGTAGAGATATGAAAGCAAGAACCAGAATTTTAAATTGAGCTCTATATTTTATAGGAGCCAATGTAGGGACTGAGAGGAGGGTGAGGCATGGGAGTTGTGGGCGGACAGGAAGATGAGCCTCGCTGCTGCATTCCTTATGGACTGTAACGGTGCAAGTTGGGAGCACGTAAGACCACTGAGAAGCAGATTACAGTAGTCAAGGCGAGAAAGGACAGTGGAATGGACCAACACCTTAGTCGCATCTGGCGTTAAGTAGGGGCGGATGCGCGCAATGTTTTTGAGATGGAAATGACAGGATTTGGTGATAGATTGAACATTAGGCTTAAAGGAGAGGTCGGAGTCAAAGAGAAGACCTAGGCAGTGAGCCTGCGCGGTGGAGCTGATGGTAGCACCGTTGACTTGGAAGGAGACAGACACAGGACTAACACTTGAGGGAGGAAAAAACAGAATTTCAGTTTTGGTCAAGTTTAGTTTAAGGAAGTGGGCAGCCATCCAGTTAGAAATAGTAGAGATCAGGGGAGAGATCAGGAGAGGACATGTAGATTTGTGTGTCATTCGCATAGAAATTATATTGGAAGCTAAAGGAGCTAATTAGTTTACCAAGGGAGGCAGTATAGATGGAGAACAGTAGGGGACCAGGTCAAGGAGAATTAGGATAGAGTAGTGACCACGAGATTTTTCAGCGAGTAGATCATTGGATACTTTTGTCAGTGCCGTTTCCACAGAGTGCTTAGCGCGGAAACCAGACTGAAGCGGGTCTAGCATTGGACTTTAGGAAGTCTGTCAATCTCGCATACACAATTCTTTCAAGGATCTTGGATGCAAAAGGAAGTAGCGAGTTAGGACGATAGTTGGATGGGGAGTTAGGGTCAAGATTGGGCTTCTTTAGAATTGGTGTTACAGTTGCATGTTTGAAGGGCGATGGAAATATACCAGAGGAGAGAGAGAGATTGAGAATTTTAGTGAGAGGTGGAGAAAGAGAAGAAGACAGAGTACGGATGAGATGCGAGGGAATTGGATCTAGAGAGCAGGTGGTGGGGCGGGAGGACTGGAGCAGAGCAGAAACCTCTTCCAATGTAGCAGGTGCGAATGAACATAGAACAGCAGAGGGAGTGAAGTTAAGGGAAGAAGAAAGATGAGAGATCTCTTCTTTGATTGTAGAGATCTTGTCAGTGAAGTTAGTTGCAAAGTCTGAGGCAGTAAAGTTAGTAGGTGGAGGAGGAACAGCAGGGCAAAGAAGAGAGTTAAATGTGTGAAATAGTCGTTTGGGTTCGTGGGAGAGTGTGGTTATGAGGGTATTGAAGTCATTAACTTTTGCAGAAGAAAGAGCTAAGCTGTATGAGCTCAGCATAAATTTATAGTGGAGAAAGTAAGATGCACAGCGAGACTTTCTCCAACAGTGTTCAGCAGTTCTGGAGCATTTTTTGAGGTATCAAGTGAGCTTGGTGTGCCAGGGTTGTTGTTGGGGGCGCCTGCGGCGTTTAAATGTACAAGGTGCCATGATGTCTAGTTGAGAGGAGAGGGTGGAATTGTAAAAGGAGGTTGCAGAACTAGGACAGGTGAGGTTTGAGGTAGGTAAAAGGAGAGTTTGGAGATTAGTGGAGAAATGCTCTAGGTCAAGACATTGGAGGTTTCTGTGAGAGTGATGTTCAGACTGTGGTGTCAATTGGGTCTTAGGTATGCCAATGTCAAAAGTCAGCAGATGGTGGTCAGATAGAGGAAAAGGAATATTGGAGAGATTAGAGGCAGTACAGAGGTTGGTGAAGGTAAGATCAAGAGTGTTTCCTGCTGTATGGGTTGCTAAATTGGACCATTGCGTAAGGCCAAAGGAGGAGGTTACAGAGCAGACGAGAGGCATCAGTGCAATTGGGGTTGTTGATTGGGATATTGAAATCCCCAAGTATAAGGGAAGGAGTTCTAGATGAGAGGAAGTGGGGAAGCCAGGAAGAAAAGTGCTCAATGAATAGTCTAGGATAACCGGGGGGGCGGTAGATGATAGCAATTCTCAAAGGAGTGGGTTTAAATAGGCGGACAGTGTGAACTTCAAAAGAAGAAAAGGATAGGGCAGGGGGAGTTATGATTGGTTGAAAGGTACATTGAGGGGAGAGAAGGATGCCTACGCCGCCTCCTTTACAGTTTAGTCTGGGAGTGTGAGAGAATTGTAGCCCACCAAAACATAAAGAGGCAGGAGCAGCGCTATCAGAGGGGGACAAACAGGTCTATGTAAGTGCAAGCAGTGTGAGTGAGCTTGAGATGAAAGTCGTGTATGGTTAAGGATTTTAAATTACTGCAGATGGAGCAGGCATTCCAGAGTGCACAATGAATTTTGGTAAGTGAGGGTAAAGGTTTGTGGGGTTTATGGTTGTAGAGAAGGTGAAGGGCCCTGGATTGGGAGAGACATCACCAGCTGCTAGAAGTAGGAGGAGAGAAAGTGACAGGAGGTGTCAATGGGTTTTGTACGCATGGGGTCTAGGATGAGATCGATTGTGGGTCGGAGTGAGAGAGTAGAGAAATGAGTGTAAGGCATGAGATGAGAGAAGGGGGGAGTGTAGCAGAGAGGAGCATATGTAAATGTGGATGGGGATGAGTGAAGTGGTTTTAAGGAGAGATTTTTATACTGAGGGAGACTGAGGAAATAAATAGGAGGAGAGAACAGATCATTGCTAAACTGTGAAAAAATGGAAATAATTGGAATATCAAGAGCAGGTGAAGGTAGGAAAGATATTTTTTGGGGGTTAAGAAAGTGAAAGAGTGTACTAATAAGAGGCAGGTTTTTTTAACCTAACTAAAATGTGGGTGTGACAGACAATCTATAAATGTAATAATGAGGGTGGAGTGGGCATCAGGCTTGCTCACTGAAGGAATAGGTTTGCAAAGTTGGGGAATCAGGCTGTTGAATAAGGAGATGTGAGGGTCAGAGAGCTTGCAATAAAGGTAAGGGAGGGAGAAATGTATCTAGGTACAGAGATGACGAGATGGATATTCAAATAAAAACATATCAACAAGAAAAGGGAGGGGTCAGTCACAAATCAGAGGGGAAATAGAGGAATGCATACAGGTGAATAAAACAATTACATACAGGTAGGGGCGTACCTAGAGCATTTGGCACCCGGGGCGGATCCTGGGCTTGGCACCCTCTATCCCCCCCCTTCCCAAAGAAAAATAAAAACCTGTAACATTTTTTATATGTATTGTATTGAACAAATTTGGAAACTTTGCAAAACCGCTGTCAGCCCCCTTCTACAAATAAAATAATAAAAGGGGCCGCGTCACATACAGAGGAGCGACTGAACAACTAAATAAAATGTAAACCAACAAGGGTATGTGAGCGCTCCAAATAAAATATGACCACTAGCAATTATACTCCAAAGCAGCAGCTGTTGAATAAATAAAAATGTAAATATACACAAAGTATTTATTTAAACGTATATAAACAATGAAATAAATCAAACGTGGATACAATGAAAAGAATTATGTTACCACAAAAATATGTCCAGATCAGAGTTCAAAGATACACAGTGTGGGGCCCCTAACACTAATATTGATTGTGTATCAAATAGAAAACCAAAGAACGGTGCACATCAAAATTAAAAATGTAAAACATCAAAAAATGAATATCAGACCCCAAATACATATACAAGAAAATAGAAAGGTGGGTGAATGGGCAATAGAAACTAAATGTGAACCAAGTGCAGGCTAGCCTCTGTAAATTGGACACTCCAAATCCAATAATAAACAAAAGATATATACAGACTAACAGGGCGCCACAATCACTAAATAGGTATATGTAAGGGGAAGAACCATATAATAAATATAACTGGTATCCAGATGAAAATAGTAATTTATTGATACAGAAATTAATAAAATAACAGCACAATAATAAGTGCCCGAGTTTATAATAGACAGGAACCCATAGGTATCTTTGGGCTATGTGTTATTGGCTTGGTACATTTCTGGTACTAGTACCTTGCATTTGAGTATTTGCACTTTAATACTACACTTTGCACTTTAACATCTGCACTTTACTGCCCAGTTCAGAATTATGTACTAGTGAGCTGCTATACCTATGGGTTCCTGTCTATTATAAACTCGGGCACTTATTATTGTGCTGTTATTTTATTAATTTCTGTATCAATAAATTACTATTTTTATCTGGATACCAGTTATATTTATTATATACCCATAGGTATAGCAGCTCACTAGTACATAATGCTGAACTGGGCAGTAAAGTGCAGATGTTAAAGTGCAAAGTGTAGTATTAAAGTGCAAATACTCAAATGCAAGGTACTAGTACCAGAAATGTACCAAGCCAATAACACATAGCCCAAAGATAAAAAAAAGAAAACAGTCAACACATATAGACAATAAAGCCGCCGATACAACAATGCAGGGTCCCAAAAAGTAGTCAATGTTCAATGCTCAACGCGTTTCGTCGTCAGACTTCCTCATGAGCTTCTTCCATCTTCCTCCGTCTTCTTCCTTTTAAATCTGCCGGTCCGTCTGCCTACTTCCGTGATTGGGCATGCGTCCATGCGTCACATGTCATGATGCATACGTGAAAAAGAGGGGGTAGGAAACCGCGCCTTAGGTGTACAAAACTAAGTGGATATCTAGAAAAAAAAAATATATACATACACAATATTGGAAGTAGTGGTCTTCTTATACAATATGACCTCAAAAAGAAGAAACATACATAGGATAATAGTGCAATATGTTTAGTACAATGAGTATATAGGTGAAGAGTAATAGCAATTTGCCACTCACATATCCCAGAGCTAGCCTAGAGCTCTGCCGTTAGTGCGCCTGGACGGAATAATCCCCGTCTGTGGATATGTGTGAGGTGGTCGTGGTCTCGAGCGTCTCAGGTGGAATAATATGTGGAGAGACAGAAGAATCTCGATAGTGCAATATGTATTGATAAAATGAGGAGTGAATAAAGTGATATAAAATCAATACTCACATTCACTAGAGCAGAACTTGCTCTAGTTTTATTAGCGTAGGTGGTATAGTCCCCACCAAGGAGCAGGATGATGGCCGATACTGGTAGTGATGATTCTTTTATACCATATGACCTCCGAAATAAAAAGGGGATATACACAAAATAATAGTGTAGTATGTTTGGTACAATAAATATATAAATAGATAGTGCTAATAGTTATCCACTCACATATACCAGAGCTAACTTAGAGCTCTGCTGTTAGTACGCCTGGACGGAACAATCCCCGTCTAAGGATATATGCGAAGTGGTGGTGGTCCCAGTCGTCTCAGATGAAATAATATGTGGGGAGACAGGAGAATCCGGATAGTGCAATATGAATAATATAATAGAAGGTGAAAAATAATATAAAATTAATACTCACATTTACTAGAGCAGAACTTGCTCTAGTTATATTAGCATAGGTGGTATAGTCCCCACCAAGGAACAGGATGATAACCAGGATGGATGGAATAAAATTCAAATGTAAAGGTACAAAGAATTTATTTAACAAAAAAGATAAAAATAGATAAAAAGATATACTCTAAAAAGTCTTTCAAAGTCCACTTAACGCGTTAAGTGGACTTTGAAAGACTTTTTAGAGTATATCTTTTTATCTATTTTTATCTTTTTTGTTAAAAAAACGCGTTAAGTGGACTTTGAAAGACTTTGAAAGACTTTGAAAGACTTTTTAGAGTATATCTTTTTATCTATTTTTATCTTTTTTGTTAAATAAATTCTTTGTACCTTTACATTTGAATTTTATTCCATCCATCCTGGTTATCATCCTGTTCCTTGGTGGGGACTATACCACCTATGCTAATATAACTAGAGCAAGTTCTGCTCTAGTAAATGTGAGTATTAATTTTATATTATTTTTCACCTTCTATTATATTATTCATATTGCACTATCCGGATTCTCCTGTCTCCCCACATATTATTTCATCTGAGACGACTGGGACCACCACCACTTCGCATATATCCTTAGACGGGGATTGTTCCGTCCAGGCGTACTAACAGCAGAGCTCTAAGTTAGCTCTGGTATATGTGAGTGGATAACTATTAGCACTATCTATTTATATATTTATTGTACCAAACATACTACACTATTATTTTGTGTATATCCCCTTTTTATTTCGGAGGTCATATGGTATAAAAGAATCATCACTACCAGTATCGGCCATCATCCTGCTCCTTGGTGGGGACTATACCACCTACGCTAATAAAACTAGAGCAAGTTCTGCTCTAGTGAATGTGAGTATTGATTTTATATCACTTTATTCACTCCTCATTTTATCAATACATATTGCACTATCGAGATTCTTCTGTCTCTCCACATATTATTCCACCTGAGACGCTCGAGACCACGACCACCTCACACATATCCACAGACGGGGATTATTCCGTCCAGGCGCACTAACGGCAGAGCTCTAGGCTAGCTCTGGGATATGTGAGTGGCAAATTGCTATTACTCTTCACCTATATACTCATTGTACTAAACATATTGCACTATTATCCTATGTATGTTTCTTCTTTTTGAGGTCATATTGTATAAGAAGACCACTACTTCCAATATTGTGTATGTATATATTTTTTTTTTCTAGATATCCACTTAGTTTTGTACACCTAAGGCGCGGTTTCCTACCCCCTCTTTTTCACGTTACTCTCTCACAAGGTTAGGGTCCTTGTATTGGTTACTGCGGCCTATTATTTCATATAGTGAGCGCCTAATCCATCCATCTTTTTTTCCATGATGCATACGTGGCTAATATGCGCATGCGCAACCACGGAGGAATGCAAATAAACTTTATTGTTCATGTACACGGTAGCATTAAGGGAGATCTATATAGAGAATGCTCTGTACATATGCAGTCCGGATTCACAGAACCTGCCTACGCCCCCCCAACCCCTAAACAGAGGAATACTGAATTTGCAGAGGGGGAAATATAAATCAGACAGGTAAACAAAGGAAGAAAAATATGGGGGAAAAAAATATAAATATGGAAAAAATATGTATATGGTACAAAACCAATAATATATTAAAGAAGAAAACAAAAGAAGAAAAATTAAGTAATACAAAATAATTGAGTAATAAAAAATAATAAGTCCATTTATATTTCCAAAATATCCAATAAAATGATATACAAAGACCTTACAATTATAGAGCATCTATATGATAGTACCAATATAGATGTACATAGATGAACAATATGTCAGGATGTGGACAGATACAAAAAACATCATCCAAACATTTTATATATGAGTAGAGGTAAATATAAAACTGTAAATGTATATATACATAGAGAAAATGATACTAATGATGAAAGATGAAGGCATATAAATTCAAATAAAGGGCAAAATTCACATATACATGTCTTATTACATTATGTGATGAAAAACATGTAGTGACATTAAATATAAAACACATATTAAAAAATGTGTAAAAAACGTATATAAAAAACATATATAAAACACCATATAATCAATCAATAAAAGCTAGTATATCCAGATCAGTATTCATTCCTGAGGGAACAGAGGATTTCATTTTGTATATCCACTCTGTTTCTCTCATGGCTAGCCTCTTTTCAGTATCACCACCTCTCCAATGAGGTAAAACCATATCGATCCCAATACAAATAAAATCCTTAAAATCAAAATCTTTACATGTATTGCAATGTCTAGGTACACTATGTTTCTCATTTTTATTTTTCATTCCATTAAAATGTTCGAGTGATCTAATGTGTAATTTTCTAATCGTCCGTCCAATGTATTGGACCCCACATTTACATTGTAACAGGTATACCACAAATTTACTATTACAGTTAATGAAATGTTTTATTTTAAAAGTTTCTTTAGTCACCGTACTAGAAAATTCTGTGATCTTATTCTTCTGAAATTTGCATGTGCTACATCTACCACATTTAAAGAAACCATTAGGCCTTTCTATTAAAAAATGTGTTCTCACTCGCAACAATTTTTTTAGGTAAAATGCTAGGAGCTAAAATATTCCTCAAGTTGTTAGGTCTTTTATAGATCACTCTAGGGTTCTTGGGTAGAATCTTTTTTAAAAATGTGTCTTGTAGCAAAATAGGCCAATTCTTCCTAATAGACTTCTCTACCAGGTTGGCTTTATTGCTAAATTTTGTCAAAAAGGCAAATTAAGACTGATTCCCAGCACCCTTCTTAACCTCTTTATTATTCATCAAAATGTCTCTCCTCTGATAACCTTCTACTTGTTTTTGTGTATTAGATAGAAGTTGTTCTGGATAATTCCTATCTAAAAAAATGTTATTTAGAACTTGGACTTGTTTTTCAAAATCCTCTCTCTCAGTGCAATTTCTATATAATCTCAGATGCTGTCCTTTGGGGATATTTGTCAGCCATTTTCGATGGTGGCAACTAGAAAACTCAATAAAACCTTTATTGGTTTTCTGTTGGTTTAAAAAATGTTTTACTAAATTTTTTTTATCTTTTATAAAAAGGGTAAGATCTAAAAAGTTAATACACGTATCATGGATTTCTTCAGTGAACCTCAGTCCATATGTGTTAGAGTTAATATAAGTTAAAAATTCAGCTAAAAGATTTCTGCCTCCTTTCCAGATAATTAAAACGTCATCGATGTATCTTCTCCATTGCACCAGGTTCGCACCAAATGGGTTGTTTCGCCAAATGTAATTCCACTCCCAATCAGCCACAAAAATATTGGCATAACTTGGTGTGAACCTGGTGCCCATCGCTGTTCCACATGTTTGAAGGTAATACAACCCTTCAAACCAAAAATAGTTGTGGAACAGGATGAATCTAATGAGGTCTAAAACAAAAGTAGCTTGTCCCTGATTCATATCTGGATCATACCTCAGGACATTTTGTACAGCTTCAATACCTTTTTCATGATCAATCACTGTATATAAAGAGGTGACATCGACTGTTACCCAAAGGTATTTATCATTCCATTCGAGACCTTCCAATTCCTTGATGATCTGGACAGAATCTTTAGTATACGATTTAGCTAAAACCACATATTTCTGCAAAAAGAAATCAATATACTGTGAAATATTACTCGTTAGAGACACAATCCCACTGATAATGGGTCTTCCTGGTGGGGATTCCAAACATTTGTGTACTTTAGGTAAGTAAAAAAAGACAGCTGTTTTAGGTGAATTAATAAATAAGTAATTGAATTCATCCTTATTTATAATCTCATTCTTCAAACCTGTTGATAAAATACCATGTAATTCCTCTTTAAATTTACCTGTGGCATTACTCTTTAAAATCTTATAGGTATCCGAGTCACTTAATATCCTCAATGATTCTTTCATATAATCAACTCTATTAAGGGTAACAATACTTCCACCTTTATCAGCCTGCCTAATTACTATATCTTTATTTTCCTTTAATTCTTTTAAGGCTTGTTTTTCTTTCCTAGTTAAATTATCTTTACCACTACTTTTGGAGAATTTCTCGAATTCAATCATCACCATTTCGCAAAACACTGGTATGTGGTCTCCCTTTTCCCAAGTAGGGAACAATTTTGATTTGTTTTTTAAACCAGAATGTACAATTTCGGGTGCCATAGATTCAATTGGGATCATATCCATCATCTGATCACTCTGAGTCTCTAAAAGCAATAACTTCATCTTTTTTCTTTTCAAAAAATCTTTTAATAGTCAATTTTCGTAAAAATTTCTGTGTATCTATAAAAAGTTCAAACATATTGGGATCTGTTTGTGGAGCAAATTTTAATCCTTTATTAAAAACCTCTAGTTGTTCTTTAGTAAAAATCTCTTTCGATAAATTAAAAATGCCTTCAGTGCTCTTTTTATCATTTAATCCGACATTTCCCCTTCCTCTGTTTCCCCTAGTCCTCCTGTTGCCCCTAAAAGTCTCCTTTTCTTGGAGGGTATTTGGAGAGTTTGTAGAGTGGAGAACCTGTTTCTGTTTGCCCAAACATTCTGTCCTTGTTTGGGTCGATTCTCTAAAAAAATCTCGGATTGGTC
This sequence comes from Pelobates fuscus, assembly GCF_036172605.1. Taxonomy (NCBI): domain Eukaryota; kingdom Metazoa; phylum Chordata; class Amphibia; order Anura; family Pelobatidae; genus Pelobates; species Pelobates fuscus. The sequence goes on from NC_086318.1 coordinate 190,269,673, forward strand.
ATATCTATCTCTTGTTCTACCATTTACCATATTGCTCTGGGTAGAGGATCTATCTTTTACCACATTACTCTGGTTAGAGGATCTGTCATTCGTTCTACTATTCATCACATTCCTTTGATTATCTTTTCGTCTCACCACCCTGTTTTGTTCCTCATAGTTCCTGGTTTTCTTAATAGATGATTCTCCATAATCATCTTTATTCTTCTTATAGAATTTAGAGTCTCTAGGGATATTGTTCCTATCATGCCTTCCTCTAGATTCTTCATTATATTTGTAAGGTCTATTTTCGCGATTGTTCCTATTATTTTGAAAACCCATAGGTCTCTTTTTTCTCCATTCTCTTTGTATGCCTTTTCTATAATCATCTTTATATCTACTCAAATTATTTTCCTTAATATTTTAAAAAGTTTAGACAGGAACCCATAGGTATAGCAGCTCACTAGTACATAATGCTGAACTGGGCAGTGAAGTGCAGATGTTAAAGTGCAAAGTGTAGTATTAAAGTGCAAATACTCAAATGCAAGGTACTAGTACCAGAAATGTACCCAGCCAATAACACATAGCCCAAAGATACCTATGGGTTCCTGTCTATTATAAACTCGGGCACTTATTATTGTGCTGTTATTTTTATTAATTTCTGTATCAATAAATTACTATTTTTATCTGGATACCAGTTATATTTATTATATGGTTCTTCCCCTTACATATACCTATTTAGTGATTGTGGCGCCCTGTTAGTCTGTATATATCTTTTGTTTATTATTGGATTTGGAGTGTCCAATTTACAGAGGCTAGCCTGCACTTGGTTCACATTTAGTTTCTATTGCCCATTCACCCACCTTTCTATTTTCTTGTTTGTGTATTTTATATCCTTGGGTATAATTTTTCACTCCATAAGGTGTGGTGTAATTAAGCATTGCCTCCATATCTGCAATTATTTCTCTCACCTGTGTTTAAGACCATTTATAGTTATGGCTTATTGTAGACTCATGACCACAACTATGAGAGATGCAAGGAATAGATGCATTGAAAGTCTATTCTCTAGAGAATCTACAACTAACCACAAGGTGAATAATTTCTCTTTTCAAAAAATGGAGAGATTAGCAGAAAAGGAGGTTAAAAAATGGTGGGAGATTAAATATCTCCAACAATATTTAAAATTGGGAATTATCCCTAGGGGGTTAAGAATCGAGAAAGAACCTGCATTTGGCCAAGAGAAGCCAGATTTTATGACTAAGTGGAATGATACCCTCGATAATTGTTCGAATCAGCTAATGGAAATCCTGGTAAAATACCAGGAAAATTGCTTGAGAAATATAGAGGAGGAAATCCACTCAGTAGAATCTGAGATTAATATGGCTTTTGATGAAGAAACTATTAAAGAAAATAGTAAGCTATTGAATAAGAATGTAGAAAAATTAGAAGAAAAATTTTAAAATATTAAGGAAAATAAATTGAGTAGAGATAAAGATGATTATAGAAAAGGCATACAAAGAGAATGGAGAAAAAAGAGACCTAGGGGTTTTCAAAATAATAGGAACAATCGCGAAAATAAACCTTACAAATATAATGAAGAATCTAGAGGAAGGCATGATAGGAACAATATCCCTAGAGACTCTAAATTCTATAAGAAGAATAAAGATGATTATGGAGAGTCATCTATTAAGAAAACCAGGAACTATGAGGAACAAAACAGGGTGGTGAGACGAAAAGATAATCAAAGGAATGTGATGAATAGTAGAACGAATGACAGATCCTCTAACCAGAGTAATGTGGTAAAAGATAGATCCTCTACCCAGAGCAATATGGTAAATGATAGAACAAGAGATAGATATGACCAATCCGAGATTTTTTTTAGAGAATCGACCCAAACAAGGACAGAATGTTTGGGCACACAGAAACAGGTTCTCCACTCTCCAAACTCTCCAAACACCCTCCAAGAAAAGGAGACTTTTAGGGGCAACAGGAGGACTAGGGGAAACAGAGGAAGGGGAAATGTCGGATTAAATGATAAAAAGAGCACTGAAGGCATTTTTAATTTATCGAAAGAGATTTTTACTAAAGAACAACTAGAGGTTTTTAATAAAGGATTAAAATTTGCTCCACAAACAGATCCCAATATGTTTGAACTTTTTATAGATACACAGAAATTTTTACGAAAATTGACTATTAAAAGATTTTTTGAAAAGAAAAAAGATGAAGTTATTGCTTTTAGAGACTCAGAGTGATCAGATGATGGATATGATCCCAATTGAATCTATGGCACCCGAAATTGTACATTCTGGTTTAAAAAACAAATCAAAATTGTTCCCTACTTGGGAAAAGGGAGACCACATACCAGTGTTTTGCGAAATGGACGATGAGTGAATTCGAGAAATTCTCCAAAGGTAGTGGTAAAGATAATTTAACTAGGAAAGAAAAACAAGCCTTAAAAGAATTAAAGGAAAATAAAGATATAGTAATTAGGCAGGCTGATAAAGGTGGAAGTATTGTTACCCTTAATAGAGTTGATTATATGAAAGAATCATTGAGGATATTAAGTGACTCGGATACCTATAAGATTTTAAAGAGTAATCTCACAGGTAAATTTAAAGAGGAATTACATGGTATTTTATCAACAGGTTTGAAGAATGAGATTATAAATAAGGATGAATTCAATTACTTATTTATTAATTCACCTAAAACAGCTGTCTTTTTTTACTTGCAGAAACATGTGGTTTTAGCTAAATCGTATACTAAAGATTCTGTCCAGATCATCAAGGAATTGGAAGGTCTCGAATGGAATGATGAATACCTTTGGGTAACAGTCGATGTCACCTCTTTATATACAGTGATTGATCATGAAAAAGGTATTGAAGCTGTACAAAATGTCCTGAGGTATGCTCCAGATATGAATCAGGGACAAGCTACTTTTGTTTTAGACCTCATTAGATTCATCCTGTTCCACAACTACATGTGGAACAGCGATGGGCACCAGGTTCGCACCAAGTTATGCCAATAGTTTTGTGGCTGATTGGGAGTGGAATTACATTTGGCGAAACAACCCATTTGGTGCGAACCTGGTGCAATGGAGAAGATACATCGATGACGTTTTAATTATCTGGAAAGGAGGCAGAAATCTTTTAGCTGAATTTTTAACTTATATTAACTCTAACACATATGGACTGAGGTTCACTGAAGAAATCCATGATACGTGTATTAACTTTTTAGATCTTACCCTTTTTATAAAAGATAAAACATTTTTAGTAAAACATTTTTTAAACCGACAGATGGAAATGGTTTTATTGGTATATACGGTGACTAAAGAAACTTTTAAAATAAAACATTTCATTAACTGCAATAGTAAATTTGTGGTATACCTGTTACAATGTAAATGTGGGGTCCAATACATTGGACGGACGATTAGAAAATTACACATTAGATTACTCGAACATTTTAATGGAATGAAAAATAAAAATGAGAAACATAGTGTACCTAGACATTGCAATACATGTAAAGATTTTGATTTTAAGGATTTTATTTGTATTGGGATCGATATGGTTTTACCTCATTGGAGAGGTGGTGATACTGAAAAGAGGCTAGCCATGAGAGAAACAGAGTGGATATACAAAATGAAATCCTCTGTTCCCTCAGGAATGAATACTGATCTGGATATACTAGCTTTTATTGATTGATTATATGGTGTTTTATATTTGACCTCTTTTTTTTTTACATATGTTTTATATACGTTTATATATGTTTTTTATATACGTTTTTTACACATTTTTTAATATGTTTTATATTTAATGTCACTACATGTTGCATTTTTCATCACATAATGTAATAAGACATGTATATGTGAATTTTGCCCTTTATTTGAATTTATATGCCTTCATCTTTCATCATTAGTATAATTTTCTCTATGTATATATACATTTACAGTTTTATATTTACCTCTACTCATATATAAAATGTTTGGATGATGTTTTTTGTATCTGTCCACATCCTGACATATTGTTCATCTATGTACATCTATATTGGTACTATCATATAGATGATCTATAATTGTAAGGTCTTTGTATATAATTTTATTGGATATTTTGGAAATATAAATGGACTTATTATTTTTTATTACTTAATTTTTCTTCTTTTGTTTTCTTCTTTAATATATTATTGGTTTTGTACCATATACATATTTTCCATATATATATATTTTCCCCCATATTTTTCTTCCTTTGTTTACCTGTCTGATTTATATTTCCCCCTCTGCAAATTCAGTATTCCTCTGTTTAGGGGTTAGGGTGGGGGGGGGGGTAGGCAGGTTCTGTGAATCCGGTCTGCATATGTACAGAGCATTCTCTATATAGATCTCCCTTAATGCTACCGTGTACATGAACAATAAAGTTTATTTGCGTTCCTCCGTGGTTGCACATGCGCATTTTAGCCACGTATGCGTCATGACGTATGACGTTATGCGCGGTGACGTATGGACGCATGCCCAATCACGGAAGTAGGCAGACGGACCGGCAGATTTAAAAGGAAGAAGACGGAGGAAGATGGAAGAAGCTCCTGAGGAAGTCTGACGATGAAACGCGTTGAGCATTGAACATTGACTACTTTTTGGGACCCTGCATTGTGGTATCGGCGGCTTTATTGTCTATATGTGTTGACTGTTTTCTTTTTTTTTATCTTTGGGCTATGTGTTATTGGCTTGGTACATTTTTGGTACTAGTACCTTGCATTTGAGTATTTGCACTTTAATACTACACTTTGCACTTTAACATCTGCACTTTACTGCCCAGTTCAGCATTATGTACTAGTGAGCTGCTATACCTATGGTTTCCTGTCTATTATAAACTCGGGCACTTATTATTGTGCTTTTATTTTATTAATTTCTGTATCAATAAATTACTATTTTTATCTGGATACCAGTTATATTTATTATATGGTTCTTCCCCTTACATATACCTATTTAGTGATTGTGGCGCCCTGTTAGTCTGTATATATCTTTTCCCAAATACATATATCATTCCTGGGGGAGGGAGCTCTTAAACCCGCCAGACAACTAGGTTAAGGTTGAGGGTGCCACTGTGAATAATCTCCCAGAGTTGAAAACCTAGGGAGTAAGTCAGAGCAACTCACCTGACCTTCGTGTAAGGTAAGAGGAGCACGCCAACTCCCTACCACGAGATAGGATGTGTGGGTCCGAATACAACAGCTGCCGAAAATCACTCCCGGACCGTAAATGAAGCCGGGTTGAAAATACAGAGGAGACGGAAAACAGTAGGCAAATGTTCTCTTTTAGAGGACTTTGGAATTATGTCAACGCTTCCTTGATAAAGATTATGATCCGAGCATTATCTATCAGGCATATCAAAAGGCTAGAAACATCCCTAGAAGCTCACTCATAGATCCCTACATTGATCAAGAGTTTCCAGTTACACCATCTCTGTCATCGGTCAAGCATATGGAAGTGTTATCCCTTTTGGAAAATTCAACTCCTAAAAGAAGATCTAATTCCCGGAACAAAATCAATATCAGCACCAGGGATGTTTCTCTCAATAAAGGTCCCATATTCACCACTACTTTTAATAGGGCATATGACCAGGTTATTTCCATCTTATGTAAACATTGGTCCATTTTATTATTGGATCCTTGACTGAAATTCAGTATTACTGGGTCACCCAGAGTAACCTTCAGGAAAAATAGAAATTTAAAGAATTTGTTGGCTCCATCTAAACTTGCCTTAGTAGAATCCCATAATACACTGGTACCCCCTGGTGTAGGGAATTTTAAATGTGGCTCGACGCGATGTTAACATGCCAGTATATATGTCATGGAAGTTTGGATTTTTTTGTCTTCCTCAAATAATGAGACCTTCTAGGTATCTTCAAGGATTACCTGTAACACCCCATACGTTGTCTGTTTACTGAAGTGTTCGTGTGGACTACTTGATGTTGGCCAGACCTCTAGGTCATTGAAAACCAGGTTTAGAGAACACAGACTAGCGATTATTAACCAGGATAGGAAATCCCCGGTAGCTAGACATTTCCAAATGGCCCATGAGAGTAACCCTTTACACATATCAGTTATGGGTATTGAACACATCCCAGAGAAGACCTTCAATAGAAAAGCAGCCCTTGTTGTAGCTGAGACTAGGTGGATTTTTCTTCTATTACAGTGAAAACAAATTATTTATTTAAAATCTAAAGCTTAACCAATTGTTAAAACAGATATGAGTGGTGGCACTGACTGTGCAAATGGGCAAGGCATCCAACCTGACACAGAAGCTGGCAGGCAGGCAACTGCTCTTCTATTACAGTGAAAACAAATTATTTATTTTAAATCTAAAGCTTAACCAATTGTTAAAACAGATATGAGTGGTGGCACTGGGCAAGTGGGCACAGTATCCAATGTGAACCTCACACAGAAGCTGGCAGGCAGGCAACTGCTCTTCTATTACAGTGAAAAAAAAAAAAATATTTTAAATGTAAAGCTTAACCTATTGTTAAAACAGATATGAGTGGTGGCACTGGGCAAGTAGGCACAGTATCCAATGTGAACCTCACACAGAAGCTGGCAGGCAGGCACCTGCAATTACATTACACAGGAAAAAAAAAAAAAAAAAAGCAGCCTGATGTTATAGCCCTAAAAAGGGCTTTTTGGGGTGCTGTCCTTACAGCAGAGATCAGATGAGTCCTTCAGGATTGTAGTGGACACTGAATACCCTAGCCTAGCTATCAATTTCCCTATCTAATCAGCAGCAGCTAAACTTTCCCTCCTCTCACTAAGCATGCAGCTTCAGAATGAATCGAAAATGGATGCTGGGAGGGAGGTTGGAGGGTGTGGAAGGGAGGGAGTGCTGCTGATTGGCTGGAATGTGTCTGCTGACCGAGAGGCACAGGGTCAAAGTTTGCCCAATGATGACGAATAGGGGGCGGATCGAACTGCGCATGTGTCCGCCCGCCGCGGCGAACGCGAACACGCTAAGTTCGCCGGGAACTGTTCGCCGGCGGACAGTTCGGTACATCACTATTGCAGATATATAAAGTAAACATGTTGTAATGTAGCATTCCAGCTGGTCTATTCTCGCTGTGTCAACAGTGTGTTAGTGTGGGTGTTATCTTTATAAGACCTAGTAGGTTAAGTTAACAAGGATTATCTCCTCGGCATAGCTAAGTATGCTTATGTGTTGGTATGCATAATCTTGCCTCAACTCAGGTTAGTAACATGTGTGAACTGGCTCCTCGTTTAAGTGTCGAGAGTCCCTCCAAGATATTGAACCTGCGTGGAGAGCACGGCACATATTCGGTGGCATAATCCCCCCTAATGACCCGCAGAGTTAACTGGTGTATGCACAGCTTCCTAGTCTTGTCAATCTTTCAGGTGGGTAAAACAGTTATGATTACTAGTCGAAAGTAGCATTCGTCGTTCAGAGCCAGAGGGAGTATGGAAAATTAAAACTCGAAAAACAAAAGGGAGAACATGCAAGAGACATTGGAAGACCATAATGCGCAAAAGCTTTAAAGTGGTCTCATAACATATTGGAAGTCATAGCGACCTCCATGCCTTAGTATGAATTGCCTATCTACTAAGTTGTCCAAACTGCACCAGGTTTACCCATTTATAGTGAACAGTGTAAAAAGTGAAGTGGCTACCCATGTCCTGCCAGGTCTACTATGCGATGAAGTGCAACACTTTGCGTGTGTTAGGAACCTGGTTCCATCAGAGGCATTTAACATTGCTGTCATAACAATTGTTTTAAGTAGTGAGGCATGCATCGCATTTGCCATCGTGCCCTGTGAGTTACTTCTTACGAAAATCTTAAGCGCATGTTGCAGGAAACTTAACATTGTATAAAACACAAAAAAAAAACAAAAAAAAACCTCAGAAACTAATAGATGCCCAGTTGTTTCTCAGTACTGGGTTAGCCGGTAACAGGAGAGCAAGATTTACACATAAACTGCTGTCCATCAAGATGTTTTTTCAACCAGGGAACCATAAAATTTGTGAATTGCTCCCCATTCCATAACGAAAGTTAGTAAAAAAAAAGAGGTGACTTGTGTAGGGAAAAGGAAAAATATATATAAGATAAAATAAGAGTTACGAGAGCATAGTAGCTTGGACGGTTCATAGCTGTTGGGAGCGTCTTGGTGTAGTCGCTGAGTGTAGTTATGGGCAAGACCGGAGCGGGGGGAAGTGTGAGTGTTTTTGGGTCCCCTAGGGTAGTGAGAGTCTCGCTTACTGCCCAATGCCTTGATCTATGGTGGGTGCAGAACTCGTATCGTATGGTGCGTGTGGTCGGCTTCTGTGGTCTGTTTACGTGCCGATTGGGTCTTTCGGGCGTGAGGTGTATGTTTTCTTTCTCTGTAGAGGAGATTTGAGTCGGCAGATGTAGCGCCCTTAGAAATTCCGCCGGATCCTCATGTGTGGCGATAAAGTGAGCACCGATTCTCCTTGTTGCACTATGAGGGTGCCTGATGCGCCCCACCTGTAACGTATCCCCTTGTCGCGGAGTTCCCTTGTCACGGGCATGAACCTCCGCCTCTCCAGGAGCACCGTGAAGGGTAGGTCATCGTAGATCCGGACAGGATTGCCTTGTACCACAGTGGTAGGGTTGTTTCTGGAGCGAACCAGGATCGCACTTTTCGTGGATATATCCCGCGTTACTGCTATGACGTCCCTTGAGGCGTCTGTCGGTGCCATCGGGGCTTTTCTAATGCGGAATGCCGCCGTAACGGGTGAGGCTCCTGCTGTGGGTCGCACTCCCAGCGTTTCCGCGACTATGTTGGCAAAGCCTAGTATGGCCTCTATACCCACACTCTCCGGGACACCGCGATCCTGACGTTTTTTTTTACGATGCCTCGCTTCCAGCGAGGTGACCGTACGTGTGAGTCTGGTAAGTTGCTGGGACATGGCCTCTATTTGGGCCTTCGCTAGTGTCAGCTCCTGATCTCTCTTATCCTCCCTTGTTTCCACCGCACTGATCCGCGCGTTTATGCCATCGACGTCAGACCGCACTCCCGCCAGGTCGGCCTTCCAGACCTCCCGCAGGTCTACTAGCAGTCTTTTAATGTCCCCTTTGGTGGATGGTGAGGTGTCCGAGTCTGAGTCTGCACTCGTGTACACCCGGTTTGGGGTCCCCAAGGGTCTATCGTCCTCCTCCTCCGGGGATTCGTCAGAGAAGCTAGAGTCTCGGGCCCGCTCGGGCGCCATCTTTGGCTGCGCCTGTTGTTGCGGCCTGTCGAAGGACGTGCGTATGTCAGGCTGTTTAGAGCCTCCCAAGTGAGTCAGCTTGCGTTTTTTCCGTCCCATCTCTGTCTGTGGGGGTTCCGCTGTGCACAGGTAGTCTTTTGGGGTCTTTTCTGACCGCTCTTCGTGGCTAATTAGTGGGTTTATCGATGGGGCCTGCAGGAGCTCCACATCAGCATGTCTGGTTACTTGCTCAGCTAGCCACGCCCCCGTTTATCTGTCTCTAACTCCGCGACCTTGTCTAAAAAAAATCCCAGACCCTAAAAATAGTTATGCTGTTATAATTCCTGATTTTTTGATCAACAGCAAGTGTAACTGACAATATGGAAATTATCACTGTTTTATAAAATGTTTTATATAAATAGTGGATATTGCAATCCAGAAGGCAGTAATGCAATAATAAAAATCATGTATGTATGTTGCTCCTGTGGCATGAATGTTTTTATTAAGCCATAATTAAATTTTCTTTGCATTCTTGGAATTAGACTTCGAAATCTATTAGTAATATAATTGCAAGTGTTGCTTTTATCGCTTTGTCTTATCACTTTTCTCTTAACAACATCTTGCATAAATATCTTTTTTTTTTCTGTGGGTGCAAACTTATGCAGCTACAGAGAGAACATGGCTGACCCCGGCCTACAACCCACTGTCCTGGAACTAATGAACCATGCTGTGCTAGTGTATTAGGCATTTTAGGGAGTTTGCCAAATATGTGTATATGTTCTCTTATGATATTAATTAAGATTCACAATTTCAGCATTGTATGCTCAAAGTGCCTTGTACAAGTTCCCATTAAAACCATCTCTTCATGGTGCCATGACAAAGTATTGTGTATTTTCTTACGTATAAGAAGTTACACCTAGGTACATATTATTTTATCATTAAAGCTTCCAAGTACAAGCCCCTCATTAAGCGCCAATTGTAACCACAGCTGTTCTCCTATTTACCACTATAACATCTTAAAGCATAGAACTTAGCAGGGCTAACCATACAGATATCTTAGCAATAATTGTATATAGTTAGTAAGTAGTGATGTCCTGAACGGTTCGCTGGCGAATAGTTCCTGGCGAACATAGCGTGTTCGCGTTCGCCTTGGATGGCGAACATATGCGATGTTCGGTCCGCCCCCTATTCGTCATCATTGAGTAAACTTTGACCCTGTACCTCAGTCAGCAGACACATTCCAGACAATCAGCAGCAGACCCTCCCTCCCAGATCCTCCCACCTCCTAGACAGCATACAATTTAGATTAATTCTGAAGCTGCATTCATTTTTTTTTGTATTTTTTTTGTTTTGTTTATTATACATTATCCTCCATAGCCAGTAACCTGTGTTTATTATACATTATCCCCCGATAGCCAGTAACCTGTGTTTGGGGGGGACCTAATGTCCTCCCACCCTGGCCCCCACCCCTGAGCGGTGGGTGGGGGCCCTAAACACAAATTGGGGGGGGACCTAATGTCCTCCCCCCTGGCCCCCACCACTGAGCGGTGGGTGGGGCCCTAAACAAAAGTAAGGGGGAGGACCTAATGTCCTCCCCCCTGGAACCAACCCATGAGCGGTGGGTGGGGCCCTAAACACAAATTGGGGGGGACCTATTGTCCTCCCCCCTGGACCCCACCTCTGAGCGGTGGGTGGGGGCCCTAAAAAAAATGACCCCCCAGGTGACTAGGGGTCCCCAAACCCCTAGTCACCCCCTCCCACCTCCAAAAAAAGTATCCCTCTACCTACCCCACCACCCTAAAAATAATGAGGGGGGGAACCTTTAACTAAGAACCTGTAAAGAAAAAAAACTTACCATTCGATGTTTTCTTTCTTCTAAAATCTTATTTTTCAGCCCCAAAAAAGGCCAAATAAAAAACCATAATAACCGACGCAATAAAAAAAAAAAAAAAAAGAGCGCAAAAAAGTCCATCTTCACCCATGGAGGGCTCCGCGCAGACTGAGCTCTGCAGGGCGGGGGAAGGCTTATAAAACCTTGCCCCGCCCTGCAATTAATCTCAGAGCACTCTGATTGGTGGGTTTAAGCCATCCAATCAGAGTGCTCTGACAGGTAAATGAAGAGACTGACAGGTAAGTCTCTACATTTACCTGTCACAGCACTCTGATTGGTTGGTTACTTAATTCACCAATCAGAGTGTTATGAGTCAAATTACACAGCGTGGGAAAATTCCACAGAACTTTCCCACGCTGTATAAAATGACACAGAGCACTCTGATTGGTGGATTTCAAACCAACCAATCAGAGTGCTCTGAGCTTTTTTTTTTACCTGTCAGTCTCTTCATTTACCTGTCAGAGCACTCTGATTGGATGGCTTAAACCCACCAATCAGAGTGCTCTGAGCTTTTTTTTTTTTACTGGTTCTTATTTAAATGTCCCCCCCCTCATTATTTTTAGGGTGAGGGGGTAGGTAGGGGGATCATTTTTTTGGGTGGGGGGAGGAGGTGACTAGGGGTTTGGGGACCCCTAGTCACCTGGGGGACACACATTTTTTTTAGGGCCCCCACCCGCCGCTCAGAGGTGGGGGCCGGGGGGAGGACAATAGGTCCCCCCCTTACTTTTGTTTAGGGCCCCCACCCACGGCTCAGGGGTGGGGGCCAGGGGGGAGGACATTAGGTCCCCCCCAATTTGTGTTTAGGGCCCCCACCCACCGCTCAGGGGTGGGGGCCAGGGGGGAGGACATTAGGTCCCCCCCAATTTGTGTTTAGGGCCCCCACCCACTGCTCAGGTGGGTGGGGGCCATCACTATTGTGGCCAGAAAGAGTCCCTGTGGGTTTTAAAATTTGCCTGCCTATTGAAGTCTATGGCGGTTCGCCCGTTCGCGAACATTTACGGAAGTTCACGTTCGCGAAGGGAAAATGTCATGTTCGCGACAACACTATTAGTAAGAGATTCTCTATTTAAAATATGTAAATAATTGAGAATACAATATAAAATAAGGATTGTCTTGGAAGTAATAAAGTTTTATCTTTTTTAGATATTTTATTAAATAAAAATTTAAATATAGACATATAAAATCCATTACAATAATTTATAGCAGAGTTTATAAGATTAAACTATATGCTTGCAAATATCTTTAATAGAATAACACACCCTTCTGAACAGGTCATCATGTCAGCCTCTCTGTCATTATACGATGGAGTGCCTGTCTCTAAATCTCTCCTCTCTGTGTTAACATTTAAAAGGTACACATATTTATACCTTCGATGTCTTCATTTTAGGGTTACTGTAGTTCAGATATGAAAAAGTAACACTTCTTTTATTTTATTCATTTTAGGACCTCCCTTAACTTGGCAAAAATACAAGGCCATAACTAAAACGAAAGGGTGCACACATCATGGAAAATTCCCTGACTTAGGACAAGATGGCATCTTAAAGTCTGAACATCTTTATCTATTTAGGGTTACCGCAGTATATTATGTACTGAAAGAGTCATAGCATAGCCTTGAAGCTTGTTGATTCATTATTGTTATTGTATTTCATCTGGGACAAAATGGTATAAACATATTATGCACTGGAAGTAGGTAAAAGGTTATTGCTTAAAGAAACATGTATGAAAAACCAATATGTTCCATTTCTAACACCTTGTCAGTTTGCAATATCTCTTAAAGACAAAGTACACAGTTTGAGAAATACAATATTTGCATTTTGCCCATAACAATATAAACTCAGTCAACACTTACCTCAATGTTCAGTTATACTGTGCTCTTCGGTAAATACACTTCTGTGAATCCTGTCTCCATCCAGCCCTTGACCTATCTGCCTTTTATACTGTTCCTGAACCTGTGCTGCCTGTCCCCGACCTTGGCTTACCCTGACTACGAGATTCTTATCCCTAATTGGTACCTCACTTTTGACATATTACTGCCTTGTTGGCCCCTCCTGTCAAAGACCCAACAAAGACACCAAATGATTTCAAAGTAGTGATAATATGTGTATATTTTCTTTCATAGTATGGTATCAATTACATAAAGAAGAAAGTGTATGTAATTTAATTTTAAGATGGGATACATGAAATGTCCCTCCAAAAAAGTAAACTATGAAAATGTAAAATGTTTTGTATTTTCACTAAAATATCCAAAAGTCTACATAATTGTAAGTTTACTACACATGTAAATAAAAAAATGAAGAACTGTTTTCTTTTCAAATAGTTTTTATTGAAAAAGGCTTTTACTTCATATAACTTGAGTATAACAAGGGGAAAAGGGAAAATACATTATTTTAATTGTCAAACATGCCTGAAGATTTTTTTTAACGCAAAGTACGACTTGGGTTCTTCCCCATCACAAAGTCCAGTTGCATCTACAGTTAGAATTGTTAAAACTTCAGCAAATTATTTGCGATAGTATGTTGTACCATTATATTGTGCAATGGAACAAACAACTCCCTTGTTAAATGCTAATGGATAAACCCCTTAAAAGAAGGACATTAGGTAGCACTTAAAACAGTACTATTTTGATAAACCATCAGTGACTGGATGGCATGCACACATTGGCTAAGTATGAATGGTTTTAGCCATTTTACAAGTATGTATGCATAAAGGTCCACACCCATGTTTAAAGACTTGAATTGACTTAGATTTTTTAATAAAAATAAATAAGAGACACAATTTGAAATAAGAGAGAAGTCTCAAATACTTGCACTAGCTTAACATGTATAGCACTTTCACTAGCTTCACATTTATAGCTTGGAGGAAAAACAAGAAGGGGGGATATGATAGAAACATTTAAATACATAAAGGAAATCAACACAGTAAAGGTGGAGACTATATTTAAAAGAAGAAAAACTACCACAACAAGAGGACATAGTCTTAAATTAGAGGGGCAAAGGGTTAAAAATAATATCAGTAAGTATTACTTTACTGAGAGGGTAGTGGATGAATGGAATAGCCTTCCAGCTGAAGTGGTAGAGGTTAACACAGTAAAGGAGTTTAAGCATGTGTGGGATAGGCATAAGGCTATCCTAATTATAAGATAAGGCCAGAGACTAATGAAAATATTTAGAAAATTGGGCAGACTAGAAGGGGCCAATTTGTTCTTATCTGCCATCACATTCTATGTTTCTATATATCTAGTTTCTTTAGCACGTTTTTCAATACAATGCATGTTACTGTGTTTGAGACTTTTGTCACCATGTATCCTGGTCTGCAGATACATATTATGTTTCAGTAGATACTTGCATAACATTGTACTTTCTATTAATACTGATTTATTGATTTATTATTATTATTATTACTGATTTATTATTCTTTAGGAAAGCATATCAATTAAACTGTGAACAGCTTTCCCTGCATCCTGATTCCTCTCCTGAAACTGTCATCAAAACAAAACACTAAGCCCTCAATGAACACTATCCTAGCAACTTGCTTTTCTACCCTATCGTTACCTTTTGTGTCACTATACCCCACTCTCTCTAGCATGTAAGCTCATTGAGCAGGGACCTCAATATCTCTGTTCTTGTGCTTCCAACTTGTCTGGTTACAAATACGTGTCTGTTAGTCCACCATTCTACAGCGCTACGGAACTTGTTGGCGCTTTATAACTAATAAAAATAATAATTGACCAAAAATGTGAAAAATTATTTTTGAGCTGAAGAGTAATAGATTTTACTGATGGAGTTGTTGTGCTCTCGCATTAATTATCATTGAAATTATACATTAGTAATAAATGTATTTAAATTGCTTTGGATGCGTGGCTCCAGAGGGCTAATGAACCAAGTGTAGCAGATGTTTTCAGAATTTAGCAAAAATATCCATGGTAATAAAGAATAAAATTTTGTTCAAATTACATAAATAAAGAGCAGATCTGTTAACCACATGCTGATTGTGTAGAGATTTCAATAAAGATTAAAATGTGCCAACGAGATTGGTGAGTCTGTTCCGAAGGTATTGGCATTTGCTGATAATTTATTACTTTTTGTCAAAAATATCACAACAAATAAACAAACAAATAGAAAAAAAAATCAAATACACCATTGTGTACATAAGAATACTTATGCAAACAAATGGAATACAAAGGTATTATAACCACTGTTCTGGTGGTTATGTACACTGTCCAAGATTTTGACAATGTTTCTATAAAATAGAAAAAAAAACAGTGCAAATTGTGTGGAGTAATAACAAAAATTATAAGTTGGAATCGCACTCACATTTGAAAGAGCCGTGTCAGGTGTCTATTCATGCAATATAAAATTATGTATTTTATTAGCCCCTTAGTGACCAGACTGTTTTTCTATTTTCTTTTTTTTACCGTTAAGGACCAAGGCGGTTTTTATATTTCTGCTATGTTTGTGTTTATCTGTAATTAACCTCTTTCATATTAAATGCACCCACACTTATTATATATCATTTTTTTCAGGAGAAACAGGGCTTTTTTTTTGTATCAAATATTTATATATGAAACATAATTTAATATGAAAAAAATCTAAAAACATTAAAAAATGTTGCTAATTTTTTTGTTCTGCATGGCATTTTAACTGTGAATGTCATAATACTGATTAGCATTCATATCTGTTTGTGTGGGAAAAATGCAAAAAACTAATTTTAACGCAAATTTTGTCCAGTGTTTGTGACTAAGTGGCTACTAAAAAAGACTGGACATACCCCATTTGCAATACCTTGGGTTGCCTACTTTTGTAAAAGGTATGCCATCATGGGGGTAATTCTCATTCCTGGGCCACCATATGGTCTCAAAGGCAACAAAACCAATCTGGCAAATTTAAATGTGAAAAAAGTGAAATGCAAGCCTTTTATTTGACTCTGTAACTTTTGAAAACACCATAAAACCTGTACATGGGGGTACTGTTATACTTGGGAGACTTCACTGAACAGAAATATTAGTGTTTCAAACCAATAAACAATGATATCGTCAGTAAAAGTGTCATTTGTGTGTAAAAAATACAAAAAAATGGCACTTTCACTGACGATATGATTGTCGTGCAATGTTTCACTGTTTTAAAACGTGGGGTGGGGGGGAAACAGAACAGCTGCCTGGGATGCCAGGCAAGTCCCCACATTGCGATCGCCAGCGGGGGATAAGCGGCGATCAGGTAAGTGTATTTTTACCATGGACGTACTAGGTACGCCAGCTGTCCTTAACAACCTTCTTCTTGACATCCACTAGAGTTGCTTCTTCCTCCAGAATTGAGTGAAACTTGTTCCTGGAATCAAATGCTGCTAATAGCAGCAAATTACTGGAGGAGTGTGGTGTTTGGCCACACATATATATTTGTACATGAGAGGCAATAGGCTCTTTATGAAAAATTATTAATTTTAGGAGATTGCGAGTGATATCAATTTGGATGCAGACATCACCAGAGGAGAAGCTGAGGCTGCAGGAGCCTCAGAATGGAGGTAAGTGTATTTTAACTTAATTTTACAGAGTAATGTCAGGTGGACGGTGATCACTTCACCCTAAGGATACCTATAATCTTGAAATAATGATTGTTCTTTAAGAAAGAACCCAGATTTTTAAGATAGAGCTGATGGTTTTCTATTTAGGGAGTGGGCTAATCAGGGAAAAAATATGCACCACTTTGTACACTTTTCAACTAAGGAAATACTGTCTAGTACTGAGATTTGTCAAACATTCTTAGACATTTGATTTGCCTTATTTCAGTTAAAGTATTGTCTTTCAAAAGTCACAAGGGATTTTGTAAATGATGACTGGAAAAACCCTATAGATGTTTTACTATGCCCTTTTCTAGACATGTGCAATTCGTTTCGTTCTGAATGTAAATTCGGACGAATTTCGGGCAATTCGGACATTCAGATACTTCCCAATGTCCGAATATCTGAATTGCCGAAGTCCCGAAGTTGCCGAATTTCAGAAGTGTTCAAGTGCTGAAGTACAGTATTGCCGAAGTACTAATATACCTACTCAGTGGAAGAATGAAGAATGTTACACTGTATACAAGTTTAAATAAAAAGTATACAAACATAGCCAGGATTCAGCTTTAAGCATTTGCAACACTTACAACAATCAAGTAACACACATTCATATAAAATGTAAGTTACTTAGCCAGTCAATGGAATGACAGGAACAAATAAGTAGATAACTCCCTATTTCCCACGGTATTATGGAGCTATCTACTAAAAGGCTGATTTACTAAATACTAAGTACCAAATTTACTAATACTAAGCAAAAGTTACTTAGTATTAGTAAATTGTGCCCCTACTCGCTAAACGGCGAGTAGGGGCATGTCTAGTAAACAGTGAGCAGCCTGTGGCTGCTCACTTTAAAAAAACAAAACAAAAAACAAGTCCCCCTTCCCGAGCCCCCACCCATGACGCACGAGTGGGGGCTTTTAAACTAAAGGGGGGAGCAATCAGAGTGTTGTTATGAGTCAAATTACACAGCGTGGGAAAATTCCAAAGAACTTTCCCACGCTGTGTAAAATGACACAGAGCACTCTGATTGGCTGGATTTCAAGCTAACCAATCAGAGTGCTGTGACTTACCTGTCAGAGCACTCTGATTGGATGGCTTAAACCAACCAACCAACACGAGTGCTCTGAGCCTAATTGCAGGGCGGGGGAAGGCTTTATAAGAGCTTAGTCTGCGTGGAGCCCTCCATGGTTTTTTTTTTTCTTTTTCAAAGTGCCTTTGTTATTATGGATTTTTATTTGGCCTTTGTGGGGGGCTGAACAAAGAAGATGTTAGAAAAAAGAAGACATCAAATGGTAAGTTTTTTTTCAGGTACCTAGTTAATCGTCCCCCTCACTATTTTTAGGGTGAGGGGGGTAGGTGGGAGTTAAATATTTTTTGGGGGGAGATGGGTTGACTAGGAGCTTGGGGACCCCCAGTCACCTGGGGGAGTTATGTTTTTCTTTATTTAGGGCCTCCTCCCGCCACTCAGGATGGGGGCCGGGGGGAGGACAATAGGTCCCCCCCTTATTTGTATCTAGGGTGGGGGCCAAGGGGGAGGACAATAGGCCCCCCCTTATTCTAATTTAGGGCCCCCACCAATCGCTCAGAGGTGGGGGCTGGGGGGAGGACAATAGGTCCCCCCCATTATTTTACTTTAGGGCCCCCACCCACCGCTCAGGCCGGGGGGAGGACAATAGGTCTTACTTGATTGTTTTTGTAAATAATTCTGTGTGTTCGCTTCTGGTTACCTTATGTACTGAAAACCATTTACCACTTTTACAATAAACACATTTGGGTGTAAATATTCTATTATCTGTGGTGGAGGAGGGTGTCACCATTTTGGCATCCCATCTTCTACAGTTACTGTCCTGACTGAAATTTATGCATGCATCTTTTAGGCTTGACAAATTTCTTTGTCTTGTTTTATTGTCATGTACAAAAATGTTTATGTAAGCTTCTACTCTGCACTATTGACTTTGTACATGTAACGCGTCCAAATCCTTTTGCTGGCAAGTATATTGTGTTTGCATTTAAAATAAAAACAGTTTCTTTAAAAGAATGTGCAAATTAGTTCCTTTATTTTTATTTTACATTTGTATATAAAACATTATTAAACTAACTATGCTATGAGTCTCTGTTTGATTTCATAGGACTATTAATTTAAATGATAAGAAGTGAAAAATTAAATACAGTTTAAAATGCATAATATTAAGTAAGGTAATCAATGAAGGAACTAAATAATATAATAACTAAAGCAGTGATTTCCAAACCAGTCCCTAAAGCACCCCTAAAAGTCCAAGATTTGTGAATTACCCAGTTGTGTCTAAGGTGTTTTTTTTTCTTCTAAAAACACCTTAGACACATCTGGAAAATCCCTAAATGTTGGACTGGTATTGCGTCTTGAGGACTGGTTTGGGAACCACTGAGTTAAAGTGATCTTTTGCTCAGAAATTAACCATTTAATCTGATAAGAACTTATTCTCTGCATTATCTTTAGCTGCAGTTTTCATTACTGATGTTATTTTTTATGATAGACATGTGCAATTTGTTTTGTTCCAAATTGAATTTAAAAAATTCTAAAGCATCCAGTGTTTGGAACAGAAGAAAAGCGAAAATAAAATGAACAATTTTGAAACAAATCAAAATGAATTGGTTCAGATTTGTTTTAGTAAGGATAGCAAATTAGGGAACTATATACAAAGCAACTGAAAGAGCAAAGGGCTATTTTTATTTTTGATCTTTCATCTATTTACAATAGGGATCTAATAAGCAACTGAGAGAGCAAAGTTCCAAAAACTTATTTTCTTAATATTTCTTTCAGCTGAAATTAAGGCTCTTCTTAAGCATATAACTCCTTAAATTGGTATTTTGTTACTTTGTGAATGTCACCATCACTCATTTTTTTACCCATAGAGAAAAATGGGCTTCTGAATTTTGGAACTTTGTCACAATCCCTATTTTCCGAATGTGAGACATATCACAAAATAGAACATTAACGAATCAAAACAAAAGTAAATGAAACAATTTTTTCACCTGTTCACATCCCTAATAATTATTAATATTTAAAAAGTCACAGAGGGCCCTAAGGTTTTTTATGTTTTTGGAGATGTTGGGGCCAGTTATGGTTTATTGCATTAGATAATTAGGAGCTGTACTATAGGCAGCAGCTGTTTCTCTGCTGCAACAGATGGTTCTTAGGTGGGCTTGTACTGCACTATTACTGGATAGCAATAGTTTAAAAGTTACTCCAGGATAATATGGTTTCAGGATTTAACTCCACTTCCAAGCACTTTTTGTTTGAAAAATCTGAGCATAACAGCTGCCTGTTCATGAAAATCCCTTCTGTGTTTCCCCTGTATGTTCATTTATTGTAACAGTTCCCTGTTTGTGAGTGCTCCCACAAAGGGAATTCATTCATCTCTTGAACGGGGACCACCCCAATACCTCATTTAGCCTGTTAGGTTAGAATGCTTGCACCTCGCAACAACCACAAACCGCAAGGGAAACAATTACTGAGTTCTTCCCTGTATGGCAGCCCTTTGTATAGACGAACGCCACCAGGGGGAGCATTCGTGGATTGTTTCCTGCCTTGTTCGTCTCCCGAACGAAGACCTCTCCTGTGCCCCATTAGAGCGTTCACACCATTTAATCAAAACGTTTGCAACCTAGGTGTGAAACCGCAAGGAAAGTAATTAATGACTGCTTCCCTGGGTGGCCGCCATTTGTATAGATGAATGTCGGCCAAATGGGGAGCATTTGTATCCCGAAAGGAGACACTTCCCTTGTCTGGGTTTCACCCAGGACCTCGAGAACGGAGATTAGTCAAGCGAGGGAATGAAGCAAGGGTCCCTGAGATTGGTGTGGGCACTTTTGGGGCACTAGCGAGTTTTGCAGGCTCTCATGAGCCTGAGGGACAAAGAGACCAGCTCTTTTCCTGTGGGCAGGCTTTTCTGTGCCTGGGAGACAAAGGGATGGTCCCTTTTTATCGCAGCTAGACTCCCAGGCACAGAGGCTCTTGGGAAGAAGACCCCTGGCGGTTGGTGTGGGAAACCCTGTGGGTTTCGTGGTGGGCTTTAGGGACAAAGGAAGCAGAGTACCCACTTGTGCTGGGACCCCAAGGAGGGGAGGATCTTGGGATGTGCCCTTGCATGTTTGTGTGGTAAACCTCTTGCACGAGGTTATGCATAAAAGCCATGTGTGGCCAATAAAATTGTGTTGTACCTCCAGGACTGTGTGTCGTCCAGTTACTGGCGCGGGGGGATGAAAATGGGTCTCCTTATGCCTTAACTGGCCAGCTGAAGGAAGGGAATTAGGGGAGGTAGCCAGTTGGGTTATCAGGGGTCCTCTACAAGCATTTATTTCAAACAAGGGATGCTTGTATGCATGCAAACATATGACATAGCAAACAACAATTGTATGTACAGAGTATGTGATTTCTCACATAATTCAGGTGTAACAAAAATAGCTACAACATTTTTAAAAAGCTTGCTAATAGATACGTGTAAGGACCCTGGAGGCATTACTAGAATAACAGCTTACTAAAAATAACAACATCATATAAAAGTAATGCCTGCCTTTAAGCATGGTTATGATTAAGTAGTGGTTATTGTGCAAAGAGTGCCTTGCACCCCTTCCAGGGTAGTCAAACCATCTCTGAATAGTTTGACAACATACCTGGGGTTTACTTGGCCCCAGTCACTTTTCTGGTGTTGTAAGTTCAAGCAAGGAACTTCCATGAGCTCCACTGATCTAGGCCCTGCCAGGGCTGACTCTCTGGCTGAGAACTCTTAGACAATGAACTAAGCTCTGCATCAGGCTTACATGAGTAATGTGTAGCTTCCGGGAGCACAGGAAGAAATGACTAGTGCCCTGCAGACCACAGTTCATTTGTTGAACTTTTCACAAATAATATCACTACATACCCTGGGAGGGCATGGGGATCTTCTTGCACCATAGCCGGTACAGAGGGCTGTTTTGGTTATGGTGCCTGGGGTGCTTCTTTAAGCTGTATATGACATAAAGAAACCCTGCAATTATGTAATGAATACAATAGTTATAATTTCACCCAAATGGATATTTAAACCAACAGTGCGCTAGTGACTTGATCTTTATTGCATTGCTGCCTAAAGTTGGTTATGCATCTGTAATAATAAAAATATGCAGTTTTAAAATTCTTTATGATGAATCAAAAAACTGTAAACATGTGCACTCATTTTATTGCATAAAATCTGGATTGAAGTAGTGCATAGGTGTTAAAGACAGTGTTATTTAGTTTACGTTAAGTTACTGTAATTAAACTATTTTTGGGATGTTTTGTTATTAAAGTTACATTTCTTTTAGTGTATTGTAAAATATCTTAAAAAACTAAATAAAAACTTTCTGAGTCAGCCACTGCTTAAAGTAGAGGATAATGTACAACCAATACAAAAAAATGGAAATTTTCTTCAAGATAATAAAATCTGTTTAAGCAGCTGGGTTCTGAGTACGAAGTACAGCAAAAGTCTCAAGACACAGCAGTCAGAGGGCTAACAGCTGGATGCTAATCTAGTACAAAAAGTCCTTCAGCTAAATAAGCAGACTTTATTATAAGCACAGCAGTACACAGATTAATATAGAGCCATATCAGGAAGGCATTTAGTTTCCCTTCTGCCTAGTGATTAAACAGCAATAAATAATTTTTATTTTATTTGTATATTTTCTTTATGTTTGTTACATGCATCAGAGTCTATGGGATGGAGCCAGATAGATTTGCAAGTGTGTGCATGTTACTGCTCACTAACAATAGCTGTTTTATCTATTTCCAAGCAGATGTGTGGATTAAGTACTGTGTAAAGATAGAGAAAGGTATTCAAAAGGTATTGTGATTACTTATTAGGACCTTTTGAAACAAGACTCGCTGCTGTGAGCATAGTATCATTGAATTGCAGTAGTAACAGATTCTCTCTATTATTTACATTTTAGAACATGTCATGTTTTTTTACCCAAATAATATGTGCCTTAATGAAAAAGATGACATCAACTAGTTCAAACTGATTATGATGTACAGTTTTTTATTTAATCAGCTAAGGAAAGAAAACTCCTCCTTTCACTAATAGTTACATCCACTAAACAAAATTATAAACGCAACACATTTGTTTTTGCCCCCATTTTTCATGAGCTGAACTCAAAGATCTAAGTTTTTTCTATGTACACAAAAGTCCTATTTCTCTCAAGTATTGTTCACAAATCCCTCTAAAAGGCACTTCTCCTTTGCCGAGATAATCCATCCACCTCACAGGTTTGGCATTTCAAAATGCTTATTAGACAGCATGATTATTGCAAAGCTGTGCCTTAGGCTGGTCACAATAAAAGGCCACTCTAAAATGTGCAGTTTTACTGTATTGGAGGGGACCGGAGGCATCCAAAAACAAGTCAGTATCTGGTGTGACCACCATTTGCCTCATGCAGTGCAACACATCTCCTTTGCATAGATCAGGTTGTTAATTGTGGCCTGTGGAATGTTGGTCCACTCCTCTTCAATGTCTGTGCGAAGTTGCTGGATATTGGAAAGACCTGGAACACGCTGTCATATACACCGATTGAGAGCATCCCAAACATGCTCAATGGATGACATGTCTGGTGAGTATGCTGGCCATGCAAGAACTGGGATGTTTTCAGCTTCCAGGAATTGTGTACAGATCCTTGCAACATGGGGCCATGCATTATTATGCTTGTTGTGGATGAATGGCACAACAATGGGCCTCAGAATCTCATCACGATATATATGTGCATTCATAATGCCATCAATAAAATGCACCTGTGTTCATTGTCCATAACATACGCCTGCTCATACCATAACCCCACCGCCACCATGTGCTACTCGATCCACAGCATTGACATCCGCAAACCACTCACCCACACGACACCATACATGCTGTCTGCCATCTGCCCTGTACAGTGAAAACTGGGATTCATCCGTGAAGAGAACACCTCTCCAAAGTGCCATCGAATGTGAGCATTTGCCCACTCAAGCCGGTTACGACAACGAACGTCAGGTGGAGACCCCGGATGAGGGCGACGAGCATGTAGATGAGCTTACCTGAGACGGTTTCTGACAGTTTGTGCAGAAATTCTTTGGTTATGCAAACCGATTGTTGCAGCAGCTGTCTGGGCGACTGGTCTCAGACGATCTTGGAGATGAAGATGCTGGATGTGGAGGTACTGGGCTGGTGTGGTTACACGTGGTCAACAGTTGTGAGACCGGTTGGATGTACTGCCAAATTCTCTGAAACGCCTTTGGAGATGGCTTATGGTAGAGAAGTGAACATTTAATTCACAGGCAACAGCTCTGGTGGACATTCCTGTAGTCAGCATGCCAATTGCAAGCTCCCTCAAAACTTGCGACATCTGTGGCATTGTGCTGTGTGATAAAACTGCACATTTTAGAGTGGCCTTTTATTTTGGCCAGCCTAAGGCACACCTGTGCAATAATCATGCTGTCTAATCAGCATCTTGATATGCCACACCTGTGAGGTGAATAGATTATCTCATCAAAGGAGAAGTGCTCACTGACAGATTTAGACAGATTTGTGAACAATATTTGAGAGAAATAGGCCTTTTGTGTACGTAGAAAAAGTCTTAGATCTTTGAGTTCAGCTCATGAAAAATGGGGGCAAAAACAAAAGTGTTGTGTTTATAATTTTGTTCAGTGTAGTTGTCTAAGTTGAAAAAAGACTAAAGTCCATCAAATTCAACCAACCCTTTCTTTTTCTTTCTTTCTCAACAAACGTCTTGGCCTATACCTCAATTATCCTTCAGGAGTTCTCCCTAGCCACTGAACAAGTGATGTCTGAAATTGTCCTTTCTTCTCACTCCACTACTTGTGCTCTTGAATCAATTCCCCTTCTCATTATCAGATCTCACTCCTTGCCTTGTGTCACCCACAACACAAAACTCAAACAGCTCTCTTTCTTTGTCCCTGCTTCTCTTAAACATGTTACCCAACCTATAAAATCCATCTCTTGATCCATCTTCCTGTCTAACTCTGACCCATATTTCTACTTCCTTTCTCCTCAAAGCTATTTAGGATTTATTGCTTCTTCTACTCTCACTCCTGCTTTTTAAAAACAATTATGCCAAACAATCCTGAGAATTTTTAATAATTTATAGACATAGCACTTTCACTTCTTTTGGTTTAGAAGAGTGACCATCATTAAGATGAACATCCACCTTCTACTTTTATTTTTGTTTTAAATGTTACCTATTTAGAAACCACCTTCTTTTTTGCTACAGGATTTTAGTAGGTGTGTTAAGTCAAATATGGTGTATTAACTTTTAGACAAACAGATTAAAGTATGCGACTATCTGAATTTGAACTGAATTTGAACGCATAGCTGCAATATTGAGGCGAGTAATCAACTGGACTAGAACAGGCGTAGGCAACCTTTGGCACTCCAGATGTTGTGAATTACATCTCCCTGAATACTCTTACATCCAAAATGCTCCAATGCATTAGGTGAGATGCAGTCCACAACAACTGGAGTGCCAAAGGTTGCCTTCCTCTGGACTAGAAATTACTATTCTCTTTATTAAAGCATAAACCCATCAACTTGTCCCTCAATTCCCTATTGGCTGACATGGAAAGATGATTTAATTTTTAATATCTTGAAAGTTTACTCTCTCATTCTTTTCATTCTTATGCTTAGTTTGTTTTACTGATTTTATGATGCAGAAGTTCAATATATAAGAGCAATAAACTTTGTAACAAATATTGCAAATCTTGAAATTTTTCTTTACAATTTTTTTCAGTATGATTAGTTTGTGTTACCTAACCAGATGTTTGGCACGGGGTAATAATGAAGTTACATGGTTACATAGGCAGAAAAAAAGACTTGTGTCAATCACATTCAGCATTTCACACATTTGTTTCTGCTGTTGATACAAAAGAAGGCAAATAAAAAAAACAGTTTGAAACACTTTCCAATAAAATTATGCTTTTGCAAGAATTCATCTAGTCGCTGAACTGAACACCTAGGCAAAATCCAAGTAGACCACATCCACTGCAACACTTTGATCTATACTTCTATATACTATACTCATAATGCTTCAGAAAACTATGCCGATTTCTGCTAATGACATTGTTGTCTCCAATGAAAACCTGAATATTATCCCTTAAGCTCACAGATCTATAATTTCCAGGCATGGACGCCTTTGAATACAGGAACCACGTCTGCCTTTTCTAACCCTCTGGCATGATTCCAGAAAGAAAAGAATTATGACAAATTAAAAAAAACAAAGGTTCTCTTATTTCCACATTTAGAATACCATCTGGTCCTGGGGCCTTGCTTACATTACCTTCTTCTAGTTGCTGCAGGATCTTGTATTAATACATTCAATTACAATATTTCTGCAAATTTTTTTGCAGCAATCATTTACACATCTCTTGACAAATGTTTCTCAATGATACACTGATCAACCAGAACTTTAAAACTACCTGCCTAATATCATGTAGGTCCCCTCATGCTTCCAAAACAGCTCTGATGCGTTTGAGGCGTGTACTCCACAAATGTTAAATGTGTCCTGCGGTGTCTGGCACCAAGATATTAGCAGCAGACTCTTTAAGTCATGCAATTTGCAAGGTCAGGCCTCCATTGATTGGACATCTGTGGGATGTGCTGGAACAACACATCCAATCAGATTGAGACCTGGGGAATTTAGATGCAAAGGCAACACCTTGAACTTTTTGTCATGCTCCTCAAACCCTTCTTGAAAATTGTTTTGGTGTGGCAGGGTGCATTATCCTGCTGAAAGAGGCCAATGCCATGAAGGAACATCATTGGCCTCTTTCAGCAGGATAATGCACCCTGCCACACCTCAACAATTTTCAACAGTGGTCTGCAACAATCTCTGGGTAGGTGGTACTTGTCAAAGTAGCATCTACATGAATGCCAGGACCCAAGATTTCCTAACATAACTCTGCCAGCCTGCCTTCTTCCCATAGTGCATACTGCTGCCATGTCTTCCTCGGTTAAATGATGCACACGCACCTGGACCTAAAAGAAAATGTTAGAAAAAAATAATGTGAGCTACTATATTTGCAGGCTTTGACAGGGAATAACCCTTGATGCAAATTAATTAATAGATGCAGAAGTTGCCTACAAAGAGTATATATGCAATTAATTAAAACGTATCATTTATTTCTTACATTTAAAATGACAAGAGGATTTCTAAGCACCCCATGGGAAATGAGTGCTATCATGAAATGATAAAATGTAGTAATTACATGAACCCTATAGTGACAGAGAAATACAATACAATAAAGCAGTGAAAAACTATAAAGAAAACAAATTATATACATATATGTACACAACTGTCCTCTATTAGGCTGAACTTCCCTTGTATTGAATGTTTTCCAGACTGTAAATCTGGCAACATATGTGGTTTATAGTTGCAACTTGGAAGATAGTAACAATTTGTATAAAATAAATTGATAATTTAGGATTGGATCCAAAGGAAGAGGTAGCTAGCCAAATTAGAGAGACAGTGAAAAAAGAAATAAAATAAAAAGAGGAGGAAGGAGCGGTCTTCATATGTTTGCTAGTGATTTAGACAAAGACACTAAGTAATGCCTTAATAAGCAACTAAACTTGTGTCTATTTTATCTTGGTTTTAAGCTATCTGTTGAGAGATAAACAGCCTCTTCTGTGCCTTTGAGGGCAACTATCTCTTTGATTACTATAGATTACTCAGATAAGGGTAGCACCTGAACGGCATCAATTATTTCTCACTAGCTTACTGACTGTTAATAGGAAATTGACTATCCTGTGCCTTCAGGGGCACCTATCGTGCTAATCAATCTGCATTCCTAAAGTAACAGCAGCTCCTGAGTTCGGTAAATGGCAGCTCAATCTGAAAGTGGCTATTAGTGAATAAGTAAATATAAGGCTAAACTAAGCATGTCTAGAGACAAAATATCATCAGCTCAAGTGAGGGGAGCTTAAATCATTAATTTGCCAAAGTCAAATAGTATCCTGAGCCGAGCCCCAGCGCGCGTTTCACCAGGCAGGCTCTTCAGGGGGAATATTAATTAGTTTGAAGGTTATTTGGCGCTCGTACCTCAGTGTTTAGTGGTGGGCAAGTTTGCTCTGTGTCTATTTTTATTACACTTGTACCTTCAGTTTAGTCACATATACCCTGTGAAGGTATGAACTGTTTTTATGGATTTTACTTAAAGGGAGGTAAAGTTAGGAAGATGAAGAAGTGAAAAAAAGGAGGGGAAATCAGTAAGAGATAGGAAACTCTCAGGAAAGGGGTGGACGACATGTGTGGTCATCTCCAGTCAGGGCCGCGTAGCTTATGTCTCTGTGTTGGTATACCTGTCAGCGGTTAGTGTAGTCCTCTCATGGCTCCCAGGTTTTAAGGAATAGTGGATAAGTATCCCGTATTTGTGCTGTGAGATTGTCCATAAGATGTGCCTTTTTGATGTTGCAAGTGGCCCTGTCCATCTGTGGCATGTCGATTTGTGCCATAGCTCTCCTAGCGGCCAGGTTTATCTTGTTGAATAGCTTTTGTTCTTTGTTAGTTAGATTGTCCAGGGGTCTTGCTATAAGGAAAGTCTAGGGATCTGGCTCTATTGGTCTGCTTAATAGTCAGTAGTCAGACTATACCATCCCAGAATCTCGCTGCTTTTGGGAAAGACCACAACATATGTAGCTATGTACCCCTCTCTCCACACCCTCTCCAGTAGGTATCTGTAGGTGTTTTGCCCATTCTACATTTTTTGACTGGAGTGGTGTACCATCTCATGAGTGTT
This sequence comes from Pelobates fuscus, assembly GCF_036172605.1. NCBI lineage: Eukaryota > Metazoa > Chordata > Amphibia > Anura > Pelobatidae > Pelobates > Pelobates fuscus. The sequence continues at coordinate 190,298,061 of NC_086318.1, forward strand.
TTATAGCATTGTTCCTGGTGTAGTACGCATATGGAAGCCTTTACTGCTGCCTCCCAAATGTCTTGCCATTCCCCACTCTCTAGTGTCTATTGTAGTTCCGTCTCCCATTGTGTGATGTATGTAGGTGTTTGGGCGTCATCCGTCGGTGAGCTTAGTTGTATGTATAGGAGTGTGATGAGGCCGGTACGTGGCCCGTCAGACATGCATAGTGTTTCATAAAAGGTTGGCTTGGCCCTGACCGCGGTCCGTACCTGTGTGCGTCCGATGAAATCCCTTAGTTGAATGTACCTAAAGTGGTCTTTAGTTTTCAGTGGGGCTAGGGTTTTTAAGTTGTCGAAGGTTCGAAATGTACCTGCCCGGTAAAGTTGGTGGTAGTGCTGTATGCCCGTTTTTTCAATGCCCCTGAAGTCCCTGGTAGTAAGTCCGGGTTTACATGCATTGTTACAGAGGTATGGAGTTAGTGGCGATACTGGTTGGGTGAGTGAGTACTTGTGGGCTGTGGAGTCCCATATCCTGATTGAGTTCAAGATTGCTGGGCAGTTCGTGCGGAGCTTTAGTCTATCAGTCTTGGGAACCCAAATCCAGAATTGTGGGAGATCTGTACTCATGAGTAGTGTTTCTAAATCAACCCATCTGTGAGTTTCTGGTGGCTAGTGCAATTCTATGATTTGCACCAGTTGTGCCATCAAGTCATATAGATGGAGGTTGGGTAGACCCAGTCCTCTGTTTCGCTATTTTGTGTCTTTTTTGGGCCCAGATGAAGTCATCTATCGCTGTTTGTAGTGTTTTTAGATCCCCCTTGGTGACTTTTATTGGAAATGCTTGGAAAAGGAACAGGAGGCGTGGTAGAAGATTCATTTTTACACTGTGCAGGCTCCTTATCCATGATATGGGTTTCTCATGCCATTTGTCTAGGTCACGTAATTCCTAAATTGTATCCTTTCATGATAGCACTCATTTCCCATGGGGTGCTTAGAAATCCTCTTGTCATTTTAAATGTACGAGATAAAAGATACGTTTTAATTAATTGCATATATACTCTTTGTAGGCAACTTCTGCATCTGTTAACTAAAAGGAAAAAAATGTGATTCATCAGACAAGGCAACCTTCTTACATTGTTCCATGGTCCAGTACTTTTTTAAAGAAAACATATTTATTTTATTTCTTATGGGATTCATATTCAACTGTAGGTTATAACAGAATGGCACAATCATAAAACAAAACATGGCAACAAAGAAAAAAATTACCCCTGTTCAAAAGTCAATTACCCTTAGTTCTTATTACAGTGTATTGCCCTCTTTAGCATCAATGACAGTGTGCAGTCTTTTGTAATATATGTCTATATTTCTTGCAGGTGGTATAGCTGCCCATTAGTCTTGGAAAAATGCCTCCAGGGCATGCAAATTCTTTGGTCGTCTTACATTAACTGCAAGTTTGAGATCTCCCCAGAGTGGCTCAATGATATTAAGTTCAGGAGACTGTGATGGCCACTGCAAAACCTTCACCTCATTCTGCTGTAACTACTGGAGGGTCAACTTTGCCTTGTGCTTATGGTTGTTGTCATGCTGGAAAGTCCAAGAGCGTCCCATGTGCAGCCTTCGTGCAGAAGAATGCAAATTGCCAGTATTTTCTGATAACATGCTGCATTCATCTTGCCATTAATTTTCACAAGATTCCCTGTGCCTTGAGAGCTTACATACAAAAACATAAATGATCCACCACCACGCTTCACAGTGGGGATGGTATTCTTTTCACTATTGGCCTTGTTGACCCCTCTCCAAACATAGTGCTTATCGTTGTGACCATAAAGCTCTATTTTGGTCTCATCACTTCAAATTACAGTGTTCTTAGAAGCTGTGAGGCATGTCAATGTGTTGTGGGCATATTGTAACCGGGCTTTTTTGTGTCAATGGTGCAGTAAAGGCTTCTTTCCGGCAACTCAACCATGCAGCTAATTTTTGTTCAAGGATGGTCGTATTTTGGTCCTTGAAACAATCACACTGTTGTTTTCCAGAGCAGTCTGTGTTTCTCTTGAGGTTATCTGTGAGTTTTTCTTTGTATCCAGAACAATTATTCTGGAAATTGTGGCTGGAATCTTTATTGGTCTGTCTTACCTTAGATTAAATTGTGAAACAAATTCCTGAATTAGCAGGCCAAGACCACACACACCACAAACCCTAAAAATATGCTCCCTGTGAGAAAACCTCAATCAAAAGTTCTGCATCCCTAACTAGTGGATATCTATTTAGCTATGAAAGCCTTCTTTGAATGCTCACTGGGGACCTGGCCATGGGGCAATCTCCCTGGGAACTGCTCTTCTGGCAATTTCGCTTGGCTTATGGAAACCCTTAACTGTGGGATGCGGACCGCCCACAGTGAACAATCGTACCTGAATACCTGAAGCTTGCAATGGCTCCCAAAAGCTAACACATGGTTGCACCTCCAACACTCCCAGAGGGGTCACACTGAAAGGGCTGAGGCCAACATGAGCAGTAACCAGAGGCTATCACCCTAAACATCAAATCGCATGTCAGGGCAATCTCAACATTGACTTTAGTAGACCATATAAGCACCCCAAATCAAATCTATATAAGCAAACAGAAAAGGACTAAGAGATAGTGAGCATTCACAGAGAACACTAGCATACACGGGGGAACCCTGTAACCAATTCCAAGGCATGTGAGGAAGCTGTCTTTATCCCCAACAGAACCACCCCCCCCCCCGCATTGCCTATCAGCAGGATCATAAGGAAGAAACACCAATATGATAAGATATTTTCTCAATGCCAAATGCACTCTCTTATCTTCTGGGACTGCTCACACAGGGGAAATGGCAATGAAGGCAGGGTTCTACAGCAGTTTGAACCAGGGAAACTAACCCAGACAATAAATGCAGAAAAATAGATTTTTCCCCACTAGATGACCTTCACTCTGCGGGGGCTGACACGTGATACACTCACACAGCTGGGTTTGATACACTCAGACAGCTGTATTTAGCACCTCCAATGGAACTTCACCTCCAGGACAGTAGGACGCAAAGCTAGACCCTGTCACACATACCCCTCCCAGTGCAACACTAGGGTGTAAATCGACCATGGTGGGTAGCCCATGGACCCGAGACAACACATCTGCCTTACCATGGAGTAAACCAGACCGGTGCTGCACTACAAACTTTAATGATGGCAAGGACAAAAACCATCTCAGGATCCTCGAGTTGTTGTCCTTGTTGGTGTCCATCCAGCTCTAGTAACATGGTCAGTGCCCATGTTAAAGCGCCTACCCAGCAAATAATATTTAAGAATCTTCATTTCCCACTTGATCGCCAAGCACTCTCAGTTATAGAATAGCACTCCCGAGGCAACAATTTGCGGCCTAAGTATGCTTCTCTCTGTCTATGTACTGCAAAAGTACAGTCCCCAAACCCACCTCAGAGGCATCAATCTTTCTTGAAGTCAGGTGCCACAAGTATAGGTTACTTACACAAAGTAGAACGAAGATCTGCAAAAGTCTTCTCTGCATTTATGTCCCACGGCACCATGTCTGGACTTTTTACTTTAATGGGGTTTGTGAAAGGGGAGAAGCTCTAGTCACAAAATGTGGTATAAACTGTCTTAATAGCCAACAATCCCCCAAAAAGGCTCTAAGCTGCTTCTTTCTATGTAGCCAAGGCTAATTCTGTATGACTCCTAGACATGTGCAATTCGTTTCAGTCCAAATATGAATTCAGACGAATTTCGGGCAATTCGGACATTCGGGTAATTCCGAATGTCCAAATTGCCGAAGTGCCGAATTGCCGAGGTCCCGAAGTTCCGAAATTACTGAAATTCAGAAGTGTCAAAGTGCCGAAGTTCTGAAGCACAGTATTGCCTAAGTACTAATATACTTACCCAGTGAAAGAAGAAGAATGTTACATTGTATACAATTTTAAATAAAAAGTATACAAACATAGCCAGTATTCAGCTGTAAGCATTTGTAACACTTACAACAATCAAGTAACATACATTCATATAAAATGTAAGTTACTTAGCCAGTCAATGTAATGATAGGAATGAATAAGTAGATAAATCTCTAATTCCCACGGTATTAGGGAGCTATCTACTAAAAGGCTGAAACACCTAAATTGGTCTTTCAGCCAAATTTACTAATGCAAAGTAAAGATTACTTAGTATTAGTAAATTATGCCCCTATTTGCTATACCGCGAGTAAGGGCATGTCTATTAAACAGTGAGCAGCCTGAACCCCCCAGCCCCCACCCCTGAGCGGCGGGTGGGGGCCCTAATGTAAAATAATGGGGGGACCTATTGTCCTCTCCCCGGGCCTCCACCCCTGAGCGGTGGGTGGGGGCCCTAAATACCAATAGGGGGGGAAACCTAATGTCCTCCCCCCAGCCCCCACCCCTTAGCGGCGGATGGGGGCCCTAAAAAAATAGTTCCTCCCCCCCACCCAGGTAAACTCTCCTCTCTCAGCAGCCAGCTCTGTATCATTAAGGGCGCCGCCTGCTGCTGCTGTGAATAATAAAGGGTTTCCTGTTTAACCCTTAAAGGGCCAGATCAATTAATTTAATATGGGTGTGTTACACACATAAGCTTGATCACATGTTTCCCTACAGCCTATCAGGAAACGCCTTTAGCTATTTAAACCTAGTTTGTCTATTTCTCTGTTCCCTGTCGTGGTTTCTAGTTGGTTATCCGAGAGTGCGTTCTATTGATTTCTTGTGTATCTGACCTTGGCTTCCCTTATTGACTATCCGATCTCTGCATTCCTTGACTTTTGGCTTGGCTCCTGACGATTTTCCATCATTAGACTGTCATTTATAGAAGCGTTGAGTTCATACATTTGTTGTCATACCTATCTGGGCAATAATTTCATCCTTAAGTTGAGGGTTATTTGCAGCGGCCTCCTCATCCAGGTCATAAGATTTTTGTGCTTCGCCATGGAGGAAAGGAGCAATAATTCTTGCCCACTGAACATGAGGTTGGTTACTGGTTTGCTTATTGAGGCTTGGTAGTGCTTGGGAAGCAAAACACAAAAAGTGTCGCTTATGGTGGGGAAAAAATTGTGATTGACTGCTGTGCAGATTTTTGTTTAACATTGTATTAACTATCCACAGACTTCAGGTGGAAGGGGTTTTCAATCACAATTTTTTCACCACCATAACCTTTTTAGTTTTTTGCTTCCATGTGTATATATATATATATATAAATATGTATTAAGGCCGGTTGACCTGTAATTGTGGGAGGGGCTATGTGTGCTTCCCTACTTAAAGGGACTCTCCAGTGCCAGGAAAACAAACTGTTTTCCTGGCACTGCAGGTCCCCTCTCCCTCCCACCCGCCAAGTTGCTTAAGGGGTTAAAACCTCTTCAGTGACTCACCTGTATCCTCGGCGCTGGTTCAGAGTTCGCCCACGCTCCTCCACCGCCGACGTCATCCGGCGGGAGAGACCTATTGAGCATGCGCGACCGCCAGCGGGGGAGACCTAATGCGCATGCGCATTAGACCTCCCCATAGGAAAGCTTTGAAAAATGCTTTCCATGCATTCCTATGGGGATATCAGCGACGCTTGAGGTCCTCACATAGTGTGAGGATGTCCAGCGACACTATAGCACTTTTGTCTGCTATAAACACGGAAGTGCCCTCTAGTGGCTGTCTAGTAGGCAGCCACTAGAGGAGGAGTTAACCCTGCAAGGTAAATATTGCAGTTTATGAAAACTGCAATAATTACACTTGCAGGGTTAGGGTAGTGGGAGTTGGCACCCAGACCATTCAAATGGGCAGAAGTGGTCTGGGTACCTGAAGTGTCCCTTTAAGGGAACACCTTACCTTACTCCACACCGTCCTAGGTCCAACGATTGCATGCGACTACTTCCGGATCACATGCAGGTCGCCATCTTGTAAAACGTACCTGTTACTGCTGTCATGGGCTGCAGATTTTGGCGTCCAAGGACAGAATCAGGAACTCACCAAAACCGTAAGCTATGGTCCCACGGCGTCATCACGGGTCAGGTCTATCTTTATGCTTTCATTTTGCATAAATCTTACAATACACTGGTTTTGCTGTTCATGCGTTTAAAATCTGCCGAATGAGGTTTCATGTTAAGTCCATCTCGCATGCCATGTATGGTACGACTTTCGTATAAAACTCCCGAACGGGTCCATCCTGTTCGTACGCTAGCTTAACCCGGTTAAACCACATGAAAGCCTATGGCAGACAGGGCTTTCTTGCACGGTTGCACGAAAGTTAGGATTTACAGCTCAATCATGCTACAATATTGGCGGTCTTTCATAGCAATACCAGGGTACTCTTTATATAGAAAAGACAGGGAAGGCAGGAAAGGGGAGGGGTGGCCCTGTATGTGAGGGATAGCATAAAATCTAGCCTAATAAAAGTTAGTGAGGCGAACATAGAGTCCATTTGGGTTACGTTAGAATTTGGTAATCTCACAGTAACTCGTGTAGGTGTGATTTATAGGTCCCCAGGACAATTTGAAGAGTTAGATAATCTACTAGTTGAGGAAATAGCTAAAATGACAATGAAGGGAGAAGTTATCATCATGGGTGACTTTAATCTTCCTGATGTGAATTGGAAAACAAAGATAGCTGCTTGTGCCAGGAGCACACATGTTCTAAACTCCCTACTGGGATTGTCTCTAAAACAGGTAGTTGAGGAGCCAACTCGTAAAGAGGCCATACTAGATTTAGTGTTAACAAATGGAGATTTGGTATCCGATATTACTGTAGGTGAAAGTTTAGGATCCAGTGATCACCAGTCAGTGTGGTTTAATATAAGAACAGTGACTGAGTCACACCACACAAAAACAAAAGTTTTAGACTTTAGAAAAACAGACTTTTCTAAAATTAGAATATGTGTAAAGGAGTCATTATCAGACTGGAGCAATTTAAATGGAGTCCAAGAGTAATGGGATTATTTAAAAGTTGCACTACTGAAGGCAACAGAAAATTGCATTAGGCTTGTCAGTAAAAGCAAAAAATTCAAGAAACCACTGTGGTACTCCGCAGATGTGGCCAAAATAGTAAAAAACTAAAAGTTAGCATTTAGTAATTATAAAAAAAAAACCAGAGTGAGGAAGACAGAATGATCTATAAGATTAGGCAGAAAGAGGCTAAGCAAGTTATAAGAGCTTCCAAATCACACACAGAAGAGAAAATAGCACAGTCAGTAAAAAACTTTTTTTAGATACATAAATGAGAAAAGAAAAGTAAAACAAGGATTAGTTAGATTAAAAACAAAAGAAAGTAGGTATGTAGAAGAGGATCAAGGTCTAGCTGACTGCCTCAATGAATATTTTTGTTTGGTATTTACAGAGGAAAATGAAGGAAAGGGACCTCAGTTAAGAAAAAGGATAAATTAGTCATTTATTACATGTGAGTTTACAGAGGAAGATGTTCTATTTCAACTCTCAAAAGTAAAGACAAATAAGTCAATGGGACCTGATGGAATACACCCAAAGCTATTAAAAGAGCCTAGTGGTGTACTAGCAAAACCATTAACAGATTTATTTAACCAATCATTGATAACAGGAGTAGTCCCAGAAGATTGGAAGTTGGCGAATGTTGTGCCCATTCACAAGAAAGGTAATAGGGAGGAGTCGGGCAACTATAGGCCAGTAAGCCTTACTTCAGTAGTGGGGAAAGTGATGGAAACCATGTTAAAGGATAGGATTGTTGCACATCTAAAAACACATGGATTTCAAGATCAGAGACAACATGGATTTACTTCAGGGAGATCATGTCAAACTAATCTTATTGATTTTTTTGATTGGGTAACTAAAATTATAGATCAGGGTGGTGCAGTAGACATTGCGTACCTAGATTTCAGTAAGGCTTTTGACACTGTTGCACATAGAAGCCTTATCAATAAACTGCAATCTTTAAGTTTGGATTCCAATATTGTTGAATGGATAAGGCAGTGGCTGAGTGACAGGCAACAGAGGGTTGTAGTCAATGGAGTATATTCGAAGCTTGGGCTTGTCACCAGTGGGGTACCTCAGGGATCTGTACTTGGACCCATTCTCTTTAATATTTTTATTAGTGATATTGCAGAAGGTCTTGATGGTAAGGTATGTCTTTTTGCTGATGATACTAAGATATGTAACAGGGTTGATGTTCCAGGAGGGATAAACCAAAATGGCCAATGATTTAGGTAAACTAGAAAAATGGCCAGAGTTGTGGCAACTGACATTTAATGTGGATAAGTGCAAGATAATGCATCTTGGACGTAAAAACCCAAGGGCAGAGTACAGAATATTTGATAGAGTCCTAACCTCAACATCTGAGGAAAGGGATTTAGGGGGGATTATTTCTGATGACTTAAAGGTAGGCAGACAATGTAATAGAGCAGCAGGAAATGCTAGCAGAATGCTTGGTTGTATAGGGAGAGGCATTAGCAGTAGAAAGAAGGAAGTGCTCATGCCATTGTACAGAACACTGGTGAGACCTCACTTGGAGTATTGTACGCAGTACTGGAGACCGTATCTTCAGAAGGATATTGATACCTTACAGACAGTTCAGAGAAGGGCTACTAAACTGGTTCATGGATTGCAGGATAAACCTTACCAGGAAAGGTTAAAGGATCTTAACATGTATAGCTTGGAGGAAAGACGAGACAGGGGGGATATGATAGAAACATTTAAATACATTAAGGGAATCAACACAGTAAAGGAGGAGACTATATTTGAAAGAAGAAAAACTGCCACAACAAGAGGACATAGTCTTAAATTAGAGGGACAAAGGTTTAAAAATAATATCAGGAAGTATTACTTTACTGAGAGGTTAGTGGATGCATGGAATAGCCTTCCAGCTAAAGTGGTAGAGGTTAACACAGTAAAGGAGTTTAAGCATGCGTGGGATAGGCATAAGGCTATCCTAACTATAAGATAAGGCCAGAGACTACTGAAAGTATTTAGAAAATTGGGCAGACTAGATGGGCCGAATGGTTCTTACCTGCCGTCACATTCTATGTTTCTTTGTTTCTTGGTATAAGTAATTTTGTAAAGCTACATATTACCAGGGTTTCTACATGGTTAAATTGATTGTAATTTTGTTATATTGCATTTAGAATTTTAATCTCATAAACTGTCTTAAATGTTTGGATACGGTTTCTGCATTTTGGCTTATAATACGCATTTGTTTGCCCTGGTGTTAGGGTATCTAAATTCACCTTAAAAATCATATAATTTTCGACACTTTAGTTACTGTTCAAGTAGATAATTTAGGGACATAGGCCATTTTCTATACTTTCTTCCGTTTTTTTTCCTTACATCAGAACTAAACCATGCACATATATCTCAGCTTCCTGATATCCCACCATAAGCATGGTTGCTAGCAAAAGGCCACCAGCTATATTCATATAGATATTCCGGTTTTAGTGACCACGTCGGGGGAGTTAGTACGTTACAAGGAGCTTGGTTTGCGGGGCACCTTTGCTCTTTTACTTGTACGTAAATATATTAGGCATAGGGACCATATCATTCATGTTTTCCATACTCCAACACTCTGTTTTACTATTAGATTACAGGTACAACTAAATCAACTAGCTGGCTTGTCAGCACAAAACTAAATTGCCAAGGAATGTTCATCTGCTCATTACATAACGCATAGTTCCTCCCCCCTCATTTGTCCAGTTAAGAACATACTGTAACATATTCATCCCGAACTTGAATGACACTGGCGGCATGTTAATGGATGCCGGCCGCTGCAGATCCAAGGCTATTATTACCCCAGGCTTGCTCACGTAACTGACGATGTCGGCGTGCACGTGACGCCGCGCACGCATCGTGCGCACACGTTTTGGGGTCAAAGAGTGATCACGGCCAATCAGAAAGGTAAAGCAGGTATAAAAGCCTAGAATTACCTTTCCTCATTGCCCTGTTGTGGTTTCCCTAGTGGTTGTCCGAGAGCGCGTTCCTTATTCTAGTTATTCCGTTTTTTTACTTTGGCTTTGATTTTGACTTCCCTGTTTTCTGGTATCCCTGACCTCTGGCTTTCCTTTATCATTGTGTCCCCTGACCTCGGCTATTTATCTGACTATGCTTTGGTACGTCAGTCCGGGCGTTACCTATTAGTCTCCTGTGTTACACACTTCTACATGCTGGATCATACTGTAATCCTGACATTACAACATGGCCATAGATCCTGTAGAATTTTGTAAGTCCATAGCTGCTTGCGAAAGGAAACTAGAGGATACTGGATCAATTTGCCCAGGCCTTCAGTACGCTTCTTACCCGAACTGCACATCTGCAACCTACGGCCTCTTCTACTGTCTCACCTCCACATTATGTAACTCCAGCTATAGTACACAAGGCACTCACTATCTCTCTATCTCCTCCCCTGCATTTTGATGGTAATATCGAAGAATGCCGTGGATTCCTTAACCAAATAGAGTATCATTTTGAGGCCTCATCGGGATCTTTTCCCACTGACAGAGCTAAAATTGGTTACCTGATAAACCAACTAAAAGGTAAAGCTTTAGCTTGGGCCAATCTGCTATGGGAGATTAATAAGAGTGTGGCACGCAATTACCAGGAATTCCTTATGGAATTTAAACTTGTGTTTGAACCTTTAGGCAGGGAGGAACACGCCTCCATTGCCCTGATGCACATTGGACAAGGGAACCGGTCTATCTCGGAGTATGCCATAGAATTTCGTACCCTGGCTTCCGAGGTAGACTGGACTAACAGTGGGATAATCTCTGCATTTAAAAAAAAAAAGGAAAGATCTGAAACTATGCTAGATGAGATTGCTGCAAAAGATCTACCCAAGAAACTTAATGAGTTTGCCATATTTGTTATGCAAATTGACTAAAAACCAGAGAAGCTACTAGAAACAAGACCAGACGTATGACTATGTCTTTAGCACCCCGTTTCTTCAAACCTGTTGTTCCTGACCTTCCTATACAGTCCAAACCTTAACCCATGCAGTTGGGGGTCACTAGACTGTCGGAGGCAGAGAGACAATATAGGAGAAAAGAGGGCCTATGTCTATACTGCGGTAGTAAAGGACATATGAGAAGCAATTGTCCCATTCGCCCGGAAAACTACCGCAACTAAGCGCCTTAAGGGGACAGGTCTTAGGTGCAATGGAGACGTCCTCTGAAAATAATAAATATAGATTTCTCCTTGATATTTTTTGATTACCCATGACAAAAATAACTTTTCATGCAAAGCCCTGCTGGAAATTTCATTGATGTCCATTTTGTTACGGGTAATGCTACACCTGTCAAGGAGAGACTATCACCTCTAGCTGTAGAGGCTATAGGTGGGAGACCACTTTTACAACCATTAATTACATACGAAACATTACCCACTAGTATGTCCATTGGAGCATTACATAAGGAAGATATAACATTTCAGGTTATTGCATTCCCTTCCTGCCCCATTTCCTTGGCTTAGTAAGCATAACCCTCATATTGATTGGGCTAATGGGGAAATATTGGAATGGGTTAAGGATTGTGATGAAAGGTGCATGTTGCATGTCACCAAGAGAGTGGGTACTATCGAATTACTAGCTGTTACTCCTCAAGTCCCCGAAGTTCCCATACAATACCGGGACATTAAGGAAGTGTTTAGCAAAACTCAGTCTAATGTATTGCCTCCTCACAGACCATATGTCTGTTCCATAAACGTACTACCCTGCGCTTTGCCACCTAAGGGAGCAGTTTATGCTCTATCCCCACAGGAAAGTAAAATAATGGAGGAATATATTAAGGACTCACTGAGTAAAGGCCATATACGCAAATCATCCTCACCTGCTGGTGCAGGATTCTTTTTTGTGTCAAAAAAGGATGGTGAGTTATGTCCATATATCGATTACAGGGCATTGAACAAAGTCACCATTAAGAACGCCTACCCCATACCCCTTACTTCTAAATTATTTGACAGACTCCAAGGTGCTAAAGTATTTACTAAGCTTGACCTTAGAAGTGCTTACAATTTAGTAATAATCAAGAAAAACCATGAATGGAAGATTGTATTTAATACCAGAAGTGGACACTATGAGTATCTGGTGATGCCATTCGGGTTGTGCAACGCTCCAGCGGTTTTCCAAGATTTTATTAATGATGTACTCAGGGATTACATTTACTAGTTTGTCTTAGTCTATCTGGATGACATCCTTATTTATTCCCCTGACCTTCAAACTCACCACAATTATGTTAGACAAGTTTTGCAAACCCTATTGAAAAATAACCTTCATTGGAAATTGGAAAAATGCATCTTTGATCAGTCGGAAGTACAGTTTTTGGGATATAATATTTCTGCCTCGGGGTTTCAGATAGATCATATAAAACTGGAATCTGTTCTACAGTGGCCTTTACCCATTGGGTTGAAAGCCAATCAAAGGTTCATTGGGTTTGCCAATTATTACAGAAGGTTTATAGAGGGTTTTTCTTCAGTAATAGCCTCCATCACCAATATGACACGCAAGGGGGCTAGTAGTACGATATGGTCTAAGGAGGCTATAGAAGCTTTTGAAATTCTCAAACAAAGGTTTGCCTCTGCAGACATATTACTACATCCAGACACCAGTAAACCTTTTCATACTGGAGGTTGATGCCTCGGAGACAGGGGTAGGGGCTGTTCTCTCTCAGAGGGAGAGCCAGGATACTCCTTTGCATCCTGGTGGCTACTTCTCTAGAAAGTTGTCCCCTGCTGAGTGCAATTATGATACTGGCAATAGAGAATTGTTGGCCATTATTCTAGCTCTCAAGGAGTGGTGACATCTTTTGGAGGGTTCATTACTGATCATTACTGACCACAAAATCCTGGCTTACATCGGTGATCCTAAGTGATTATCTTCTAGACAGGCTAGGTGGTCACTATTCCTTTCTCGCTTTAATTTTCTTATAACTTATAGACCTGGCTCTAAAAATGTCAAGGCCGACGCCTTGTTTAGACAGTTTGATACGGAGTCTATGCAAGAACAAGAAACATCCCCTATCATCCCCCCTGAATGTATCATTGCTTCCACTGTCCTTTCATTGTCCTCTCCGCTGCTTGGCTCCATCATGGAGGCTCAGTCTCAGGCGCCCGGCGCTAAACCTCAAGACAGATTGTTTGTTTCATTCGGGGAAAGGGTTAATATCATGAAGGTGTTCCATCAACGTGACTGCTGGTCACCCGGGTATTAATAAATCCACATCTGCGATCATGAGATCATTCTGGTGGGATTCCCTCAGTAAGGATGTTAAGGAGTATGTGCAGGCCTGTTCTGTTTGTGCGGTTTCTAAAGTTCCTCATAAACTCCCTTGTGGCTTGTTGCAACTTCTTCCCGTTCCTGAGGTTCCATGGTCTCACTTGTCCATAGATTTCATAGTCAAACTTCCTAGTTCTAATGGTTATACCACTATTCTCATGGTTGTGGACCTTTTTTCTAAAATGGCTAATTTTAACCCACTCAAGAAATTACCGTCATCACAAGACCTGGTACTGATCTTTATATGTGAGATTGTCCATCTGCATGGCATTCCTCACAATATTGTATCTGATAGGGGTTATCAGTATGTATCCTGGTTCTGGAGAGCTTTCAATAAGCAATTGGGGATTGAGTTGTCTTTTTCATCCTCTTATCACCCCAGGCTAATGGTACAGCTGAGAGGGCTAACCAGTCTTTGGAATTATATTGGCGTTGTTTTGCTAATAGCACTTAAAGGACCACTCTAGTGCCAGGAAAGCATACTCGTTTTCCTGGCACTAGAGTGCCCTGAGGGTGCCCCCACCCTCAGGGACCCCCTCCCGCCCGGCTCTGGAAAGGGGAAAGGGGTAAAAACGTACCTTTTTCCAGCGCTGGGCGGGGAGCTCTCCTCCTCCTCTCCGCCTCCGTTCCTCCCCGTCGGCTGAATGCGCACGCGCGGCAAGAGCTGCGCGCGCATTCAGCCGGTCACATAGGAAAGCATTCATAATGCTTTCCTATGGACGCTTGCGTGCTCTCACTGTGATTTTCACAGTGAGAATCACGCAAGCGCCTCTAGCGGCTGTCAGTGAGACAGCCACTAGAGGATTAGGGGGAAGGCTTAACTAATTGATAAACATAGCAGTTTCTCTGAAACTGCTATGTTTATAAAACAATTAGTTAACCCTAGCTGGACCTGGCACCCAGACCACTTCATTAAGCTGAAGTGGTCTGGGTGCCTAGAGTGGTCCTTTAAGACAATTGGTCTGAATTACTATCATGGGTCGAGTTTGCTAGTGTCAGGGGTGACGGTCCGGTGACCGGGACCCAGTATGCCTGATCTTGATAGTAGGAGTCACTGTGTGGAAATTGACTATCAGGGCCTGGTGTTGAGCACCAGCGTTTGTGAGGTTACATATCAGGGCCCTGATGCAGCTTCTGCGGATCCCAGGTGCCAGATGACAATATGCAGACCTCCCATGATCTGAATAGGGAGGCTCTGCAGCAGATATGTATCCAGTACAGAAACAAGGTTAGACTAGAATAGACCCCAAACAAGAACACAAGACAAAACTAAGAGAACCCAGAACCGGAGCAGGACAGAAAGCAGAAGCCAGAACATGTACACAAGACATGAGGAAAACAAGAACAGGGCAGGACATGACAGGACTGTACATGAACTGGGAATACAAGACGAGATACAAGGCAAAACAAGAGGAGGCATAACCAAGTACTATATAAGTAAAACATTGTAGATTTAGACATACATAAATGGCCAAGATGTATGAAACCCACCACTGCGCCAAAGTACTCCAATTACGGTGGGTCCTAGACTGCCTAGATATGCATGACTAAATAATCAATAATAAAACACACACAGCACATACCTGCAAGAAAGAGGCAGAGTACTTGGAACAAGTGCCTGCAGGAACCAACTGAAACAAAAGTATTAGAGGAAAAGGAAAGGGTGTGGCAACATAAAATAAACATATAAAGGAATCCAGGAGACTGGTAATTCCAGGAACGGAATAAAGGAATGAACCCAGAAAACCCAGCATAAAGAAAACCATAAATGGAATAGAAAACCAGAAAAACCAAGAAAAACTAAACAAGAATTGTAAAAAGAGTACTGGATACCAGAAGCCAAGGCAAGACATCTCCGCAGAACAGAGCAGGATGTGACCGCTAGGAACAATGCTGACCATGACTCCTCTGGACATAGCCCATTTTTGTTAATACTGGCCGGCATCCTACTGTCCTCCTGGCTGTTTTTTTTGACATGGCTATTCCTGCTTTAGATGACTGTCTTGCCTCTATTCGTGCCAACCCTATTTACCAAGTGGATGAGAGGCTTTGGTTATCTTCACGCAACATCAGGCTTAAAGTCCCTAGCATGAAATTTGCTCCTAGGTTCCTTGGGTCTTTTCGTGTCCTTCGAAGGCTCAATCACGTTTCGTACTCTCTGGCCCTTCCGGCCTCTTTGAAAATTCCTAACACCTTTCATGTCTCTTTACTCAAATCTCTTATTTGCAATTAATATACTGCCCCAAGTGTCCCCCCTCCTCCCTTGGTTGTTTCTGGACAGGAGGAGTATGAGGTCTCTCCCATAATTGATTCCAGATTTTCTCGGGGCACTTTGCAGTACTTGGTTGATTGGAAAGGTTATGGTCCGGCCGACCGTTCTTGGGTCCTGGCCTCTGGTATACATGCTGGCCACAAGATCCGCTATTTTCATGCTAAATTTCCTCTTAAGCCTGGTCCTGCCCACCCGGTCTTCAGGTGGGGGGGGGGGGTAATCTAACATATTCATCCTCACCTTGCGGTCAGCGGCCGTGCATCTGCATGAAGGACACCTGCGGCATGTTAATGGGCACCGGCCACTCCAGATCCAAGGCTAATTATACCCCTACGCTCGCTCACGTAACTGACGACGTCGGCGTGACATCACGTTTTGGGGTCAAAGAGCGATCACGGCCAATCAGAAAGGTAAAGCCTAGAATTACCTTTCCTCATTGCCCTGATTCCGTACCCAGCTACAGCTAGAAAAGCGTAACCGTTCAGACTGCTACACACATCTACAGATAATGTGGAGGCAGGGGAAGGCCCAAGCGGTTCTATTTCAGCAGATATTCACTCCATGTTGTCATCACTCAAGACCTCCATGGGGAAAATTAATGTCAGATTGGAGCAACTTGAATTGGTCACTCTAGCTCTGACAACATCTGGGCCTTCCACTGCAGTTCAACTAGTCACTACCGAGACTCACCTAGGTAGTTAAGTGACTACTTCAGATTTACAGAGCGTTAATCCTGCTCATATGATCCCAGCTCATCTTAAAAAAGATATCCTGGAAGGTAAAGCTGTTAACCTGGCATATGGGGATTTATCGGTTGTGATTAAATCCAGGGACTCCAGGTTAAACAGGAAATTGGCCACCCCTGAATTTGTCTTAACGTTTGGTAGTTATAGGGATGTGGTATGCTCTGTCTACCCAAATAGACCCTTCCTCTCCTCTTTGCGTATTCCTAAAACCTTTCATGTCTCCTTGCTCAAGCCACTTGTTTGCAATAGATATAATGTCCCAAGTGTTCCCCCCTCCTCCATTGGTTGTTTCTGGAAAGCTAGAGGAGAATGATCACTGTGTGGATCAATTTGCCCAGGCTTTCAGTACGCTGCTTACTCGCACAGCACATCTGGAACCTGCGGCTTCTCCAACTGTGTCACCTCCGCCTAGTGTGCCTCCACCTATAGTACATAAGGCACCTACAATCTACCTATCTCCTCTCCCGTATTTTGATGGGAATATTCAAGATCAAGAATGCTGGGGATTCCTGAATCAAATTGAGTATCATTTTGAGGCCTCACCGGGATCTTTTTCCTCAGACAGAGCTAAGATTGGTTACCTAATGAACCAACTTAAAGGTAAAGCCTTAGCTTGGGCCAATACGTTATGGGAGAGTAACAGTAGTATCACACACAACTACCAGGAATTCCTTGCGGCATTCGAATTAACATTCAAACCATTAGGCAGGGATGATGACGCCTCCACTGCCCTAATGCATGTAAAACAAGGGAACCGGTCTATCTCAGATTATGCCATAGCAATTCCCACCTTGGCGTCTGAGGTAGACTGGACTAATAGCGAGTGTATCTCTGCTTTTAAAAAAGGATTGCCCGAAGTAATCCTGGACGAGATTGCTGCCAAAGATCTACCTAAAAAATGGAATGAGTTTATAACATTTCTTTGTTTCATTTCTTTAATGTCCTTGTCCATTTGTTCTAATTCTTTTTTCCTCTCATGTATGAGAAATATCATTAGTAATAAAGAACCTTTCTCCAGAAGTTGATCCCACTTTGTGAGTAGATTGACATCTTCTTTTTTGTAAGCTAAGGTTTTGAAAAGGCGGAGGACTCTTGTTTATTGGAAACATAGAATTTTAAGCTTGCTAGGTCCCACCACAGGTGTACTTCTTTTTCCATTGCTTTGCCTAAAGAACTTACTATTCAGATCCTGGTAAATGCATTAATATAAGCATGTCCACTTTCATTTATGCATACACCCTCTTCCAAATTATTATGCAAATTATATTTTTCTACTTTACCTAAATAATTGATGTAAATAACAGTTAGCATAATTCTCATGTTATCAACTATTAAGAGTACAATTCAAATTTTATTGAACAAACCTCCTAATGATAATAGTAATTTTTTTAAACATAAAAAACTTACTGTGCGTAATAATTTGCAACAGTGCATTGTAAGTTTCAAAACACTTTATAGGTTGTAAAGAACTGACAATTGTCATTCGTTGTGTTTGCAGCATATTTACTGAAATCAAAAGCTATTTCAATCAAACTTATAACAATATTTGAACTTTTTAAACATTTTAACAGGTCACGTTACATTTTAACATAGGACCCCTTATTTGATATCAGCTTCACAAGTCTTGCATCCATTGAACTTGTGAGTTTTTGAACAGTGTATGCTTGAATTTGTTTGCAAGATGTCAAAATAGCCTCCCAGAGCTGCTGTTTGGATGTAAACTGCCTCCCACCCTCATAGATCTTTTGCTTGAGGATGCTCCAAAAGTTCTCAATAGGATTGAGGTCAGGGGATGATGGAGGCCACACCATGACTTTCTCTCCTTTTATCCCCATAGCAGCCATTGATGCAGAGGTATTCTTTGCAGCATGAGATGGTGCATTGTCATGCATGAAGATGATTTTATTACGGAAAGCATAGTTATTCCTTCTGTACCAGGGAAGAAAGTGGTCAGTCAGAAACTCCACATACTTTGCGGAGGTCATCTTTACACCTTCGGAAACCCTTAAGGGGCCGACCAGCTCTCTTCCCATGATTCCGGCCCAAAACATGACTCCACCACCGCTTGCTGATGTCGCAGCCTTTTTGGAACATGGTGGCCGTCCACCAACCATCCGCTACTCCATCCATGTGGACCATCCAGGGTTGCACGGCACTCATCAGTGAACAGGACTGTTTGAAAATTAGTCTTCATGTATTTTTCTGCCCAATGCAGCCGTTTCTGCTTGTGAGCATTGGTTAGTGGTGGCCGAATAGAAGGTTTATGTACAGTTGCAATACTCTGGAGGACTCTACATCTTGATGTTCGTGGGACTCCAGAGGCACCAGCAGCTTCAAATATCTGTTTGCTGCTATGTAATGGTATTTTAGCAGTTGCTCTCTTGATCCGATGCATGGATCTGGCAGAAAACTTCCTCAATGTGCCTTTATCTGCATGAACCAGTCTGTGCTCTGAATCAGCCACAAATCTCTTAATAGTGCGATGATCACGCTTAATTTCTTTTCGTGAAATATCTAATGTTTTCATACCTCGTCCAAGGCATTGAACTATTTCACTCTTTTCGGCAGCAGAGAGATCCTTTTTCTTCCCCATATTGCATGAAAATGGTGCTCTGCTTAATAATGTGGAACACCCTTCTTTAGTAGTTTTTCCTTAAATTGGGCTCACCTGGCAATCTAATTATCACAGGTGTCCGAGATTATTTTCTTTGATCAAAAGAGCCCTGAGACACAATGCCATCCATGAGTTAAACTGAAAAACAAAATATTTAATCTTATTCTCTAGCACTTCCTGCCTCTTTGCGTATTCCCAACATCTTTCATGTCTCCTTGCTCAAGCCACTTGTTTGCAATAGATATAATGTCCCAAGTATTCCCCCTCCTCCATTGGTTGTTTCTGGACAGGAGGAGTATAAGGTCTCCTCCATAATTGATTCCAGGTTTTATTGTGGCAACTTACAGTATTTGGTTGATTTGGTTGAAATTCGTTCTGCCCATGCCAAATTCCCTCTCAAGCCTGTTCCTGCCCACCCAGTGGGCGGTCTTCAGTTGGGGGGTAATGTAACGTATTCCTCCTCACCTTGTGGTATTTGCGCCCAGCGGCCGTGCGTCTGTGTGACTGACTCTTGCAGCATGTTAATGGATGCCTGTCGCTGCAGATCCACGCCAAATTTTACCTCCACATCCGTCTACGTTGATGACGCGTACGCACGATTTGGGGTCAAAGGCCATTTTAGTTCAATCAGAAATGTAAAGCACTTATGTAAGCTCAAATTTACTTTTCCTCATTGCCCTGTCATGGTGTTCCTGAATGTTTATTTATGGTATTTGACTTTAGCTTCGTTGGACTTCCCTGTATTCTGGTATCCCTGACCTCTGGCTTTCCCTTATCGTTGTGTCTCATTCTGTATCCCCCTGACCTTGGCTAGTATCCTGACTATTCTTTGGTGCGTTAAGTCCGGCCATTCTAAGGCCCGGTGATACGTTACCTTTTAGTCCTAGGTGTGAACTAATTTAAGTGCTGTATCAATTAGTAATCCTGACAGATTTGTACATGCACAAGCTGGTAGATCTGGGCAACAAATATGGAGGTACGGCTTTCTATGACTATCATAGATCATTTTCAGCTAAAGTGTCTACAGCTCTCTCTTAATTTGGAAGTAGGACCAACTGGAGCAAATTAGATATGGACATTTTCTGCAGACACTTTGCAGGTCTAAAGACGCCAGCTTGTGCATCCTGCTCATCTTCCGCTCATACAACTAATTTTTGTCCCAACACAGTTGAGGTTTCTCCCAATGCTCCTGTTCCTAGTACCTCTGGTAGAACAGAGAAAACAGCAAAGGACAAGTTAGGTTGTATCATTGTCTTCCTAGGGAAATCCCAAATATGCAATAATTTCAATGCCGGTACGTGTAGCTTCAGCGCGTGCAGGCTGTTGCATATCTGTTCAAAATGCTTCTGGGCACATGCAAAAACCATGTTCCCCAATAAACTGTACCCTAAACCTTATTTTACATCTATCAATGTTACTACATTATCAGCATTACTGTCTACACATCCTTCAAGATATTTGATGGATTTCCTAATATCAGTTTTTTTGGAAGGTTTCCATACAGGAATCATACACATGCCTTCAGGTAACATAGAATGCCATAACTTGCAGTCAGCACAGAAGAATCCTACAGCTGTAGACACACTCATAGCACAAGAACTTGCTGAGGGTTTCCTGTTAGGGCCTTTCCAGTCCCCACCATTTACCACATGGAGGACAAAACCGTATCAGTATTGTCACAGGGAAAAACTCCATGAAACAAAGATTAATCACCTGTCAGCACTCCACACCTCAGCAATTACAAGTCTGAACTCACTGATCCCTTCAGAGGAGTTTTCACTACAGTACGCTACCATTGACAATGCTATTGCAGCTATCATTAAAATGGGGGGAAGGAGCATGGCTAAGCTAGACAGATATAGTAAATGCATTCAAACTGCTACATATGCATCCAACACCCTGGCACCTACATGGCATTAAATGGAAAGGCTGGTACTATTTTTTCTCATTACTATTTTTTGGATCAAAGAGTAGCCCCAAAATCTTTGACATTTTTGCAGAGACATTATGTTGGTTACTCCTGAACATAAATAGATACCCCACAGTCATACTCATATGCATAGATAAATATCTTCCTGCAACCGAAAATAATTCTAATCACTAGTAGGTTCCTTAAACTTTGCAATGCAAATTATTCCCCAAGGTCGCTAATTCATATCTAGATTGCTTTGTCTTTTCCCCCATTTTATCAATGACGATAGCCGACTTACCCTAGATGCCCAAGCCATAGCAGACCTGCTTATGTGGCAGAGTTTCTTAATCACATGGAATGGAAGGAACATGTTCCTTCCAGAATTGTCAGAGAATTCACCAACCATTTGGTCAGATGCAGCGTCTACCACGGGCTTTGCAGCCATCTATAGGAATGAATGGCTTTGGAGTAGCTGGCCTGCTGAAGTCCAGAATATGGAAGGATTCTCCACTACCTCAGTCCTATTTGAGATTTACCCTATCGTAGCGGCTGCTGTGACTTGGGGTCATTTGTGGTTGGGTTATTCGGATAGTTGTTACTCAGATAACCAAGCCACATGCAACAGTATTAACAAAGGCCACTCATCATCATTAACGATCATGATTGGCTGGTGGCTTGTCACCAGTTTTTCTTGTCATGCATTCATGTACCAGGGCTCTGTAATATTGTGTCTGACAGCTTGTCTCGATTTAAATTCCAGGCATTTCACCAAACCCTGTCCACAGCCGCTAAAGTAGCCACAGCTGCCCCCTCATTTCAGAACCTGATCATGGATTAGATATCCTTTTACAACACAGCTGGAAGTTATCTAAACTGACTCTCACAGCCAACACACGAAGAACGTACGATGGAACATAACATTACTCATCCTTTCCTTATGACAACATTACTAGGGTTTGCATCTTTTTGCCACCTCAAACTTCAATTATCTTATAACACCATCAAATTATATCTCACAGGCATAAAACATCATATGCTAATCCTATGGCCAAACAATCATAGTTTCATGTCATCATATCTGATTAAAACCATACTCAGAGGCATTCAGAAATCCATTACCCCACGTACTCTGAAAAGATTACCCATTGACAACCACCTTTTCCAATCCCTATCTGACCTTTTGGATTCAGGCCCTTTCGATCGCTGTACCAATGAAGTCATTAAGATGGCCATGTACATAGACTTCTATGGCTTGCTTAGGCCCCGGGAACCCACCACTACCACCACAACTAACACACAGCATTGCCTTAGATGATCTCACATACATAAACAAGCAGACCATTACATACTTTCCCTACCCCGTACTAAAACAAGTCAACATAACCTACTCATAGAAATTGCATACTCCCCTACTCTCAACAAATGGTGCCCCGTAGCGGTATTAGACTCCTTTCTTCATACCCCCAGCAAACACAACCTCTGTTCTCACTACACGGCTCAGTCCTTACGACCCCAAAATTCATGCTATATGTCAGATCCTTATTAATATGGCTAGGGCCTAACCCCTCCATCACATTATTAAAACACTAGGGCATTTGAAATACTCTGCATATACTCGGCAATTATGTGCAGCCTGTAGGTCAGGAGGTGAAATACAGTGGGGACATTCTACCTTCCCACATTGAGTATGTTTGTTCATAGTAACGTTAAAGGATCACTATAGGGTCAGGAACACAAACATGTATTCCTGACCCTATAGTGCTAAACCCACCATGTAGGTGCCCTTAGCCCCCTCAGAATGGATTAAAACTCACCTTATTTCCAGCTCTCTCCACGGGTCCGCCGGCCCTAGCTCCGCCCCCTTGGTGACATCATCAAAATTGCAGATTTTTAGCCAATCCAATGCTTTCCCGTGGGGAAAGCATTAAATTGGCTAAAATCTGCAAAGGGGCGGGGCCAAACACTGTTCAGCACCTCCGCATAGAGATACATTAAATCAATGCATCTCTATGAGGAAAATTCAGAGTCCCCATGCAGAGCGTGGGGACGCTGAATGGCAGGGCTGCACACTGTGCAGCCCTGAGCCAGGAAGCCCCTCCATTGGCCATCTGAGGCGTGGCCACTTGGAGGTGTCTCTCAAAAGGCAGTGTTTACATGAAAATACCTGAAGGGAGCTATTATACTCACCAAAACAACTACATTAAGCTGTGTGACGGGCCGCTGGCACTCCGACCGAGTACCTCTGCCAATCAATGCTCCTAGTGCTTGCTGAGGACTCCAAGCACTGTACCAGACACTATAAGCACTGTAGACCCCAATTCCAGCGATGCAGCTGCGCCCTGGTCTCGCCGTCCTCCACCCACCCTGGACCCAAGACCAGGATCCAGCTTCCAGTGGGTAGACCTCTCCTAATCCAGAGAGTGTATCAGGAACAAGCTCTTACAAGAGCTTATACTCAGGGGAGTATTGTGATATAGCAATCCCCAAGAGTGTAGTTATCCCATCCCCCAAGCATGAGCCAAGGCTTCAAGCAGATCTGTTTAATGAGCACCAAAGGACTTTCTTTTATACAGGTTTTCCCACAAAGTTACCACCCACGTGGGCCTTGTGGTACACAGGACATGCAGTTACATCAGCCAATCAAAACAGAACAGTACAGTCAGACACTCCCAGTTAAGGCACACAAACCCTCCCTTCTGCCTGTGATATAATTACTGAACAAAATGTGTTAACTCAATTATCACTGGCAGAAAATATACAGTTTTACCCAATATTCATAACTTTCAAACCATACATGCAATTTCCATACAGTTACATATTCTGAACCAGCATAATCAGTATACAAACATATTCAAAAATCATACAGTTTAGTCCAGTGGTTAAAAAGATAGATGGAAGTCCTATTTGACCTTCCGCCAGCATGGCTTTCCTGCCCACAAAAGTTCCATAGATTTGAGCTGTGCGGTCGGTCTATTTCACATAGAAAAAGAGACTAAGTCCCATTAGAATTCACGAACGGGTGCCGTTCGTGCAAATAGCCCATTTTAATGTGACGTTCGAATAGTCAAATGCCGTTCGACTCCATTCGAATGTGATAGTTCCAGGGAAGGTAAAACTTCAGCGGTGTTCGTGCCGTAGAGTATCCAATTTTAGTTCCATGAACTTGACGGCAAAACACCACTGACCGCGTTCGGCAGAATTAAAATGGCCACCGCCACGTGTTTGTTTGTCGAATGGCGGCCACTTCGACTTCTTCGGCTGTATCCGAAGTGCCAATTTAAAGTTGCAGAACTGCTCCCATGTAACTTAAAGGGGCAGAAAGAGTAGTTTAACCCCTTAAGGACACATGACGTGTGTGACACGTCATGATTCCCTTTTATTCCAGAAGTTTGGTCCTTAAGGGGTTAAGGTCCAATAAGCCCAAACAGAGCTTCTGAAGGGCAATACAGCCCAGGGACCATAGTTACAAGGCAAGAGGCTGGCCATTAGTCCTCTCCAGGCACAAGTGGTGAGGTTACTTTAGCCACAAGCTGTAGTTGTTCTGGTGACTATAGTGTCCCTTTAAAGGGATTCTCTAAGACTAAAAAAAGTATGTTAACAGTTTAGAAGTTAAATCACTTTGTTTATGCAGCTCTAGCCACACCTCCGATGGCGGAGACAAACACAACCTTCCTAAACACATTCAGAAAAGGAGTTCACATATTTATACCTCTCTTATTGTACAAAAAAAATAATTTAAAGAAACACTATAGTCTATTCCTGATGCTATATGTCTAAATGCAACATTTCGGCCTCTGGCCCCCCTTCCTCCTGCTGAAAAGGTGTAAAACTCAGCTTTTTTCCAGTGCTGCGCGGGTTTCATTGCGACTGGCCCTTCCTGATCATTATACATAGCAGCATTACATTTCCACCCTATACTATAAAAGTAGGGAAGCTAGTTACTAAGACTGACTGATGGGAAGAGGCTGGATCTATTTATACCAGGGGCGTCAGTGGTGTATCTTGGTTTTTTGCTGCCCTAGGCGAGACTAAACTCGGGCACCCCCTTAATCAGTTAAAATCAACAGACGTACCGTCAGTGAAAATCGACAGGCGTTCCGTCAGTGAAAATCGACAGGCGTACCGTCAGTGAAAATCGACAGGCGTACCGTCAATGAAAATCGACAGGCGTACCGTCAGTGAAAATCGACAGGCGTACCGTCAGTGAAAATCGACAGGCGTACCGTCAGTGAAAATCGACAGGCGTACCGTCAGTGAAAATCGACAGGCGTACCGTCAGTGAAAATCAACAGGCGTAGCGTCAGTGAAAATCAACAGGCGTAGCGTCAGTGAAAATCAACAGGCGTAGCGTCAGTGAAAATCAACAGGCGTAGCGTCAGTGAAAATCAACAGGCGTAGCGTCAGTGAAAATCAACAGGCGTAGCGTCAGTGAAAATCAACAGGCGTAGCGTCAGTAAAAATCAACAGGCGTAGCGTCAGTGAAAGCCAACAGGCGTAGCGTCAGTGAAAATCAGCCAACAGGCGTAGCGTCAGTGAAAATCGGCCAACAGGCGTAGCGTCAGTGAAAATCGGCCAACAGGCGTAGCGTCAGTGAAAATCGGCCAACAGGCGTAGCGTCAGTGAAAATCGGCCAACAGGCGTAGCGTCAGTGAAAATCGGCCAACAGGCGTAGCGTCAGTGAAAATCGGCCAACAGGCGTAGCGTCAGTGAAAATCGCCCAACAGGCGTAGCGTCAGTGAAAATCGCCCAACAGGCGTAGCGTCAGTGAAAACCGGGCAACAGGCGTAGCGCCAGTTAAAATCGGCCAACAGGCATAGCGTCAGTGAAAATCGGCCAACAGGCGTAGCGTCAGTGAAAATCGGCCAACAGGCGTAGCGTCAGTGAAAATCAACAGATATAGCGAGAGTGAAAATTCAACAGACATAGCATGTCTGGATGTCCTGACTAAATTTGTGCAGGACAGGGGGGTACTTATGGGGACAATCAGGCGAGAACCTATTGTGACTTTTGAGGACAGTCAATTTACCTTTAAAAAAAAAAAAGTAGTAATAATAATAATAAAAAAAATAATATATAATAATTATAAATTACATTTTATTATAATTCTATAATAATACAATTAATAATAATAGGGGAAAAAATTGCATTACTACAAAATACTTATAAAATACATGTTTTTGGAATAAGGGGTTTGTTCTTTAAACAGTGCCATACATATGGGGGATTTAGTGCTGTTAAAATAAAAAAAGACATTCACATGTTAAATTTAAATTACTCACCCACACTGCAGAGTAAAAAAAAAACCCCACAGACTGCAGCTTTTCCCGGTTTCTCCCTGTCACAGCTCAGCGGAGCTCCACTATTCAGACAGCATGTCTGCACTCCTCCTCCACGGACCGCATGTGCTGCCTGGCTAGAATAGAAGGAGGCTCTGAAGGGGTGCATGCTGCTTCTCGTGGGAGGTCGGCTTGCTCTCTGCTCTCCATGGCAACAGACATTAATCAGGAAGCAGGGACAGAGCAGAGCAGAGAGAGAGTGGCAAGTGCGAGGGGGCGTCGGATTGATCGTTTTTTTTTTCTTCTTCTTACAGCTTTTATCTAAAGCTGAAATATGTATCTCTCACTAGGCAAACAAGGCATTTTGCCGCCCCATTGACAAGTGCCGCCCAAGGCAAATGCCTTGTTTGCCTCGTGATAGATACACCCCTGAGGGGCGTACCTGGAGCATTTGGCACCCGGGGCGGATCCTATATCTGGCAAACCCCCCACCCCCTCCTTTAAAAATGTAAAAAAAGAAAAAAACACCCGCACATTTTTTTAATGTCTTTAGCACTGAGCAGTGTTTTTATTTTTATGTATTTAGCACCAAGCACTGTTTGTGTGTTTAAATGTAAGCATGTTTTTGTATGGAGCATGTGTGAGTGAATGTACAGGTTTGTTTGCATGTATTGGCATTTGAATGCAGGAGTGCATTTTTCTGTAGTGTGGTTTTTGAATATGGTGGTGTTTTTTTGGAGTGTTGACATTTGGATGCAGGGTTGTATTTGTGTGTAGTGTAGGCAAAATGCTGAGATGTATGTACATATACATACATACACATACTTACATATACACACACTGGCACACATGCAGTTACATAGAAACAGTCATACACAGACAAACACTGGCACATACAGATAGACACACATATACAAACACACATATAGATAAAACACACACACACAGACACACATACATATAGAGACACACACATACAGACACATTGATACAAACACAGACACACAAACAGATACACAGACACACACCGACACATACAGATACACATATTCCAACACACATACAGATACACAGACACACATGTATAAGTGTGTGTCTGTATGTGTTTGTATAGTGAATGCAGTGTGTGTGCTTGTATAGTGGATAATGGTGTGAGGGAAGGGGTGATGGTGAGGGGGGGGTGATGGTGGGTGGGTGAAGTGAGAGGGAGCTCAGGGAGGGGGTGAGGATGAGAGGGGGGTGATTGTTAGAAGGAGGGGGTGATTGTGAGAGGGAGGGGAGTGATTGTGAGGGGGTGATTGTGAGAGGGAGGGGTGATGAGGAGGGGGGGTGATTGTGAGAGGAAGGGGGATTGGTGGTGGTGTGGGGGGGTGAAGTGAGGGGGAGCTCAGGGAGGGGGGTGAGGATGAGAATGACGGGGTGATTGTAAGGGGGGTGACTGTGAGAGGGAGCGAGGGTGATTATTGTGAAAGGAAGGGGGGGTGATTGTGAGGGGGTGATTGGGAGAGGGAGGGGGATGATTTTGAGAGGGAGGGAGGGAGGGTGATTGTGAGAGGGAGGGGGGGTGATGTAGGGGGGCTAAAAAAATTACCTTAAATCCTTGGTGGTCCAGTGGGGGCTGCAGCTCCGCAGAGCTGCACACCACGGATCTCGCGAGACCCAATCAGAGCATTGCCGTGGTAACCCGCGACAATGCTCTAATTGGGCAGTGTTCGCGAGACACATGGTCTGCAGCTCTGCACACTGCGGAGCTGCAGACCGGTCTCGGTGATCGGCGCATGTGGGGCAGTCTGCTCCGGGCACCCCCTAAGTTAGTGGCATCCGGGTCGGACCGCCCCCTTCTTAGTACGCCACTGATTTATACCAATTTCAGTGTTCTATTTCCTGTCCCGTTCTGCTGTGAGGGGAGGAGCTAACCCATGAGTAAATGCTGCCATGTTTGTTTAAAAATGATGTTACTTAATCCACCAATCAGAGTGTAATAAGTCAAATTACACAGTGTGGGAAAATTCTAAAGAACTTTCCCATGCTGTGTAAAATGACACAGAGCACTCTGATTGGTGGATTTCAAACCAACCAGAGTGCTGTGACAGGTAAATGTAGAGACGTACATGTCAGTCTCTTCATTTACCTGTCAGAGCACTCTGATTGGATGGCTTAAACCCACCTATCAGAGTGCTCTGAGCCTAATTGCAGGGCAGGGCAAGGCTTTATAAGCCTTCCCTCACCCTGCAGAGCTCAGTCTGCCCGGAGCTCTCGCCGGGTGAAGAAGGATAATTTTTTTTTGCGCTCGTTTTTTTTTTTTTTTTTTTAATTGCGTCTGTTATCATGGTGTTTTATTTTGCCTTTTTGGGGGCTGAAAAAAGAAGATTTTAGAAGAAAGAAAACATCAAATGGAAGTACCCAAATGTCCGAATTGCCGGAAATTTGTCCGAATTCATATTCGGACCGAAACGAATTGCACATGTCTAAAAAACAAACAAACACAATTTTACTCCAATATTTAGCGTAAAAAGTGTCAAAATAACCTGAGGTAAATATCCTGTGATGTCTACTTTATAAAAATATAAACTTTTTTTTTTCAATTTGACAATTTTTATAAATTTTTGGGGTACAGAAAGGAAGATGCAGATAGGGGGAAAATGCAGATGAGCCAGTTATGCAACACAGTATTACAACACAGTTTCATAGCACAGTCTTATCGTCACAAATTCAGTCGTCTCACGACATATGCATGTGGCTACCTTTGGTGCAATGTTAGGGTATCGGGATGGGGATGAGGTACAGAAGACAAGAGGGAGGGGCACCTGATGGTTTAAATGATGGTAGTATTGGGTCCGCTCGTAAGCGTGCCCTCCCCTTCTGACTCCCCATGTGTCACTGTGCTCTGTTAGGGGAGTGTTGTCCCATCTATTCCTTAGCATAGTTTTCTGCTGATTCCGTCGCTGCGGCTTACATGAATCTGGTTTGCTCCTATGTGGGCGGGGTGTGACTGTCCCTTTATTGTCTATCTATTGAGTAGGGTGATGGGGGGAGGGGAAATAACTGGGTTAATAAGCAAAACTAGTATGTCCTTGCTAAATGTTCTCGTTCTACTTATTTGTGTCTGTGTTGTCCCTGTTGGTCCCTGTTGGGGGATGCCTAGGGTCTCAACCCTCTACAAATGCTGTCCAGAGCGCTCTCGCTGTGGTGCACCCTTTGCCCACTTTCGTTAGGTACCACAGTATCGTTTCATATTCCAAGGTTGTGGAGACCAGTGTGATTACCTCCGCTATAGAGGGGAACATTGGGATTTTCCACTGTCTTGCTAATAATGTGGAGGCCGAGGAGAGTGTGAGGAATGATAGTTTGGATATGCAATGTGGCATGTTAATGGGCAGGAGTTTGAGTAAAAAGGTTTCGACATTGTGTTCTAAAATGCACCCTGTGGCTCCCTGTACCAGCCTTGCTATTTGTCTCCAATATGGTTGGACTAGGTTACAGGTCCACCAGGTGTGGAGCATCGTCCCGTCCTGTGTCAGGCACCTTCAGCATCTGTCACTCATGTTAGGATATATTTTCTGGAGACATGTGGGTATCATGCACCATCTATACAGTAATTTTCGTGAAGTCTCTAGATGGGAGGCACACGTCATGCGTCCCTTGTGAGTTGCGTATATGCGGTTCCATTCTTCCTGCCTATGTCTCTATGCCATTAGGTTATAAACCGCCATTCTGGTTCAGTGTTATGTGGGTTGATCAGCTTGTAGCACACCAACAGTTTTTTTGGGGTTGGGATTTGGTGTTGGCACATCCTTTCAAAGGGGGTGAGAGTGGTGTCAAATGTGGATGGAGGGTCATTTTCTATAGTTTTGCCCATTGTATGTGGACTATATCTTCAGTAACGGGTGTAGACCTTGTGGGTTGCACAGCTGGTGTAGGTACATGACGTTGCAAGCCCTCCATGCCCTGTATGGGAATATGTCATTGCAAACAGTTATTGAATGTAGTGGCGTCGCCAAAGACCACAGCCTGGTGGAGCAAAATGTGGTCCTGTGTCTATCCCATGTGTTATACAGAAGTTTAGTAGTGGGCAGGGTACCCTGGGATGTTCGGCACAGTCGTTTGGACGTCCACATATCTGCTGCGAGGTCTGGGATCCCGCTGCAGCTAGCTTCTATCTCAATCCATTGGGGGGTGTATGTGGTGGAGTGCATGGAGAGAATATTAGCAGTTTGCACTGCTTGATAGTACACCTTGAGATTTGGGAAACCGAGTCCCCCTTTGTCTGTCAGTCTCATGAGTAACGTCCGTGGGACCCTGGGGTGTTTCCCTCCCCAACTAAATGTAATCAGGCTAGATTGTAGCCTTTGTAGGTACGACTGCAGCAGGGGTATTTGTAAGAAGCAAAGCATATAGAGAATTTTCGGTAGATTGTCATTTGCCCAAGATTCGGCCTAGCCATGAAATTATTTTTTTCTGCCATGAGTGTAATATGTGCCCCACTTCTTTGGCTAGTTTAATGTAATTGGCAGCAAAGAGGTCCGTGTGTTTTTTAGTTAGTTTTATGCCCAGGAATGTTAGGAAGTCATCTCTCCTGTCATATTGGAATTTAAGCCGGTATCTCTCTTCCTTTGCCTTTGACATGTTTAAGCACATAGCTTGGGTTTTAGTTTAATTGGTAATATAATTGTCTGCTGTAGTCCTGTATTTCTTTATGGAGGTTTGGGAGTGAGATTGCCAGACTGGTAAGTGTGAGAAGGATGTCAACCACCAACAGGTTTAGTTTATATTCCTTGCCTCCTATGGTGATCCCCTTAATATCATGGTTGGTTCTGATAGCTATTGCTAATGATTCCAGTGCAAGCACATATAGCAGTGGGGAGAGGGGGAAACCCTGCCGTGTACCGTTGGTAATTGTGAGAGGAATGGAACTAAACCCGGAATTTAATACTGTTGCTGAGGGGGAGCTATATAGAGCCTTCACCATATTGAGGAATTCTGGGGGGAAACCATACCCAGCTAGCACATCCTGAAAAAAATCGCCAATTGAGTCAGTCGAACACTTTTTCAGCGTCTAGCGATAGGAGCGTGCTTTGTGTTTTGGATCGATTAAGGTAGTGGAGAATGCCTAGCACTTTCCTTGAGTTGTCTGGGCCCTGCCTGCCGGATGCGAATCCCATCTGGTCTGTTAAGATCAGACCAGGCAAGATTGTTTTAAGCCTTTCCGCATATATCTTGGCGTATAATTTGGCGTCTGCGTTCAGCAGAGAAATGGGCCTGAAGTTTTGGCATATCGTTGGTGGTTTTCCCAGTTTGGGCAGGGTGATACTATGGGTTGCTAGGAACTCGGTTGGCAGGCTGCCCTGTTGCTTCGCAAGGCTGAAGGTCTCGTGTTAGATATGGGCACAGTGTGTGTTTAAAAGTAGCGTAGTAGAGATTGGTAAGGCCATCTGGACCTGGGGCCTTTCCTTTCGGCATCGACTCTATAAGGTGCATTTCCTCTTGGGTAGTGATGGGGTTGGTAAGGTGTGTAATATGGTGTGCTTGGAGCTTAGGCAAGTTAAACCTATGTAGATACTCTGTAATTGTGTCGTGGGTAGGTTGGGTTGCTTGCGGATTGTCCTTCAAATTGTAGAGGGAGCCATAGTAGGTCGGGAACTCATTGCAAGTTTATGTGGGTTGGGTCAGTTTTTGTCCAGTTGGGGAAAGCAGGTAGGTTTTAGTTTGTGCTTGTTTGTCCCTAAGTCTTTGGGCTAACTTTTTTCTAGCTCTGTTTCCGAGGATGAAGGTAGTGGCTTTTAATTTTTTTATTGCATAGCTCGCTTTTTGAAAGTTTGTGGCGTTGATTTGTCTTTGCAGGTCGGCTATCAAGATTTGTGTAGTTTTAGAGGGGGTAAGTTGGTTGGTTCTGTGAATGTCATGCAAATTTTTGAGATTTTGGATATGTGCGTGGTGTTGTTGTTGTTTCTTGAGGCATGAAGCTCGCTGTAACGGATCACCTGGCAACCCGACTGGGTACCTCCATTGAAGGATGCTCCTAGTGCTTCCTGAGGGCTCCAAGCACTGCAGCAGACACCACAACCACGGCAGACCCCACGAACCGCCGCAGCTTGGTTGGGTTCTCGCCGTCTCCTTCCCACCCTGGACATCCGACAAGAGAGCGAAGCAGGAACAAGCTCTTACAAGAGCTTAGTAGTGATTAGCCAAGGGAGCATGCAGAGCATAGCAATCCCTTGTAGTGATATAGCAATTCCCCCAATAAAAGACAGGACTCTAGATTGAGGGTCAAGAAGATCTGTTTAATCAGCGCCAAAGTGGTTTAAAAGTTAGGTAGAAGTCCTTTTTGACCGACCGCAAGCATGGCTTTTCTGCCCAAAACAGTTCCATAGATTTGGGTTGTGTGGTCGGTCTATTTTACACAGAAAAGTTACTAAGTCCCATTCGCATGCATGAACGAGGGCCGTTCGTGCAAATAGCCCAGTATAGTATGGCGTTCGAATCGTCGAACACACTTTGATTTCAGTCGAAGTGTTGAAATTCCAGAGAAGGTAAGGGTCAGCGGTGTTCGTGCCATTTTGTAGACGATTTCAGTTCCATGAATTTGACGGCACACACCGCTGACTGCGTGCGACTAAATAAAGATGGCCGCCGCCACGTGTTCGACTGTACAAACGGCGGCCAGCCAGTGGTTGGCAATTAACCTGCGGTTAGCCACCAGCCTGGGAGGTAAATTGCCTGCACACTTCCACTTGCATGTGGTCTGCCTGTTATTAGTTCGGTAAGCCCCATTTACCTAACCATATGAGAAAAGGACACTCACAAAGTACTTTTACAGTCTGGGGACGCAGGCTTAAAGGGGCATTGTCACAACAAGTCTCAATATGCCCATATACTGCCCATATACTGTTTTTAAAGGGCCATACACCCCAGGGCCAGAACCGAGCAGTTTGGCACATAGAAAGCCAGTGGCAAATGGCAGTTTGTCACATAGCTCCCCTTTGGGGGGTAGACTAACCAGGTACCTGACCTTCTGTCGGTCAGGGCTTGCGTTAGTCGGGCAACCCACCCACAATAGACAAGTAACAGAGTAGCCCACCCACAACAAATGATTACTGCACCTTGTGATTCCTGGTGGCCGGCTCTGGCCTATGTGTCCCAGGTCACTGAGGGGAGGGCCAGCATCCTTGATCCCTCTGGTGCAAATAGGCAAAACACGGTGGAGACTTGGGGGGCAGAGGCCAGTGGCACTCTGCCCTTATGCCAGCGCTTCTGCTGGGGTAGCCTGTATGACACTTGGCCGGGGAGGAGAGACCTCGCTTACCTCCTCCTCCTGGTGCTCCTGCAAGGGTAGCTGGGGATCTGGACTGGCCGTCCAGCATCCCTGTAGGTCGGGTACAGAGACCACGGTCCCATCTGTACTGTCTGGGAGATTAGTGTCTCTCCTTTGTGGGTAAGCTGCCGCTGGGGAGAGAGGGTGATATTCTCCTCTCCCGGAAGTACATGCTGCTGCTAGGGAGTGAGACCGACTATCTCCACTCCCATAACATTGTCCTGCTGCTGGCGAGAGAGACCGGTTGTCTCTGCTCCCAATACAATATTCTGTCGCTGGCGAAGGAGACCGGCTGTCTCCTCTCCCTGAAACTCACCCTGCCGCTGGGGAGGAAGACCGATTGCCTCCACTCCCTTAAGGGGACACTGCCACTGGGGAGGAAGGATGACACCTTCGGCTCCCTGGGATTCACACTGCCGCTGGGAGGAAGGACTACATCTTCAGCTCCCTGAAACTCACACTGCCGCTGGGGAGGAAGGACAACACCTTCAGCTCCCTGGAACTCACACTGCTGCTGGGGAGGAAGGACGACACCTTCGGCTTCCTTGGAACTCACGCTGTCGCTGGGGAGGAAGGATGACACCTTCGGCTCCCTGGGATGCACACTGCCGCTGGGGAGAGAGACCAGTTGTCTCTTCTCCCTGGAACTCACTCTGCCGCTGGGAAGGAAGGATGACACCTTCGGCTTCCTGGAACTCACACTGCCACTGGGGATCTGGGTTGGCTGCCAAGCATCCCTGTAGGGCCAGTAGAGAGACCTCGGTCCCATCTCTACCTGCCATCTGGGGATCTTCGCATGACAAGTCTATGCTGTCTCTCCTGCTGAATGGTTGTAGGTCTGTGTCTGCCTGGAGGTTAAATGGGGGCTGAATCGAGCAGAGCAGGTGTTGGTAGGCCTGCTCCAGTTCTCACTCCATGGTTACCAGGTGCATCATGTCTAGATTCACTTCGTCAACGTTAGCCCAAACGTGCATGCTCATCCTGTAGTCAAGGATATCCCAAAATCGGAACTCCTCCGTGCTGCTGAAATCAGACTCTTCCTCCATGGCATCCAGTAGTGGACTAGGACCATCATACTCGTCCCCCTCAGGCCTGTTGAGCTCCTCCATCCCAGAGGGTATGCTTCACCATATACCACCATAGGGCCTGGTAGGCGTCCTCCAGCCAAATCTCCTTCCATACCAGGTTCTCGAGTTCTGTTACCCACTCATCCAAGTTCTGCTCTCCTAGGAAAGAAAGTCATTCACAGAGCCACTTGCCTCTGTAGCCGCTCGCCGACGCTGCACATCCTCCAGGGCTTCATCCCAAAGTTCCTTTCTGGAGGCCTCTCGGTAGTCCATCATGGCCTCCTCTGATATGGGCCCATCCTGCAGGGTCAGGAGCTCCTGCAACCTCCAGTAAAATGCCTCTTCCACTCCGACCGTTGTCCAGGGACGCTGCACGGTAGCTAGCTCTATCCCTCTATTGTAAATCCGTAACATTACTGGTGTCTCTGAGCTGCTTCTCCTTGCACTAGCACGCCATCCCACCGCTACCACCACTGTAACGAATCACCTGGCACCCCGACTGGGTACCTCCGTTGAAGGATGCTCCTGCACTTCCTGAGGGCTCCAAGCACTTCAGCAGACACGACAACCACCGCAGACCCCACAAACAGCAGCCGCTTGGTTGGGGTCTCGCCGTCTCCTTCCCACCCTGGACTTCTGACAAGGCTCCAGGTTCCAGTGGGTGAACCTCTCTTCCAAGAGAGCGAAGCAGGAGCAAGCTCTTACAAGAGCTTAGTAGTGATTAGCCAAGGGTGCATGCAGAGCATAGCAATCCCTTGTAGTGATATAGCAATTCCCCCCATAAGAGACAGGACTCTAGATTGAGGGTCAAGAAGATCTGTTTAAATCAGCACCAAAGGGCTTTCTTTTATGCAGGTTTTTACACAAAGTTACCACCCACATGGTCTTGTGGAACAGCCAATCAAACACGTACAATACAGTTAAACACTGTATAGAATTACTGTACACAATGCCCTAAATATGTTTAAAATGTAACCTTTAATAGTGATCCTTAAAATTTATGATGAGTGTCCCTCATATTGATAATACTCAAATAGTAATAAACTGCAGGATATGCAGTCAGGGTGCTTCATTTATTTCCATAAGCACTAGATATATATACAATACTAAATATCACAGCAGCACATTATGCAGATACGCTGATCAGTAGGAGGTGCAATTTCATGCCATAATTGAGAATTGCAAAACTATGTTTTGCATACACCATTAGAAAAAGGTCTCTAAAAACTTGTGAACAGGACCTTTTACCAATCTATTTCGATACTTACTTACCAGATCAGTATTCTTAAAACTTTTTCCTTGATCGGCTACAAGTTCTGTTACATCTAGCTTCTGTTCTCCTGCTTTACTGTACACAATGGGTTAATGAAATTATCACAGGCAGGAAAATACAGTTTTTATACAATTCTTATAACTTAAAAAGTATACATGCAATATTAATAAAAGTTACATAGATTTGGGTTGTGCGATCGGTCTATTTTACACAGAAAAGTTACTAAGTCCCATTCGCATGCACGAACAAGGGCCGTTCGTGCAAACTGCCCAGTATAGTATGGCGGTCGAATTGTCGAACGCACTTCAATTTCAGTTGAAGCGTCGAAGTTCCAGAGAAGGTAAGGGTCAGCGGCGTTCGTGCCGTTTTGTAGCCGATTTCAGTTCCATGAATTTGACGGCACACACCGCGTTCGACTAAATAAAGTAGTCCGCCACCACTTGTTCGACTGTACTAATGGCCACCCAGCGGTCGCAATTAACCTGTAGTTAACCACCAGCCTGGGAGGTAAATTGCCTGCACAGTTCCACTTGTGTGTGGTCCGCCTGTTCGGTAATTGGTTCGGTAAGCCCCAATTACCGAACCATATGAGAAAAGGACATTCACAAAGTACTTTTACAGTCTGGGGACACAGTCTTAAAGGGGCATTGTCACGAAAAGTCCCAATATGCCCATATACTGTTTTTAAAGGGCCATACACCCCAGGGCCATAGTCATGAGGCAGGAGGCTGGCAAGCAGGCTTCTCCATAAGCCAGGGGAACAGAGCAGTTTGGCACATGCGTCTTGCCTTCTTTGCTGATGAGCAGCTTTACCGGGTATCCCCAGCGGTACTGGAGGTTGTGCTGGCGGATGGTCTCTGTGATGTTTCGGTAGGTCCATCTTCTCCGTAGGGTTTCAGCAGAGGGGTCCGTGTAGATGTGGATGTCTGAACTTTCTCCTTTACCGCTCCGCTGGTCTGACGAGCTTTCATTAGGACGTCTTGTGGAGTGGAGGGAGGTAGGTGTGTGGGTCTTGCGACCCTGTGTATCCTATCTAGGATCAGCATGTCTGTTGGGATGTCAGGCAGCATGGAGTGGAAAAACTCTGTTGCAAATGCCGGCAGCTCCTGCGGGTTTACCTCCTCCGGTATGCCCCTTAGCCTGAGATTATTGCGGCGGGAGCGATCTTCTAAGTCCATTAGTTTGTTTTCATAGCATTCCAGCGTGTTTTCTAGTTCCTCCACTTTGTCTGCCATGGAATCATGGGCCGTTGTAAATTCCTCTATTCTGCCCTCCAGGTGTGTGGTCCGGTTGCCCAGTTCAGCAATGTCCTGTCTCGGGTCCGTTATCGCTGTGTGGACTGTGGTCTGCATTTTACCTGCCAGCTGATCCAGCATTTGCTGCAGGGTCTGTTTGTTTACCGCCATGTGTTCACTAACAGTGTTTGATTCGGCGCCATCTTGGGCCTGCTGGCCGTAGGTTTGTGTTGCGGTGTATGGGCTGCAAAAAAGGCTGATTTGTCCTTGGAGTCCGCCGTTTTCTTTGTGCGGTGTTGGGACATCTCTGAGGGTGATCTTGGTATGTTTTTGTGTGTTGTAAATGCTGATAACGATGCTTTTAGCGAGCCTTGTCGACGGAGCTCTTTCAAGCCGCGACCATCCGGCTCGAATTCCGGCCATGCCCCCTAAATATATACTTTTGTGTGGCAATTTTGTTTTCTGTGATGGCTACTAAACCTACAAGACAAACATAACATCTTCTAAAATGGTTTCACATTGAAATTTTATTTTAGTCCTTTTATTTTGTGACCTGTAACTTTCAAAATAAGCTAACATCCTATACATATTATGTACTCTATAAATCAAGATACATAAATTCATTTATTTTTAATTACTTTTTCTAAGATGGACATATTATGCACAAAACTGTGCAAAAATGTTTTTTTATTTGTTTTTTCACCCCCCCATTTTTTTTATAGTTAATGAGAATGTATCTATGTATATGTGACATCAAATTAAAGCCCTTTTGCCCTCTAAAATCAGTATATAATATGTGTTGGTGCAATAAATGACAGAGAAGAAATTGTGTTTGAACACAAACAGCAAAAAATGCAAAAATGGCTTGTGTCCTTAATGGTAAGTCCAGTTTATGAAGCTGCATCCTTAAGGGGTTAAGGTGTTGCTTTATTTGTATTTATTTTAGTCTTCTTTTCTAGTTTTGGAATTATTAGCGCCTATTTTTTATTACTTGTTATATTTTGTAATGCTTAACTTCCCCTTATGCATTAGCAATATTAATGTCATCTCTGTTATAATGCCATTCATTGACTGATTTAGTCAGAATACTCCACTTTCATAATGTTTAGAGATGCTCACACATATTGCATCTAACCCAACATGTAACCACCTTGTCTCAACCAGAAACGCCTGTGCCATTATAAACTTCCCCACCACCAATGCCTCTTATTTCTCACTATGCAACCCTTTTGGTGGACATCATGATACCCTACTTCATGATTCCCTGTGAGAATAAGTTTGCACTGACTCACAACAGGCAAATATCTTATGCATAAATTATCCCCTGCATACTGGAAACAGAATAAAATACTTGCCCCACACGTAAAATGGATTTTAGATCATCTGTCTTTTGGAGATGCACTTAGTACTCCGAGACTTTATATGTATGTTTTCACCCTGTTATCATGCCATTCTGGAAGCATGCCACATACCCTTTTTATCTCCATGGTGCTTTTGCTGCTCCACCACATGTTGACCTTTTTGAAAATATACATGATCTGGGCATTCACTGTCTCTGGGAATTCACAACGATAAGGAAAAGCTAGGGGTCAGGGATGCCAGAAAACAGGGAAGTCAAAATCAATGCCAAAGTCAAAATACCAGAATAACCAGAATCAATAACGCGCTCTCGGACAACCACAAGGGAAACCACGATAGGTCACTGAGCAAGAGGAGAACTGGGCCTAAATACCCCCGCCTGTGTATATGATTGGTTGTAACCAGCCTTTGACCCCAAGGGCAGTTACCAGGTTCCTATTTGCATGATTGCTGCTCAGCACAAACCCTCCTGTGGATTGATTGCTACTCGGCACAACTTTTCCTGTCAGAACAGTAAATGTCATTAATCACATTTTTATATGCAGATGAATACGTGACATTAGCCCCCCACCTGAAAAACGCCCACTGGGCGGGCAGGATCAGGCTTGAGAGGAAACTTGGCGTGAAAAAAGTGAATCTTGCGGCCAGCATGTATATCAGATGCCGGAACCCAAGAACGATTGGCTGATCCATAACCTTTCCAATCCATCAAGTACTGTAAGTGTCCCAAGAAAACCTGGAATCAATTATGGAGGAGACCTCATACTCCTCCTGTCCAGAAACAACTAAAGGAGGAGGAGGGACACTTGAGACAGTGTATTTATTGCAAACAAGAGGTTTGAGTAAGGACACATGAAAGGTATTAGGAATTTTCAAGGAGGGAGAAAGTGCCAGAGAGTACGCAACAGGATTGAGCCTACAATGGACACGAAAAGGTCCAAGGAACCTAGGAGCAAATTTCATGCTAGGGACTTTGAGCCTGATGTTACGAGAAGATAACCAAACCCTCTCACCCACTTGGTAAACAGGGTGGGCACCTTGACGTGTATCAGCATAATGCTTGAAACGGTCAGCAGCAGTAGCCAGAGCAGATTGAACCTTAACCCAGGTAGAACCCAGCAGATTGAACCTTACTTAACCCAGGTATCATGGATGGAAGCCAGACGGTCATCCAAAGCAGGAATAGCCGTATCAGAAAAAAAAGCCGGTAGGACAGTAGGATGCCGGCCATTACTAACAAAAATGGACAATGCCCAGAGGAGTCATGGTCAGCATTGTTCCTAGCAAACTCGGCCCATGGTAGTAATTCGGACCAATTGTCTTGAGTGCTATTAACTAAACAGCGCAAATATAATTCCATGGACTGGTTAGCCCTCTCAGCTGTACCAATGGTCTGGGGGTGGTAAGAGGATGAAAAAGACAATTCAATCCCTAATTGTTTATTGAAGCCAGTACACAAACTGAGAACTTCTATCAGATACTATATTGTGAGTAATGCCATGCAGGCGGACAATTTCTCGTATAAAGATTAGTACCAGGTCTTGAGATGACGGCAATTTCTTGAGAGGAATAAAATTAGCCATTTTAGAAAAACAGTCCACAACCATGAGAATAGTGGTATAACCATTAGAACTAGGAAGTTCAACAATAAAGTCCATGAGCAGGTGGGACTATGGGACTTCAGGAATAGGAAGAGGTTGTAACAAGCCACAAGGGAGTTTATGAGGCACTTTGGAAACCGCACAAACCAAACAAGCCTGTACATACACCTTAAAATCCACTCCTTGAGAGCTAGAATAATGGCCAACAATTCTCTATTGCCAATATTGTAATTGCGCTCAGCAGGAGACAACTTTCTAGAAAAGTAACCACAAGGATGTAACGGAGTTTCCTGGCTCTCCCTCTGGGAGAGAACTGCCCCTACCCCTGTCTCTGAAGCATCAACCTCCAGTATGAAAGGTTTACAGGATGTATCAATATCTCGGCGGAGGCAAACCGCTGTTTGAGAGTTTCAAAGGCTTCAATAGCCTCCTTAGACTATATCATACTACTAGCCCCCTTGCGTGTCATAATGGTGATGGGGGCTATTACTGAAGAAAATCCCTTTATAAATCTTCTGTAATAATTGGCGAAACCAATGAACCTTTGAATGGCTTTCCACCCAGTGGGTAAAGGCCACTGTAAAACTGACTCTAGTTTTTTAGGATCCATCTGAAACCCTGAGGCAGAAATATTATATCCTAAAAACTTTACTTCAGACTGGTCAAAGATACATTTTTCCAATTTACAATAAAGTTGTTTTTTTAACAAGGTTTGCAGAACTCGTTTAAAACGTGATCGTGGTGAGACTGGAGGTCAGGAGAATAAATAAAGAATTCATCCAGATAGACCAAGACAAATGAGTAATTGTAATCCCTGAGTACATAGTTAATGAAATCTTGGAAAACCACTGGAGCGTTGCACAACCCGAATGGCATCACTATTCATAGATATTCATAGTGTCTTCTTCTGGTATTAAATGCAGTCTTCCACTCGTGGTTTTCCTTGATTCTCACTAAATTGTAAGCGCTTCTAAGGTCAAGCTTAGTAAACACTTTAGCGCCCTGGAGTCTGTCAAATAATTCAGCAATAAGAGGAATTGGGTAGGCGTTCTTAATGGTGATTTTGTTCAATGCCCTGTAATCGATACATGGGCGCAACTCCCCATCCTTTTTAGATACAAAAAAGAATCCTGCACCAGCAGGCAAGGATGATTTGTGTCTATGGCCTTTATTCAATGAATCTTTAATATATTCCTACATTACACTACTCTCCTGATGAGATAGAGCATAGACTGCTCTCTTAGGTGGCATAGTTAATGGGGAACAGTCATATGGTCTGTGAGAGGGAGAGTATTAGACTGAGTCTTGCTGACTACTTCTTCAATTTCTTGGTATTGTATAGGGATCTCGGGATTTTGAGGTGTACTAGTGGGTAATTCAATAGCGCCCACTCTTTTGGTGACATGTAATATGCACCTTTGATTACAATCCTTACCCCATTCTAATATGTCCCCATTAGCCCAGTCAATATGAGGGTTATGCTTGCTAAGCCATGGGAATCCTAATATAATAGGACAAGAAGGAGATGCAATCACCTGAAATGTAATCTCTTCCTTATGTAAGGCACCAATGGAAATATTAATGGGTAAGGTTTTATGCGTAATCAATGGTTGTGAGAGTGGTCACCCATCAATAGCTTCAACAGCTAGGGGTGATAGTCTCTCCTTGATAGGTATAGTATTACCCTTGAAAGATTGAACGTTGATGAAGTTCCCAGCAGCACCTGAATCCATCAGGGCTTTGCATGAAAAGTTATTTTTGTCAAAGGTGATAGAAATATCAAGGAGAAACCTATTTTTATTCTTTCTAGAGGACGTTTCCATTACACCTAAGACCTGTCCCCTTAAGGTGCTTAGGTGCGGTAGTTTTCCCGACGTATGGGACAATTGTTTCTCATATGTCCCTTCCTACCGCAGTATAGACATAGGCCTTCTTTTCTTCAATATTGTCTTTCTGCTTCCAATAGTCTAGGGACCCCCAACTGCATGGGTTTGGACTGTACAGGAATTTCAGGAACAATATGTCTGGAGAAACGGGGTGCTAAATGCATACTCATGCATCTTTTCTTGTTTCTAGTAGCCTCTCTGGTTATCAATTATCAATCTGCATGACAAAAGTGATAAATTCATTAAGCTTTTTTGGGTAAGTCTTTGGCGGCAATCTCATCTAGCATATTTTCAGATAGTCCCTTTGTGGCAAAAGTAACCTCACCACTGGTTTTTGGAGGGGCCTGTTTGCCAGCCTCCTGCCCTGCGACTATGGCCCTGGGATGTATTGCCCTTCTAGGAACTGATTTGGGCATAATTGATTTTTATATTGCTGTTTCTGGCCCTTTAATTCCTAGAGAAAGGATTTGTACTTTTAAACTGGCACTTCGGATGCAGTCGAAGTGCCGAAGTCGTTGAAGTGGCCGCCATCCAAAACCGAACATGTGGCGGCGGCCATTTTAACTCATTCGAACGCGGTCAGCGGTGTGTGCAGCCAAATCTATGGAACTGTTTTCGGCTACCCAATTGCACGAACACCGCTGACCCGTACCTTCTACTCCACTTCGACTGGAGACTAAGACCCGTTCGAAGATTCGAACACACCGCTGACCGCGTTCGAATGAGTTAAAATGGCCGCCGCCACATGTTCGGGTTTTGAATGGCGGCCACTTCAACGACTTCGGCACTTCGACTGCATCCGAAGTGCCAGTTT
Organism: Pelobates fuscus; assembly: GCF_036172605.1. NCBI lineage: Eukaryota > Metazoa > Chordata > Amphibia > Anura > Pelobatidae > Pelobates > Pelobates fuscus. The sequence goes on from NC_086318.1 coordinate 190,340,637, forward strand.
AAAAGTACAAATCCTTTCTCTGGGAATTAAAGGGCCAGAAACAGCATTTAGTCATTTTCTCAGTGTAAAATAGACCGACCGCACAGCCCAAATCCATGGAACTGCTTTGGGCATGAAAATGTGCTTGCGGTCGGTCATAAAGGGACCTCAACCTAACTTTTTATCCCCTGGACAGATTCCTGTGATTTTGACATATGTTGCTCCCCAAGTTATGCTGATCACATAAATATATTATGTCCGTATGTGATGTAAATTCAGGGAGTTATAAAAATGCATAAAAAGTATGATTTTTCAGCTTGGAGATAATTGAGTAGATACCATAAGAAACTCAATTATCTCCCAAGCAGAGGGGAGGGAATCTGTGGGTTGTAACCATTGTTCGATTGGCTAATGCATAATTGTCTGTGGGCGTCTCCCTTGCATGGGAGAATTGCATAAAAGCAGAGTGTGTGTCATTAAACCAGAGTTCTTATTTACCATTCAAAATGTAGCCTTGTCTCGTTATTGGAGGGAACTGCTATAATCACACTGGGGATTGCTATGCTCTGCATACGACCTTGAGCTTTAATCACTTAGCTCTTTTAAGAGCTTGTTCCTGAAACGCTCTCCTGGAGGAGAGGTCTTCCCCACACGGTCCTGGAGGACAGAAACCGATCCAGGGTGGACAGAAGATGGCGAGACTCTAGTTAAGCTACAGCGGTTGTGGAGTCTGCAGTGGTTGTGGTGTCCAGTGCAGTGCTTGTGGTTCTTGGCGCAAGCTAGGAAGCGTGCATAAACGGAAGGTACTCGGTCGGAGTACGGGGAGTTCCGTTACACCCTTTTTAAATGCAGAGATTAACCCACTATTAGTCCAGTCTACCTCGGAAGCTAAGGTACAAAATTCTGTGGCATATACCAAGACAGACCGGTTCCCTTGTCTGATATGCATCAGGGCAGTAGAGGCGTCATCCTCTCTGCCTAAAGGCTTAAACGTAAGTTTGAATTCCGTAAGGAACTCCTGGTAATTGTGTGCCACACTCCTATTACTCTCCCATAATGGATTGGCCCAAGCTAAAGCTTTACCTTTTAACTAACCACCTTACCTTTTAGCCAACCAATTTTAGCTCTGTCTGTGGGAAAGATGATACTCCATTTGGTTGAGAAATCCCCGGCATTCTTGAATATTACCATCAAAATGCAAGGGAGGAGATAGGGAGATAGTTGGTGCCTTGTGTACTATAGGTGGAGGTACATAAGGTGGAGGTGAGGCCTTACAATGGCCGGACTAACTTACTAAAGAATAGTCAGGAATAGCCGAGGTCAAGGGACACAGAAAGAGACACAACAATAAGGAAAAGCCAGGGGTCAGGAATGCCAGAAAACAGGGAAGTCAAAACAAATGCCAAAGTCAAATAACCAGAATAACCAGAATCAATAACGCGCTCTCGGACAACCACAAGGGAAACAACGACAGGGCACTGAGCAAGAGGAGAACTGAGCCCAAATACCCCGCCTGTGGATCTGATTGGTTGTAACCAGCCTTTGACCCCAAAGGCAGTTACCAGGTTCCTATTTGCATGATTGCTGCTCAGCACAAACCCTCCTGTGGACTGATTTCTGCTCGGCGCAACTTTTCCTGTCAGGACAGTAATGTTGCTCGGCACAACTTTTCCTGTCAGAACAGTAAATGTCATTAATCACATTTTTGTATGCAGATGAATACGTGACAATAAGTAACTGCGTGAAATTTTGGCATACAATTTGGAGGAAATTTGCTATTTGTCTCTTTCATTTTGTGATTTCTAGGTTTGCTAAACTATTCTTATGTAAAAAAAAATGATGGCTACACCTATTTGTCTGTAATTGTCTATATGTTTGCATCTTTACCATTTATGTACATGGATGTACTTATAATTTCTACTTATGTATGTACCCCTTATAATCGTTTAATAAAACACTGGAAACAAAGTTTATATTAAAGGATCACTATAGTGTCAGGAAAACAAAGAGGTTTTCCTGACACTATAGTGCCCTAAGGGTGCCCCCACCCTCAGGGTCCCCCTCCCTTGGTGCTGAAGGGGTTAAAACCCCTTCAGCTACTTACCTTTATCCAGAGCCGGGCTCCCTCTGCACTGGTGACCTCTCCTCCCCCGCCGACATCAGCTCCCGAGTGGAGTGGAGTTTCTGTGAAACTGCTATGTTTACATGTGAAGGGTTAAAACCTGAGGGACCTGGCACCCAGACCACTTCATTGCGCTAACGTGGTCTGGGTGACTATAGTGTCCCTTTTAAAAAGTAGTTATTTCGTCAGATCTGTAATATCAGTTTAGTGAATAGTCTCGTTAGTTACAAAGCTATTCATTTTAGTAAATAGCTTGTAAGTAGTGATGGTATTTTATATTTAGTTTTTCCTTGTGGGGCATTAGAAACATGTTTTCCCATCCTGCATATGCAATTAGAAAGCTACAAAACCAAACAAAAAATAAATAATTTATTTATAGTGTAATGTAAAATATTGACTGTAAAATATATTACTGCTTGCTTTCACAATTCATTAAACCATCATTTGTTTCTAACTGTGCCCATTAACATTATTTGTTGATAACAAATAACAGATGAAGCTATTCATTTAACATCAAATACAAGTGAGTCATAAAACACACTTTCCGTCTGAAATGACGTTTCTTAGAAAAAAATGTAAAATGGCTTTTATGTACATTAACCCATTTGTTTCTGCATTCAGAAATGATTTGCTATGTTTTGTCTATCTTCAGTATATAATGTTTAATCAGATTAAAACACAAGAGAAATTGTCATATTAAAACAATAGAAATTGAAAATATTTATTAGGTAGAGACAGATGAGGTCAACAGAAAAACAAGCTTTATAACAAATATTTTGTACCTACTGGTTGCTTTTGTCTGTAGAATAAAATTGTTTAGATTATGTACGGATTCTGCGTTTGTAAAGCCTGTCAAATAGAACAGTTACTATTGAAGTGCACTAAAAGATCTCACTTCCCATGACGGCAACATAATTATTTCTGGTTTAATGTGTTTCAGTATATCACTTTCACATCAATGATATTCAGCTTTATACTTGAATTGATCTTTCCATAATCATTGCAGATGTGTAATGCAGAGATACATTGTTATTAATACAATCCTTACAAATCATGTATTTTTGCAATCTTTAGTTCTTTTGTGGGGCGAGTTCCTTATTGCATTTTTTTTTTATTATTTTCAGCACTCCTATCTAACATTTACCATGAAAAATTACTTCCTGCTGTGCATCCATTAGCCACCACTGCTGATACTAATGACCAAACGTTAAGGACATAAGATAGAAAATTGCAATGAGTCACAAAATGTACTTAGCATAAGCTTCCTGCCTTTGATGGTGCGTCAGTGGATGCTTGCTAGTTCCTTAACAACACTGGGTAATGAAAGTACAGATGCAATTGATAAAACAATGCCTCTCATAGGTGTTCCATTAAGAAGATTAACTGCTTCTTTTTTTTCCTAAATAAAACAAGCAAGCATATTAGAAAAAATAAACTTTCCAGGACACCGGGATATATTTTAAATAAATACATCACACACAAGGCAAAACATATCTATTTTTGTTTTAAATTATATATAGATTTTATGTTATTTCCTTTATTATTATTATTATTATTATTATGCCATTTATATAGCGCCATCAAATTCTGCAGCGCTTTACAATGGGTGCACGAACAGACATGTAGTTGTAACCAGACAAGTTGGACACACAGGAACAGAGCGGCTGAGGGCCCTGCTCATTGAGCTTACATGCTAGAGGGAGTGGGGTAAAATGACACAAAAATGTAAGGATATTATTAGACTAGTGACAGTTGCAGAAGAGGAATCAGTCAGGAGTAGTGATGCACCGAACTGTTCGCCAGCGAATAGTTCCCGGCGAACATAGCGTGTTCGCGCTCGCCACGGCGGGCGAACACATGCGCGGTTCGATCCGCCCCCTATTCGGCATCATTGACTAAACTTTTACCCTGTGCCTCACAGTCAGCAGACACATTCCAGCCAATCAGCAGCAGACCCTCCCTTCCAGCCCCTCCCACCTCCTGTACAGCATCCATTTTAGATTCATTCTGAAGCTGCATTCTTAGATAGAGGAGGGAAAGTGTAGCTGCTGCTCATTTGATAGAGAAATTTATAGCTAGGCTAGTGTATTCAGTGTCCACTGCAGTCCTGAAGGACTCATCTGATCTCTAGAAAAAGTCCCACTGTGTGAATGGGTCCAAAAACTTGGATCCTACACACTGGTGGAAATACACCTAACTGGACACTCCAGAGGTGTCCTGGGGCATAACCCCTATTTGCAGAAGAAAGCTAAATACTCGAATGGTCTGGATAGCCTCCAGACATAAAGAGTATAAACTGGAAAAATAAGTAAATATTGAAAATAAACTTAATGATGGTAGGTAAATAGTGATATTACTATGTGCAGGCAACCAACATCCTAAGTATGGTTCTGCACATAGAATCACTTTAATTTCTCATTACTTTTTCACCTCTTTACTGGCAGGGCCGGCCTTAGGCATTTAGACGCCCTGTGCGAAACTTCACAGCGCCCCCCCCCCCCCCCGTCATCCATGTATGCTGTTATGTTTGTGTTGTCTGTGTATGTAATAGTACGTGTGATGACTGTGTGTGATATGTATGCTATGTGTGATAATTGTAATGGGTATATTACCAGTGTGTGATATGCGTGTATTGGTTGTATGTGACACACACACACACAGACACACACACACAGAGTCAGACGGCCATACACACACAGGAAGACATACACACACAAGCAGACAGTCATACACACACACACACAGGCAGACAGTCACACACACACACACAGACACACACAGGCAGACAGTCATACACACAGACACACACAGACAGTAATACACACAGACACACACAGAGGCAGACAGTCATACACACACACACACACACAGGCAGACAGTCAGACACACAGACACACACAGGCAGACAGTCATACACACAGAGGCAGACAGTCATACACACAGAGGCAGTCATACACAGTCACACACACAGAGGCAGACAGTAATACACACAGACAAACACACAGATGCAGACAGTAACACACACAGACACACAGTGGCAGACAGTCATATACACACACACACACACACACACACACACACACACACACACACACACACACAGACAGTCATACACACAGACACACAGAGGCAGACAGTCATACACACAGAGGCAGACAGTCATACACACAGAGGCAGACAGTCATACACACAGAGGCAGTCATACACACAGAGGCAGTCATACACAGTCACACACACAGAGGGCAGACAGTAATATACACAGACAAACACACAGAGGCAGACAGTAATACACACAGACACACAGTGGCAGACAGTCATATACACACACACACACACACACACACACACAGACACACAGAGGCAGTCATACACACAGACACACACAGAGGCAGACAGTAATACACACAGACACAGTGGCAGACAGTCATATACACACACATACAGTCATACACACACACACACACACACACAGGCAGACAGTCATACATACACACACACACACACACAGAGACACACACAGGCAGACAGTCATACACACAGACATACAGAGGCAGACAGTCATATACACACACACACACACACACACATAGGCAGACAGTCATACACACAGGCAGAGAGTTACACTCACCTGACAATCACACAGTTACCTGTGGAGTTCATTGTTGAGGCAGTGCAGCTCCTGGTGACTGTTTGGTGGGGAAGCAGGGACTCCTTCCTGCTTCCCCTGCAGCCGTTTTCCGGCGCTTTTAGCTCCGCCCCCACCGCACGGTAAGCTCCGCCCCCGCTGCAAATTTAAAAAAAAAAAAAAAATTATTATTTATTTTTTTTTAAATCGGCTGTGCGGCCGCTGCTAGTTGCACTTAACTGAAGGGGACATCATTTATCCCTATTAGGTGCCTGTACTGTTCACTATATCAAGAGACATGAGCAATATTCATCATTAGTCTGCTATGCTATACAGAATAGTTGAATGTTGTGTTCTGAGGATGCCTATACTTATGCTTATAACTGTATGAACTTCATTCATAGCCTCTCAACACTATATCAACACTTCAGGTTCAATCTTGTGACCAGATTCCTAGCTACTTATTTATATAAGTGCTCTATACTATTTTATCACTCTCAGAACGTCTAGACTTGACTCTACTTATTAACAATAAAAGTCTTTAGTCTGTCGCTATTCAAGAGCTATACTAGTGAGCATTTATCTACTAGGATTTATAGAGGTGTGCCATTTTTGGCTTGATTGCACCCTTTCTTTGGGTTTTTAACTTTGACCACCACCATTTCATAGCTGAGCTATATCACTATTTACCTACTCATCATTAAGTTTATTTTCAATATTTACTTATTTTTCCAGTTTATACTCTTTATGTCTGGAGGCTATCCAGACCATTCGAGTATTTAGCTCTCATCTGATCTCTGCTGTAAGGACAGCACCCCAAAAAGCCCATTTTAGGGCTAGAACATCAGTCTGCTTTTTTTTTTTGTGTAATCTAATTGCAGTTGCATGCCTGCCTGCCAGCTTCTGTGTCAGGCTCACAGTGGATACTGTGCCCACTTGCCCAGTGCCACCACTCATATCTGGTGTCACAATAGCTTGCATTTAGTTTTTTCACTGTAATAGATTGAATAGCAGTTAGTTGTCTGCAAGCATCTGTGTGTCAGGCCAACAGCGTGTACTCTGCCAGTGTGCACAGTGCCACTCATATCTGGTGGCACAATAGCGTGCATTTAAAAACCCACAAACTTTTTTTTCACTGTAATAGATTAATTAGCAGTTAGTTGTCTGCAAGCGTCTGTGTGTCAGGCCAACAGCGTGTACTCTGCCAGTGTGCACAGTGCCACTCATATCTGGTGGCACAATAGCGTGCATTTAAAAACCCACAAACTTTTTTTTCACTGTAATAGATTAATTAGCAGTTAGTTGTCTGCAAGCGTCTGTGTGTCAGGCCAACAGCGTGTACTCTGCCAGTGTGCACAGTGCCACTCATATCTGGTGGCACAATAGCGTGCATTTAAAAACCCACAAACTTTTTTTTCACTGTAATAGATTGAATAGCAGTTAGTTGTCTGCAAGCGTCTGTGTGTCAGGCTCACAGTGAATACTGTGCCCACTTGCCCAGTGCCACCACTCATATCTGGTGTCACAATAGCGTGCATTTAAAAACAAAAAACTGTTTTCACTGTTATAGATTGAATAGCAGTTAGTTGTCTGCAAGCGTCTGTGTGTCAGGCCAACAGCGTGTACTCTGCCAACCTCTGCCAGTGCACATTGCCACTCATATCCGGTGTCACAATATCATACATTTAAAAACAAAAACATTTTTTCACTGTTATAGATTGAATAGCAGTTACTTGTCTTCAAGCGGGTGTGTCAGGCCAACAGCGTGTACTCTGCCAACCTCTGTCAGTGCACATTGCCACTCATATCTGGTGTCACAATAGCGTGCATTTAAAAACAAAAAACTTTTTTCACTTTTATAGATTGAATAGCAGTTAGTTGTCTGCAAGCGTCTGTGTGTCAGGCAAACAGCGTGTACTCTGCCAACCTCTGCCAGTGCACATTGCCACTCATATCTGGTGTCACAATAGCGTGCATTTAAAACCGAAAAACTTTTTTCACTGTTATAGATTGAATAGCAGTTAGTTGTCTTCAAGCGGGTGTGTCAGGCCTACAGCATGTACTCTGCCAACCTCTGCCACTGCACAGTGCCACTCATATCTGGTCTCACAGTAGCTTGACAGGCAGGCAGGCCACCCCGCAGGGGCCATCGTGTTCGTGGTGCTGTGATTCCCTTTTGCCCTAGAATAATGCCCAGTTTTCAGAGGCCACGTACCCTGAACTTGAAAAGTTCTGAGGACATAGTTGACTGGCAAACACAGGACACCCAATCTTCTACAGCTTCCGCTCGGAACCTTGACGCACCATCCTCCTCCAGCTTAGCTTCGGGCACCTCTCAAGATACCACTCACCCGCCTGCCACCACCACCAACACTAGCACCACAGCCGCTTCACTTGGTATGTCAGAGGAGTTATTTACACATCCGTTTGAAGAAATGAGTGATGTGCAACCATTATTGCCAGAGGATGTAGATAACAGGGATATGTCTCAGGCATTACACACATGGACGTACGGTGTGATGATGATGATGTTGTACCCGCTGCTGCTTCCTTTGCTGAGTTGTCAGATACAAGTGAAGCGGTTGATGATGACGATGCGTCCATGGATGTCACGTGGGTGCCCGCTCGGCAAGAAGAAGAACAGGGCGAAAGTTCAGATGGGGAGACAGAGAGGAGGAGGAGGAGACGAGTTGGAAGCAGGGGGAGGTCGTCGCAAGGAGCTAGTGGCACAGTCAGACAGCATGCATCGGCACCCGGGGTCAGCCCGACAGCACGCCAATCAACACATGCTGTGTCCACCACCAGAATGCCGTTATTTCAGAGCTCAGCCATGTGGAATTTTTTTTGTGTGTCTGCCTCTGACAACAGCGATGCCATTTGCAACCTGTGCCAAAAGAAACTGAGTCGTGGGAAGTACAACACCCACCTAGGTATAACTGCTTTGCGTAGGCACATGATCGCACATCACAAACGCCTATGGGATCAACACATGAGTACAAGCAGCACACAAACTCAAAGCCGTCATCCTCCTCCTGGTCCAGCATCTTCAGCCACATCAACCACTGCTGTCCTCCTTGCCCCCTCTCAACCATCCGCCACTCCGTCTCTCGCCTTGAACAGTTCCCGCTCATCTGCCCACAGTCAGGTGTCTGTCAAGGACATGTTTGAGCGTAAGAAGCCAATGTCAGAAAGTCACCCCCTTGCCCAGCGTCTGACAGCTGGCTTGACTGAACTATTAGCCCACCAGCTTTTACCATACAAGCTGGTGGAGTCTGAGGCGTTCAAAGAATTTGTGGCTATTGGGATACCGCAGTGGAAGGTACCCGGACGAATCTTCTTTGCACAAAAGGTAATCCCCAACCTGTACTCGATTGTGCAAAAGGAAGTAATGGCATGTCTGGCACACAGTGTTGGGGCAAGGGTCCATCTGACCACTGATACCTGGTCTGCAAAGCATGGTATATCACCTACACTGCGCATTGGGTAAACCTGCTGACGGCTGCCAAGCATGGAATGCATGGCTCTGCAGAGGAGTTGGTGACACCGCCACGACTTGCAGACAGGCCTGCTGCCACCTCCTCTACTCCTCCTACTCCATCCTCTTCCATAACCTCCTCAGCTGAGTCCTCTTCTGCTGCTGCGTCTTGCTCCACATCAACGGCACCCCCCCAGCTCCCCAGGTACTATTCCACATCCCGGATACGGCAGTGTCACCCCATCTTGGGTTGACTTGCTTGAAAGCAGAGAGTCCCACCGGACATGCACTCCTGTCCGCCCTGAACGCACAGGTGGAAAAGTGGCTGACTCCGCAGCAACTGAATATCGGCAAAGTGGTTTGTGACAACGGAACAAATTTGTTGGCGGCATTGAAGTTGGGCAAGTTGACACATGTGTCGTGCATGGCACATGTGTGTAATCTGATCGTACAACGCTTTGTGCATAAGTACACAGGCTTACAGGACGTCCTGAAGCAGGCCAGGAAGGTGTGTGGCCATTTCAGGTGTTCCTACGTGGCCACGGCGCACTTTGCAGATATCCAGCGGCGAAACAACATGCCAGTGAGGCGCTTGATTTGCGACAGCCCGACACGATGGAATTCAACACTGCTAATGTTCGACCGCCTGCTCTAACAAGAAAAAGCAGTTAATGAATATTTGTATGACCGGGGTGCTAGGACAGCATCTGGGGAGCTGAGAATTTTTTTGCCACGTTACTGGACTGCACCATCAGCGACATCATACCATTTGTTTTCTTCCTGGAGCGTGCCCTGCGAAGAGTGCTGGATCAGGCCGTAGATGAGCGTGAAGAGGAAGAGTTAGAGTTGTGGTCACCATCACCACCAGAAACAGCCTTATCAGCATCGCTTGCTGTACCTGCGGCAACGCTGGAAGAGGATTGTGAGGAAGAGGAGTCAGAGGAGGAATGTGGCTTTGAGGAGAAGGAGGAAAACCAACCACAACAGGCATCCCAGTGTGCTCGTTGTCACCTATCTGGTACCCGTGGTGTTGTACGTGGCTGGGGGGAAGAACATACCTTCATTGAGATCACTGAGGAGGAGGAGGAATGAGAAGCTCGGCATCCAACCTTGTGCAAATGGGGTCTTTCATGCTGTCGTGCCTGTTGAGGGACCCTCGTATAAAAAGGCTGAAGGAGAACGACCTGTACTGGGTGTCCACGCTACTAGACCCCCGGTATAAGCAGAAAGTGGCTGAAATGACAACAAATGTGGCCAAATGACAACAAGTCGGAAAGGATGCAGCATTTGCAAAATAAATTAAAAAGTATGCTTTACACAGCGTATAAGGGTGATATCACAGCACAACGGGAATCTAACAGGGGTAGAAATGAAAGTAATCCTCCTCCTCCCACGACCACGCCGGCAAGGACAGGACGCTTTAAAGATGTGTTGTGAATATAGGACATGCGGAGCTTTTTAAGTCCTACGCATTGCCACAGCCCTTCGGGACCAACCCTCAGAGAACGACTCGACCGACAGGTAGCAGACTACCCCGCCTTAACTGCAGATATCGACACTCTGAGGAGCAATGAACCCCTTCACTACTGGGTGTGACGGCTTGACCTGTGGCCTGAGCTATCCCAATTTGCGATAGAACTTCTGGCCTGCCCCGCTTCAAGTGTGCTGTCAGAAAGGACCTTCAGTGCAGCAGGAGGTATTGTCACTGATAAGAGAAGTCGCCTAGGTCAAAAAAGTCTAGATTACCTCACCTTTATTAAGATGAATGAGGGATGGATCCCGAAGGGACTGACAGTGGGCGATACATTCGACTAAAAAAGGCCTGATGAGATGAGCTGCCTTGGGCTAAAAATGGTGACCCTATGTGGGAGGAACAGTCCCTATTCTGCTCTGTGTCTGTGTGTATCAGGGTCCCTGAGGACAGGTGTCAATTCATGTCTGCCAAGTGACCCTATGTAGGAGGAACAGTCCCTATTCTGCTCTGTGTCAGTGTGTATCAGGGTCCCTGAGGACAGGTGTCAATCCATATCTGCCAAGTGACCCTATGTAGGGGGAACAGTCCCTATTCTGCTCTGTGTCAGTGTGTATCAGGGTCCCTGAGGACAGGTGTCAATCCATATCTGCCAACTGACCCTATGCAGGGGGAACAGTCCCTATTCTGCTCTGTGTCAGTGTGTATCAGGGATCCTTAGCATAAGTGTCAATCCATATCTGCCAAGTGACCCTATGTAGGGGGAACAGTCCCTATTCTGCTCTGTGTCAGTGTGTATCAGGGTCTATGAGGACAGGTGTCAATACATATCTGCCAAGTGACCCTATGTAGGGGGAACAGTCCCTATTCTGCTCTGTGTCTGTGTGTATCAGGGTCCCTGAGGACAGGTGTCAATCCATATCTGCCAAATGACCCTATGTAGGGGGAACAGTCCCTATTTTGCTCTGTGTCAGTGTGTATCAGGGTCTCTGAGGACAGGTGTCAATCCATATGTCAAGGTGTCAATATGTCATATGTCAGGTGTCAATCCATATCCATTGTGATTTAGGAATGTTAGGTGATTTATGCCCTTTATGGATTAAACCCAGACTCTGCATCAACTGTGTAATTTTCCATGGGAGTTTTACCATGGATCCCCCTCTGGCATGCCACAGTCCAGGTGTTAGTCCCCTTGAAACAACTTTTCCATCACTATTGTGGCCAGAAAGAGTCCCTGTGGGTTTTAAAATTCGCCTGCCCATTGAAGTCAATGGCGGTTCGCCCGGTTCGCGAACGTTTGAGGAAGTTCGCATTCGCCGTTCGCGAACCGAAAATTTTATGTTCGCGACATCACTAGTCAGGAGCTATAAACAGTTTAATTGATAAGCTTTTATGAAGAAGTGGGTTTTTAACGATTTTTTGAAGGAGTGGAGAGTGGGTGAGCAACGGAGGAGGGAAGCAAGTTCCACAGGAACGGTGCAGCCCGCGAAAAATCTTGAAGGGTAGCATCAGAGGTGGGAGTACGGACAGAAGATAGATGTAAGTCTTCAGCAGATCGTAAGGGCCTAGACTTGTGTATAAGGGAGGATAGATAGGTTGGAGCAGCATTATGTAGAGATTTGAAAGCAAGAACCAGAATTTTAAATTGAGCTCTATATCTTATAGGAAGCCAATGTAGGGACTGACAGAAGGGTGAGGCATGGGAGGTGCCTATTGTGTATCTATTTGTATTTTGAGAATTTTCATATTGATACTTTAAAGGTACACTCCAAGAAGCAAGTATTTTATAGCTTTTGGTCTAAATTATTAGATGTATATTTTTGCATGGATTTGCCGAAGCAAATTTTCTTGCAGTGTACAAGTCTAATAACCACTCAGTGGATGAAGGGATAAAGGCTGGGTCCAACGGACTCGATATTTTATAAAAATGCAATGAGTGTGTTTGTTTGAGAGAGCGCAAGAGAGATATTCTGAAGAAATTCAACACATTTTTAATGTCTTACATTTTTTTTGTAATACCATTTAAAATACAAAATAATCATTCCAATATGCATATTAATACGTAGAAATACCAAACAACTATAAAAAAATCTAAAATAACTGTATAATATAATATTTATTTCTTTGGTGCATCACCCCTCTGCTGAACACTAATTATGAATGTTTTGATAGCACTGCCTTTCAGCATGCAGTGCAACACTAGATGATTAAGCTGCTCTTGGGGGTAGTGCTCTGCAGTTTTCAATGTTTATGTTTCTGTAGTTAATGGTGTAATACGGCAGATCAGTGACAATTAATCTAGAATATGTCAGTCCTAACTTTTACCCATGTATTAATTAGTCAGATATGTCTCCTTGCTACAACAACTTGCATATGTATGCACCTTGCATGTATCCTACTTATTAGCTGGGCAGACCTGAATAGACATGTCCCTACCCTGTTACCTATACTACATTATACAAACTATGCTATATTCTACAAACACACTGCTTACTCTTGTTCGTATAACTTTCGTTCTTAGGTGGTACCTGTAATCATAATAACAGTACGTGTCTCAGACTAACCAACCAGCGACTATCATCTGCAGACAAGGCCCTTATCTTGCTTTCTTTTTCTCGTATAAAATGTGCTAAGTCTATAACAAGCATGTTTATTATAAAAAATTGTGCAGTCTTTTCTCATACCATACTACTGTTTACTTTGAGTTGCCGGTATCTGCTATTGCGGCAGTACCATCACAACAAAAATAAAGAATACAAAATATATATATATATAAATAAATAAATAAAATAAAACAAAGGTAAAAAAAAACCAAAAACACGCTAATAAGGGCAGGAAATATTTGCCTCTTGTCGTTATTAAAACTAAGATTAATTTATTAATTAATCGACACCCAGTAAGGAAAGAAGCCAACAAGCCCAACATGCTAATGTCTTAACCAAAACCAGGCTGTGAGGTTTCACATAAGAAATAAGCAATTGTCCTAAAGAGGAAGAATGTAAAGACGCAGTTCTAGTCACAAAACAGTGGAGACAAGCCACCACGTATAGAAGCGGTGCTTGAGGAAAATACGGATACAAATTAGTTGATGAGTTAGTCTTAGTATGGCATGTAATCCAAAAATGGACTACCTCCAGGGTAAAAAAAATAAAAAAAATACCATGCACGTTGCTGGCAAACAAGAGATGTTAGCTCTCTGTACAGTTTTGAAAAAATTGCAACATAAGCGCAAAGCTAGAGTAAAAGCCCATTGGACCTGGTGCTGACAATTATGATGGATCTAATTACAGAATCTTATTGACAGAAAACACTAAAACAGTCATACCACCCTAGCTTAGATAGTGCTGGAGGGAAACTCATAGGATGCAGTTATAAGAAAACACATACCCTATGCTAAGATCTCACTTCAAATCTAACAGCAGTGTCTGGAGAAGCAGGATTTTGGTGGGTGGCTTAAGAGGGTTTGCCACTGATGCATATCATGTTACCAGAACTGCCCACAGTGGTGAAAATTCCCAAAAAGGGGATGTGCCTGCCCAAAGAATTGGAAGGCCAGCCTGGCATGAATTCATGGCAGGCTGCCTGCCAATCATGCAGGCTGGCCAACTAAGGGTGTACTATGTAGACAGCACTCTGAGCGTGGCATAAATGCGTCTAATGATACGCTAGCTTTAGGCTTTCTAAGAACTGTCCCCTAGCACTTGCTGGTCCACTCCTCTCCTAATCTTCTTACTTGCAGGCAGAAGCTCCTGGAACACAGTCTGGGACAGAGAAAAACATGTATGTATTGAGTGTAGAAGAAAGTGAACATGCCACAGTGTTAGAGAGACTGAAGCAACAAGAGTAAAGTCAGCTTTACCTTAACTAATTTCATTGTTATCTAGCCCACACAAGTTTTGTTCCCTTACATCCCTCTTAAGTTTCCATACTTTAAACAGAGCATGTGAAGGTTTAGTAAAAAAACTATATATATATATATATCTATATATATATATATATATATATATAGATATATATATATATATATATATATATATATATATATATCCCTCTATCCTGGCCAAAGGGGAACAGTATCCTGAGCTGACACCAGTCATATTTGTTGATGTATTTTGACCATTTTTGGTGAGGCAATTTTAATACGCAAGAAAAAGAGTCTGTTTCAAATACTAAAAAATGTATCGTCTTTGTTGAAGACAGGGCTGGCTTGTCTTTGTTGACCATGAACCTCATAGCCTCTATAGAGCTTATAGTGTAAATATAGTTGAGGATTGTTGCCGAAGAGTAGTATATAATTCTGATAGACTATGCCCATGGATTGTAAATGTGTCATTACTGGTTTGAGGAACTTGGTGAAGCACCATAAGGCAGAAGTCAACCTGGATGCCAGAGGGGCATCCTGGAAGGATTCAGCCTGGGGGTCAGCCTGGAGGCAAGATGAATCCTTCCAGGGGTTTGAGGAGCTTGCACCAGAACTAGAGAAATATGTGACTTACTGTATTACGGGAACAGCCAGGTAGGCATCTTTGAGATCCAACCGAGTTAGCCAGTCTCCCTCCTGTGATAGGTCCAATAATAGATGAATTCTTAAAAGTAGGGTTTAAAATAAAAGGGATTACCTGCTGGGAAGTTGGCACCACATATCTGTGACCTCTGTCCAAAACCTTATTAGATTGGAAATTGGATTGGCCTGATGTGTCTCCATATGCATTATATATAAATGCATTATTTATAGCAATTTATCAGGTGATACACTGGGAATAGATACTGTTACTCAGGTTTCTTCTGTACAACATTATGGTCTATAGGTAGTCTGTAGCTGGCCAAAAATGCAAACCAAACTACAGCTTTATTTTTATTTGTTTACTTTAATGTGGTTCTTTAACATTGGCTTCCAGTTAGATATAGGGCGCAATTTAATATTCTGGTGCTTGCTTCCAAGTCCCTACATAATGCTGCTCCAACCTACCTATCCTCCCTAATACACAAGTATGTCCCGTCGAGGCACCTGCACTCTGCCGAAGACCTACGTCTATCCTCTGTCCGTACTCCCACATCTGATGATCGTCTCCAAGATTTCTCCAGGGCTGCTCCTTATCTGTGGAACTTCCTTCCCTTCTCCGTTAGGCTTTCACACAGTCTCCACTCCTTCAAAAAATCCTTGAAAACACATACTTATTCAGGAAAGCATATAATTTAAACTGATAGCGGGTTTTCAGTCCCCCACCCCCACGACTCCTCTTCTGCAACTGTCAAAAATAATAATTTATCAGTGAATACTTTTCTGGCAACCTATTTTATTACCCCTACTTACACTCTTTGTGTCACTATACACCACTCCCTCTAGCATGTAAGCTCATTGAGCAGGGCCCTCAACCCCTCTGTACCTGTGCATCTATTTGTCTGGTTACAATTATGTGTCTGTTAGTCCACCTATTGTGCAGCTCTACGGAATTTGCTGGCACTATATAAATAATAATAATAATAATAATAATAATCTTAATAAAAGGGTTGTGGCTGTATAGCTTTGAATAGAAAGCGAAAAACCGAACCGGGGCAGAAAACTTTCTGGAGGATGATTTGAGCTTTGTTCAAGGAAGAGACGATATTTACATGCTTATGGGTCACTTTAAAAAAAAAGGTTCCCCAAACAGCATCCCCTGTGTCTTGTCCCAGCTTCATTGAACTTTAGTACGCAAGCTTTGGAACTATGCTGCTTTTCGCCTCTGTGAATTTGTGCCATGGGGACCAATACATAAAGCATTTTGTCTTGTGTTAGTTTGAGGACCTTTTCAATAACCTTGCAACAGTCTCACCCTGAAATAGCCATGAAAGTGATAGATTAATAAAAGGAGTCTTGGGAAATGTTGTCCAGAAGAAGCAGCATGGGACATTCAGATCACAATTGGATGCCAAACTTTTTGTGTGGATTAAAAATGCCTATCAATAATAGGCAAATTAAAAAAAATTAGTGGCATCAATAATGATTTCACAGTCCTTGACTTTTGTAGGTATAGGCCCAATAAAGTGTGGCTCACCCGCAAAGTAATTCTTCATATACTGTGAATTACAAAGAGTCTCATCAGCCCAGATGTCACCTTCTGAGTCAGATTTCTCTACTTGCCATTTGTCTACCACCAATGTTGCTGGGAAGTAAGTGTCATCCTCATCCGATGACTACAAGTCATCCCCTTGATCCTTAGGAGGAGAGATAACTTTGCTTTGTTTGGCTGGAGCCTAGCCTCTGTCCTTAGCGTCCTTGGCCACACCATTCCAATGAAAGCATAGTATACTAGTATAATCCCTGATGGAACAATCTGAGTCCATGGACTTGTTGGAATTCCACTGGTTCCACAGGTTCAATGGGCATGTAGGGGAACACCGTGGCCTATTCTCCTGCATTGATTAGTGCTTGCAAATCCCCAGAGTGTGTCTAAAATGCCTCCATAATTCTGGATATGAAATTGGCTCAAATAATCAGTCTGGTAAAACCTTTTAAAGAGTGCAATGATTGACTGTATGGGCAAAATGTGGGCACACCACATAGGGGTTCACCCACTGAACTAACCCAGTTATGCACCTTTGTGAATAGACACTTCTTAATCAGGGCTCATCTCAGAGGCAGAAATAATACAGACACCATTGTCTAGGCACAATCCCTCAATGTGAGAGCACGCTACATTTAGCAGAGCTCGAACCTGGGACTGGAAAGGTGTCGCGGTAGACAGGCACTATAAACGGGAAAAAGGACATTTGGTTCTAGAAGAAACCATGTGGTGACTAAAAAGAGCCCCAAGCTAATAAACACCAAAAGGGGGGCGGTGGTGGGGGGGGGGGGGAGGGGGACATAAGGTACTACTCTGACCTGAAGATGCAGGCAGGAGCGGCAAAGAAAGAGTGATTCCTGTGCTCTGCCTATAATATGTTTTTTTTTTTCTGGGTTGATCGATTGGTTGATCTTTTTCTATTATTGTTTGCTGCTACTTGGAAGTGGAGTAAAGAAAGAATGCAAAACCTGTCATATTGTAAAATTACAATGGAAAGGATAAACTTTAGTAATGAATTGTAAAGCTCCCACAATCAATATAGAATTTCTGTTTTCAACTTAAAATTAAAAGACCAATGTTATTAACTTGCTAAATAGATCTTTTATGTTCTATGGAAGAAACAACAAAACACAAAATGTAAGCCTGATTGTGGTAGAAATAAAATATAGCCATTATGAAATGGATAGGGGCACTGAATGTCTGTAGCTGGAATGCACATCTTAATGGAAATGGGAAGATAATTAGATAATCGACATTGTGATTCATCTGTCTTGATAGAGACACAGGGCACTTCTGAAATTAACTTTCAGAGCTGTAACTATTCAGATTACTTCTGTGGGAAATTATATTAAAGTTGCAATGTACTATAGCTTGTAATTTTAAACAGCCGCGGACAAATGGCCTGTCCCAAAAGTCAATTAATATACCAAGTGCCTATTATCACTAACCTCTAAATCCCTATTTAAAACCTCTTACTTTCTGGACCTAGGTAACTAAGTGGTCCCTATTGAAAATAATGTGACAAAGTTGTTACATTGATAAATAAGAGTCAGAAACCAGATTACACATTTAACTTGTGATCAGTTACCTGTAAAGAATTGCTTGTGTTCTACACTCTATAGACAGCATTATCAAACTCATCATAATGATAACCTTGCAAACCTTAAGCACAGATTTCAAAAGTTGTGTTTCTTTAGTGACTTGTAATTTTTTATGCATTTTCCATTTATTGCTGCCAAGCTGTTTTGCCCTAAAGGCAGGCAACCACTTATATCTAGTCATCTAGACACCCATTTCCCAGAACACAAATACATTTTATAGTTAGAAATACATACATATATCACTTAGTGCCAGTGCTTATATGTGCCTTTATACTGTGACATGTTTAAATACAGGTTGTTCCGAGCATTTTTTACTACATGAAATAAACAGTAACACCCAGGTATCCCATATATTTTGAAAAGCTGATACTTGTTCTAGTTGTACTACTTGTACTAGAATGAGACTGTCAATTAAAAAACAAACAAAAAAAAAAACATTCTGCATAGTCAAAGGGGAAAGCATGCCCTAGGATTACTTTTAGTTTAGTGGTTCTGAGAAAGTTAGAACCCTCAGATGATGCAGATCTACAACTCCCATGATGCTTTGCATACCTTTAGAATGACAAAGCACAAAGGAAGTTGCAATTTTAAAACATCTTGGCATCTATCTTTTGGGCACCCCTGGTTTAGAGCTTACAGTTTAAAATCTATGTGCCCATTCATTCTAATGTGTAATATAAACCAAGGGCACCAATCTAACAGTACAAAAAAAGTTAACAAAACAAAAGGGTACTTAAAAGTCATTGCTAATTCTCTAGATCAGGCATATCAAACACCCACCCCCAGTTGTTGCTGAACTACAACCCCCATGAGTCATTTGCCTTCTAATGAGTTAAAATAAATCTGGGAGTTATAGGCCATGAACTTCTGGGGAGCCAGAGATCCCTACGCTAGTTGCTAGAAAGGTTGCAATGGTAGCAGGAATCCAGACTTTCATATTAACCAGTGAGCCTAATGAGAATGGAAAAGGCTGGATACAACCTTGAAACAACATATAATGATGATAACATATTGTAACTTTAATATAACAAACATCATAGATAATATGCTCCACTTCACTCTATTCTAGTGATGTCGCGAACATAACATTTTTGGTTCGCGAACGGCGAACGCGAACTTCCGCAAATATTCGCGAACGGACGAACCGGGCGAACCGCTATAGACTTCAATGGGCAGGCGAATTTTAAAACCCACAGGGACTCTTTCCGGCCACAATAGTGATGGAAACGTTGTTTCAAGGGGACTGACACCTGGACTCTGGCATGCCGAAGGGGGATCCATGGCAAAACTCCCATGGAAAATTACATAGTTGATGCAGAGTCTGGTTTTAATCCATAAAGGGCATAAATCACCTAACATTCCTAAATTGTTTGGAATAACATGCTTTAAAACATCAGGTATGATGTTGTATCGATCAGGTAGTGTAAGGGTTACGCCCGCTTCACAGTGACAGACCAAACTCCCGTTTAACGCACCGCAAACAACCGCAAACAGTCCATAAACATATACATAGGCAAGAAAAGGAAAATAAAATGACAGGGCGTAAACGAGACCTTAGAATGGCTGGACTAATATGCTAGAGACCGAGAATGGTCAAAGGGAAAGCGGAGGTCAAGGAAGCCAGAAAATACACAATACCGTTTACACAAGCCAAGTCAGGGAAACCAGAATTCAGAATAACCAGGGAAAAGCCAAGATCAGGATACCAGGAAATCAGATTCACAATGATAAAGCACTCTCAGAAAACCAGGAACAGGAAACCACGACAGGGCAAGGTGCTGGGGTGAGCTAGGGATTTAAATATCACGCGGCGGTCCGGCAGCCACGACACCCTGTTACGTCCCCCTCATCAGGCCTTTTTTAGTCGAATGTATCGCCCACTGTCAGTCCCTTCGGGATCCATCCCTCATTCATCTTAATAAAGGTGAGGTAATCTAGACTTTTTTGACCTAGGCGACTTCTCTTCTCAGTGACAATACCTCCTGCTGCACTGAAGGTCCTTTCTGACAGGACACTTGAAGCGGGGCAGGCCAGAAGTTCTATCGCAAATTGGGATAGCTCAGGCCACAGGTCAAGCCTGCACACCCAGTAGTCAAGGGGTTCATCGCTCCTCAGAGTGTCGATATCTGCAGTTAAGGCGAGGTAGTCTGCTACCTGTCGGTCAAGTCGGTGGACCCCGAAGGGCTGTGGCAATGCGAAGGACTTAAAAAGCTCTGCATGTCCTCCATCAACAACACGTCTGTAAAGCGTCCTGTCCTTGCCGGCGTGGTCGTGGGAGGAGGAGGATTACTTTCACCTCTTCCCCTGTTAGATTCCCGTTGTGCTGTGACATCACCCTTATACGCTGTATAAAGCATACTTTTTAAATGATTTTGGAACTGCTGCATCCTTTCCGACTTGCTGTAATTCGGTAACATTTCAGGCACTTTCTGCTTATACCGGGGGTCTAGTAGCGTGGACACCCAGTACAGGTCGTTCTCCTTCAGCCTTTTTATACGAGGGTCCCTCAACAGGCACGACAGCATGAAATACCCCATTTACACAAGGTTGGATGCCGAGCTACTCATGTCCCGTTCCTCGTCCTCAGTGATCTCACTGAAGGTATGTTCTTCCCCCCAGCCACGTACAACACCACGGGTACCAGATAGGTGACAATGAGCACCCTGGGATGCCTGTTGTGGTTGGTCTTCCTCCTCTTCCTCAAAGCCACATTCCTCCTCTGACTCCTCTTCCTCACAATCCTCTTTCTGGTGGTGATGGTGACCACAACTCTTCCTCTTCACGCTCATCTACAGCCTGATCCAGCACTCTTCGCAGGGCACGCTCCAGAAAGAAAACAAATGGTATGATGTCGCTGATGGTGCCTTCGGTGCGACTGACTATGTTTGTCACCTCCTCAAAAGGTTGCATGAGCCTATAGGCATTGCGCATGAGCGTCCAGTAATGGGGCAAAAAAATTCCCAGCTCCGCAGAGGCTGTCTTAGCACCCCGGTCATACAAATACTCGTTAATGGCTTTTTCTTGTTGGAGCAGGCGGTCGAACATTAGGAGTGTTGAATTCCAACGTGTCGGGCTGTCGCAAATCAAGCGCCTCACTGGCATGTTGTTTCGCCGCTGGATATCTGAAAAGTGTGCCATGGTCGTGTAGGAATGCCTGAAATGGCCACACACCTTCCTGGCCTGCTTCAGGACGTCCTGTAAGCGTGGGTACTTAAGCACAAAGCGTTGTACGTTCAGATTACACACATGTGCCATGCACGGCAATGCCGCCAACAAATTTCTTTGCCGATCTCCAGTTGGTACGGAGTCAGCCACTGATCCACCTGTGCGTTCAGGGCAGACAGGAGTGCTGGTCCGGTGTGACTCTCTGCTTTCAGGGAAGTCAACCCCAAGATGGCGTGACACTGCCGTATCCGGGATGTGGAATAGTACCTGGGGAGCTGGGGGGGTGCCATTGATGTGGAGTAAGACGCAGCAGCAGAAGATGACTCAGCTGAGGAGGTTATGGAAGAGGATGGAGTAGGAGGAGTAGAGGAGGTGGCAGCAGGCCTGCCTGCAAGTTATGGGGGTGTCACCAACTCCTCTGCAGAGCCACGCATTCCATGCTTGGCAGCCATCAGCAGGTTTACCCAATGCGCAGTGTATACCTGCCCTGACCATGCTTTGCAGACCAGGTATCAGTGGTCAGATGGACCCTTGCCCCAACACTGTGTGCCAGACATGCCATTACTTCCTTTTGCACAATCGAGTACAGGTTGGGGATTGCCTTTTGTGCAAAGACATTTCGGCCGGGTACCTTCCACTGCGGTTTCCCAATAGCTACAAATTTTTTGAACGCCTCAGACTCCACCAGCTTGTATGGTAAAAGCTGGCGGGCTAATAGTTCAGTCAAGCCAGCTGTCAGACGCCGGGCAAGGGCTGACTTTGTGACATTGGCTTCTTACGCTCAAACATGTCCTTGACAGACACCTGGCTGTGGGCAGATGAGCAGGAACTGCTCAAGGCGAGAGACGGAGTGGCAGATGGTTGAGAGGGGGCAAAGAGGACAGCAGTGGTTGACGTGGCTGAAGATGCTGGACCAGGAGGAGGATGGCGGCTTTGAGTTTGTGTGCTGCTTGTACTCATGTGTTGATCCCATAGGCGTTTGTGATGTGCCTTCGCAAAGCAGTTGTACCTAGGTGGGTGTTGGACTTCCCACGACTCTTTTGGCACAGGTTGCAAATGGCATCGCTGTTGTCAGAGGCAGACACACAAAAAAAATGCCACACTGCTGAGCTCTGCAATGACGGCATTCTGGTGGTGGCAACAGCATGCGTTGATTGGCATGCTGTCTGGCTGACCCCGGGTGCCGATGCATGCGGTCTGACTGTGCCACTAGCTCCTTGCGATGACCTCCCCCTGCTTCCAACTCGTCTCCTCCTCCTCCTCTCTGTCTCCCTATCTGAACTTTCCCCCTGTTCTTCTTCTGTTCTAGCGGGCACCCACGTGACATCCACGGACGCATCGTCATCATCAACCGCTTCACTTGTATCTGACAACTCAGCAAAGGAAGCAGCAGCGAGTACAACATCATCATCATCACACCATACGTCCATGTGTGTAATGCTGCCTGACTGAGACATATCCCTGTTATCTACATCCTCTGGCAATAATGCTTGCGCATCACTCATTTCTACCAACTTATATGTAAATAACTCCTCTGACATACCAAGTGAAGTGGCTGTGGTGCTAGTGTTGGTGGTGGCGGCAGGCGGGCGAGTGGTAACTTGAGAGGTGCCCGAAGCTAAGCTGGAGGAGGATGGTGCGTCAAAGTTCCGAGCGGAAGCTGTAGAAGATTGGGTGTCTTGTGTTAGCCAGTCAACTATGTCCTCAGAACTTTTCCAGTTCAGGGTACGTGGCCTCTGAACACTGGGCATTATTCTAGGGACAAAGGGAATCACAGCACCACGACCACGACGGCCCCTGCGGGGTGGCCTGCCTCTGCCTGTCATTTTTTTTTTCGATTAGTGGTACTATGCGTGCAAGCTACTGTGACAACAGATATGAGTGACACTGTGCAAAATTTCAAATGTACACTACTGTTACACCAAATATGAGTTGCACTAGTGTGACACAGTGCCCTGGCAGGCCCTGAAACGCACACTTTTGAAGAAAACTGACTGCTATTATATTACAGTCCAAAAAGTTTTTTTTTGTTAAATGCAAGCTATTGTGACACCAGATATGAGTGGTTGCACTGGGCAAGTGGGCACAGTATACGCTGTGAGCCTGAGACACACACTGGCAGACAACTAACTGCTATTCAATCTATTACAGTCAAAATTGTATTTTTTTTTTTTTAAATGTACACTACTGTTACAGCAGATATGAGTTGCACTGGTGTGACACTGTGCCCTGGCAGGCCCTGAAACGCACACGTGTGAAGGAAACTGACTGCTATTATATTAGAGTCAAAAAAGTTTAGTTTTTTTTAAATGCAAGCTATTGTGACACCAGTAAATGAGTGGTGGCGCTGGGCAGGCCCTGAAACGCACACGTACGAAGGAAACTGACTGCTATTATATTACAGTCAAAAAAGTTTAGTTTTTTTTAAATGCAAGCTATTGTGACACCAGTAAATGAGTGGTGGTGCTGGGCAGGCCCTGAAACGCACACGTGCGAAGGAAACTGACTGCTATTATATTACAGTCAAAAAAGTTTTTTTTTTTTTTTTTAAATGCAAGCTATTGTGACACCAGTAAATGAGTGGTGGCACTGGGCAGGCCCTGAAACGCACACTAGTGAAGGAAACTGACTGCCATTATATTACAGTCAAAAAAGTTTTTTGTTTTTTTTTAAATGCAAGCTATTGTGACACCAGTGAGTGAGTGGTGGCATTGGGCAGGCCCTGAAACGTACACTAGTGAAGGAAACTGACTGCTATTATATTACAGTCAAAAAAGTTT
The DNA here is from genome assembly GCF_036172605.1 of Pelobates fuscus. Classification (NCBI taxonomy): domain Eukaryota; kingdom Metazoa; phylum Chordata; class Amphibia; order Anura; family Pelobatidae; genus Pelobates; species Pelobates fuscus. Next base: position 190,364,902 of record NC_086318.1, read on the forward strand.
TGGGTTTTTTTTTTAAATGCAGGCTATTGTGACACCAGTGAGTGAGTGGTGGCACTGGGCAGGCCCTGAAACACACACTAGTGAAGGAAACTGACTGCTATTATATTACAGCCAAAGAAGTTTTTTTTTTTTTAAATGCAAGCTATTGTGACACCAGTGAGTGAGTGGTGGCACTGGACAGGCCCTGAAACGCACACATGTGAAGGAAACTGAATGCTATTATATTACAGTCAAAAAAGTTTTGTTTTTTTTAAATGCAAGCTATTGTGACACCAGTGAGTGAGTGGTGGCACTCGGCAGGCCCTGAAACATACATGGGTGAAGGAAACTGACTGCTATTATATTACAGTCAAAAAAGTTTAGTTTTTTCTAAATGCAAGCTATTGTGACAGTAGTGAGTGAGTGGTGGCATGTCATGGAGTAACACTTCAGGGTTAAGTTCTCAGCAGTGAGGAGCCTGACTCCACCCCCCTCTGACACAGCTCTGACAGTATTTAGGGAGACTGGGCCAGAGGGAGGGTGCTTGGTGATTGATTGTTTGAGCTAACGTGTGAGCTGCCTCCTGGAGTTCCATAGGCTCAGCTACTGGGAAACTTGCACCAGACAAACCCTTCCAGCCTTTGAGCAAATGCAAGGATTGCTGCGAGCCATAAAGGATTACTGGAGAAAGGAAACTTTGCTACTTTACAAGTGGACAATATGTCTGGACTATTGGAGGACTACCCATATAAACCTTAAGTATATCTTTCAGCTAATTGATTACAAAATCATTTATTCTATGAACTGTTTCTTGCATTGCAAATACTTCCATTGCTACAAGTTACTAATCTCATGAAGGACAACTCGCATCATGCATATTCACTATGAACTGTTTCTTGCTCTGCAAATATATTCATTGCTACAAGTTACTAATCTCATGAAGGACAACTCCCATCATGCTTATTCACTATGAACTGTTCTTGCTTTGCAACTATTCTCAGCTAATTGATTATTGTTCCTATTGAAGATTATTCTCATGAACTAATGTTACTTAATGCATCTCTGAAGAAATACTTAATACTGAACTTTGTGTTGTTGAATTACTTGCAATTCTTATTATTGGATTATTGCCTAAATGCAATTCATTTAAGTTTAACTCTTATTAAAACTTTGGTTGAATCAAGTTACCAGTGATTCTCTCTTTTCTTAAAGCTACAGTATTGATACTTAAGGATTCTCCATTTCTTCACTATTGTAATTAGGGATTTTACAAGCTGCAGTTGAGTTCCAACCCAAATCACCCCTAGTAGCGTAACATGGCACTGGGCAGGCCCTGAAACGCACACTAGTGAAGGAAACTGACTGCTATTATATTACAGTCAAAAAAGTTTTGTTTTTTTAAATGCAAGCTATTGTGACACCAGTGAGTGAGTGGTGGCACTGGGCAGGCCCTGAAACGCACACGTGTAAAGGAAACTGACTGCTATTATATTACAGTCAAAAAAGTTTTGTTTTTTTTAAATGCAAGCTATTGTGACACCAGATATGTGTGGTGGCACATGCTGGCAGGCAGGCAGGCAACTGCAATTACATTACACAGAAAAAAGAAAAAAAAGCAGACTGATGTTCTAGCCCTAAAAAGGGCTTTTTGGGGTGCTGTCCTTACAGCAGAGATCAGGTGAGTCCTTCAGGACTGTAATGGACACTGAATACTACCTAGCTATCAATTTCCCTATCAAATCAGCAGCAGCTACACTGTCCCTACTCTCGCTAAGAATGCAGCTTCACAATGAATGTAAAATGGATGCTGTCCAGGTGGTGGGAGGGTTTGGGAGGGAGGGTCTGCTGCTGATTGGCTGGAATGTGTCTGCTGACTGTGAGGTACAGGGTCAAAGTTTCCTCAATGATGACAAATAGGGGGCGGACCGAACATCACATATGTTCACCGTTCGGGACATCACTACTCTATTCCAATACGTTTTCTAGATTCTATACACGCTGGTGGTGTTCCATCTATGTAATTTTCTTTGTCACTCTTTAATCATGTATAGCTATCCTCTACAACATTTTATCTATTTAAATATTGCAAAGAGAAAATTAAAATAATGCACAATGAAAAATAATATTCTGTCTCAGACTGAGGCTAATTGCTGTCTTTGGCAGCAGTGAATCTCACTCAGAGCAGGTCTGTCTGGATTTCTAGCTCCCATTGCTCCCTTTCTACCAGATGGATTTTATGAGCTTGGCTTTTGCATGTGTATTACTCCACCTATTGTGTTTTCAGTTGCTTACATGGAAATGCTAGGCTAGATTTGATTTTGTTTATTGCAGGTGTATATGAAACATGAGTTTTTTTTTTTTTTGTTTTGTTTTTTTATTTGTTCATTGGTGTCTGCACTTTTGAGCAGAGAGTTTTTCCTTTTTCTATAAAGGTTCTTGTTTCCTTTTGACAATCTTTTTTCCAGTATTTGCCACCTCCAAACAGTTAGTGGACCTCATACAGGGAAAAGTGATTATTTTCAATGCTATACCTTCAATAGAATTGTGAATCTGCATAATTGTGAATCTGAGGATGTAACAATTGGGTTGCTCAGGAGCTGAGATAAGATGATACATATTTCAAATGCATATTTAAAAATTTCTAATAAATACAAAAAATAGGCTGCTCACTGTTTAATAGACATGCCCCTACTCGCGGTATTGCGAGTAGTGCACAATTTACTAATACTAAGTAATTTTTACTTAGTATTAGTAAATTTGGCCACAAAAAAAAAAAATAGGGGGCGGACCGAACTTCACATATGTTCGCCATCCGTGGCGAACGCGAACATGCTATGTTCGCCAGGAACTATTCGCCAGCGAACCGTTCGGGACATCACTACTCACCAGATTGTAAGTTATTTAGCTTCTTATAAAAGGGTTGTAAATGCTAGATCTCAGCTCATGGGCAGGTTCCTCTATTAATTTTGTATTGATTTGTCTACACTGTAAAGTCTAAAAGTATATTGTCCCCAATTGTACAGAGAGTATTATGGTGGTGCTGGTGCTTTATAAATACCATTAAATAATGATAATGATTCTAATAATATAATGAGGGGCCAAGGATAATCATGGTAATATGGTAGTTCTTCAAACTGGCAGGACATATACATTTGCATTTGTTGTTTTCTAAATAGTTTTTTTTTTAATTTTTTTTATTTCAGGATATACCCTAGCTTATGGCTTACTAAGGGTAAATTGATCCCAAAGTGTTGGGAAATATGTGTCTAAATGTTTCCATGGCTTTTCAAATTTTTAGAATTTATAAATCACATGTCCTTTAGCCTAATGTATTATACTATTGTGTTAAGTAAGTAAAGTGTTCAGTGACATTTGGAATTGAAAAGGTTACATTAATTAATACAAAGAATTTAGCAAAATATTTTAATACAAAATTTGTAATGCTCTTATCAGGGCAGACTTATCATTAACACTAAAATGAAACTGATTAAACATCTTGCCATCTCCATCACTCTTACTGTTTATGTGAAAAGAGCATCTGTATCTCAAATGTGAACACAATATTGCTGATAATGGTACAGTTGAAGAGGTAGAAAAATAAGTAGTAATAAAAGTTTAGCAGTATTTGATACTCAGTAAACTAGGAAGAGTTAATTAAATCTTCTTGGAAGGATAAATGTGTTTTACATAGCTACGCTTATTAATGGAGGGGAAGAACGGCAAGGACAAATTAATAACAGATGAATATGTAGGCTCTGGATCTCTCCAGTATAGAGATGTCCCGAACAGTTCGCCGGGAACTATTCGCCAGCGAACATAGCTTGTTCGCGGTCGCCACGGACAGCGAACATATGCGATGTTCGGTCTGCCCCCTATTCGTCATCATTGAGTAAACTTTGACCCTGTACCTCACAGTCAGCAGACACATTCCAGCCAATCAGCAGCAGACCCTCCCTCCCAGACCCTCCCACCTTCATGACGAATAGGGGGCGGACCGAACATCGCACATGTTCGCCCGCCGCGGCGACCGCGAACAAGCTATGTTCGCCGGCGAACAGTTCCCGGCGAACTGTTCGGGACATCTCTACTCCAGTATCCAAGGAATCTTTCTCACTGTAGTAACGCGGCCAAAGCCATATGCAGAGCCTGTGCCCTAAACAACAATTATAAGTGTTTACTCAAGACTCAGAGCTAGCAACTTTTGCAACCAAAGTCATATGCAAAGATAGCACTTCTGAAGATTATCTCACATTCCCTAAACTTACTAACAGCAATAGAAACATGGTTCTAACACTGACACTGCTACGGGCAATCATCCTTTGGCGGTCTTCATTTTAACTCACATCCCAAAACAATGTGACAATAAGGGTGGCTGGTTAGGGTTTCTGATTTCACTCCACTGCTTCTTCAAACCTCTACCCACTCCCATCTCTCTCTTTATCCTCATTTGAAGTTTAGTCAGTCAGCCTGCTCAAAATTATCTCTGCAAACATTGCCATTATTTACTTCCCCTTTCCTGGTTCCCCTCTTCTCTAATTCTTGAGAACTGTAGCATTCCAGTTAATCAACCACTGACCTCAGTAGCCTCAAAACTTCTTTCCATTACTTCTTCCCTTGGCTTATCCAAGTGGGCTAATTCTCTCACACATGTAGCTGGCAATACCCTTGATCTTATTTTTTGCAGATGCATGCACAGTCTCTAATCTCTGTGACACTTAATTTCCTATCTCAGATCATCACATTTTATCTTTTGATTGTAAGAGTCCCCTCACCCATGGCTCATTGCCTAACTCTCCTCAAAGCAGGAATAATCTGAATTCCTTTGACCTCTAGCAACTGTTTGTTGTCCATTCTCAACTCTCATCCTGTCATGGGTGCGGTCCGGTGACCGGCACTCCTGTAGGCCTGATGATGGCAGGAGTCACAGCGTGGAAATGAACAATCAGGGTCTAATGCAGGGTAACCACATGCCCCCCTGGTGTTGAGCACCAGGGATTGTGTGGCCACATACCAGGGCCCTGATGCAGCTTCTGCGGATCCTAGGAGCTAGATATATTGCAGATATGTATCCAGTACTAGAAACAAGGCAAGACTAGAACAGGCACCAAACAAGATAACAAGACAAGATTATAAGGACCCGGAACAGGAGCAGGACAGAAATCAGAACCCAAAACATGAACACAATACATGAGGAAAACAAGAACAGGGCATGATGTACATGAAATGGAAATACAAGACCAAATAAAACAAGACCAAATAAAACAAGACCAGAGATGCAAGGCAAAACAAGAGGAGAAATATATGTATATAAACGTACTATATATGTAATAAACATTGGAGATTTAGACATACATAAATGGACAAGATGTATGCAGCGCCAAAGTACTCCAATTACAGTGGGTCCTAACTGCCTAGATATGAATGACTAAAAGTACAACAATAAAACACACACAGTACTTATCTGCAAGGAAATGAGCAGAAGAATGAGACCACTGCTAGCAGGGAACACTCTGAAACAAAAAGGATAAACGGCAAAGGAATGGGTGTGGCAAAAAAAAATAAAAATTAAAGGAATCCAGGAGACTGGGAATTCAAGGAACGGAATAAAGGAATGAACCCAGAAAACCCAGCATAAAGAAAACCAGACAGAGTAGAAAAACTAAACAAGAATTGTAACAAGAGTACTGGATATCAGAAGCCAAGGCCAGAAATGATCCGCAACAGGAACAGGATGAGACACATCCATCCCTACTTTCTCATGTCTCTCTCTGGCGATCTCCTCATATAATGCTACCATTACCTGGATGCTACATACCCTTTTCTAATGACACCTCCTCCCATCATCCTGTCTCGGTTGGAGTCCCCCAAGTCTCTATTTTTGGTCCCCTTTTAATTTTTATGTATACTGCATCTCTTGGTAAACTTAGTCATTATTTCAGATTCTGCTACCACCTGTATGTCAATGACACCCAGATATATCAATCCTACCCTGACCTCTCCCCTACCTTCTGGAATGCATCACTGGTTGCCTTTTTTTCCATCTCTGATTAAATGTCTTGCTGCTTTCTGAAACTCAATCTCTCTAAAACTAAGCTTTTTTTTTTCCTCCTCACAATACTGGTCCTCTTTCGCTCTCCCTGCAATTGATGGTGCCCACATAAGCCCGTCCTCACTGTCTTGGTGTTATCTTTGTTTCTGGCCTCACCTTTGCACCCCACATCCAGCCTGTTCTCAAATTCTGCTATTTCCACTTTAAAAACATTTTCTGTGTCCGCCCCTTTCTTACACAAGATGCTGCTAAGGAGCGTGTTCATGCTCTAGTAATCTCTTACATTAATTACTGCAATTATCATCTAAATAGTCTCCACAGAATCTGTACTGCCTCGCTACAGACTGTAAGGAATTTTGCTGCCAGATTGATTTTTCTCTCTTGTTGCTCTTCTCATACCTTGCCCCTCTATCAATCCTTCCATTGGCTTCCTGCACCCCATAGGAGTCAATTCAAAATACTAACCGTTACCTATAAAGCTTTAAACAACTCTAATCACAGTTACATTTCTTCACTAATTTGTAGATACTTCTTGGCCTGCTGCTTGTACCCCTACTTGCAGGACACCTCAAGGGTAGCTCCATCCCTTTGGAACAGCCTGTCTATCCTATTAGACACCCCCCTAGTTTTCAATCATTTAAGAAGGCCCTCAAAGCCCATCTCCTCAGAAAAGCTTATTGCCTCAAGGAGTAACTTCTCATCTCACACTCCTAGAACCAAAAATACTATATCTCTCCACTCTACGTTTCCCAGCAACTCTCAGCAAGCTCCAGGCCTCACCTCAAACTCCCAGAACCAACAATACTGAATCTCTCCAAATTACATTTCCCAGCAACTTTCAGCAAGCTCCAGATACTGACTGAATCTTCAAAGATACCTTACATTATTTATTCTCACTTTGTTACCATATGAATATTTGTTACAATAGCATTGTTGCCATATATACCTGTAGTTTCATTTTCATTAGTTTTGGAAAGCTAGTATTGCGGCTCACTGGAAAGTATACCCCCCTCTCCCTTAATGAAAGAAGTTTTAGATAGAGTCGACAACACTTTTCATCATGAATAAATAGTATATCGTCTTATTGGCAAGGAACACATTCATACTAAATTATGGTCTATTTGGCCAAAGGCAAGAAAAATGTTTAAATAAAGAAGATGTGATTGTAACGTCCGAGTATAAGAAGGATTTAGAATTTAGATTACAGTGTCTACTCTAGAGGGATCTGCACAAATAAGAAAGCTTTACATATATAATTTTGTTTTTTTCTTCTTCTCCTAAACATGATATATATTTTGAAGATTAAATAACTATTGGCAAGATTGTCGTTTATCATGTTAGTGGGTTATTGAATATTAATTAATGACAAAAGGTATCAAATACTATTGTTAATTGCGCATTCACTATGTATGATGTTTTTAACTGTTCAATAGTATTATTATTATTATTATTGGTATGTTGATAAATAGGCTTGGTATGTAATACAATATTTATTGCAGACTTGGTTGTTTGTTTTTAATTGTATTTATTGATTTTTTTTATGAACTCCAGAACTGTATTTATTGATATTGTAAAACTTTTTACAAAATCATTAAAAAAATATGTAGTTTGCTACTGTTAATTTTCTGTGCATGCATTGTTTGTATTATTGTCATTTAATGTATTCAACCAATATTTCATGTACACAGTTATTAATATTTTTGGTGATAGAATTCGGTTGGTAAACTTTTCAAAGATATACAAAAAAAAGGTTTACTCTAAACTCCTCCCCCCCCCCCCCCCCCCCCCCCTCCATCTTTACTTTATTCCTCCTGGCTGTATATACCTTCATATAACTGTTCCATTTCTGTTCTTCACACTCTCAGAACCAAAAATACAGAATCTCTCGATTTTTTTTTTTTTTTTTTTTTTCTCAACAGACAATATATTCCTATACACTTCAGAATTAATCTGGCTGCATCTGTCTTCTGTCACATGATCAATAAACATTAGTGACCCAATGCCATTGAAATCCATGCATGCCCGTCATGCTTTATATATGATGTGTTATGATTTGGATCATGAGCTGTTCCAAGCATTCTCCATACTTTTTTCTTCCCATCATTCTGGTACAGGTCTATCTAAGTTTCATCTACAGTGAGGGAAAAAAGTATTTGATCCCCTGCTGATTTTGAACGTTTGCCCACTGACAAAGAAATAATCAGTCTCTAATTTTAATGGTAGGTGTAGTTTAACAGTGAGATACAGAATAACAACAACAACAAAAAAAAAATCCAGAAAAACGCATGTCAAAATTATATATTGATTTGCATGTCAATGAGTGAAATAAGTATTTGACCCCTTTGACTTAGTACTTGGTGGCAAAACCCTTGTTGGCAATCAGACTTTCTTGAAGTTGGTCACCAGGTTTGCACACATCTCAGGAGGGATTTTGTCCCACTCCTCTTTGCAGATCCTCTCCAAGTCATTAAGGTTTCGAGGCTGACGTGGCTAGGCCACTCCAGGTCCTTAATGTGCTTCTTCTTGAGCCACGCCTTTGTTGCCTTGGCTGTGTGTTTTGGGTCATTGTCATGCTGGAATACCCACCCACGACCCATTTTCAATGCCCTGGCTGAGAGAAGGAGGTTCTCACCCAAGATTTGGCGGTACATGGCCCCATCTCTTTGATGCGGTGCAGTTGTCCTGCCCCCTTAGCAGAAAACACCCCCTAAGCATAATGTTTCCACCTCCATGTTTGACGGTGGGGATGATGTCGTGGGGATCATAGGCAGCATTCCTCCTCCTCCAAACACGGCTAGTTAAGTTGATGTCAAAGAGCTCGATTTTGGTCTCATCTGACCACAAAACTTTCACCAAGTTTCTCCTCTGAATCATTCAAATGTCTGTTGGCAAACTTCAGATGGGCCTGTACATGTGCTTTCTTGAGCAGGGGACCTTGCGGGTGCTGCAGGATTTCAGTCCTTAACTGCGTAGTGTGTTACCAATTGTTTTCTTGGTGACTATGGTCCCAGCTGCCTTGAAATCATTAACAAGCTCCTCCCGTATAGTTCTGGGCTGATTCTCTACTGTCCAATAATAAGTAAGCGCTAAGAAGATATGCTATTACTCAGTACAGCAGCACTATGCCCCAGTGACACAAGCAAGCATACACAGAAATAATCATTATTACCAAAACAGTGCGCTAGTACTGGAGATGGTAAATCTGTAAATAAGCAAAGAAAAATATAGTGCACATGGTATAAATATGCGGTACAAAGGGGGGGGGGGGGGGAGAACATGGACCAGAGCCCTATCACCCCTGGATCTGGGTTTGCAAACCTCCACTTTAGAGGGAAAATCCCACAATGGGTAGATGAGAGCTGTATGCTGTACTCTGTATAGCCAAAACAATTCTGTGTGATACAGGATAGAAAGGCAAAAGACCCCAAATTGAATAGTATCTTCAATGTTTTACTGTGAAAAAAGTGGTTAAAAACTCTTACTTAGTAAGTGGTGGGTCTAGCTGGTGAAGCAACCCACATAAAAGCATATATACAACAAATTAAAACTCCTCAGTCATGATCACTACTGGATTCCGAATATCCCGCTCACGTTGTGACTTTCGGGTCAGCCTTTCCGATGACGTCTGCGTGACGCATTTCGCCCACCTTCCTGGGCTTCCTCTGACCAGAGGAAGCCAAGAGGAAGCCCAGAAAGGCGTGCAAAACGTGTCACGCAGACGTCATCAGAATGGCGGGCCCGGAAGTTATCACGTGAGTTCAGCGCATCAATGCAGACAGTGGAGATGCTGAAAGCCAGTGCTGAACCCAGGAAGAACATCTAGTGGCAATCTGAGTGGCGCCACTAGAGGTGTCCCTAAGCACTAATGTAAACACTGCCTTTTCTCTGAAAAGGCAATGTTTACATTAAAAAGCCTGCAGGGACAGGCTATAGGCACAATAACAACTACATTAAGCTGTAGTTGTTCTGGTGACTATAATGTTCCTTTAAGGATTGAGAAACGGTGCTAAGTAATTAATGTGCATCTGATACAAGCTAATCAGATGTATGGTTTAGAACAACAAAACAAAAATTTTGAGGTATAAATATACAGGCTATCATTTGAAATACGAGTGTTATAAGAAATGTAAATTCTGTAATTAAAACAGAAAACAAAAAATACATCATGATTTAGTGATAGTTCTAAAGAAATAAATATTTATTTGTGCTTTCATTTTAACTAAGTTTGTTTACCTCTTTTTTTCCCTTTAGCAGAAATGGAAATAAAGGGACTAGTGTGATCTAGAGGTGTATTACAGTGCAGTGTTCATCTTTGTCCCAATTTGCTGTATATATAAATATATATAAATGTTTGCACTGGCTGCAGGGCCACAGAGTACACACTAAGACCCAGAAGTACAAGAAAACTAAGCTTTATACTAATGTCAACACGGTTTGTACAGATGCCATTCTTAATATAAGTCTTTAGAGGAAACTGAAATTCTACATGTTATTTTTAAGGATGAGGAAAATTTATTGGAGCTTTGTTTATTGTACAGCAAATAAGCACTTTCAGAGTAATGATTTCATTCATTTGAATAGACCCTGATTTTTTTTATGTTTGTTTTGCAAATGTCCATTTATAATAGATTATAGAGATTACAAAATGTAACACTGACAAATCCCAATAACACAGTGATTGGAATGCCTTGAAAAGCAAAAACTATGACATTGTGCTTTACATACAATACAATAAATGCATACCTTTTTATGAAGACATGAGTCCCTTTTTTAAAAAAAGGTGCAGAATATAAACTGTGTGTGCTTTGTATACCCTCCACTAATTATATACTACTGTCAGCTACTTTTTTAAAAGGACACCCAGGACACAAATATGGCATAGATTATGTAATCTGCTTAAAAGAGCACTCCAAGCACCATAACCACTCCTTCACTCTCAGAGCCGGTGCAAGGATTTTTGGCTACACATGTGAATTTTGCCACCCCATTTCCCTCTCCCTCAAAAATGCATCTCCATTGGTGTCTCGTAAACCCCCTTTGAATTTTGAATTTCTTACCCCCTTTAGTGTATTGTATCCCCTGTTTAGTCTGCCCACGTCTGTGTGCCTCTCCCCTCAGCCCGTTTTGTCGTCCCCTCTCCCCACCCACCCATCAGGGCCCTTTGTGTGTCTTTTTCCTCCCAAGCTATATAGGCATACATATATAGCAACACACACAACCAAACATGCACACAGTCACAGTCAGAGATATGCAGGCACACAATCAAACACAGTCATAAAAACACATATACATACACACAAAGACACTGTCATATAGGGAAATACAGACACAGTTATACAGATATTTACAAACACAGACATAGGCACAGTCATACAGAGACATGAAGAGGCAGGCATACAGTGACATACAGAACAAGGCACACAAAGACATATGGACAAAGTCATACAGAAATATACAGGCATGCAGAGATATGCATACACAGCCATATAGTTACACAAAGACATACAATACAAGGCATACAGAGACATGCAGAATAAGGCATACAGAGACATACAGACACCGTCATATAGAGACATACAGACACAGGCATACATACACAGTCATACACAGACATATAGTCATACAGAGACATACAGAGCAGGGGCAGATCCAGAACCTAATCTCAGGAGGGGGACTGGTAGTGGGTTGTACTAGGGGGCTATGGGCTGTAGTTGGGAAGAGCAGGGGCTATGGTGGGGAAGGACAAGGGCTTTAGTGGGGGGGGGGCAAGTGCTATAGTTGAAGGTTAGGGGCTCTAATTGGTGAATAGGGGCTGTAGTAGTGAGTTAGGGGCTGAAGTAGGTTGATGGTAGTAACCAGCTGCCATGGGTGTAGGAACCGGGGGGATGGGGGGGACGCATCCCCCCCAGCAAATCATGCGGGGGGACAGGTTATAGAGAAATCCCACCCCAGCTCCGCCGGCCGTGGGTGCCCTCAGCTTGCGTGCTGTTCCATTAGGGAACCGCACGCACTGCAGACTGGGAAGGGGAGCACCTCCCCCTCCACGCAAGAGCGCTGGGTGTCACGTGACTACCCGGCGCTCAGTCTGACACTGCACCTTCCGGACATCCAGAGGTCCCCTTTGCTATGTCAGGTAAAAGGGGGGGGGGGACCAGTTTGTAGGGGGGAGAGCAGAGCAAGGTCACCTCTGAAAAGAAAAAAAAACAGCTGCCTGAGCATTTTTAGTGTTAATTAATGGAAGGGTTAAAGAAGGGGGAGGGGGGAGAGGTAGAAAAATGAATGTAAGCGGTTAGGGGGGCTTCTAATATGGATGGATGGAAGGGGGAGGTAGAAAAATAATTGGACGAGGTTAGGGGGATACTAATATGGATGGGTGGAAGGGGTAGGTAGAAAAATAATTGGAATGATTTAGGGGGGCTACTAATATGGATGGGGAAGGGGTAGGTAGAAAAATAATTGGAAGGGTTTAGGGGGGCTACTAATATGGATGGGGGAAGGGGTAGGTAGAAAAATTATTGGAATGGTTTAGGGGGCTACTAATATGGATGGGGAAGGGGTAGGTAGAAAAAATATTGGAATGGTTTAGGGGGCTACTAATATGGATGGGGAAGGGGTAGGTGGAAAAATAATTGGAATACTTTAGGGGGGCTACTAATATGGATGGGGAAGGGGTATGTAGAAAAATAATTGGAATGGTTTAGGGGGGCTACTAATATGGATGGGAGGAGGGGGGGGTAGAAAAATAATTGGAAGGGGTTAGGGGGCTACTAATATGGATGGGGGAGAGGGGTAGGGTGGGTTCTAATGTGCATGGAAGGGGTTATGGGGGTACTAATATGCATGGAAGGGGTGGGGGGTTAATATGCATGGAAGGGATAGGTGGGGTTCTTATGTTCATGGAAGGGGTAGGGGTGGTTCTAATATTCATGCAGTGGCGTACATACCAGGGTCGCAGGGGTCGCGGCAGCGACCCGGTATGTATGTATGTAACTGGGCCAGCCTCTTCTCCTGGGGGGCCCAGGAGCCGGCCACCTCAGGGCCCCCCGAGGCGGGCTGGTCCTGCGGGCGCGCGAGGGAGCACTCTCCCCTGAATGCTTCCTCTTCAGCTCCCTCGCGCACCGCAATGATACCGGAGCCGGAAGATGACGTCATCTTCCGGCGCCGGTATCAGTACGCGGCGCGCGAGGGAGCTGAAGAGGAAGCACTCAGGGGAGAGTGCTCCCTCGCGCGCCCGCCTGCCCGCCGGGTGACCGGCCCCCCAGGAGCCCAGCAGCACCACTGGACCCCAGGGAATCCCCTCAGCACTCCAAAAGGTAAGGCGGCTGGGGGGGCTAAATTTAAAAAAAAAAATGTGTTAGTGTGTGTGTTACTGTTAGTGTTACTGTGTGTGTTAGTGTTACTGTGTGTGTTAGTGTGTGTTTTACTGTGAGTGTTAGTGAGTGTGTTAGTGTTACTGTGAGTGTTAGTGTTACTGTGTGTGTTAGTGTGTGTTTTACTGTGAGTGTTAGTGTGTGTGTTAGTGTTACTGTGAGTGTTAGTGTGTGTGTTAGTGTTACTGTGTGTGTTAGTGTGTGTTTTAGTGTGAGTGTTAGTGTGTGTGTTAGTGTTAGTGTTAGTGTGAGTGTTAGTGTGTGTGTTAGTGTTACTGTGAGTGTTAGTGTTACTGTGTGTGTTAGTGTGTGTTTTACTGTGAGTGTTAGTGTGTGTGTGTGTTAGTGTTACTGTGAGTGTTAGTCTGTGTGTTAGTGTTACTGTGTGTGTGTGTGTGTGTGTGTGTTAGTGTTAGTGTTAGTGTTAGTGTGTGTGTGTTAGTGTTACTGTGAGTGTTAGTGTTACTGTGTGTGTTAGTGTGTGTTTTACTGTGAGTGTTAGTGTGTGTGTTAGTGTTACTGTGTGTGTTAGTGTGTGTTTTAGTGTTAGTGTTACTGTGTGTGTTAGTGTGTGTTTTATTGTTAGTGTTAGTGTGAGTGTTAGTGTGTGTGTTAGTGTTACTGTGAGTGTTAGTGTTACTGTGAGTGTTAATGTTACTGTGTGTGTTAGTGTGTGTTTTACTGTGAGTGTTAGTGTGTGTGTTAGTGTTACTGTGAGTGTTACTGTGAGTGTTAGTGTGTGTGTTAGTGTTACTGTGTGTGTTAGTGTGTGTTTTAGTGTGAGTGTTAGTGTGTGTGTTAGTGTTAGTGTTAGTGTGTTAGTGTTAGTGTTAGTGTTAGTGTGAGTGTTAGTGTGTGTGTTAGTGTTACTGTGAGTGTTAATGTTACTGTGTGTGTTAGTGTGTGTTTTACTGTGAGTGTTAGTGTGTGTGTTAGTGTTACTGTGAGTGTTAGTCTGTGTGTTAGTGTTACTGTGTGTGTGTGTGTGTGTTAGTGTTAGTGTGAGTGTTAGTGTGTGTGTGTTAGTGTTACTGTGAGTGTTAGTGTTACTGTGTGTGTTAGTGTGTGTTTTACTGTGAGTGTTAGTGTGTGTGTTAGTGTTACTGTGTGTTAGTGTGTGTTTTAGTGTTAGTGTTACTGTGTGTGTTAGTGTGTGTTTTATTGTTAGTGTTAGTGTGTGTGTTAGTGTTACTGTGAGTGTTAGTGTGTGTTTTACTGTGAGTGTTAGTGTGTGTGTTAGTGTTAGTGTGTGTGTTAGTGTTACTGTGTGTGTTAGTGTGTGTTTTACTGTGAGTGTTAGTGTGAGTGTTAGTGTTAGTGTGAGTGTTAGTGTGTGTGTTAGTGTTACTGTGAGTGTTAGTGTTACTGTGAGTGTTAGTGTTACTGTGTGTTAGTGTGTGTTTTACTGTGAGTGTTAGTGTGTGTGTTAGTGTTACTGTGAGTGTTAGTGTGTGTGTTAGTGTTACTGTGTGTTAGTGTGTGTTTTACTGTGTGTGTTAGTGTTACTGTGTGTGTTAGTGTGTGTTTTACTGTGAGTGTTAGTGTGTGTGTTAGTGTTACTGTGTGTGTGTGTGTGTGTGTGTTAGTGTTACTGTGTGTGTGTGTGTTAGTGTTAGTGTGAGTGTTAGTGTGTGTGTGTTAGTGTTACTGTGAGTGTTAGTGTGTGTGTTAGTGTTAGTGTGTGTGTTAGTGTGTGTGTTAGTGTTACTGTGTGTGTTAGTGTGTGTTTTATTGTTAGTGTTAGTGTGAGTGTTAGTGTGTGTGTTAGTGTTACTGTGAGTGTTAGTGTTACTGTGTGTGTTAGTGTGTGTTTTACTGTGAGTGTTAGTGTGTGTGTTAGTGTTACTGTGAGTGTTAGTGTGTGTTAGTGTTACTGTGTGTGTTAGTGTGTGTTTTACTGTGAATGTTAGTGTGTGTGTTAGTGTTATTGTGAGTGTTACTGTGTGTGTCTGTGTGTGTGTTAGTGTTACTGTGTGTGTTAGTGTTACTGTGTGTGTTAGTGTGTGTGTGTTAGTGTTACTGTGTGTGTTAGTGTGTGTTTTACTGTGAGTGTTAGTGTGTGTGTTAGTGTTACTGTGTGTGTTAGTGTGTGTGTTAGTGTTACTGTGTGTGTTAGTGTGTGTTTTATTGTTAGTGTTAGTGTGAGTGTTAGTGTGTGTGTTAGTGTTAGTGTGTGTGTTAGTGTTACTGTGTGTGTTAGTGTGTGTTTTATTGTTAGTGTTAGTGTGAGTGTTAGTGTGTGTGTTAGTGTTACTGTGAGTGTTAGTGTTACTGTGTGTTAGTGTGTGTTTTACTGTGAGTGTTAGTGTGTGTGTTAGTGTTACTGTGAGTGTTAGTGTGTGTGTTAGTGTTACTGTGAGTGTTAGTGTGTGTGTTAGTGTTACTGTGTGTTAGTGTGTGTTTTACTGTGTGTGTTAGTGTTACTGTGAGTGTTACTGTGAGTGTTAGTGTGTGTGTTAGTGTTAGTGTTAGTGTGAGTGTTAGTGTGAGTGTTAGTGTGAGTGTTAGTGTGTGTGTTAGTGTTACTGTGAGTGTTAGTGTTACTGTGAGTGTTAGTGTTACTGTGTGTTAGTGTGTGTTTTACTGTGAGTGTTAGTGTGTGTGTTAGTGTTACTGTGAGTGTTAGTGTGTGTGTTAGTGTTACTGTGTGTTAGTGTGTGTTTTACTGTGTGTTAGTGTTACTGTGAGTGTTAGTGTGTGTGTTAGTGTTACTGTGTGTTAGTGTTAGTGTTACTGTGAGTGTTAGTGTGTGTGTGTTAGTGTTAGTGTGTGTGTTACTGTTAGTGTGTGTGTTACTGTTAGTGTGTGTGTTGCTGTGAGTGTTAGCGTGTGTGTTAGTGTTACTGTGAGTGTTAGTGTGTGTTTTATTGTGAGTGTTAGTGTGTGCTAGTGTTACTGTGAGTGTTAGTGTGTGTGTTAGTGTTACTGTGTGTGTTAGTGTGTGTGTGTTAGTGTTACTGTGTGTGTTAGTGTGTGTGTGTGTTAGTGTGTGTTTTACTGTGAGTCTTAGTGTATGTTAGTGTTACTGTGAGTGTTAGTGTGTGTGTTAGTGTGTGTGTTACTGTGAGTGTTAGCGTGTGTGTTAGTGTTACTGTAAGTGTTAGTGTGTGTTAGTGTGAGTGTCAGTGAGTGTGTCTGCTAGTGAGTGTGTTACTGTGTGTGTCTGTTACTGAGTGTGTTTGTATTAGTGAGTATGTTTGATGTCTGTTAGTGAGTGTGTGTTTTGTAAGTGAGTGTGTATGTCTGTCTGTCGCTGAGTGTGTCTCGGTCAGTAAATGTGTGTGTCTGTTAGCTAGTGTGTATGCGTGTTTTAGCTAGTGTGTATGCGTCTGTTCGTGAGAGTGTGTATGTGTGTGTCTTCAGCACTTACCTTTCTCCAGCGCCGGACTCCCTTGGCGCTGGGGATCCCTCCGCCTCTCAGCTCCGAATGCGCATGCACAGCAAGAGCCATGCGCGCATTCAAACCGCCCATAGGAAAGCATTACTCTATGGACGTTCAGTGTCTGAGAATCGTGGAAGCTCCTCTAGCGGCTGTCAGTGAGACAGCCACTAGAGGCTGGATTAACCCTCAGTGAAACATAGCAGTTTCTCTGAAACTGCTATGCTTTCAGCTGCAGGGTTAAAACTAGAGGGACCTGACACCCAGACCACTTCATTGAGCTGATGTGATCTGGGTGTCTGTAGTGGTCCTTTAAGTGTGTGTGCATCTGCATGCACTGGTGTACATACCGCGGTCGCAGGGGTCGCAGCCCTGCAACCCCTGCGACCAGGTGCCCGCTGCCATGTGTTGCGGCCCCGGCCCACGCAGAGTAAGCGTGCGGGGGGGCCCACGGATCAATTTTCGCACCGGGGCCCCATAGGTCATGTGTACGCCACTGTATTCATGGAAGGGGTAGGTGGGGTTCTAATATAAATGGAAGGGGTAGAGACGGGTAGTAAAATGTATGGAATGCACTTCTGAAAGTGTCACTGAATGGCAGTTAGGAAATGTGGTCACCCTAAGTCAGGGGCAGTGTTACACAATCTGTATATGTATAAACATTTTTAAAAAGTAATCTGCAAAGTACAAAATGTTTGCGTCATATGTCGTGCTAAAAATTAAGCTAGAAATGTGCATATTTTTTTATTTTTTAAAATAATTTTTAGAATAATGATACAGACATTTTATTTCTTACATTTTGTGATGATTCTTTTTTCCCCTCTATATTCAAGGGATACTATAGTCACCAGAACCGCTAAACGTAGTAGTTCTGGTGTCTATAGCATGTCTTTGCAGGCTTTTTAATGTAAGCACTGCCATTTCGTAAAAAGGCAGTATTTACAATACTGCTGAGGAATACCTCTAGTGGACACTCAGATGGCCACTAGAGGTGCTTCCTAGTCGAGACATGAATGCCGCCCTATGAAGTATCTGCACCAGGGAGCAATGACACTTCTGAATAGAAGCGTTTTATTGCTCCCTGCTAGCATCCTCCTATTTCGTCATTTTGATAATGGGATAAACAACTCCTAGTTTACGGAATAAGAATATACCCGGCGATTAAAAATGCTATCCCCCCAGATTTTTTAGGGTTCCTACACCCATGCCAGCTTCATGTGGGGGAACAGAGGCTGTAGTAGTAGAAGAGATGTGCAGTAGGTGAGCTAGGGACTGTAAAGGGGTGCAAATGGGCTGTAAAAGGGGGGAAACGACCTATAGAGGGGGACAGGGGCTGTATCGTGGGGGCAGGATAATGGAGGCAGGGGCTGTAGAGGGGAGGACAGGGGCAGTATAATGGACACAAGGGCTGTATAGTGGAGGACATGGGCAGTATAATGGAGGCAGGGGCTGTAGAAGGGGAGACAGGGGCTATTGAGGTGGGACAGGGGCTGTTGAGGGGAGGACATGGGCAGTGTGGGGCAGCATGGGGGGACATGGGCAGCATGGTGGAGACAGGGGCAGTATAATGGAGGCAGAGCTTGCAGAGGGGAGGACAGGGGCAGTATAATGCAGGCAGGGTCTGTAGAGGGAGGGACAGGGACTGTAGACGGGGGACGGGGCAGTATTATGGAGACAGGGGCTGTAGAAGGGGGACAGGGACTGTAGAGGGGGGCAGGGGCAGTATTATGGAGGCAGGGGCTGTAGAGGGGGGACAGGGACTGTAGAGGGGGACAGGGGCAGTATTATGGAGGCAGGGGCTGTAGAGGGGACAGGAGCAGCAATGAGCCCACTTGCATTAAAAAAGGCACATTTTAAGTGGTGAAGTGGTACATGCACCTCCATTGGGTAATATACAATCTGGCTGATGGTCATAGAAGCAGATTCAAGTACCACCTGAATGCCAGCTTGGTCTCCCTTAAGCATAAAAAGTTCTAATAATTTAACCCCTTCAGGACCGGACTGTTTTGGCCTTGTTGCACGTTAAGGACCAGAGCTGTTTTAACACTTTTGTGGTGTTTGTGTTTAGCTGTAATATTCTACTCTCTCATTTACTGTTCCCACACAAATTATATATTGGGTTTTTTTTCAGGTCAAAAAGGACTTTTTTTACATACCATTATATGTATCATGTTATATAATTTACTTTAAAAAAAAAAAAGGTGAAAAATTGAAAAAAAAATGTTTTGACTTTTACTTTAAAAATTTTTTCCTTGCCTACAAAAGCTAATGAAAAATGTCCTGAGTTTAAAAACACCCAGTGTTTACATGTTTTTTTTTTTTGCTTTTTTTCCCACAAGTTATAGGGCTAAAAGTACAAGAAGGACATTGCTGTTTCAAAATATATATTTTTAAAATGTATCAATAGTGACATTGTAACACTGTTATGTCATAAATCTCTGAATCACACCTCACGTGTACATATTTTTTTAAAGTAGACAACCCAGGGTATTCAATATGGGGTATGTCCAGTCTTTTTAGTAGCCACTCAGTCAAAAACACTGGCCAAAGTTATCAATTATATTTGTTTTTGTGTTAAAAATGCAAAAAACAATTATGAATGCTAACTTTGGTCAGAGTTTGTGACTAAGTGGCTACTAAAAAAGACTGAACATACCCCATTTGCAATAACTTGGGTTGTCTTCTTTTGCAAATGGTATGCCATAGTGGGGGTAATTCTCATTCCTGGGCTACCATATGCTCTCAAATGCAACATAACCAACCTGGCAATTTTCAATGTAAAAAATGTTGACCCTTATATGTGATCCTGTAACTTTTAAAAACCATATAAACCTGTACATGGGGGTACTGTTATACTCAGGAGACTTCGCTGAACACAAATAAGTGTTTCAAAGCAGTAAAACGTATCACAACAATTATATCAGTGAAAGTGCAGTTTGTGTGAGAAAAATGCAAAAAACTTAACTTTTCACTGACAGTATCATTGCTGTAATAATTGTGTTTTCAGTGAAGTCTCCAGAGTAAAACAGTAACTCTGATCCAGATTCCCTTGCACGCCCTATAGAGGTCCCGGGGGCTGGAATATGATGTCATATTTCAGCTCCCAGGACCTCTACAGGGCACGCGAGGGAACTATACAGGAAATGCGGATCTGGATCAGAGCTCACTCAAAGGAGTACTATGACAGCCCACAGGACACCAGGCTGTGGATCCACTCCAGGTCTCCAGAAGATAGGGAGACTGGGTGGATTGAAGTGTGTGTGTGTCTCCCTTACAATATTGCCCCTGTTCCCTTACCCCCACAATAGACCCAGTCCCCATATTGCTGCCCTACTCCCCAGTACCACAAAATGCTGCCTACCCCCCTCCCACCATAGCCCTTGTCCCCCATAATGCTGCCCTGTTCCTCAAAACTGTTCCAATCCCCGCCACCAGAGCCCCAGTCCCCCACAATGCTGCTCTACTTCCCACAATACCGCTCCTGCCCCCCATACTGTTCCTAACCCCCAACATAGCCCAAGTCCCCCACAATACTACCCCTATCCCCCTACTAAAGCGCCAAACCCCAAAATACTGTTCTGATTCCCTCCTGTCCCCTAATGCCCCTGTCCCACACAATACTGTCCATATCCCACAACACTTAAGCCCAATTCCCCACAATACTGTTCCTAACCCTACCACTAACACCCCAATCCCCTATAACACTACCCCTTTCCCCCCACACTAAAAGAATCAATCTGTGACAATACGGTCCCTGCCCCCATCACAATAAGGCCCCAATCCCCCACAATACTGCCCCTATTCCCCCCTCGCTAAAGTCCTTATCCCCCCACAATACTGCCTCTATTGCCCAATACTACTCCTATCTCACCTTGACTTAAGCCCTATTGTATAGCGTTACAGAATTTGTTGGCTCTATGTATATTATAATAATAAGAGAGTCCCTATCCCACACAATTCTGCCCCTATCCCCCACACTAAAGCACAGTGACACAGAAAGGGGCTGGTGGGCAAGTAAGAGACACAGGGGGGTGTAAGACACTAAAGGGGGATAGAATACACTAAAGAAATTCAAAAGAGGGACATAAGAATTTCATAAGAAATTCAAAAGAGGGACACAGGTGAAGATACATTTTATTTTTTTTGGTTGGGGAACAGGGAGGGTGTGTGTGGGGGGTACGGCAAAAAGGCATATTCACCTGTGTAGCCAAAAATCCTTGCACCGGCCCTGACTGCTGAATACACATACACAGACTGCTGAATACACATACACAGACTGCTGAATACACATACACAGACTACTGAATACATACAGAGACTGCTGAATACACACACAGACTGCTGAACATACACATAGGCTGAACAAGCACAGACTACTGAACACACAAAGAGACAGCTGAACACACCCAAACTGTTGAATTCACACAGACTGCTAAAAACACAGAGACAGACTGCTGGATACACTCACACACAGCTAAATGCACACGGACAGACTGCTGAATACACACACACACACACCACTAAATACACAATGGTCATGCATTGACCATTTTTAATTCTGTGGATGTAGCAGCAGGTGCCCAGGGGTGGCATGCAGGGCTGGTGCAAGGGTTTTTGGGTACACAGGCGTAGATGATTTTGGTACCTCCCCACACCCAAGAAAAAATATCTTAATCCGTTTGCCTCTTAACCTGTCTTGATTTTTTTGTATCCCTTTTTTTCCCCATTGTGTGTCTTACACCTCCCTTGTCCCACCCACCATCCCCAGTTGCTGAAGGGGTGAAAACCCCTTCAGGTCACTTACCTGAGACCCCGCTGATGTCCCTCGGCGAGGGTTTCTTCTTGCCGCCGCTCCTCCCAGTCTTTACGTCGGCCGGTGGGCGAGACTGATCCCGCCCACCGGCTGGGGAGACCTAATGCGCGTGCTCGGCAGTGCCGCGCATGCGCATTCGAGCTCCACATAGGAAAGCATTGAAAATGCTTTTAAATGCTTTCCTATGGGGAATTGAGCGACGCTAGAGGTCCTCACAAAGCGTGAGGACGTCCAGCGACGCTCTAGTACTTTCTGTGCTATAGAGCAGGAAGTGCCCTCTAGTGGCTGTCTAGAAGACAGACACTAGAGGTGGAGTTAACCCTGCAAGGTATTTATTGCAGTTTATAAAAAACTGCAATAATTACACGTGCAGGGTTAAGGGTCGTGGGAGTTGGCACCCAGACCACTCCAATGGTGACCACCAGAAGTGGTCTGGGTGCCTGGAGTGTCCCTTTAAGCATAATTATTTCTATTTTAATGACTAATTTTATTGACAAACTCAGAGAGTGGTAGTGGAGGCCAGTTTCTTATGCCAATTTATGCATGGGTTTCCTTGCATAATCTTATATTTTGTATAACTAGGTGGAGGTGCCATCTGGCCTTTTATCAGAGCTTCATCAATGATATTCAAATTATCTAATAACTAGTAACTATTGAATATGTAGGGAGTTTTTTCTGGCTTAGTGGTAATACTTCCGGGTTATCTTTTACCTATAATATTGGGTCTAATAATAATATAGAGTTTTTAGATGTATTATAAGAGGTGAGAATGGTTAAGTGGTACTTACCAAAAATATGTAGATGTTAAAGGTTAGCTTCATTTTAATAGTGCTCTTAATCCACAGCAGATTAATAACATTCACTTTGGCCAGTTTTTAAAATTGAGGCGTAATTGTACTTTTTTATGTGATTTTTCAAATGGAGGCCTTGGTTTTAATACTATGTTTTTAAGTAAAATATTAGTGCTCCATTAACACAGGGACTTTGTATGCTGCAACCTCCTCTACTTTGTGATTTATCTTATATTTTGTCCTTGTGGGCTACAACATGTTGGTAAGACCTTTAAAACAATGAAAAGAAAGTATATGGAACAAAAGCCTTGTGAGGCTACAGTATGTTGGAAAAATCACTAAAACACTGAAAAGAAGGTTTATGGGACAAAGAGTAACAGTTAAAATTGCAAATTCAAATGCCTCTGTGGCTTTACATTTTCATAGATATATCACTAGTGGGATACAAGTGGTGAGTAATGAGATTGTAATAGATCCCTCCTAACTTGGCTACACAGTCTATAATCAAATTCTTGTTAAAATCAGAATCATATTGGATATGTTTATTATGTATTTTGGGTCAAGGGGCATTAAATGAAATTATCGATTTACTATATCTATAATTTATATTACGATTATTATGCTGCTCTGTGTACTAATGCAGGTTTATTTATTTAATTTTTATAAGTCGTTATTTACATTTTGTTTTGTATTTCAAATTTAATTTTAGATTTTTTATATCTTACATTTAAAAGTATTATATTTTATTGGTTCAAAGTTATTGTTACCTTATTGATAGTAATACTTTTGTTCATTGACTGATATATATGATTTTCTGGATATCCATCTGATTATATTTGTCTCTAACTTTTATACATAGCAGCTGATTACATTCAATGACTTTTAAATAATAAACTGCTTCATATAAAGTCACTGGTTTAATTTATCTGCTTCTCTGTCTTGATAAGGTCCTGCTGGACAAAACGCGTTGGCACAGATGATCTAAGCATACCCATTCCTGCACATACTGCAGGACTGCTGGTGATATTCCAGACTGCACCGTTGGTGATCCTAATGGATTAATTGTGGATTGTGGATTAATTATCTCTTTTATTTATTTGGACTCTCATTGTTGGAACTGGAGTTTTCACGCAGTTGTACACATTAAACAGCTGACAAATAGATCTGCTGCTCTTGCAGCTAACACTGCTCAAAGAGGCACCAGGATAGATTTTACTTGATAGCAGCTATTCCATTAATCTTCCTATTATCTGTTCTGGCAAAAGGATATGGTATTGTCTGGCCGTTTACTGCACAAGTAAACCCTGCCTGCACTTAGTGTGACAGTGGTAGTGATGCAGGCAGGGTATGGCATAAATGAAAATGAAGAATCAGATTGCACAGCCTTTTTTGTCTATAACTGTGTGTTGTGCATGTGTGGAAGCATTGGCAATAAATGCACCAAAAAGCAACCCATTTTTCAACACAAAAATAAGGCAGGGTGAAATCACTACAATAGCATTAATTAGAAAAAAAAAAAAGGAGAAGCAGCAGCACCCCGAAAAAAAAAATCACACAGATGTCACAGCTTATATTATGCGATACTTTGTATGAAATTTGGTGAGACTGTGCAACCATTTTATGGGTCATCTTGAAATGCACGGGGAGCATTTGCTCATCTGCCCCCTAGCCCGGTCTTCCCTTAGGCAGAGTAGGGGGGGTTGTTGAGAGTGCCAGTAGTCGAGCGAGGCATAAGTCACAGTTAGATTACTCATCATCCCAGGTAAGTGCCCAAAGACCACTCTTTTTCTTGGGTTTCATTCCAGGGCCATGTAAAAATAGAAAAAGAAAAGATAAGATTGAACGCGTTACAGGCATTTATGTTCTTGAAACAGAAAAACACTGGTGCACACAAGCAGTTATAAGAAAGTGGATCAATTTAATGCTGCCACTTGTTCTGAGAGGTGGCCAAAGAGGTCTGCTAGTCTGGGATTCAGCCAGCACTCACCGCGCAAAAGACATGAAGAACTTCCTTGCAGAGAGAAGAATAGATCAAGTAATGATTCCCACAGGAATGACTGCTTATCTCCAAACTCTTGATATTGCAATAAACAAACCATTCAAGGACCATTTGCACACAGAAATCAATGAATACACTGAAAATAGATTGGTCAGAAATCAGCGTGGAAACTTTGTGAAGCCTAAACTGCTAGAGGTCGTGACATGGGTGAAGAATTCATGGGATAAAATCACTGACAGCTGTGTTGCCAAAGCACTACGAGCAGGCTACATGGACAAGAAGTACTCGTTTAAGGAGAGCTATATTGCTTTACATGAGAGATTAGGCCCAATGGTTCAAAAGGAAATGGAGATGCAAGAAATTCAGGCTGGCAATCAGGGTTTGGAGAGTTATGATGATATTCCAGAAGAAGATGACATGATTGTAATTGAATAAATGTTGTTTACAGTAGGGAGAGCTACTGTACCCTATATTGCTGTAAATGAGAGATTAGGACCAATGGTTCAAAGGAAAATGAAGATGACTGTACCGGTATTTGAAGAAATGTTGTTTAAATGTTCTTTAAATGTTGTTCAATGTACATACCAGTACCGTAAATAAATGAGCCCTACCCTGAAAATAAGCCCTAGTGTGTTTTTTGTGACTAAAATTAATATAAGACCCGGTCTTATTTTCGGAGAAACACGGTATGTGTCTATTTGTCTATGTATCTGCATTTGTGTCTGTATGTACATAGGTGTATCTGTATGTGTATCTTCGTCTGTGTATCTGTTTGTGTGTCTCTGTATCCACATGTGTGTCAGTGTCCCCCCCATGTATCCATGTGTGTCTGTGAACATGTATGCATATCAGTGTTTGTATCTGTATGAGTGTCATTCTGTGTATCTGAATGTGTGTCATACTGTGCGGCATTCTGTGTGTCTGTATATATGTGTGTTAATGTTTGACTGTATATTTGCATGTGTGTCAGTATGTGCCCCTGTGTGTATGCATCTGTATGAGTGTCATTGTGTCTATCTCTCTGTGTATCGCCAAATCCTGTCATTTCCATCTCAAAAACATTGCGCGCATCTGCCCCTACTTAACGCCAGATGCGACTAAGGTGTTGGTCCATTCCACTGTACTTTCTCGCCTTGACTACTGTAATCCCCTTCTTAGTGGTCTTACTTGCTCCCAACTTGCGCCGTTACAGTCCATAATGAATGCGGTGGCGAGGCTCATCTTCCTGTCCGCCCGCATCTCCCATGCCTCACCCTTCTGTCAGTCCCTACATTGGCTTCCTATAAAATATAGAGCTCAATTTTAAATTCTGGTTCTTGCTTTCAAATGTCTACATAATGCTGCTCCCACCTATCTATCCTCCCTTATACACAAGTATGTCCCGTCTAGGCCCTTACGATCTGCTGAAGACTTACGTCTATCTTCTGTCCGTACTCCCACTTCTGATGCTTGCTGTCACGTCTAAACATTTGTTATGAAGGAACACAACTGCAGATTTCGTATAGTTTGAATATTTATTATAAAAAGTAAAAGGTATTGACTTTAATTCCAATTTACAGGTACTGTAGTTTTAAGTAATAAACGATAACTGAAGTCCACAATTATAAGCACTGTAGCTTTAAGTAGTAAATGATAACTGAAGTCCACAATTACAGGCACTGTAGCTTTAAGTAGTAAATGATAACTGAAGTCCACAATTACAGGCACTGTAGCTTTAAGTAGTAAATGATAACTGAAGTCCACAATTACAGGCACTGTAGCTTTAAGGAGTAAACGATAGTAAATTGCAGACACTGAATCAATAAAGAGTCTCTTAGTAGAATCAACGGTTTAGGTGATAAGCAGTCACAATAGCTGTTCCATAGACTTTAACCGAAGCAAGACAGATGCAGCTAACTGAGATAAAGTATGAGTTGAAGTTAGCTGTAACGGTTTTGTATTAGCGATGGATTTTGGAGACAGGAAATAACAGCTTGAGATGCAATGCTTATCACAGAGGTTTTACTTAGCTTCCGGCACATAGAACACTGGTTCCCGAGATCTCCTCAGAGGCGTTTATCCTGGATGGAGAGTGTTAAGCTTTTAGTTATGGATTAGGAGAGGTGAAGGGAACTTGCAGAGTCTTTCAGTCCGGTCTGGTAACAGAGGTTGTCACAACGAAGTTGTAGCCGGGTTGTGAGTAAGGAACGTAGTTCAATAATCCAGCCTAGATCAGCTGGTGCAGTCAGATTAAATAGGCAGACCGTGTCATAAAGGGGTGTGGCTAGGCTCCGTGGAACCAGGAAGTAAGAGGATACCATAGTTAAGGCATGACAGTACCCCCTCTTTAATGAGCAACCTCTGGGTGCTATTGACTTGGTTTAGAAGGGTAACGCTTGTGAAATTTGGAAATCAATATGTCAGCATGAACGACAGAGGAGTTTTCCCATGTATCTTCATCAATTTCATATCCTTTCCATCTGATGAGGTATTGTAAGGAGCCACGATGGATCCTTGAATCCAGTATACTTTGAATTTCGTATTCTTCTTCACCCTGGACCAATATGGGATCAGGAGAAGTAGTGACATTTCTTTGGAAAGGGTCAGGATGATGAGGCTTCAACAAGGACAATTGATTGGATCTTTGGCATACAGAACAAGATTTGACATAAGATTCGATAGTTTGGTCTTGACGAGGCCACCAACAGTATCTTTTAGACAATTCAAGGGTCCTTTTCATACCTGGATGACCTGCCAGAGGAGAATCATGAATAAATTCAAGTACTTTAATTCTGAAAGAGGGAGGTACATAAATCCGGTCTTTAAAATAGTAGAGACCGTTTTTCTTGGATAATTTCATTGATTTAGGAAGTTCAAGAGCATCTTCACTGAGACCTTTAATGTCGTCAATAAGAGAAGATAAGATTCCAATGACTTTAGGCAAAGGAGGTTCTTGAGGAGTTTTGTGTTGAGAAAGGACAGCTCCAATTGCAAATTCCGAAGCATCCGTTTCAAGGACATAAGGATATGAAGGATTTGGAAGTTGAAGGATAGGAGCTGTTGTAAACTTTCTCTTTAATTCACCAATGACTGTAGGAGGAGGAGACTCCAGCTCGGTGTCAGAACAACATGAGGTTTTAGCTGGTTCTTTCGTAGACTGAAGAATTGGAATTTGCTGTAAACATGTTTCTTTACAATAATGTGAGTTAAAGGTGAGAGAAAGGAAACCATGAGATTTGAGGGTTGTGGTTCCTTAACCAGTTGATCCCTAATATAATAGGAAAAAATGGTGATGAGATAACATCAAATATAAGACTTTCCGTATGAGTATGATTGATGGTTACTTTTAGAGGGACGGATTCATGAAGTATTGGTCCCGATGAGATGAGGGACCCGTCAATCACTTTAACAGGTACAGAAGTTCTTTTACGAACACAAGGAATTTTATTCTTTGTTACAAAGGCTGAGTCGATGAATACTCCATTTGCACCGGAATCGATAACAGCCTTGGTTATGATTCTTTTATTGTCCCACTGTAATACAAGAACGATAGGGGACATTTGAGTATTTGCTGTAGAGGGAAGTACACTTAGGATGGAAGAGTCATGAGACTGCCTTCTGCCTTTTATCCGTTTTAATGAAGGACAATCAGAGACTAAATGAACTTGAGAGGCACAATACATGCAGAGGTTTAACATACGTCTTCGATTTTTCTCTTCAGGAGTGAGGGGACTTCTTATTATCCCTATTTCCATAGGTTCGATTGGTATGGAATTCTTATCTGGAGCTTTTGAGGGAGTGAAAGGTTTGCGGTCTTTTGACTGTGAAAGGGCTTTTTCGGCCTTTCTTTCTCTTAATCTTCTGTCAATGCTGATTGATAGGCGAATTAGAGCGTTCAAATTAGTAGGGAGTTCTGTTCTAGATAATTCATCTTTTACAGCTTCCGATAAACCAATTCGAAACTGGTTGCGCAATGTGATGTCATTCCATTGCGTTTCTATAGCCCATCTTTTGAATTCAGCAATGTAATCTTCAACGGGTCTATTTCTTTGCTGTAGTGTTCTGATTGTTAAATCAGCTGTAGCTTGTTTGTTAGGATCTTCATAGAGAAGAGACATGGCTTCAAAAAATTCATCTAGTGAATTTAAAATGGGGTCATCGTTTTCCAGAAAGGAATGAGCCCATGACATAGGTTCACCTCTTAGAAAGGAAATAACCGAACAAACTTTAGTTCTTTCTGTAGGATAGGATCTAGGTTTCAAAGCAATTAAAAGTTTGCAAGAGTTGAGGAACTCCCTGTATTTTGAACGATCTCCATAGAACTTTTCAGGGTTACACACAGCAGGATCACTAGCCGAGTGCAGAGTAGTATGAGGAGTATGAGTTTGTAAATCTCTGATATAAGTGAGAAGTCTTTCGTTAGTAACTTGCAGGTCTTGCACACTTTGGGCTAGTGCATTAACTCTTTGATTCAGCGAAGTTATAGTAGAATCGAAATCTGCTGGATCCATTACAATGGCTGGATTATTCTGTCACGTCTAAACATTTGTTATGAAGGAACACAACTGCAGATTTCGTATAGTTTGAATATTTATTATAAAAAGTAAAAGGTATTGACTTTAATTCCAATTTACAGGTACTGTAGTTTTAAGTAATAAACGATAACTGAAGTCCACAATTATAAGCACTGTAGCTTTAAGTAGTAAATGATAACTGAAGTCCACAATTACAGGCACTGTAGCTTTAAGTAGTAAATGATAACTGAAGTCCACAATTACAGGCACTGTAGCTTTAAGTAGTAAATGATAACTGAAGTCCACAATTACAGGCACTGTAGCTTTAAGGAGTAAACGATAGTAAATTGCAGACACTGAATCAATAAAGAGTCTCTTAGTAGAATCAACGGTTTAGGTGATAAGCAGTCACAATAGCTGTTCCATAGACTTTAACCGAAGCAAGACAGATGCAGCTAACTGAGATAAAGTATGAGTTGAAGTTAGCTGTAACGGTTTTGTATTATCGAAGGATTTTGGAGACAGGAAATAACAGCTTGAGATGCAATGCTTATCACAGAGGTTTTACTTAGCTTCCGGCACATAGAACACTGGTTCCCGAGATCTCCTCAGAGGCGTTTATCCTGGATGGAGAGTGTTAAGCTTTTAGTTATGGATTAGGAGAGGTGAAGGGAACTTGCAGAGTCTTTCAGTCCGGTCTGGTAACAGAGGTTGTCACAACGAAGTTGTAGCCGGGTTGTGAGTAAGGAACGTAGTTCAATAATCCAGCCTAGATCAGCTGGTGCAGTCAGATTAAATAGGCAGACCGTGTCATAAAGGGGTGTGGCTAGGCTCCGTGGAACCAGGAAGTAAGAGGATACCATAGTTAAGGCATGACACTTGCCTTCAAGACTTCTCTAGGGCTGCACCATTCCTGTGGAACTCGCTTCCCTCCTCCATTAGATGCTCACCCAGTCTCCACTCCTTCAAAAAATCATTAAAAACCCACTTCTTCATAAAAGCGTATCAACTAAACTCTTAATAGCTCCCAACTGATTCCTCTTCTGCAACTGTCACTAGTCTAATACTATCCTTACCTTTTGTGTCATTTTACCCCACTCCCTCTAGCATGTAAGCTCATTGAGCAGGGCCCTCAACCACTCTGTTCCTGTGTGTCCAACTTGACTGGTTACAACTACATGTCTGTTCGTCCACCCATTGTAAAGCGCTGCGGAATTTGAAGGCACTCTATAAATAATAATAATAATATTAATAATAATAATAATGATGATAATAATAATAATGTGTCTTGTTGTATTAATATCTGTGTGCCTGTATATCTGCATGTGTGTCAGTGTGTCTTTGTCTATTTATCTGTATGTGTGTTAGTGTGTGTCTATGTATCTGCATTTGCAAATCTGTGCATTTCTATGTGTATCAGTGTGTATCTGGATGTGTGTCAGTATATGCATCCATGGGTTTGTGTATCTATGTATTTAGTGTATGTGTATTTGCATGTCTGTACCTTTGTATGTTTGTATCTGTATGTGTGTCAGTGCTTGCATCTGTATGTGTGTCAATGTGTGTATCTGCATGTGTGTCTGTTTTCTAAATCTCCTATAGCCACACACATCACATGCCCTGCATACATAAGCAGATGTGGACTGTAATTATTGTGCTGTTTTTTTTTTTTTTTCCTCTAGACTTTTATTAAAAAATATGTGTGTGCATATTTCAGTGTGTTTTATATTCTAAAAAATATGGTAATCCAAAAACAATATCTATTATATTTTCCTGCTGCTGTAGAGCTATATTGCAAGACGCTCTGCTGGCTCCAAGGCCTTGAGGCAGCACGCAGGTTGAGGTAACACTGACTGCAGCTCTAAGTGCCTGCAAAATATTGGGGGTGTAGGCCCTGTTGGAGGCAGGCCCCGTCAGTCGACATAAGGGTATTTCCCGGGGGTCAGGTCTTGTAAGTGGCCCTAAAATCTCTGATTGCAGTCTTGTACTACCCCTGTGCTTTTGTTTCTTTTTAATTATATAGATTTGCTATTGCTTTAATCAGTTACAATTTATAATTGCGGTGCATTCAGTAAGTGATTATAGGGTTTTAAGCAATTGGTTATATCACTCAGAATGTTTGTTTCTTTGTTTATTTATTTACTCATTACATTTCCAAATAGATTTTCATCCAATTATTTAAATGTGTGTATTGTTTTCTATGCGTGATTATATTGGTACAGATTTTTTTTTAAATTTCTTGTATTGAGTAAATCATGAAGTGCTTACGACAAAAAAGCTCATACTTCAAAAAGGAACCAGCTAATAACTGTTACACTATATTTACAAATGAATGCTGTTTTAAATGGTAAAACATATTTAAGTCAGTTTCAATTAAGCTAATACTGTTTGTATGGTGTCGTGGGATTTCCCACTGTATGTTTATGCTAATACTGTTTTGAAATATTTAAAGCAGAATTTTAAATAAATAAACTGTCTAGTGGTGATACATTTCAATGATTAAAAACATAAAGAAAATTATATTTCAGTATGCTAATCTTTTAATTTAAACTGTATTAAAAAGTTGTGCATAAGCCACATTGATATAATGTTGTGTGGCTTTACTTATTTCATTTTTATAGCATTAGTATTAGCATTATAGCATTAGGCGAGACTTTCCTATTCTTCCCTATGCTCTTGTAAATGTAGTTCCATAAATGTAATCGTGTTACTTCAACTGAATATTGCTCACAGATTGGCAAGGTACCAATGACTTACAATACAATCCAACAAATGTTACTGTATTAAGAGCTCTTTGTTAATATGTTAAGATAACAATGCCAAATAATGAAGACTTTTTCAGTAGAGGGCAGTGTTGGCAAACACAGGCATTCACCTAACACCCATTATAAAAGAAACATGATTCTCCAGTGTTAACCCCTTAAGGACAGGGATAATTGTCCCAAGTCATGAACCAAAACAAAACTTAGAATGTTGAGGACATATAGGGATTTCTTTAGACACTAAATATTTATATATTAACCAAAATGTAATGCAAATAAATGCAAAATAATTGAGAGAAATTTAGAAAAAAAGTTTTTTGTTTTTTCCCCCAAATTTAGCATGGTGTTTTATACTACAAATATAATAATACTGGTTTTACCGCAATAAAACACTCACATATTCGTATTCTGAGATATCCCACAAGTACAACAGTGCCCTCCATGAACAGGTTTGCTGCTGCTGTTGGTTTTGAAAGGTACATGGTCAAATATGAGCCACATCCCTCAAGGAAAATTTACAAATGTATTTTTTGGGCCTCTCTAGGAAAGAAACTCAACAACTCTTATGTAGTCACAAAACCTGGCCAAATTTAGTGTTCATATGTTTTGTTTTCTTTTTGTAGGGGGTAGTTCGGGTTCTGCGGAGACCAATTAGAAGAAAATTTCAGTAATCGATGCAAGAGATTACTAGAGCATGAACAATCTCCTTGGCAGCATCTTGCATAAGAAAGAGGCATATGCAGGCAATGTTTTTAAGTTGGAATCGACAGGTTTTAGAAACAGACTGGACATGAGGCGCAAAGGTGAGGTCAGGATCAAAAGTGACACCAAGACAGCGAGCTTGAAAGGATGGGGTGAGGCAGGTACCGTCAACCTGCAGGGAGAGTGAAGGAGGGGGATCAGTGTTATGAGGAGGAAAAATAAGAAACTCAGTTTTAGAGAGATTGAGTATCAGAAAGAGGACATCCAATCAGAGATAAAAGAGGATGAGGATGGCATAGCACATCCTAACATTGGGAAGTGGTTTAAGAGACACTTAAAGATGTTTGGTTATATAGGTTAACCTGCGAACAAGACTACCGAAGATCACTGGAAAGCAGCCACTGGAAAGCAACCACTGAAGCATTGTTCACAATCCCATACTGCACCATCACAGAAACAAATAGGCTCATATATGCCACAGCATTAGTGGCCCTCCAGCTACTTGACTACAAGATCAGGCTCAAAGAGAAGCAATGCCCACCATGGAGACTATGACTGGAAGCCAAGATAAAGACAGCACGAAAGGAAGTTAGTAAGCTGGATCAACTTAACAGAGGTGGAAAGATCAAAGATAGATCCTAGCTGCTGCGGAAGTACTGGAGGCGCTGGAAACAGTACTGACAGCACTGGCAACCAGCCTGAGCAGATACACCAGATAAGTAGAGGCTAAGTGAATCAATGCCCCCTTTACCAAAGAACCATCCAAGGTATATGCACAGCTAACCACCTCATCTCCTTGAAAAACCCACCCAGAGGTCTGAGACTAAACAGTACTGGAAGAATATCTGGAAGCAAGAAGCATGTCATAACACTGAGGACCAGTGGCTGCTAGACCTGAAAGCCTGCTGCCAGAACAAGAACCAGTCATCTTCACATTCAAAGATATCCAACAGAGAGCAGCACACATGAAGAGCTTCTTTATCCAGTGGTTGTGGACCTGACATGATCCACAACTACTGGATAAAGAAGTTAACAGTTCTGCATGAAAGCCTAGCAGCACAAATGAACCAGCTACTAGCAACAGGTTCCCACCCTGACTGGCTAACACAAGGCAGAACAATACTGGTCATGAAGGAACCTCACAAGGGAACAGCACCATCCAACTACTGACCAATAACCTGCCTCCCCACAACATGGAAACTCCTGTCAGGCATCAAGGAAATATGAGTCAATATATGAGCAATACTCAGAAGGGAATTGGAAACAACAGCAGATTATCAAAACACCAACTACTGATAGACCAAGCAGTCACAAGGGATTGTAAGACCAGACAGACCAATCTGTGTACGGCTTGGATTGACTACAAGAAAGCCTATGACACAATGCCACACACATGGATACTTGAATGCTTGGTTCTCTACAACGTCAGCAAGACAATAAGAGCCTTCATCAAGGACTTGATGGGCAAGTGGAAAACAACTCTAGAAGCCAATTCCAGGACAATAACTCAGGTGAACATTAAATGTGGCATATACCAAGGTGATGCGCTATCCCCAATGCTGTTCTGCATAGGCCTCAACCCCTTAGCCAGATCATCAAAAAGAGTGTATACAGGTTCAAGAGTGGAGCTACCATCAGCCACCTACTCTACATGGATGACATCAAGCTGTATGGCAAGAATGAGTGAGACATTGACTCACTGATCCACCTAACTAGGATATACAGCAAGGACATCGAAATTTTATTCAGAACAGAGAAGTGTGGGCGGATTATAGCTAGAAGAGGGAACATGATCCGGACAGAAGGAGTTGAAGTTCCAGCTACAAGTACCTGGTGGTACCGAAAACGCATGGCAACCATGAGGAAGAGGCAAGGAGGATAACAATATTCAGGTTCCTTGGCAAGACAAACCTCTCCATGGGATGTACCACTAGCAGATAGTGGATGTGGCTCACATGACAAAATCCTACCACTGGTTGGAAAATGCAGGACTGAAAGACAGCACTGAGGCACTAATCCTAGCAGCACAGGAGCAGGCATTCAGCACCAAATCAATAGAAGCTGGAGTCTACCACACCAGGCAAGACCCAAGGTGCAGACTGTGCAAAGAGGCCTCTGAGACAGTCCAGCACCTAGTAGCCAGATGCAAGATGTTAGCAGGAACAGCATACACGGAGAGACACAACCAAGTTGCTGGGATTGTATACCGAAACATCTGCACAGAATATGGATTGGACCTGCCTAAGTCCAGATGTGAGATACCACCAAGCATAGTTGAGAATGACAGGGCTAAGACCCTGTGGGACTTCCAAATCCAGACAGACAAGCAAGTGCTGGCCAACCAAAAAGACATTGTGGTTGTAGACAAGGAACGAAATTGGGAATTGACTATTACATCAGGAATAAGGAACATGAGAAGGTGGACAAATACCAAGGACTGAAAGAAGAGCTAGAAAGGATGGGATTCATATTCAACTGTAGGTTATGACAGAATGGCACAGTTATAAAACAATACATGGCAACAACAACAAAAAATTAAATGACTCCTGTTCAAAGGGCTGCAAACCCTTAGTTGGTAATACTGTGTATTGCCCCCTTTAGCATCAAAGACAGCATGCAGTCTTTTGCAATAGTTATCTATGAGGCCCCTTATTTTTGCAGGTGGTATAGCTGCCCATTCGTTTTGGCAAAATGCCTCCAGGTCATGAAAAGATTTTGGTTGTCTTGCATGAACTGCACGTTTGAGATCTCCCCAGAGAACTCCCCAGAGAACTCCCCAGAGTGATATTAAGGTCAGGAGATTGTGATGGCCACTCCAGAACCTTCTCCTTTTCTGTTATAACCACTGGGGGGAGGTCAACTTGGCCTTGAGATTAGAGTAATTGTCATGCTGGAAAGTCCAAGAGTGTCCCATACGCAGCCTTCATGCAGAAGAATGCAAATTGTTTGCCAGTATTTTCTGATAACATGCTTTTCACTAGATTACTCATGAAGATTCCCCATTTAGCGCTTACCCCCCCCCCCCCCCAAAACATCAGTGAGCCACCACCATGCTTCACAGTGGGGATTGTATTCTTTTCACTGCAGGCCTTGTTGACCCCTCTCCAAACATAGCGCTTGTGGTTGAGATCATAAAGCTCTATTTTGGACTTGTCACTCCAAATTACAGAATGCTAGAACCTGTGTGTCAACGTGTTGTCAGGCATAGTTTAACCAGGCTTTTTTTGTGGCATTGGTGTAGTAAAGGCTTTTGTCTGTCAACTTGGCCATGCAGCTCCTTTTTGTTTAAGTATCGCCATATTGTGCTCCTTGAAACAACAGTCTATTTTTAAGAGCAGCCTGTATTTCTCCTGAGGTTTTTGGATATGTTGGGCTTTCCATGGATCCTGAGGGTACTTTGGGGTGTTTGTAAATTGTGTGTTTTTCTGTACCTGGATACAATTAATTATCTCTCTGACACAGAGGAGGAGTATGTTGAATGTATTGCTTGTCTGTGCTTCTCCCTCTCCCTCCTTTCCCTGTCCTATTGTTTCCCAAGCAAGGGAAATAGAAAAAAGTGTTCCCAGCGACACTGCCAGACCAGTCTAACTGGCTGCTTTGTCCCTCCTCAATCTCCCATCAGCCCTTGCTATTGTCTGACCCTACCCTTCCTTGTACTATAGTGCTCTATGTAACCTATTGTATGTAAATGAGGCTGGGGGCTTAAATGTATGTATAAAAAGTGCTGGCTTGCATTAAACAGACCTGCTTTACCCCTTCATGAAGTCCGTCACACAGGTCTTTTGACAGTTCTTTTCTTCTCCCCATGGCTCAATATCTAGCCTGCTCAGTGCATACAAGTGAGAGCTAACAACCTCATTGACCATTTATATACACACACTAATTGCAATTTAAAAAGCCACCGGTGTGGGAAATTAACCTTGAATTGCCATTTCAACATGTATGTGTCAATTTGTGTGTCCGTTAGCAAGGCCAAACATTCAAAGGTATGTAAACTTTTGATCAGGGCCATTTGGGTGATTTTTGTTATCATTATGATTTAAAAAGGAGCCAAACAACTAGGTAATAATAAATGGCTTAATTTGATCACTATCCTTTAGAAAAGTGTTTTTTGTTTTTTTTGCATGATCAGTAGAGATGTTGCGAACATAAAATTTTCCGTTCGCGAACGGCGAATGCGAATTTCCGCAAATGTTCGCGAACGTGCGAACCAGGCCAACCGCCATAGACTTCAATAGGCAGGCAAATTTTAAAACCCACAGGGACTCTTTCTGGCCACAATAGTGATGGAAAAGTTGTTTCAAGGGGACTAACACCTGGACTGTGGCATGCCGGAGGGGGATCCATGGCAAAACTCCCATGGAAAATTACATAGTTGAAACAGAGTCTGGTTTTAATCCATAAAGGGCATAAATCACCTAACATTCCTAAATTGTTTGGAATAACGTGCTTTAAAACATCAGGTATGATGTTGTATCGATCAGGTAGTGTAAGGGTTACGCCTGCTTCACAGTGACAGACCAAAATCCCTGTTTAACGCACCACAAACAACCGCAAACAGTCCATTTGCACAACCGCAAACTCCCCATTTGCACTAGGTTGGATACCAAGCTAGCCATGTCCCTTGTCCTCACTGATGTCATTGAAGGTCTCTTCCTCTACCCAGCCTCGTACAACACCAAGGGTCCCCGAAAGGTGACAACAAGCCCCCTGGGACACCTGCTGTGTTTGGTCTTCCACCTCCTCAAAGCCACCTTCCTCCTCTGACTCCTCTTCTTCAGACTCCTCTCTCTGTGTTGCCTCTCTCTGCGATATTATAAGGTGTGTTAAGTAGTGCTATTCCTATCAGTTTAATCCCTGTTACGTCCCCTATCATGGGACATGTATATGGCATCTATTTTAGGAACTGGGAGATGGAAAAAGATGCTTGGTCGGTCCTCCTACTTCAAATTTGGGGTACTGCGCGTGAAATCTAATGTGCCACCAGATAGGAGTGGTGTGTTAAGTAGTACTATTCTTATCAGTTTAATCCCTGTTACATCCCCTATCAGGGGACGTGTATATGGCATCGATTTTAGGAACTGGGAGATGGAAAAAGATGCTTGGTTGGTCCTCCTACTTCAAATTTGGGGCACTGCGCGTGTAATCTAATGTGCCACCAGATAGGAGTGGTGTGTTTGTGGCGAAACCAACTTCGCCACTGTGGGCTGGAGAAGCCTGGCTGCTAGCCTCCTGCCCGCTGACTATGGCCCCTGGACATATTGCACTTTAAAGACTATATTTGGGCATGTACTAATTTATATTGCTGCTACTGGCCCTTTAAAATCAGCGATGGACATTTTGGGACTACTGTCCCTTTAAGACTGTGAAGCATATCCTATTGTACTGCCTGTATATTGTATATGTATTTATGTATGCAGTTAACCTGGGTTATATATATATGCAGCCTTCCTCTGATTGTTCGGTAGAATCCCTCCATTCCTTGTATTGAGGAAACTACCGAACAACCAGACCACCCAGGACTAAGTGTGCCTCCAATTACCATTTGCAACAATGTTGCAAACGGGTAATTGGCAATCAGTGCAGTGTGGTCTTTGTCCTCTGGGTGGCCGCCATTCAGGAAACCAACACGTGGCGGCGGCCATCTTTAACTACCGAACAGCGGTGTTTTGCCGTCGAGTGTCTGGAACTGAAATCGGACACTCGACTAGGCAAACACCGCTGAGACCTCCAGACTTCCAGGATTTCGTGGGGAAACTACCGAACGGCCCGCCGTTCGGTAGAAAGAAACGTACGAACTAGGGGATTCATACGAACACCCTTAGTCTCTATAACACCAGTAATTCGTATGTTTCATTCACCTGTTTGTGACCGACTGCAGGGCCAAAATGCATGGAACTGTTTTCGGATACTTTACCCATGCGGTCGGTCAATACTTTAAAGTCCCATAACTCCTGAACCATTTATCCGAATGGGCTGATTCTTGCATATGTTGTCCCCCTGAATAAGGGCTATCAGGGGATACCTGTTT
This sequence comes from Pelobates fuscus, assembly GCF_036172605.1. Lineage (NCBI taxonomy): Eukaryota > Metazoa > Chordata > Amphibia > Anura > Pelobatidae > Pelobates > Pelobates fuscus. Next base: position 190,403,270 of record NC_086318.1, read on the forward strand.
TGGAGGTGTAGCATATGTATTTGGGGTACATCCAGGAATTGGGGAAAAAGGTGTACAGTATAATTGTGTTAAGTGTTAATCTAAGGGGAGGAAATGTGTGGGAGGTACATCCATGTGATTGGTTAATTTCATCCTCCCCCCTGGGAGTGTCCTGTATGTACTTGTTGGTAATAAAAGCCAGACTGCGTGTCCCAGTTTTGAGTTCCTGCTTAACCCTCAAAATGAAGTGTCGTCTCATTCTTGGGGGGGATTGGATTGTAAGCTGACTGCCAAGAGTGTAAGCCGATTGTATGCTTTTCTTGTTCAGCTGTTCCAGTTCGGAGTGTTATTTCGTATCCAGATCGGGAGTGTGGTGTTCTGCAGTAGCTGTGCCTGTATCCAGAAAAGGGGATTATCGCCTAAACGGATTTTTCCCCTTTCATGCTGAAACGGTCCGTTACAGTGTTAAGTAGTACTATTCTTATCCGTTTAATCCCTGTTACGTCCCCTATCAGGGGACGTGTATATGTCATCGATTTTAGGAACCGGGAGATGGAAAAAGATGCTTGGTCGGTCCTCCTACTTCAAATTTGGGGCACTGCGCGTGTAATCTAATGTGCCACTAGATAGGAGTGGTGTGTTAAGTAGTACTATTCTTATCAGTTTAATCCCTGTTACGTCCCCTATCAGGGGACGTGTATATGGCATCGATTTTAGGAACCGGGAGATGGAAAAAGATGCTTGGTCGGTCCTCCTACTTCAAATTTGGGGCACTGCGCGTGTAATCTAATGTGCCACTAGATAGGAGTGGTGTGTTAAGTAGTACTATTCTTATCAGTTTAATCCCTGTTACGTCCCCTATCAGGAAACGTGTATATGGCTTCGATGTTAGGAAGCGGGAGATGGAAAAAGATGCTTGGTCGGTCCTCCTACTTCAAATTTGGGGCACTGCGCGTGTAATCTAATGTGCCACCAAATAGGAGTGGTGTGTTAAGTAGTACTATTCTTATCAGTTTAATCCCTGTTACGTCCCCCTCATCAGGCCTTTTTTAGTCGAATGTATCGCCCACTGTCAGTCCCTTCAGGATCCATCCCTCATTCATCTTAAAAAAGGTGAGGTAATCTAGACTTTTTTGACCTAGGCGACTTCTCTTCTCAGTGACAATACCTCCTGCTGCACTGAAGGTCCTTTCTGACAGGACACTTGAAGCGGGGCAGGCCAGAAGTTCTATCGCAAATTGGGATAGCTCAGGCCAAGGGGTTCATCGCTCCTCAGAGTGTCGATATCTGCAGTTAAGGCGAGGTAGTCTACCTGTCGGTCAAGTCATTCTCTGAGGGTGGACCCCGAAGGGCTGTGGCGATGCAGAGGACTTAAAAAGCTCTGCATGTCCTCCATCAACAACACCTCTGTAAAGCGTCCTGTCCTTGCCGGCGTGGTCGTGGGAGGAGGAGGATTACTTTCAGCTCTTCCCCTGCTAGATTCCCGTTGTGCTGTGACATCACCCTTATACACTGTGTAAAGAATACTTTTTAATTTATGTTGCAAATGCTGCATCCTTTCCGACTTGCGGTAATTCGGTAACATTTCAGGCACTTTCTGCTTATACCGGGGATCTAGTAGCGTGGACACCCAGTACAGATCGTTCTCCCTCAGCCTTTTTATACGAGGGTCCCTCAACAGGCACCACAGCATGAAAGACCCCATTTGCACAAGGTTGGATGCCGAGCTACTCATGTCCCGTTCCTCGTCCACAATGATCTCACTGAAGGTATGTTCTTCCCCCCAGCCACGTACAACACCACGGGTACCAGATAGGTGACAACGAGCACCCTGGGATGCCTGTTGTGGTTGGTCTTCCTCCTCCTCCTCAAAGCCACATTCCTCCTCTGACTCCTCTTCCTCACAATCCTCTTCCAGCGTTGCCGCAGGTCCAGCAAGCGATGCTAAAAAACTGTTTCTGGTGGTGATGGTTCCTCTTCATGCTCATCTACGGCCTGATCCAGCACTCTTCGCAGGGCACGCTCCAGGAAGAAAACAAATAGTATGATGTCGCTGATGGTGCCTTCGGTGCGACTGACTAGGTTTGTCACCTCCTCAAAAGGACGCCCTACAGGCATTGCGCATGAGCGTCCAGTAACGTGGCAAAAAAATTCCCAGTTCCGCAGAGGCTGTCCCAGCACCCCGGTCATACAAATAGTCGTTAACGGCTTTTTCTTGTTGGAGCAGGCGGTCGAACATTAGGAGTGTTGAATTCCAACGTGTCGGGCTGTCGCATATCAAGCGCCTCACTGGCATGTTGTTTCGCCGCTGGATATCTGAAAAGTGCGCCATGGCCGTGTAGGAACGCCTGAAATGGCCCCACACCTTCCAGGCCTGCTTCAGGACGTCCTGTAACCTGGGGTACTTATGCACAAATCGTTGTACGATCAGATTACACACATGTGCCATGCACGGCACATGTGTCAACTTGCCCAAATTCAATGCCGCCAACAAATTTCTTCCATTGTCACAAACCCCTTTGGCGATCTCCAGTTGGTGCGGAGTCAGCCACTGATCCACCTGTGCGTTCAGGGCAACCAGGAGTGCTGGTTCGGTGTGACTCTCTGCTTTCAGGCAAGTCAACCTCAAGACGGCGTTACACTGCCGTATCCGGGATGTGGAATAGTACCTGGGAAGCTGGGGGGGGGGGTGCCGTTGATGTGGAGCAAGATGCAGCAGCAGAAGAGGACTCAGCCGAGGAGGTTATGGAAGAGGATGGAGTAGGAGGAGTAGAGGAGGTGGCAGCAGGCCTGCCTGCAAGTCGTGGCGATGTCACCAACTCCTCTGCAGAGCCACGCATTCCATGCTTGGCAGCCGTCAGCAGGTTTACCAAATGCACAGTGTAGGTGATATACCTGCCCTGACCATGCTTTGCAGACCAGGTATCAGTGGTCAGATGGACCCTTGCCCCTACACTGTGTGCCAAACATATCATTAGGTTGGGGATTGCCTTTTGTGCAAAGAAATTTCGGCCGGGTACCTTCCACTGCGGTGTCCCAATAGCTAAAAATTTGTGGAACGCCTCAGACTCCACCAGCTTGTATGGTAAAAGCTGGCGGGCTAAGAGTTCAGACAAGCCAGCTGTCAGATGCCGGGCAAGGGGGTGACTTTGTGACATTGGCTTCTTACGCTCAATCATGTCCTTGACAGACACCTGACTGTGGGCAGATGAGCAGGAACTGCTCAAGGCGAGAGACAGAGTGGCGGATGGTTGAGAGGGGGCAAGGAGGACAGCAGTGGTTGACGTGGCTAAAGATGCTGGACCAGGAGGAGGATGGCGGCTTTGAGTTTGTGTGCTGCTTGTACTCATGTGTTGATCCCATAGGTGTTTGTGATGTGCGATCATGTGCCTTCGCAAAGCAGTTGTACCTAGGTGGGTGTTGGACTTCCCACGACTCAGTTTCTTTTTTCACAGGTTGCAAATGGCATCACTGTTGTCAGAGGCAGACACACAAAAAAAATGCCACACTGCTGAGCTCTGCAATGACGGCATTCTGGTGGTGGCAACAGCATGCGTTGATTGGCGTGCTGTCTGGCTGACCCCGGGTGCCGATGCATGCTGTCTGACTTTGCCACTAGCTCCTTGCGACGACCTCCCCCTGCTTCCAACTCGTCTCCTCCTCCTCCTCTCTGTCTCCCCATCTGAACTTTCCCCCTGTTCTTCTTCTCTTCTAGCGGGCACCCCCGTGACATCCACGGACGCATCGTCATCATCAACCGCTTAACTTGTATCTGACAACTCAGCAAAGGAAGTAGCAGCGGGTACAACATCATCATCACACCGTACGTCCATGTGTGTAATGCTGCCTCACTGAGACATATCCCTGTTATCTACATCCTCTGGCAATAATGCTTGCGCATCACTCATTTCTACCAACTTATATGTAAATAACTCCTCTGACATACCAAGTGAAGTGGCTGTGGTGCTAGTGTTGGTGGTGGCGGCAGGCGGGCGAGTGGTAACTTGAGAGGTGCCCGAAGCTAAGCTGGAGGAGGATGGTGCATCAAGGTTCCGAGCGGAAGCTGTAGAAGATTGGGTGTCCTGTGTTAGCCAGTCAACTATGTCCTCAGAACTTTTCGAGTTCAGGGTATGTGGCCTCTGAACGCTGGGCATTATTCTAGGGCCAAAGGGAATCACAGCACCACCCCTGCGGGGTCGCCTGCCTCTGCCTGTCATTTTTTTTTCGACTAGTGGTACTATGCGTGCAAGCTACTGTGACAACAGATATGAGTGGCACTGTGCACTGGCAGAAGTTGGCAGAGTAGATGCTGTAGGCCTGACACACACGCTTGCAGACAACTAACTGCTATGCAATCTATTACAGTCAATTTTTTTTTTTTTTTTTTTTTTTTAAATACACTACTGTTACACCAGATATGAGTTGCACTGGTGTGACACTGTGCCCTGGCAGGCCCTGAAATGCACACGCTTGAAGGAAACTGAATGCTATTATTTCACAGTCAAAAAAGTGTTGTTTTTTTAAATGTACACTACTATCCTTACAGCAGAGATCAGATGAGTCCTTCAGAACTGTAGTGGACACTGAATACACTAGCCTAGCTATCGATTTCCCTATTAAATCAGCAGCAGCTACACTGTCCCTCCTCTCACTAAGCTTCTGAATGAATCTAAAATGGATGCTTCCCAGGGTGGGAGGGCCTGGGAGGGAGGGTTTGCTGCTGATTGGCTGGAATGTGTCTGCTGACTGTGAGGTACAGGGTCAAAGTTTACTCAATGATGACGAATAGGGGGTGGACCGAACATCGCATATGTTCGCCGTCCGTGGTGAACGCGAACAAGCTATGTTCGCCAGGAACTATTCGCCAGCGAACTATTCGGGACATCTCTAATGATCAGTCATAGTTTCTCAAAATTTCTGCCAGGTTATGCACACTTTTGAGCACTACTTTATATATAAACATGTAATAATAAAAATGTAAACTACGCAAACTGAAAAATCATAAACCACATGTCTCACAGAAGAAGACAGGAAATGTTGACTGGCAACCTCTATAAGGACTCCTATTGGATATCTTAATTTAATTAGATTAAGATGTAACCCTGTCCTGAGGCAATTGACAAACCCAAAGGTGAAGCTGCCATGTTTAGCCAGAATATAATAACGTGTGCATAATTAGTGCAGTGTAAGAAGAGTAATTAAAAGTAAATTATTTATTTATCTTGATTTACAGAGTATATAATATGTCTAGGATTTCAGTTTATTTTTGGTAGATACAGCTCATAAAATACAAGGAGTAAAATAACTCTCTCAATGTGGAGAGATTTTAGAATGTTGTATGTTGTCTTATAATTGTGTGTTCAAAGAAAACACAATTGCCAAACAAAAGTATATATTTATAAAAAAAAAAGTAGGCATCACAGGCTATTTATCTAAGGATATTTTGACACTTTTTACCTAGCCAATCTCTGCTAAATATTGAAGTAAAACTGTGTTTATTTATTTTTAACATACACACATATAACAAGGTTTAGTAAAACGGATGTGTACTAGTAGGGTACAAAACCCCATATTTTGTTGTACATCCTCTGAGTAAAACACTTTGACACTATCCTGTGAAGTTCCATATAGGACAACCGGTTTCAAAACATTTCAGTTTTTTACAGTTAGTATGTTAATAGATATATCTGATGGGTATATGTCTCATTTTGGGGCATTATAGCAGTTTGACTCTGTAAATTATTCCACAAAGTCCTACCTTTTGTAAAAGTAGACACTCCAGGGTATCTCATATGGTGTATTTTGTGCCTTAACGTGATTACATATTTTCACCAGTATATGCCAAACTTTGTGGTAATTTTCTATTTGGCAATTTTACATACACATTATTTTTTATTGTTGACCATTGTCAATTCTGATATGTGCCACTCTTCTGAATAAAACTCTTCTTTGTCAGTATACTGTGAAGCTCCCCTGCAACCTCTTGTCTCAAATCCCCACTGTATCCTTAATATTATAAGCTCACGGGCTATCCGGCTAAGCACTTGGTATAAAAGAGCTTCAATGGCTAGATATCAGCTTAGGGGCAGGGCTCTCTACCGCTTGTATTTGTCTGTGTATATTGTACGTTCTCAACTAATTGTTCAGTGCTGTGGAATCTGTTGGAGCTTTATAAATACCAGTATTAAATAAATAAATAAATATGAGACCTAACTATTTCAGTTTTTGCAAATAGAATTTTGAAAGATAACGCTGATGGGTCTATGTCTCATTTTTAAGCATTGCAGCAGTTTGACATAGAAAATTATCTCATAAATGTCATATTGTATATTGTGAGTCTTATTATAATAACCGTACTAGCACCAATTTCTTTCATAATTTGTCATATTTTTTTTATTTTTGCCTTTTTGTACACACATATTGCAGTTTAGCAATTCATTTATAAACTTGATAGATATATGCAAGTGGACTGAATGGTTAGAAACTACCACCAGCGACAGTAGTGGAGCACTTACAAATCACTTACTTTTTAATATATTTAGTGATCAGTATTGGTACAGCAATTTGATAGACAAAAAGAAATGTAATTATCAGGATTACAGTATGATCCAGCACGTAGAATTGTGTAACACAAAGGACTAATAGGTAACGTATACCGGACCTTAGAATGGCCAGACTAACGTACCAACGAATAGTCAGGAATAGCCGAGGTTAAGGGACACAGAAAGAGACACAACGATAAGGAAAAGCCATGGGTCAGGGATGCCAGAGAACTGGGAAATCAAAATCAATGCCAAAGTCAAAATACGAGAATAACCAGAATCAATAACGCGCTCTCGGACAACCACAAGGGAAACCATGACAGGGCACTGAGCAGAATGAGAACTGGGTCTAAATACCCCGCCTGTGGATCTGATTGGTTGTAACCAGCCTTTGACCCCAAAGGCATTTAGCAGGTTAATATTTGCATAATTGCTGCTCAGCACAAACCCTCCTGTGGATTTGATTGCTGCCCGGCACAACTTTTCCTGTCAGGACAAGAATGTTGCTCGTCACAACTTTTCCAGTTAATGTAATTAATCACATTTTTATATGCGGATGAATACGTGACAATAATATAGTGAAGTATTTTGAGTATTCCAGTGTGTGTATTAATATATATTTTATACACTCACATGGATTAAAGCCAGATAAGTACAGGTTCAAATCTCACAAGTAGATGTATTCTTGTGGACACAGACCCTCTTCTGTCCTTATTTTTGTGTTTCACTCAAACGGCGGGAGGGAGAGCGGGAACAGTGGGGACTGAGCAGCACACCAGGCTCAGCCAGCAGCTCTAAATACCCTCCTGCAGAAAAAAGGTAAGTGAACAGCAAATGTAAACATATGTGTCTGTGAACCTGTGTTAGTGTGTGTATCTGCCAATGTGTGTGCATCTATGTGTATGTGCCAGTTTGTGTATCTGTGTGCCAAGGTGTGTGTATATCTATGTGTATATCTATGTGTGTATCTGTGTCTGTGTGTGCATGTGCTAGTGTGTATCTGTGTGTATATGTGTACTGTATGTGTATATGTCAGTGTATCTGTCAGCGTGTGTGTGTATGTGCCATTATGTGTGTATCTGTGTGCCAAGGTGTGTGTATCTGTCCATATGTGTATCTGTGCGCCAGTGTTTCTGTCATTGTGTGTATCTGTGTGCCACTATGTGCCAGTGTGTGCATCTGTGTGTCAGATACATACACACAGAGATACACACATCAGCACATACAAAACACAGATACACCCTGGCACATACACACAGATGTACACAACTTGAAACACAGATACACACACTGGCAGATACACACAGGCACACAGATACACACACTGACACACAGATACACACAGATACATACACATACACACACACACACACACACACGGATACTGTGTGTCAAGGTGTGTGTATCTGTGTGTGAGTGTGTGTTTATTTGTACCAATGTGTCTATCTGTGTGCTAATGTGTATCTGTGTGTCAAGTTGTGCATGTCTGTGTGTTTGTGCCGGTGTGTATATGTGTCTGTGCCAGTTTGTGTGTATGTGTCAAGGAGTTTGTATCCGTGTTTGTATGTGCCAGTGTGTGTATCTGTGTGTCAAGGTGTGTGTATCTGTGTCAGTGTGTGTATATGTGTTTGTGTGTATATGACTGTGCATGTGTTGGTGTGTTTCTGTTTGTTAATGTGTAAGTATATATGTGGCAGTACATGTACAGACATCCCAGCAATCAAACACCAAAACAACACACACTCCTGCAAACACAAACATGACATAAAAAGGCACTCCTGAACTCTAACTCCAAAATTATATACAAACCCTCAAACACCAATACTACACACAAATGTACATCCACATTTAAAATCCCCTTTGCAAGCAAATGCTAACATTCTATACAGACACATACCTGTATTAAAATGATAAAATTACATACAAACACCAACTATACACACAAAAACACACCTGCTCCTAAGTACTGCAATCTGTTTACTATCTGTAGAAATTAGTGTGTATTTATAGTAAAAAAAAAATAAAAAATGACACAAAATAAGACAGTATGCTCTGCTAATTGAAAGGTTTATGCAACGGTACAACATTGTTTGTTTGTTTTTTTTTTGGTGGGTAGGAGGGTTCCACATTGTTGATACACTATGTCAAAGGGTTCCAATGGAAAAATGAATTAGGAACCCATGACCTAGAGTTATTACAAATACACAAAAATAAGTCCTGCTCTCAGACTCGTACTACTCCTGAGCAGCAGCAATGACCATAGCACACATCAGCCCCAATACATGCAATAAAAACCAAAGAAAAGAGTTACTTGCACACTATCCCAAAATCCCTCTGCATATTTAAATAGATGGGGGGTTTTAGTGCGTTGGCAGGGGAGCTTACATCTAGTGGCCATTGGAATGGTACTAAAAAATCAATATATTTAAATAAACATAGGAATTTGTTATAGTGTGCAAGTAACTATTTTTATTTGGTTATGTGTAGCAGAGATTAGGGTCAGTTAGGTTTAGGGTTAACCAGGTGTAGATTTAGGGTTTCTCAGAAGCAAGTAAGAAGCATGTCAACATTTGGTAGTATCTATAAATTCTACTATTACTATATCCATTACTATAAGAAGTATCAAAATACACTATGACTGTGGAATTCACCATTCTGTGTATTTGTGTCTCTATGTTGATGTAAATATCTCATAGTACCTGGAATTAAGTTCCTTCCTTTATGCATTTCTTCCATTTCCATCTATTAGTCCATTTTTATAATCTGCCTGTAAGCTTCAAATTTTATATTGTATTAATGTTCAAAAAATGTGATTGTTAGTAAAAAAAAAATATATATATATTTTTTTTAATCAAAACTTTCTGTTTGCATTCATGTGAAATGTGCCCCTAACAACACTTTTTGAATGGGTCAATAACACTTGTGGCATTACTGAGGATTACAAAGTTCCAAAATTGTCAGTACTTTTGATATGCAGTAATGGCCTATGTTATAAGTGTGGCGATAGCCATGCTAGGTTGAGGCATCATTTATATGACCTATTCTGGACTAGATGACACATGCCCATGAAGTGAAGTTACTGATAAATAAAATTGCAATTTTGTAGACTTTGCAATTGCATCACAGTAGAGATAATGATAGGCTAAGTGTGAAATTAAATTGATGTCTTCCAAATGTTCAAAGTGGTTATTTGGGGCATAATGGACTTACATATGTGTGATGTTATCAAATTTCCTCATTTATATTTATAAAACAATGCTTATTTGTTCATTATAAGCTTAAATTAATTAAATAGGAATTGCTGCCTGCAATTGTGGTGAGGTGTTAGAATGCTTTCATGGCTCATGCAAATTGGTAAACATGACCATTTTGGGGGTATGATTAATTGAAATGTGTTATCAGTGGCATATGAAGTTTTGTTAATGGAGTCGATAATTTGTTTAGACTTTTGCTCAATGTAATGTATATGTTGTAGTTGAAAATGCAAAAAGTGTTTTAAAGTCAATATTATTACAGCTCATCTGCAGCTAACATTTTAAAAATGATCGAATAATGGATTGTTAACAAAAGTTGAAGTTTCCACTCTTTTAACTGTGCTTATTACAAGCACTTTAATTTTAACCCCTTCAGGACGGAGTCAATAGTGCACGTTCTGATCAAAACAAAACGTAAACAAAAACTGGAATTTGCGCTATATGTCTGTTCAACCGTAGTTCCCCTCTTTCATATTATATGCACCCACACTTATTATATATCATTTTGTTCAGGTGAAACAGGGCTTTAATTTATCATTAACTATTCATATATGGAACATAATTTATTATGAATAAAATTAAAAAAAAAATTGAGAAAATAAGATTTTTTTTTAAATTTGTATTTCCGTCTGACATTTTAGCTGTGAATGTCATAATACTGTTTTACTGCACAAAAATGCACATATTTGTAATCAGCGATGTCTCACGAGTACAACAGTATCCCCCATTAACAGGTTTTATGGTGTTTTGGAAAGTTACAGGGTCAAATATAGAATGTTCCATTTTCAAATAGAAATTTGCCAGATTGGTAATGTTACCTTTGAGACGGTGTGGTAGCCCAGCAATGAGAATTACCCCCATAATGGCATACTATTTGAAAAAGTAGACAACCAGAGGTATTGAAAGTGGGGTATGTTTAGTCTTTTTTAGTAGCCACTTAGTCACAAACACTGGCCAAAGTTAGCGTTCATATTTGTTTTTGTGTTAAAAAAGCAAAAAACGAATATTTGGCCAGTGGTTGTGACTAAGTGGCTACTAAGAAAGACTGGGCATACCCCACTTGCAATACCTTGGGTTGTCTACTTTTGCAAATGGTATGCCATCATGGGGTAATTCTCATTCCTGGGCTACCATACGCTCTCAAAGGCAACATAACCAATCTGGCAAATTTCAATGTCAAAAAAATGAAATGCAAGCCTTATATGTGACTCTCTAACTTTCCAAAACACCATGAAACCTGTACATGGGGGGTACTGTTATTCTCGGGAGACTTCACTAAACACAAATATTAGTGTTTTAAAACGGTAAAACATATTACAACAATAATATAGTCCATAAAAGTGCCGTTCGTTTGTAAAAAATGCAAAAAATGTAACTTTTACTTAAAATATCGTCGTTGTAATACAATTTACCAATTTGAAACACTAATATTTGAGTTCAGCGAAGTCTCCCGAGTAAAACAGTACCCCCCATGTACAGGTTTTATGGTGTCTTGGAGAGTTACAGGGTCAAATATACAGTAGTGCTTGCGAATTAAATTCTCAGCACTTTCTCCCTGTGTTGTCAGGTATGTCAATCAAATTTTAATTAATCAAATCACCTAATTATGTTAAAAGATTACTTAAATATACACGTAGAATTTTAATACATATGCATTTATAGGTATTTAAATTCTACGTGTATACTAATGTAATCTTTTATGTAATTATATGTATTAATCTATATATATATATATATATTTGCGGTTATTTGCATTTTATATATAGATAGATATATATAGAATGTCATTCTAAGTGTATTTTGTTACCAATATATATATTAATAACAAAATACAGTTAGAATGAAATTACATATGTATATATAATTTATATAAAATTTTGTTTCAATATTTTATTTATTAATTTTATTATTTTATTTATTTATTATTGTAATCATACGTATTTATATATATAATATATGTGTATTATATATATGTAACGTCATTCTAAGTGTATTTTAATACTAATATATGTACTTATATTAGTATTAAAATACACTATGTATGACGTTAAATATATATAATATACATATATATTATATATATAAATACGTATGATTACAATAATAAATAAATAAAATAATAAAATTAATAAATAAAATATTGAAACAAAATTATTAATTTATTTTATAACCTGTCTAATAATTTTTTTTTATACTTCCCACCAGCAGGCGGACTGTCTGACATTTTAGAAAGTCCCCCTGCTGGCAGATCCACAGCCAGCAATAGGGGGCCATGATTTGCCGTGGGAGGGCTGCCTGGGCTGTGAGGCAGTCCTCCCGAAGCGGAGCGCCGGGAAGGTAAGTATCCCGGGCGCTCCAGGGCTCAAAGCCGTTACGGCGTGCTATGCCGTCACAACGGCTTTAAAGCCCACTTAAAGTGTGACAGCATAGCAAGTCATAACGGCGGGAAGGGGTTAAGGGCTCTTTTGCTGTTATTGACTAGTATCAGCTCATTGCATTTTTAGTCATTTATAAAGGAGTCAACTCTTTAGGAGTAAATCACATTACAAGTGAAAGATATGCTTTTATAAATACATGTTTAACATTGTATCTTTAAAATTGTGAGCAACATATTTTGTGTTTCTACTTGTATAACTGTACTGATGTGATTTGCCTTTTTAGTATATACTTTCTTAAGGAAACTCAGATTTTACGTGCCTTAAATACGAAAATGCCAGGGAATACTTTTGTTTCCTGTACTTGTGTAACCAAAGAAATATATTACATAGCGTTAATGTATTCATTGAACAATTCATCTATTGTGGAAACAAAACAAAAAAACCTGCTTTCTTTATCGAGAAATTGATGCTGATTATTCTCGAGTAACATAATCCCTTAGCTCAAGGACAAAGTAAGCATTTCAGAATTACGCAGTGCAGCCTATATAAGATCTAGCTATATTATTTTCTATTAAAAGCCTAACCTTGGTTAAAATGAACCTGATAGTTTACAGTTTATTAATTTGACATTTACATTACAGATGTTTAAGCACTGGTAGCAACAAAATACATACAAAATTCTTGATAAAATATGTGCAAAGTAATTAGCAAACATTTGAGGTCTTTATCATTGTTTTTTCTTTGCAACTTAGAAGACAAAAGTGATAGTTCAAGAAAAGCCATGAGAGAATCCTCCAATATGAAAGTTATTTGTTGATAGAGCTAAGAATTCTTCATTGGGAAGTAAAACTGCTAAAACAAATTTTAACTGGCTTTAAAATGACTAACACATAATGAAATTAATATAAATTACACTACAAGACAAATGGTGTGCTAAATAAAAATCAGTTTTCTACATTTTCTCTATCAACATGGACTTTAAATTCTACATACTAAATTGCACGTACTAAAACAAGTGTCTCACGAGAAGTAAGTATTGGTTGGCAGAGCACTCTGATTTGTTAGTTTACAATTCAATCTATCAACATGGAAAATCCCTTACAAGGTCCTCAATGGAATAATTTGTTTCATTTTTTTAATGTTTAATGTTTTTTTTTTCTGGAATTTTTCCAGGCATTTTTTATTTTAAAATTCGTGAAAGGACTTAATTTTTTTGATTTGCCTTTTTTGGGGGCCGAGAAAAATAGTTTTAAGAAAAAAGAAGACATCTGATGGTTAGTATTTTTTACAGGAATTTATTTTATTTTACTCCCCTCACTATTGTTAGGGTGAGGGGGTAGGCTGGGTTTTTATAGGGAGGGTGGCTAGGCAATGGCAATGTCCAACCACCATTCTAAATTTAGTTATTAGCCCACACCTGTTGCCAGTGGGTGGGGACTGGAATGGACAACTGGTCCTTGCAAGTTATTAAAATCAGTGCCATCACCCATTGGTCATGGGTGAAGGGTCCATCCCCAGTTTACCATGGGGCAGGAGGGAATAAGGATGTCAAATCCATATATTTTTATGTAATAGCCACAAACACTGGCAACAAATGGGGGCATGTGGGATGAACAGTGATCTGTCTACCTCCCATCATTTAATTTTAAGCCCTTGTCTGAAGCCCACACTTGATGTCAAGTAGCTGACCAGCTGCTAATTTATTATAAGAACAAGCAGTTGGTCAACTGGACTGGTCAAACATTAATAATCTAAAAAAAGACCGGTCAATTATGATTAAACAATTATGATTAAACAAGCAGACAAGGGGGGTGCACTAGTTATTATGGACTGTAAGTACTATATCAAATAAATAGACACACAATTAAGAGATGGCATAAAACTATCTCCTCATTGCACAAGATCCGACACATAAACTCAAGCATACATTGGAGACACTTAACAAGTGGGAATTATCCAGGGGTATCATTTCAGAGGGAGAGTATAGGATTTCAGTTTTTTATACTCTCCCCAAAATCCATAAAAATCCCCCCCTTTTTCCCTCCGGGCAGGCCAATTGTAAGTGGGACAGGTTCCACATTACAACAACTGGCAGAAATTTTAGACACATTCCTTATTAAATATGTACCTCTACAAGAATCGTATATTAAGGACACAACAACTTTCCTAAAATTAATAGAGAACATCTAGGTACCAGAAGGAGATTTCTGGTTAGTGACAATGGACGTCCAATCATTATATTCCTCGAGAGAGGGTTGGACGCTGTAGATTGGACTCTAAATAGGGACCCTAACTTGACACAACAAAGTGATACTAGGAAGTATATCGGTGAATTATTGAGATTTATCGGAACGGAAAATTATTTTCTGTTTGGAGATAAATATTATAAACAGATCAAGGGTACAGCTATGTGCTCTAATGTCGCCCCAACATACGCTAATATCTACATGAATCGCATGGAAGAAACATGCATTTATAATCATTCTCTCTACACCAAATGTTTGGTGTGGAAATGTTACATCGATGACGTGTTCGTATGTTGGGGTGGCAGTAGGGCCCAACTACAAGAATCCTTTGATTCATTGAATGAGCAAGATCCTAATATTAAATTCACAATGTATTGTGATAAGGAGACGTTCCCGTTATTGGATGACCAGGTACAGAGACTACATGACTAACTGCATAGTGATCTTTATACAAAGTCTTCGGATCGGAACAATTTACTCACTTACGAAAGTTATCACCCTATACATTTAAAGAATATAGTCAGTTGTTAAGGGTTAAAAGGATAATATCTCAGGAAGAGAAAGTAATTACAGGATTGGACTTTATGTCACAAAAAGTTATTGAGAGGGGTTATCCCGCAAACATTATTCAAACCCAGAGAGAAAGGGTCCAAAATTTGACGCGTCAAGAAACTCTCTATGGTCCTAGGAAAGACAATAAGATGGAGAGAAGTGCCTCTCCCCATAGGATTATAATGAAACATTGGCAACTTTTCGAGGGAGATATACAGTTGCCCTCTAAGTTTCAAAATCCAGCACTATTTTCATATCAAAGAGCCCCCAATCTAAAGGATCTTATAGTTAAATCAGATATTGGCAGCTTAAAGAGACAAACCAGTCTTCTTCTCCGAACCAAAGAAAGGCACTTTTCCCTGTTTAGGTTGCTCACACTGCATTTTTTACCAGACCCGGTCTGGTAAAAAATTTCCTGTTAATGGTTTTTATACATGCAACTCTGACTTTGTTGTGTACATCTTAAAGTGTCCATGTGGATATGTATATGTGGGGGAGTCTATCAAACCTGTTAAAGAGTGCAGAGGGGAGCACAAAAGGAGTATTAGGGCAGCTTTGCAACGAGGAGCTTGTGAGGCCCCTGTGCCCAGACACTTTAGGTCTCAAGGCCATGGGGTCATACAAATAAGATTTCAGGTTATCGATAGAGCCCCACCCTTGCGGGGAGGGGGAGACTCTGTCACCCACTGGGCTCAATGAGGATTATGTTTTGAAATATTACTTATAATAATGAGTCCTGTTGGAATATTCTCTGAATTATAAATGGCCGATGTAAGCTGATTTACACCTTGTGCTCCTTACAGTGTTTCCATTAGACCAAGATTGGTCTGAACCTCTTTTATGGCAAAAGTTTGACCTACAAAGGTCCACAACCTGGGAGACATTAGACAGGGTCCCTTACATTGGGTATCTTGGGATACTTTGGGAGACTACATGACTGGTAAGTCATAGGCATAATTGTTTGGTCATAAAAGATCTGTATCTTTGGATTTTGTATTTTTCATTCTTTTTTTAAATTTTTTTCAGATTTTTTTATTTATTTTTTTAATTATTTTTTGATTTACTTTCTTTGAGTTACTCCTTGGTCTTCAGCTGCATGTGAGCAACTAGATATAACTTCAACAAGATATGGAATACGCTAAAAACATGACATCCATAGTATATATCGTTATAGAGTTGTATGGGACAAGTTTGGTTTAATAGAGTGACTTTTGTATCATTCTCTGCTACAGATTGCTTATATTTTCCGTGTTTTAGATATTACTAATATAAGTAATGTTTACTGTGATATACTGATCCCATTAACATTAAGTGGTACATTACTCTTTAACTATGAATATAGTCTGTGGCCCTACATATAATATGGCAGTTTTACCATGGATTACTGCTACTCTTAATTACATTGCTATACCCATTGTTCTTAATATTCTAATGTGCACTTTCTCTTTATATGGACACATTATGTCCACTTGTGTATGTGGTGTATTGTTTCCTTATAACTCTCTATATATGGGCTTAATCAATGCCTAAGAACTATTGTCTCTTATGATATACTTTCACAGATACAAAATTGTCTTGTGTTATATGTAGTTTTTGTACAATAAAGTTGATTTTAATTATGTCTATACGCATGACGTGAGGACGCACGATGACGTCATCACGCCATTACAGAAGTAAGTCGTAAGGGCGTATTAGCTGCCGCCAGGATTTGCTATGAATTTGCAGTAACCTCACTTTTGAACCTTTTGAGGATTGCTTCTAATTACTGCTTCATTTGATAAAGGGATATTCATTTGAACACCTCTCTTTTAACAGTTGATTGGACAACTCGAGTATAAGTCGACCCGAATATAAGTCGATACCCCTAATTTTACCCCAAAAAACTGGGAAAACTTATTGACTCGAGTATAAGACTAGGGTGGGAAATGCAGCAGCTACTGGTAAATTTCTAAATAAAATGATATCCCCCCAAAATTATATTAATTGAATCTTTATTTACAGTGTGTGAATATAATGAATGCAGTGTGTGTGTGTATGAGTGCAGTGTGTGTGTGTATGAATGCAGTGTGCGTAGTGTGTGTGTGTGTGTGTGTGTGTAATGCAGTGTGTGTATGAATGCAGTGTGTGTATGAATGCAGTGTGTGTAGTGTGTGTATGAATGCAGTGTGTGTGTATGAATGCAGTGTGTGTGTGTGAATGTAGTGTGTGTGTGTGAATGCAGTGTGCGTAGTGTGTGTGTGTATGAATGCAGTGTGTGTGTATGAATGCAGTGTGCGTAGTGTGTGTGTATATACTGCAGTGTGTGTATGAATGCAGTGTGTGTAGTGTGTGTATGAATGTAGTGTGTGTGTGTGTGTGTGTGTATATATAATGCAGTGTGGGGAAATTCCAATGTAAGCATGGCCAGCCAGTGAGGGAGGCGCGCGTTGTTTTTGTACAACATGTAGAATATATTAAGAAAGTTTGTTCTAACTGAACCTATTGTTCTGTACATATATAGTAGTTGTGGTGTCAGCTGTTTTCAACAATATTCAGCTGTGTTATGAAGCAGCATGAAGATATTTATTTAACAATAAGAATATATTTTCACAATAATCAACATGTGTATGCAATTTTCTGAATAAAACACAAAATGTGTTTATAAAATGATGTTTAAATTATTTTAATATACTTCTTAATAAGCCAAATAGTTATCACAATGTTGTGATGATATTGTAAAAAAATAAAACAAATTCTAATCAGACTAATATAATCAGACTGACATAGATTCCCTCAGTATGATACAAATTTTTTGAAGAAACCATGTCACCTTCAACTGACTGACATACTGCCTAAAGATGAGCAGTAAAAGAATTATTAAAAGAATAATATAAACTTTGTATAGTTTATAGAGTCTTCAAACAGCGTTTCTATATGTATAACTGATTTTTCTGAACTGAAGATGTTAAACATGGTAATTGTAAAAGTTTGTAACAGCAATATTACAGCATTTACAGAATTTAGCATATTAACCTTACACAGGCCATCAAAGGCCCTAGCTTGGTAAGCATTCCAACTGTGCCGGGATGTAGAATTGGAGTTTGTGGTTACTGATGGAGCTTCAATTATGGTGAAAGCTCTGCGTGATGGTAACCTTATTGGTGTGTGCTGTGCAGCTCACATTATCCATCTAGTAGTCAAGTCAGCAATCCTAGAAGGAAATAACAGAGTTTCCAGTGTGATTGAAAGATGCAGGAGGATTGCTGGGCACTTCCACCGCAGTGTGAAGGCTAGCCAACTGTTGAGGAGGAGCAGGAGAAGGCAGGTCTTCCCACACACTGTCTGTGACAAGATGTTAGTACTCGGTAGAACTCTACTGTGGAGATGCTGGAGAGGATTTTAGAGCAGAAGAGGGCAATCCATAGTCTGGCATCAGACCAGTACATTGGTATTGGTTCTCCACTGGGTAGAGACAATTGTACAGTGATCGCTCAGCTAGGGGCAGTCCTAAAACCATTCAGGGATGCCACTGAAAATGTAAGCTTGAACACTGCCAATCTGGGACAGGTAATCCCTGGTTTCACCCATCTAGGGAGCAAGAGGTTGATCAAGGTGACCCTCTACATCCTGATGTAGTATTTCTGGTCAGGAGGCTGAAGGATCAGCTTAAAGTTTGCCTACGTGAGCAAATTGATAATTCTCCCGAACTGATGCTAGCCTGCCTGTGTGATCCAAGGATTAAGGGAAAGCTAGCACTCAGATCCACTAGCCTAACAACTTGGAGGTAGAAACTGATCAAGAGGGTGTGTGATTGGCAGCAAAAGAAGGTAATGCTGTCTGAGGGAGTAGTTCAGCAGGAGGCTGAGATGTTTGCTACTTCTAGCAGAAGCTTTGGAAGTGGCACTATGTCATAATCCAGTGCAGGTCAGGTAGGAGACGATTGCCAGGAGTAACATCAGGATCTTTATTGCTGGATTCAGACATTATAAAATAAACAGTATATCCGATAATTGAAATAATAGGAAAGAGACAGCAAACAGATCTTAATAATTTAATTTACAGGTAAGGATAACTAGGTTATGAAAATAAAGGGTTTAGACAAAAAAAGTCAAAGTGGAAATAGGATAACAGGTACACCTATAAATGAAGTTATAGGTTGGAGAATTAAGAATAACCTATTAGAGAAATTATAGGCAAGTAAGTTGAAGGTACACTGAAAACAGGAGTTAGGCAATATACCCCAAATAGAATACAATCAGAAATGGAAGTAAATAATAAGAAAACCTATAGATATAAAAGTTTAGGTTACATAGAATGACAAATTAGACAGAATAATAAGGTTGCAGGAAAAGGAGAACTTAAGTTAATAAGCCCCCTTTAGGAACAAGGTTTGCTTAAACAGGGAAATGACACCATGTAGTTATTTTGAGGCAGAGTCCAGAGTGGTGTTATGTGGCAGGTATCGAGCAGAGAGTCTGCTTGGATTTGAGTAGGTAAATATCAGGATGGTTGGATAAAGCTGGATAGTTGTTAAGTTCAGGTTGGTATTTTGCAGGTTAAAAGCAGGTTACCATTTTATTTCTATTTTGCTGTTGGTGGCGGCAAAACATCTCTTTTTTTCTCATTCCTCATTATTCTTCCATTCTCTTCCCCCCCCTAATACCTTAAAATCTCCCTTAAAGTGGTACTGGTTTCTCCCCTCTGGCTATGTCTGCCAGGGGTGTGGCAACACCTGCTACCTCCCCCAACGCAGCCAGCTAACGCTAGGGCATTGTGTTTGAGCTCTGGAGGTCTGCTCTCCACGCCAAGGATCAAAAGAGTCTGGGTGCTCTGCCCTAGGGATGAAACATGTGAGTGGGTCACCAATTGCCCAATCACTCCTCTTTACCATTTTATTTCTATTTTGCTGTTGGTGGCGGAAAAACAGCTCTCTTTTTTTCTCATTCCTCATTATTCTTCAATTCTCTTTCCCCCCTAATACCTGAAAATCTCCCTTAAAGTGGTACTGGTTTCTCCCCTCTGGCAGTGTATGACAGCGGTGTGGCAAACCGTGCTAACTCCGCCATCGCAGTCAGCTAACGCTAGGACATTGTGTTTGATCTCTGGAGGTCCGCTCCCCATGCCAAGGACTGAAGGAGTTTGGATTCTCTGCCCTGGGGATGAAACAGATATGGATCTGGCACCCAGACCACTTCATTAAGCTGAAGTGGTCTGGTTTCCTATAGTGGTCCTTTGAGTAGCTTCATAAATTTTAAAACTGCATTTATTTTGTGCACTGTTCCCTAATCTGTATTTTGAGGCTGAAACATTGTCACTTCAGTAGCGTGCCAACAGGGGGCGATAGGGATAGTTCACCCTGCGTGACGAGAAGGAGGGGGTACACAGAGTAAATCCCCATTACATTTTTGTATGGACCCAGGTAGAAGATTGAATTACTTTGTATGTGACTTTGTAATGTGACTGACTATGTATGACTGTAGGTGAATGCTTGTGACTGTGTGTAATTGTGTAATTATGTTGTGATGGTGTATGATTGTGTGGCTGTACGTGGGGGGTGCTAGCTCTCACTTGCCCTCTCCATTTTTAATTCTTCATGTTTACATCAACTGCTCTCATACAGGCAAAAGTTAGCAACAGTCTTACATACACATATATTTTTGCCTCTTTCGCACACACACACACACACACACACACACACACGTGTGCACATATGTACAGTAGGTTTCTAAATGATTTCCAAGTATTATTGTGGTTTGGTGATCATCAAAGAGAATATTAAGTGAATATTAATAATTTTTTATGTACATTTATTTTACAATAGTTATTTTGATAATTGAACAAGATGTCTGCACCACCAGCACAAAATAAATTGTCTGGTGCTGCTTTCCGAAAGAAAAGAAGGCTCCAAGAAGAAGACACACGTAAGATGGCTGGATCATTAAATAGGTTCTTTAAACCTGATCCAGTACAAAAAGCTGTAAGCGAGATGGAGTGCAAAACTAATGAAAGTCGTGAAACTGTAGACGTCGAACCACACCCTTCTACTTCAACTATGGGCGAACATTCTTTGGGTATAGAAAGTGATACAAACACAGAAGAAGAAGAGAGTTCACAGAAATCATCATCATCATCAGAAGATGAAAATGGAAAATGCACGCTGGTAGACTTCTTTGATCCAGCTGACTGGCCTGATATGCTTACTAGCTCACTAAAAGAAACCATTGTTATGAAGGGTTCGGCAAAGCAAAAAGAGCACTTTGCATTTCCTAAAGATGCATCCAAGAGACAGTTTACATCAACCCACTATAGACGGCGCCTTGGAAATGGTGAATTGCATGTTAGATAGTGGCTTAGTTATTCTCCGAGACTTGACAAAATATTTTGCTTTTGTTGTAAACTCTTAACAACTATGAAAATGAGCCTGACATCGGGAGGCTACAATGACTGGAAAAATGTGTCCCAGTGTCTCACCTCACTATGGGAGACTGGACAGAACTGTTAACAAGGCTTGGGTCAGGAAGTACTATTGACCATTCCTACCAAAGATTATTGGAAACTGAAACGCAGCACTGGCAGAATGTTCTTCAGCGGCCTGTAGAAATAGTGGCAGCATTTGATAGTGTGATGCAAAGCAACTTGAAAAAGATACAGAATTCAGAAATTCATCAGCATTATTTAGGAAAAGACATTCAAAATGAACTAATTGGTTTAATTTCAAAAGAAATACGGAGACGCACTCTACGGTCTCTTAAGGATGCCAAGTACTTTTCCATTATACTTGACTGCACCCCTGACATCACTCTTGCTGAACAGATGACTGTGATTTTCAGGTTTGTATCTGTTAGGCAAGAAGACTCACAAACTGCAAATCCTGAAATACACATTGAGGAAAAATTCCTTGGTTTTCTGCCAGTTCACAACTCATCTGGAGAAGGATTAACAGAGGCAATTTTGAATGAAATGCTGAAGATACCTCTCATATCACTGATGTAGATGGAAGGCAACTGTGTGAAGAACTTGCTGTATTGGCTCCTGTTATAAAACCTATGATGACACCTGTTGATATTTTGGCCTACGCAGTGAGGAATAGATTTGCTCCAAATGTGGCAATTGCACTTCGAATTATGTTGACCTTACCAATCACTGTTGCCACAGGAGAGCGAAGCTTTTTGAAGCTGAAAATTATAAAAAAATTATCTGCGTTCTTCAATGTCCCAAGAACACCGTGTGGGACTTGCCATGATCTCAATAGAGAATCAGACGGCACAGGAGATTGACTTTGAATCATTACTGAAGTACTTTGCGAATGCCAAAGCAAGAAAAGTAAAATGTATTTAGATAGAATAACTTTTAGAAAGTATTTAAGTTATTTAAGCTGTTTACTAAGTTGTTGAAACTGTTTGCAAAGTTGTTTAGCACTTAAATTGTATGCTGCATTTATATATTTATTTTGCTATGTGTTTGGAGTTTTTTGAATGACCATACCATTTCTATTAATGCACTTTTATTATGCAAGTATGCCACTTTAATATAAATATGAGGCATGTATTTTTCTCTTAACAACTGTACGTTGTATTACACTTTCAGAATGTTAATACCTTGAGGACCGATGACGGTTCAGGACCGTCATCGGAAACATCCCCTTGAGGACCGATGACGGTCCTGAACCGTCATAACGGTCTTGGGGTACTTACCTGATCGCCGTCGTTCCCCCGGCAGTGATCAGCGTTTTTTCCGGTCTGGGGGGATTGCCTGTCTGCCCAGACAGTCTCCCCGTGGCAGATTAAGACCACGCAGCAACGTGATCGCTCGATCACATGGCCGCAATAGGTGCCTGTGTATCTGCCTGCAGAGGTACTGTCTATGCTGACAGGCAGTCTCCCTGCAAGTGGAAAATCAGAAATAAAGTTAAAAAAACTAATATAATATGTATATATATATCTCATATATATAATGTCATACTAAGTGTATTTTTATATTTATATATACATATATTATTATAAAAATAGACTTATATTTAAATTAGACACGTATATATATATATAGATATATATATATATATATATATATATCTCTATATATATATATATATATACGTGGTATAACGAGTAGTAGTATTAGTAAATTTGACTGAAAGACCAATTTAGGTCTTTCAGCCTTTTGGTAGATAGCTCCCTAATACAGTGGGAATTAGGGAGTTATCTACTTACTCATCCCCATCCATTGACTGTAATGGAAGTAACTTACATTTTATATGAATGTGTGTTACTTGATTGTTGTAAGTGTTGCAAATGCTAAGAGCTGAATGCTGGCTATGTTTGTATACTTTTTATTTAAACTGGTATACAGTGTAACATTGTTCATTCTTCCACTTGTCACTTCAGATCTTCGGCAATTCAGCAATTCGGACATTCTGAAGTCTCCGAATGTCCGAATTGCCCAAAATTCGTCCGAATTAACATTTGGAACAAAATGAATTGCACATGTCTGCTAACTGATACCAATTTTCTACAGGGCGATGTGCAAACTATACCTGGATCTTATGTAAGTGTGTTTTATCCTATTTTTATTCAAATAAACGTTGTACCAAAGAGCACTATGTCTCTGCTATTCTCATTATAGATTTCCCCAACCGTGGGATCCTGACACAGAGATAATCATCTGGAATATACAAACAAATCCAGATTTTTTTTTTTATTCTTTATTTTTCTCAGTGCATATGAGATAACAACATGCGTGGGGTACCCCAACAGCAATCCTCACGCTTCGTATAAACATTTGTAACAGTATGGGGTATGTTGGTGCATGCACAATTTTATAATTAATATGTAGTTTGGTATGATTATTCACACTTTGGTATGTCTTGCCATCAAGCAGTATTATAACACACGTATATAATATTATGTAGGTAACGTTTGGTCGGAGCTTCCTGTGTTTAATTTAAACGTTAAGTTACATGCTGGTCATGGCACTCCTGCAGTTGCTTATATGGGTATTGGGCAGTTGCTTGTTAAGTGCAGTGCGGTAGGCATCGTTTAAACGTTACAAGCTATACACGAGGGTACAAAGTAGTATGGTTGAGTAATTAGACAAGTAAGCAAATTACCACTGGAGGTGAGCAGAGTTTTGTGTTAAAAACAGGCTCTGTGTGAGGGTGTGTGGGGAGGAAAGGCAGTAAAGGACAAATTGCTGCAGTGTAAAACTAAGATCCTTACATAACACAAACTATTTACAGAATGCAGCTCAGCTTTTGAAAACACATAATCACGAAAATAAAGCATAACAAGTGCTCAGTAGGTGCTAGCATGGGGGAGAATTGAAACGTTATGATACCAGAGATTAAGTCCTGGACCCCACGCTTCTTCAGCCGATTCCCTGCGTGGGTTGAGTAAAGTCTCTGTGCTGTGACTTCTGTGGCGGGCCTAATGGGACTCCAGCGTGGACACGTCGGATCGCAATGTTGCGGTAGCCGAGACCTGGTGTACAGACTTTGCGATGACTGAACCTGTGCATTCTGCTATTGCTGGAAAACCGGAATCCTCCTTTCGGTACATAGGGTCGCCCCCAGCCACAAGTGCCTGCTTGTTCCTGCCTCCCGCCAGCGTACAGGCAGTGGAGTTCCCCATTCTGGCCCGGGCCTCTGGTCTTTCTTCGTGCTCGTGATCGTTGTTGCCTGGAGCGCACCAACCGAGAGAGCAGCTTGTGGGCGGTGATTCGCCTTCCTCCGTAGCGTCGCCCGGGGAAGTGGGAGTGAGATGGCTTGGCAGGGTTTATGTATGGTCGAGCTGCAGCAACCTTTGGTGTTTGAAGATGGGGTCGATAGTAGGGTTGGCATGCCGCCATGTTGGGTTGCGGCCCAGCATCGGATTGATGGGCTGTCACTTCGTCCTTAACCTCGGGTGCAGCAGATGAGTTACGAAGGGTGGCTCTGTGTTCCAGGTGCTTCCAGAACTCCTGGCATATGCGCTCAAACTGCATCTCAAAGCGGGCTTTCCATGTGTGGAGCTCTGGTTCCCCTTGAGACTGTGGAGGTTGTGGCTCGGCGGCCATCTTGGGTTCGGCCTGTCTGTTTTGCAAATCAAGATTTTTAAAATGTATTAGTGCTGATGCTATATACTGGATTTTAGCCTAATAATAAGATAATTCAACGTATTTAGGAAGTCCCCAGACTTTTTACCATAGTAGGGGTTACTTCACTACACTTTCATTAAGCTGATACATTGTTAAATACCAGGAGGATAACAAATTGACTACTTCATGAAAAACACTTAATGGAGGACTTTGGACGTAGAAAACTGCAAAATATTTTACCCTTTTCCTTTATTCTTTTGTCATCTAGTCTTATTTAAGATTTGATATAACATTGTTGCATTTTAAATCAGGGGTCAAGTCCTGGGTAAAAAAGTGCAGGAACTCACCCAAGATCCACTCCCCGCCCCCTCACCCCCCCCCCCCCTCACCCCCCAAAAATGATACGCTTGTATGCAGGGGCTGAGCAAGGGTACGGGGCTGAGGAGGGGGACAGGAGCTGAGGAAGAGGGACAGGAGCTTAGAAGGGGGGGGGGGGGCATGGGTTGAGGAAGGGGACATGGGCTGAGGTAAGGGATAGGGGCTGAGATAAGGGATAGGGGCTGAGGAAAGGTATAGGGGCTGAGGAAAGGTATAGGGGCTGAGGAAAGGTATAGGGGCTGAGGAAAGGGATAGGGGCTGAGGAAAGGGATAGGGGCTGAGGAAAGGGACAGGAACTGAGGGGCTGAGGAAAGGGACAGGAACTGAAGGGCTGAGGAGGGGGACAGGAACTGAGGGGCTGAGGAGGGGGGCAGGGACTGAGGAGGGGGGCAGGGACTGAGGAGGGGGACAGGGACTGAGTAAGGGGATAGGGCTTGAGGAGGGGGACAGAGACTGGGGAAAGGGACTAAGGAGGGGGACAGGAACTGAGGCGGGGGACAGGAACTGAGGAGGGGGACAGGGACTGAGGAGGGGGACAGGGACTGAGTAAGGGGATAGGGCTTGAGGAGGGGGACAGGGACTGGGGAAAGGGACTAAGGAGGGGGACTGGAACTGAGGAGGGGGACAGGGCCTTAAATAGGGGGACAGGGACTGAGGAGGGGGACAGGGCCTTAAATAGGGGGACAGGGACTGAGGAGGGAGACAGGGACTGAGTAATGGGACAGGGCTTGAGGAGGAAGACAGGGCCTTAAATAGGGGGACAGGGACAGGGACTTAGGAGGGGGACAGGGACTGAGGATGGGGACAGGGACTGGGGAAAGGGACTAAGGAGGGGGAAAGGAACTGTGGAGGGGGGGCAGGGCCTTAAATAGGGGGACAGGGACTGAGGAGGGGGACAGGGACTGGGGAAAGGGACTGAGGTAGGGGGACAGGGCCTTAAATAGGGGGACAGGGACGGAGGAGGGAGACAGGGACGGAGGAGGGAGACAGGGACTGAGGAGGGGGACAGGGACTGAGGAGGGGGACAGGGACTGGGGAGGGGGACAGGGACTGAGGAGGGGGACAGGGACTGGGGAGGGGGGCATGGACTGGGGAGGGGGACAGGGCCTTAAATAGGGGGACAGGGCCTTAAATAGGGGGACAGGGACTGAGGAGGGAGACAGGGACTGAGGAGGGAGACAGGGACGGAGGAGGGAGACAGGGACTGAGGAGGGGGACAGGGACTGAGTGAGGAGGGGGACATG
Source organism: Pelobates fuscus (assembly GCF_036172605.1). Classification (NCBI taxonomy): domain Eukaryota; kingdom Metazoa; phylum Chordata; class Amphibia; order Anura; family Pelobatidae; genus Pelobates; species Pelobates fuscus. The sequence continues at coordinate 190,429,893 of NC_086318.1, forward strand.
GACTGAGGAGGGGGACATGGACTGAGGAGGGGGACAGGGACTGAGGAGGGAGACAGGGACTGAGGAGGGAGACAGGGACTGAGGAGGGAGACAGGGACTGAGGAGGGAGACAGGGACTGAGGAGGAGGACAGGGACTGAGGAGGAGGACAGGGACTGAGGAGGAGGACAGGGACTGAGGAGGAGGACAGGGACTGAGGAGGAGGACAGGGACTGAGTGAGGAGGAGGACAGGGACTGAGTGAGGAGGGGGACAGGGACTGAGTGAGGAGGGGGACAGGGACTGAGTGAGGAGGGGGACATGGACTGGGGAGGGGGAAAGGGACTGGGGAGGGGGACAGGGCCTTAAATAGGGGGACAGGGACTGAGGAAAAGGATAAAAAAACAAACAAAAAAAACCTAAAGTGCCTTCCCCACTCCCTGAGGCTTACCTTGGGCCAGGAGGGGTGGGACTGTATCTGGAACCTGCAGCCTGCAGTCAGTGGAGTAAGCCGGCCTCTCCTGATGATGTCAGTAGGAGGGGGCATGACTTCCTCTGCTCCCCAGCGGTCCTGTGAGAAGAGCAGAGAAAGTCACGCCCCCTCCTACTGACATCATCAGGAGAGGCTGGACGACTCCACTGATTGCAGGGGGAGAGGTGAGTTTAAAAATCCGAGTCCCCAGTCAGAGGCAGGGGATTCGGATTTGTGCTCCCCCCTGCTCTGGCCTGTGCCAGCCCTGGGTCCTGCAGGACTAGTAATGGGAACGGCGTTCCTGCTGTGGAAAAAGTGCAGGAACGCCGTTCCCACGCGTTCCTGCAGGACTCGAGCCCTGATAATAAATAATAATCCTGTGTACCAATGTTGAACGAGGGGTTAAAATGTTTAGGAAAGACATATTGAATACATTGCCTATACTTTCTCTAAACTTTTTTGTCTTCTGGTAAACTTAAAATGAGTATCCTATAGGTGTCAATTCAAAATACTAACCCTTACCTATAAAGCTCTAACTAACTCTAGCCTCTCTTACATTTCTTCACTGATTCATAGATATGCCCCTTCTCGGTCTCTCCGCTCTTCTGGTGACCTTCTCCTGTCCGCTGCTTGAACCCTTACTGCTAACTCGCGCTTGCAGGACTTCTTGCGAGTAGCTCCCTTCCTTTGGAACATTCTGCCTACCCCCATCAGACTCTCCCCTAGTCTTTAATTGTTTAAAAAGTCCCTGAAAACACATCTGTTCAGAAATGCTTATGGACTCCCAGAGTAACTTATCTATATCCATATCTTTCTCTTGCTCTTCTAAAGAGCCACACTCCACTCTCTCCCCCAGTTATGCTACTTTTCCACCTTGTTTGTTGGCTGTCACCCTTGCTGCCCTCTAGACTGTAAGCTCGTTTGAGCAGGGCCCTCATTTACCCATTGTTCCTGTGTCACTGTGTAATTGTCTAATTTATTTGTAAATTTCCCCCACTTTCATAATATTGTAAAGCGCGGCGGAATTATTTGATGCTATATAAATACCAATAATAATAATAATAAATACCAAAAAATTCTAATAATAACCAAAAACACACAGAATTCACAAATTGGTTTTCGGAAAACTATAACAAACTGCAAACCTAATGGAAGTAAAGGTGTATAAAAGATTGAGTTAGTTCTCCAGAATGTCAACATATATCTAAATTAAGTTCAAGAATATCATGTGTCCAAAATGATTCAACTCTGACTCTAGCTCTCATCCTAACTTTGACAGGTAATGTGACAGGAAGCCATACACTTGGGGAAGTGACATGGTGACTTGGGGGAGCATGAGATACTTTGAAAGGATTAAGACATTGGTGGGGTGAAAGACTTTGATGCATGAAAGGCTCTTGCTCTTCTTAAGAGCCAACTCCACTCTCTCCCCCAGTTATGCTACTGTTCCACTTTGTTTGGTGGCTGTCACCCTTGCTGCCCTCTAGACTGTAAGCTCGTTTGAGAAGGGCCCTCATCTACCTATTGTTTCTGTGTCACTGTGTAATTGTCTCATTTATTTGTAAATTTCCCCCACTTTCATAATATTGTAAAGCGCGGCGGAATTATTTGATGCTATATAAATACCAATAATAATAATAATAAATACCACAAAATTCTAATAATAACCAAAAACACACAGAATTCACAAATTGGTTTTCGGAAAACTATAACAAACTGCAAACCTAATGGAAGTAAAGGTGTATAAAAGATTGAGTTAGTTCTCCAGAATGTCAACATATATCTAAATTAAGTTCAAGAATATCATGTGTCCAAAATGATTCAACTCTGACTCTAGCTCTCATCCTAACTTTGACAGGTAATGTGACAGGAAGCCATACACTTGGGGAAGTGACATGGTGACTTGGGGGAGCATGAGATACTTTGAAAGGATTAAGACATTGGTGGGGTGAAAGACTTTGATGCATGAAAGGCTCTTGCTCTTCTTAAGAGCCAACTCCACTATCTCCCCCAGTTATGCTACTGTTCCACTTTGTTTGGTGGCTGTCACCCTTGCTGCCCTCTAGACTGTAAGCTCGTTTGAGAAGGGCCCTCATCTACCTATTGTTTCTGTGTCACTGTGTAATTGTCTCATTTATTTGTAAATTTCCCCCACTTTCATAATATTGTAAAGCGCGGTGGAATTAGTTGATGCTATATCAGTACCAATAATAATAATAAATACCAAAAAAATCTAATAATAACCAAAAACACACAGAATTCACTATTTGGTTTTCGGAAAACTATAACAAACTGTAAACCTAATGGAAATAAAGGTGTATAAAATATTGAGTTAGTTCTCCAGAATGTCAACATATATCTAAATTAAGTTCAAGAATATCATGTGTCCAAAATGATGCAACTCTGACTATAGCTCTCATCCTAACTTTGACAGGTAATGTGACAGGAAGCCATACACTTGGGGAAGTGACATGGTGACTTGGGGGAGCATGAGATACTTCAAAAGGATTAAGACATTGGTGGGGTTGAAAGACTTTGATGCATGAAAGGCTATGATGGGCGGGGTGGCGGGTGATCAATCAATTTTAGTATTTTTCCACGGCATACACTTTTTTTGTTTTCATTAATCCATGTGTAAACTAAACATTCTCATTATAATTATTAGAATTTTTGTGACAAAAAAAAGAAATAAAAAATCATTCTAGTGTAGAAATATATTATACACCTTATTAAAATATGCTGCAGTGTCAATCTCACATTTCATTTTATTTGATAAATTATAGTTGGAATATTATTATATAGCCATGTTCGGTATTTTAGTTTGGTTTATGAATATAAAATGAAACTTTTATATTGTATACTAACAGGAGAATTTATCATTTTAATTATGTCTAGGCATTAGATTTAAACCATTGCAAATTCATAACATTGTTGATTAAAGGATAATCTGTCTATCTTTCCTTCAAAATGTTATTATATTTTACACCGTCTAGTGCTTTAATATTGATATATTAAGGTACAAAATGACTTTCCTTCAACTGAGAAGATTAAATCATTCAGAAATGAAATATTCACATTAGAAAGAAGCTCTATTTCATGAAGTAATGTCACCACACACAGTTTTAAAGAATGGAAAAGTATTTGGCTTTCCAGCGCCATCATCATTTATTACAGATGGTGCATGAACTTTCTGTCAACTATCAGCATTAAAAACGGAGTTCATAGTTTACTTCAACCTTAAACTTATACCAAATGTTATGTTTCTTGATGTCTGGCCAGGCATGATGTCAGATCAAAGAAAGCATTTTATGGCACAGATATATCAGCACTCCTTGATAATTTGCAATACATGCTTTGTGAAAGAAAAATAATTAGAACAGGCCGTTATCAGATAGTTTAACTAGTCTCTGCACTCCAAATAATAAATCCAAGAGAGTACATTTTTAGAGTAAGAGAAATAAATATGTGGACAATTGGTAAGAAACCTGTGGTATTTCAAAACTTCTGCATGACTTTTATCTTCACGTGCTCCCATGGTTTGCTGAGTAATTAGAACTAGCTTAAAATACTAATTTCAGTTTTCCTACAAACAATAAATCAGTTTATATTTAAATGTGATATTTACTGACAATTTATAGCTCATAGGAAATGAAGCACATGTAAGATCTAAGAAATTATCCTTAGAACATGTTTAAATTATAGGTTTGTAGGCTCTAATTTCTTCAGAGATTAGTACATTCTTTAACATTGAGATAGCTAAATGTATATCTGTCAGGAGACCTAGCTATTTAATTTTTCCAAAATTGAACAGAGTACCTTAAACAATGTAACATTTATTTGGGGGCTCCAATGCTCATGGTCACCAAAAAGAGTGGGAAGTGGAATCGATATGATGATTCTCAATATGCTTCTTCTTTACTTATATTATTTATACAGATCTCAATATTATTTATCTTCTCTTAATTTATTTATTATTTACATCATGTACTATACATGTGGAGCGCTTAAGGATTCACTGTATTGAACCTTTGTGTAAATGATTAGTGATGTCCCGAACGGTTCGCTGGAGAATAGTTCCTGGCGAACATAGCGTGTTCGCGTTCGCCACGGATGGCGAACATATGCGATGTTCGGTCCGACCCCTATTTTTTTTTGTGGTCTTTCAACCAAATGTACTAATACTAAGTAAAAATTACTTAGTATTAGTAAATTGTGCCCCTACTCGCAATACCGCGAGTAGGGGCATGTCTATTAAACATGTCTATTAAACTGCTCACTATAAAAAAAAAAGGGTCCCCCCTCCCTGAGCGGGTGGGGGCCCTAAAGTAAAAAAAGGGGGAGGACTTATTGTCCTCCCCCCTGGCCCCCACCCCTGAGCGTTGGGTGGAGGCCCTTAAATACCAATAGGGGGAGACCTATTGTCCTCCCCCCCGGCCCCCACCCCTGAGCGGCGGGTGGGGGCCCTAAATACCAACAGTGGGGGGACCTATTGTCCTCCCCCCGGCCACCACCCCTGAGCGGCAGGTGGGGGCCCTAAATACCAATAGGGGGGGACCTATTGTCCTCCCCCCCGGCCCCCACCCCTGAGCGGCGGGTGGGGGCCCTAAATACCAATAGGGGGGGACCTAATGTCCTCCCCCATGGCCCCCACCCCTGAGCGGTCCTTGAACAAATGTCCCCCCTAGGTGACTAGGGGTCCCCAAACCCCTAGTCACCCCCTCCCCCCCAAAAAAAATGGTCCCCTACCTACCCCCTCACCCTAAAAATAATGAGGGGGTTGTCAATAAAGCTAAAAACCTGTAAATAAATAAAAATAAACTTACCATTAGATGTCTTCTTTTTTCTAAAATCTTCTTTCTTCAGCCCCCAAAAAGGCCAAATAAAAAGCCAATATAACCGTCGCACTTTGAAAAAAAAAAAAAGCGCAAAAAAATTAATCCTTCTTCACCCTTCGAGGGCACGCCGCGTGCTGAGCTCCGCAGGGCGGGTCAAGGCTTATAAATCCTTGCCACGCCGTGCAATTAGGCTTAGAACACTCTGATTGGTTGGTACTGGGGTGAGTTAGGGATTTAAATATCCCTCTCTATGCTCTGATTGGTCAGAGGGCGACCTCTGACCCCAAAACGTGCGTGTGCGAGAGGGACGTGACCACGCGGTCAGAGCCATCTTGGATTTGGGCGCGATGCCCGGAAGACCTGGGGGAGCAGTTGCCGGCTCGCCGACGAGCAGGTAAGCTCGTGTTGTCGGCGAGGCTGTGCCGGTCGGGCACTCCCGTGTGACTCGGCGGGCCGGCGACCGCAACACCCACGCTGTGTAAAATGACACAGAGCACTCTGATTGGGTGGATTTCAAGCCACCCAATCAGAGTGCTCTGTGTCATTTTACACAGCGTGGGAAAGTTCTGTGGAATTTTCCCACGCTGTGTAATTTGACTCATAACTCTCTGATTGGTTACTTAATCCACCAATCAGAGTGTTATGAGTCAAATTACACAGCCAACGGCAAATTTCATGTTCGCGACATCACTATAAATGATCCCTCACATTATCAATCAAAGCTATAATATTAAAGAGATTTTCTTTTAACCTAGAATTTTTTTTTAATTAAAACGATAAATTATTTAGCATTTTGAAAAACATACTTTCAAATTGCTTGTTCCACCTCTGTGTGATGTGTGCTGTTAGTTATTTGAAGGATTACATTTAGTGTTCAGAACTAACATCACTTCCACTCCTGCAGGAAATGCTTTGTAGACAGACCAAGGCAGACAGAGAGATTTTGAGACATATTATCCAAAATGGGGATTGTTGCAAATCAACTAGGGGATTACGAATATAACGTCAGAGTTCTTGTTACTTCTCTGCTAGTCCTGTTCTAGGGAACAGAAATGCCAAAAGCTTACATAACTGTTGGAGTAACAACATCATTATTTATATGAGTGTTTGTGGCAGACTTGATAATAGGTGAGGCTATGCCAAAAAAAGTATATTTATATATTTTTACTCTGTCTTCAAAAGACTCTCTGAACCAAACCCTTGTAGTCTGATGCCCTTTTTGATCCAATGCATGTTTTACCAGTAAAGTTTAATGTTCTGCATTATTTGAATGTTCTTGCCATAACTAATTTGATATAGTGCCAGAATATATTGAAATAAACCTATATGAGGACATGGAAATGGTTATGTTTAAACATAAATTTATCTGTAATAAACAAAAAAAATAATAATGCAGACTGCAGGAAGCAAAGAGAACAAACACCATGACAGGCTGTTACAAAATGTGCAGTGGATAATATGAAAAATAGCAGCCAGTAGCTTGAGCTGGAAATTATGATTTTTAAACATGACTTATGAGTAGAGTTGAGCGGACACCTGGATGTTCAGGTGCGGCGGGTTCGGATGAACTTTGAAAAAAAGTCCAGGTTGGGGCTCAAACTGGCCCCCGAACTTGACCCCAAACCCTAACCCCATTGAAGGCAAGGGGGACCTGAACTTTTGGCCACAAAAATGCCTCTAAAAAACTCCTGGAAATGGATAGAGAGCTGCAAAAGGAAGTAAAATGGGGGGAAGAGTAGGACAAGTGCCCTGAAGTGAACACTCCAAATATACTATTTAGCACCAATTTTTTTTTTTTTACTTTTTAGAACTCCAATGTAAGCAACAGATTAGCAGCAAAACAATTAGAATGTTTACAACTGCGCCGGGAAATCACTTAAAATAACATAAAAATTAAAAGCCTCTGCTATTGTGTACATAGTTTATACTAAGTGACCCATAGGTTGAGGAGGCGGTGACCGTGGCGGTGTAGGTCTAAGCAGCGGTGGAGGAGGAGGAGGTAGCTAACACTGTTTTTTACATATATATATATATATATATATATGTAAAAAACAGTGTTAGCTACCTCCTCCTCCTCCACCGCTGCTTAGTGGGATAGCCCCCAAAGATATTGGGACAAATAAAAAAAGACAACTCTGTTCTGCAGTAGCTGTTGCGCAGGCACTTTGTTGACTCTAGAGAACCTAGGGCCAATCGCACATCCCCGTAACGGCGACTTTACATTCAGATGTCATCCATATCAACTTTCGATGCCAGTTTCTGCGCCTACCATGGTGACCATGGGTAACGGGGAATCAGGGTTCCATTCCGGTCAAGGACCCTGAGAAACGGCTACCACATGCAAGGAAGGCAGCAGGCGCGCAAGTGACCCACTCCCGACGCCGGAAGGTAGTGACGACAAATAACAATACAGGACACTTTAATTGTAATGAGTCCACTTGAAATCTTTTAACTTGGAGGGAAATCTTTTCACTTGGAGGGAAGTCTGTTGCAGAGCCACTGACCCATGCGTGCTGCAGCTGAAACTCCACTATCGCCTGCTGCTGCTCGCACAGTCTCATGAGGCGGTCAGCAGGAATGCCGTAGTTACGCTGCAGCGCACAGCAGCAGCATGGTGAGAACGCCGAAAGCACGCACAGCCGCTACAGTGAATGTCACATCCTGTTCCAAGTTGCGGATCAGTCTGGTGATGGCTTCTGGTATCCAGTATTCTTTTTACTGAAGCTGCATAAGGGTCCTGCTATGTGGCCGCACAAACACTGGTGCTCAACACCAGGGGGCATGTGGTTACCCTGCACCAGACCCTGCTAATCCATTCCACACTGTGACTCCTAACTTCAACTTCAGGCATACTGGGTCCCGGTTGTCCGACCGCCGCCCAGACAGTGTCTGGGTCCTGGTCACCAGACTGCCTACCTCACTGTGAAACTACAAATGGATTGTTAAATCTGGTATGAACCTGAACTTTGCAGTTTGGGTTCGCTTAACTCTATTATGGATCCTTTAATTGCTACATGTATTACTTGGATAACTGGTAATTCTCGAGCTAATACATGCCGACGAGCGCTAGGGGATGGCCGCTCCGCTTTTGCACCCTTCTCCCTCTTATGCTGGTCTGGTGCCTCTGTGTGACCAGCTCCTCTTCCTCCAAACTGCACATGTCACTCGCATGACCTTGATTCCATGTGGGGTCTAGGACCTCATCATCCTCCACATCATCTTCCACCCACTCCTCAACCCTGCCCTCCTTGCCGGTATGCACACTGCAGAAAGCCACAGCAGTTGGCAACTGTGTTTTTCCAGCATGTAAAGTCTGCAAAGGACATATGGAAATTGTTTTAGAATTGTATCCAGGCAACAGTGACCTCAGTTTGACTTGTGAGGGTATTGCCCCAGAATTTCAATATTGTTTAAGTACCTCTTAGCTATTGATAACTGATTTAAATATAGCAGCTTTTTATCTGGTAGTTTCTAGTGTAGAAAATGTCAATCTGTTTTCTATCACTTAGATCTGTGTAACAAGTGTTGTAGGTGTGAAACAATATTACAAGTGACCGATGTAGTAAATTCGAATCAAAGTTACGCTTCGATTTGACTCTCAGATATGAAGTGAACACCCCAAATATACTATTTAGCACCCACATTTTTTTTTTACTTTTTAAAACTCCAATGTGAGCAGCAGATTAGCATCAAAACAATTAGAATGTTTACAAATGCGCAGTAAGCGCACTATTTGACGCTTCTATTTGACTCTCAGATATGAAGTGCACCGCAGGCCGCAAATGTACTATGTAGCAGATATGCACCCAGAAAATAAGAATGTTTACCACTGTGCTGTAAGCACACTATTAGACGCTTCAATATGACTCTCAGATATGAAGTGAACACTCCAAATATACTATTTAGCACCAAAAAAAAATTGACTTTTTAAAACTCCAATGTAAGCAGCAGATTAGCTGCAAAACAATTAGAATGTTTACAACTGTGCAGTATTTGACGCTTCTATTTGACTCTCAGATATGAAGTGCATGCCCCAAAATGTACTATTTAGAAGATTAGCACCCAGAAAATTAAAATTTTTACAACTGCGCTGTAAGCACACTATTAGATGCTTCGATTTGACTCTCAGATATGAAGTGCACCGCAGGCCGCAAATGTACTATTTAGCAGATTAGCAGCATTAGTAGGCATGGCTGTGATGGCTTCTAAGGGCACACGAGTCAAACGCTTGTTGATTGGTTGCCCTGCAGCCTTTGAAAACACGCCATTAAATCGCCGAACACCGAACTCCAACCCGAACATACAGTGATATGCAGTGGCGTACACATGACCCATGGGGCCCCGGTGCGAAAATTGATCCGTGGGCCCCCCCCCGCGCTTACTCTGCGCGGGCCGGGGCAGCAACACATGGCGGCGGGCACCTGGTCGCAGGGGTTGCAGGGCTGCGACCGCGGTATGTACGCCAGTGCATGCAGATGCACACACACTTAAAGGACCACTACAGACACCCAGATCACATCAGCTCAATGAAGTGGTCTGGGTGTCAGGTCCCTCTAGTTTTAACCCTGCAGCTGAAAGCATAGCAGTTTCAGAGAAACTGTTATGTTTCACTGAGGGTTAATCCAGCCTCTAGTGGCTGTCATCTTCCGGCTCCGGTATCAGTGCGGTGCGCGAAGGAGCTGAAGAGGAAGCACTCAGGGGAGAGTGCTCCCTCGCGCACCGGCCAGCTTGACTGCCCGCCAGGTGTAAGCAGGGCCAGCCTCGGGGGGCCCTGAGGTGGCCGGCTCCTGGGCCCCCCAGGAGAAGAGGCTGGCCCAGTGGGTACATACAGGGTCGCAGGGGCGGCCGGACCTGGTATGTACGCCACTGGTGATATGTCCATGTTCGGGTCCGGGGTCCAAAAGACATAATGTTCAGTGCGAACCCGAACTCAACTCTATTTAGAACCCACTACATTAGGGTACTGTGGCATGGAAGAGAGCTTAACACGATATGGCCATATAGTGTAAATGAATTCCCATATTTGTTTGCTGAGATTTTAAGGTGATTTTAAAAAGCCTTGTAAAATCCTAAATTGTATTTTTGTGTGTGCACTGTTCCTTAATCTGTATTTTGTATACATTTGTTCTCTACAGCAGCACTAAGGCAAAGAAATGCATGTTCCGGGTGTACCCTCAATTCCCTCTTTGATCTAACAATTGAATGTTATCATGTCCATATGGAAAGGATTTGTAACAGAAGTGAATATTATATGACAATAATATTATCCATCTTATGTAAAACACTCTTTACAGTTAAATTTGAAAACTAAGTACATTAGGACAGAGCTGGAGGTGATTAGTGATTACAGAAGCTTTTTATCATTAATAGAAAAAGGGTATGAACAGGATAAAGTAACAGATATTTTTTTTTCAATGAAATTTCCTTTTTAATAAAAAATGTTAACTGATAGCTCCTGAAACTAGTATTTTATTCTGGTATCATGAAATTAATATCTATAGACTTTAATTGCCATTGTGATTTATATCACTTTTTTTGTGAAGCCTTATGACTTTCTGCATTAAATTGTGTTTTGCTACCTGTAAGAACATGAAAATTTAATATATCTTTACACGGATGGTGTAGTAACACATTTAGTTTCATCCTTAAATTGTACCTTACACAGTATGTAAGTTAAATATTTGCTATCTTTCTAAATGCACTTCCTTATTTACCTTCCTTCTCCAAGCAGTGGAGTAAATGTCAAGAGAGAATAGATCTGTTCTACATTTTTAATGCTCTCTTGGTAGACACTAGGAACTGAAGTCACTAGATAGCATAATTTATAGATAATAATTTCTGGTATAGAAAAGCAAGGAGTATGGAATTTAGAGCATAGAATATTTTATCATTGGTAGAACTGAGTTTGCCATATTTATACTCACTGCGACACACTCTCATACCTTTAGATTTACAAGATAATGTAAAAATGTAATTACTTTTCAAAATGGAATGGCCTACATGGGATATTCAGCAGTGATAGTTATGAAAAAAACAAACAAATGTATAGTTATTGGTAAATGATTTTGGTTGGAAATATAGTATTGTTCTCACATCTTGCTTGGACAGGAGATATAGCTTACATGTATAAATATAGATTTATATAAAATATTCTGAATTTTTATAAAGATTTTGTATCATGATATTATAATGATCATAGTACATTCAAGGTTTTGGACATAGCATCTGATACAGAGCACGGTTTGGGGATGGGCTAAGTCAATAGGTAGGGGGTCCATAATGTTACGACACTCACCACCAGATAGATGAAGCCGCCGTTTAGTAAATAATCCCCTTTTCCAGAATATGCAGTTTCTGTACAGCCGACCGTCAAACTCCCGAACGGAGGATACGTGAACGAGGCAACTCCCGACCATCAAATCAGCCGAACTCCTTTCACAGCTAGAAATAACGAAAGCGCTGTTCCAGTAATAATTCCCCCCCACAAACGAGACAGAAGCTCCGCATTGAGGGTCAAACAGGATCTGGCTTTACTGTGGGCTACCCACCCGTATTTATGCAGGTCTCCCACTTGGTGGACACTTCCCTAGGGGACCAAATGGGAGACTGGAATTACAGTAGTACAGGAGGACATTCCAGATATACAGTCACAGGCTTTTCCCACAATGCAATATGATTCCCTCCCCTCTGCCCTGGAGATAATTGAGAAGTAATTCAATTATCTCCAGGACAAAGACACATCGCCATTTTAAATACAAAACCAGAAAGTGCATAAAAATACATAACTTTATAATAATCGAATATTTCACATTCACATCACATATCCCCAGATAGGCTGGATCTGAGTGCATATTATTGACGAATAGCGCTCAGATCCCATACGTATAGTTCAATCGCCATGGAGTCAAAGTTCTTACAGTCTTTCGGTAGGCGATTGACTCCATGGGAAGGCTACATGGGTTAAGTACTTTCGTATGTGGTAAAAACTCCTGAACAGCCGGTGTTCGTACGCGTTCGTCGAAACAGCCAGGTGACCCGTTGTTTCAGCGGCAGAAAGAGTATCTGTTTTTAGTTCCATGAAATCAGAGCCGAACACCGCTGGGCTTTCGTGCGTTTTAAAATGGCCGCTGCCTCGTGGTCGACATACGAACGACGGCCACCCTGAATTCGGTTTTATTGAGAAGTGTCTGCAGTTAACCACAACGTTCTAATTGGGATCAAGAGGTTAACCAGCAGCACACTTCTATCCTGGGTGGCCATCCGTTCTGTAGCTTTGGTCGGTGAAAACAGTCATTCGTATGGTTGGGCTATAGAAAACAGCCATTACACGAAAGTTCAGGAAATAGACGAATCCACCACAATAGACAGATGGTTCTGTCACACATAACATTTACCCTTAGGCTGAAGCCCCAGTCTGGTTGCCACCTAGCAATAGCAAATCATACATATCGACAGAGGAATAACTAGAATCCACTAAACCCGGTGCAAAAATTGCCCTGGGGACCCCCTCCCATGTGTCCCATTCCCCTCTGTGTCTCATTCCTGTGCTCAGGCCCTCTGCCTCTCCGTGTGTCCCATTACCTTTCTCTCCTCAGCCCCTCCATGTGTCCCATAGACTCCTCCTCTTCCAGCCCCTTCATGTGTCCCATTCCCTCTACCCTTAGCGCCATCCATGTTTCTCATACCCTCTTCCCTCCCAGCCCCTCAATGTGTCCCATTTCTCCTTCTCCTTTCCATGTGTCCCGTACCCTCCATCTCTCTCCCTCTCCCCTCCATGTGTCCCATTCTGCCCTCTCTCCCCTCCATATGTCCCATTCCTCCTTCTCTCCCCCATCCCTTCAGGGCCAGATTGGCCCACCAGGATACCGGTAAATTTCCCAGTGGGCCGCGACACCTGAAGGCCGGGCAGACAGTCCACATCATGAACAAAACAAAAGATAAATGGGCGGGTGGTGAAGGTGATAATAGGTCACAAATCTAGTGTAGGCAAGCCACTGTCATGAGGTCACTCCCAACCTCTATACAAAATAAACACAATGTCTGAACACTACTTCAGACAAAAGGGCGCCACAGCCACTATAAATATAAATATATATTATTAAAAAATAGGAGATTCCCATAAATGAGAAACAATCGGTGGAAATACAAAGTCCACTTTATTGAAAACAATAGTACACAATAGTGCAACATGTGTATATAAAATAATTAAAATAAATACACAGCCAAATTGGCCAAGAGCCCCTAAGGATAGCAGCTATAAACATACAAGTAACTAAAATGATAGCAAAGGTGCAAAGTGCTAAAGTGCACATCATGAGGCTTCTGTAATTTTAACGATTTTCCCCTTGGACTGTGTCAGCCTGTGTCAGTATGAGGGGAGTAAAGAGGGAGGAACTGGGGGCTGATGATGATGCACTATTTACCTCAATTCCAGCTGCATGCCCTGCCCCCGAACGCAAGACCCGTCTCCTGAACTGAAGCTCCACCTCCAGTGCACAAGCTCTGCCCGCATGCACGTTGCTGACCTCTCTAGGAGGTCACAAAATGGCAACTTGCACAATGGCTTATGGAGCTGGCATAGATTTTTTTTTTCCCAGGGCTGCTTTTTATCCCCAGTCTGGCCCTGCCTCCCCTCCCTGTGTCCCATACCCCCTCTGAACACTGAACAAAATTATAAATGCAACACTTTTGTTTTTGACCCATTTTTCATGAACTGAACTCAAATTACAGTTTAATGAATTTAGCAACTCCGTGTGTGCAAGTTGTGCTTTACTGGCACAATCACAATATATATATATATATATATATATATATATATATATATATATATATATATGTGTATATGTGTATATGTATATGTATATATATATATATATATATGTGTATATATATATATATATATATATATATATATATATATATATATATATATATATATATATAGAGAGAGAGAGAGAGAGAGAGAGAGAGAGAGATTGCAGATAGTGATCAGCACTCTTGGTCTTTGAAAGTTAAAAATTGAAGTTTATTGATTATCCATTAAAAAAGTATGATCAACGTTTCAGTCCCATCTGGGACTTTCATTTTTTGATCCTGATTAAAGTCCCAGATGGGACTGAAACATCGATCATATTTTTTTAATAGATAATCAATACACTTCAATTTTTTTTATTTTATATAATTCTTTATTTTTGCCTTGACAGACAGTACAGCTCGTAAACAGTATTGGGGCTTGTGCAAAAGCCTAGCTTCCACATATACTTTGGTTTTTCAGTGATACAGAAAAAATATAATAGTTTTGTTAGGCATACGTTCGCTGTTCGGAAGCTACTTTCTGCGTTGTTTTCTGAAGCCGCCGTCCATCAATGTTTTTCCATTTTTATAAACATAATGAACTTCAAAACCTGGAAACAACATAAAATTTTCGGTCTGCGAACGCGAACTTCCGCAAATGTTCGCAAACGGGCGAACCCGGCGAACCGCCATAGACTTCAATGGGCAGGCGAATTTTAAAACCCACAGGGACTCTTTCTGGCCACAATAGTGATGGAAAAGTTGTTTCAAGGGGACTAACACCTGGACTGTGGCATGCCGGAGGGGGATCCATGGCAAAACTCCCATGGAAAATTACACAGTTGATGCAGAGTCTGGTTTTAATCCATAAAGGGCATAAATCACCTAACATTCCTAAATCACAATGAATATGGATTGACACCTGACATATGACATATTGACACCTTAACATATGGATTGACACCTACATAGAGTCACTTGGCAGATATAGATTGACACCTGTCCTCAGGGACCCTGATACACACTGACACAGAGCATAATATGGACTGTTCCCCCTACATAGGGTCACTTGGCAGATATGGATTGACACCTTACCTAAGGATCCCTGATACACACTGACACAGAGTAGAATAGGGACTGTTCCTCCTACATAGGGTCACTTGGCAGATATGGATTGACACCTATCCTAAGGATCCCTCATACACACTGACACAGAGCAGAATAGGGACTGTTCCCCCTACATAGGGTCACTTGGCAGATATGGATTGACACCTTATCTAAGTATCCCTGATACACACTGACACAGAGCAGAATAGGAACTGTTACACCCTACATAGGGTCACTTGGCAGATATGGATTGACACCTGTCCTCAGGGACCCTGATACACCCTGACACAGAGCAGAATAGGGACTGTTCCTCCTAAATAGGGTCACTTGGCAGATATGGATTGACACCTGTCCTCAGGGACCCTGTGTCAGGATCCCGCGGGCGGCTGCGAAGGGAGGCTGCAGTCCACTCGCGGCACTCACCCTCCAGCCGTCCGCGGTCCCCTTACTGGCGTGCGCTCGGCAGGTGGAATCCTCCCAGCCACGGATGCCGCCCGCGTCTTCCTCTACGTCACCCAGCGGCAGCATGCATGACGCTGCACGCTGGGAGACCGCCCATTTTAATAAACGCCGGGGTCAGCCACCTGACCTGGCGTTAAAGGCACAGTGCCTCAATCACAGTGGGAGGTCTAGATATCTCCCACGTGTGATTGTTATTTCTGATTGAAAATTATCCAATCAGAATTAACCTATGGATTTAAATACTTACCTTTCCTGTTCCTCTCTGCCCTGTTGTGGTCTTTGCTTGCTATATTTGCTACTGAACTTGTGTTTCTGATTACGTACTCTCTGGCTTGTTTATCTGACTTTGTGACTTTCTCCTACCCTTTGACCTTGGCTTGTTTCTCGTTATTCTGTCTTCTGGTTCCCCTTACTCGGCTTGTCTCCTGACTATTCTTTGTGTGCTTAGCCCGGCCACTCTAAGGTCCGGTACTGCACCTTTTCTGTGTGTGTGTTAGCGTGTTTGGTTCCCGGAATCGTGACACCCTGATACACACTGACACAGAGCAGAATAGGGACTGTTCCCCCTACATAGGGTCACTTGGCAGATATAGATTGACACCTTTCCTCAGGGACCCTGATACACACTGACACAGAGCAGAATAGGGACTGTTCCTCCTACATAGGGTCACCATTTTTAGCCCAAGGCAGCTCATCTCAGCAGGCCTTTTTTAGTCGAATGTATCGCCCACTGTCAGTCCCTTCGGGATCCATCCCTCATTCATCTTAATAAAGGTAAGGTAATCTAGATTTTTTTGACCTAGGCGACTTCTCTTCTCAGTGACAATACCTCCTGCTGCACTGAAGGTCCTTTCTGACAGGACACTTGAAGTGGGGCAGGCTAGAAGTTCTATCGCAAATTGGGATAGTTTAGGCCACAGGTCACGCCTGCACACCCAGTAGTCAAGGGGTTCATCGCTCCTCAGAGTGTCGATATCTGCAGTTAAGGTGAGGTAGTCTGCTACCTGTCGGTCGAGTCGTTCTCTGAGGGTGGACCGCGAAGGGCTGTGGCGATGCGTAGGACTTAAAAAGCTCTGCATGTCCTCCATCAACAACACGTCTGTAAAGCGTCCTGTCCTTGCCGGCGTGGTCGTGGGAGGAGGATTACTTTCACCTCTTCCCCTGTTAGATTCACGTTGTGCTGTGACATCACCCTTATGCGCTGCGTAAAGCATACTTTTTAATTGATTTTGGAACTGCTGCATCCTTTCCGACTTGCCATAATTCGGTAACATTTCAGGCACTTTCTGCTTATACCGGGGGTCTAGTAGCGTGGACACCCAGTACAGGTCGTTCTCACTCAGCCTTTTTATATGAGGGTCCCTCAACAGGCACGACTGCATGAAAGACCCCATTTGCACAAGGTTGGATGCCGAGCTACTCATTTCCCGTTCCTCCTCCTCAGTGATCTCAATGAAGGTATGTACTTCCCCCCCAGCCACGTACAACACCACGGGTACCACATAGGTGACAACGAGCACCCTAGGATGCCTGTTGTGGTTGGTCTGACTCCTCCTCCTCATCCTCCTCAAAGCCACATTCCTCCTCTGACTCCTCTTCCTCACAATCCTCTTCCAGCATTGCCGCAGGTCCAGCAAGCGATGTTGATAAGGCTGTTTCTGGTGGTGATGGTGACCACGACTCTTCCTCTTCCTCTTCACGCTCATCTATGGCCTGATCCAGCACTCTTCGCAGGGCACGCTCCAGGAAGAAAACAAATGGTATGATGTCGCTGACGGATCCTTCGGTGCGACTGACTAGGTTTGTCACCTCCTCAAAAGGATGCATGAGCCTACAGGCATTGCACATGAGCGTCCAGTAACGTGGCAAAAAAATTCCCAGCTCCCCAGAGGCTGTCCTAGCACCTTGGTCATACAAATATTCATTAACGGCTTTTTCTTGTTGGAGCAGGCGGTCGAACATTAGGAGTGTTGAATTCCAATGTGTCGGGCTGTCGCAAATCAAGCGCCTCACTGGCATGTTGTTTCGCCGCTGGATATCTGCAAAGTGCGCCATGGCCGTGTAGGAATGCCTGAAATGGCCACACACCTTCCTGGCCTGCTTCAGGACGTCCTTGAACTTATGCACAAAGCATTGTACGATCAGATTACACACATGTGCCATGCACGGCACATGTGTCAACTTGCCCAACTTCAATGCCGCCAACAAATTTGTTCCGTTGTCACAAACCACTTTGCCGATCTCCAGTTGGTGCGGAGTCAGCCACTTTTCCACCTGTGCGTTCAGGGCAGACAGGAGTGCTTGTCCGGCGTGACTCTCTGCTTTCAAGCAAGTCAAACCCAAGACTGCCGTATCCGGGATGTGGAATAGTACCTGGGGAGCTGGGGGGGGGGCCGTTGATGTGGAGCAAGATGCAGCAGCAGAAGAGGACTCAGCCGAGGAGGTTATGGAAGAGGATGGAGTAGGAGGAGTAGAGGAGGTGGCAGCAGGCCTGCCTGCAAGTCATGGCGGTGTCCCCAACTCCTCTGCAGAGCCACGCATTCCATGCTTGGCAGCCGTCAGCAGGTTTACCCAATGCGCAGTGTAGGTGATATACCTGCCCTGACCATGCTTTGCAGACCAGGTATCAGTGATCAGATGGACCCTTGCCCCAACACAGTGTGCCAGACATGCCATTACTTCCTTTTGCACAATCGAGTACAGGTTGGGGATTGCCTTTTGTAAAAATAAATTTCGGCCGGGTACCTTCCACTGCGGTGTCCCAATAGCTACAAATTTTTTGAACGCCTCAGACTCCACCAGCTTGTATGGTAAAAGCTGGCGGGCTAATAGTTCAGACAAGCCAGCTGTCAGACGCCGGGCAAGGGGGTGACTTTCTGACATTGGCTTCTTACGCTCAAACATGTCCTTGACAGACACCTGACTGTGGGCAGATGAGCGGGAACTGCTCAAGGCGAGAGACGGAGTGGCGGATGGTTGAGAGGGGGTAAGTGGTTGAAGTGGCTGAAGATGCTAGACCAGGAGGAGGATGGCGGCTTTGAGTTTGTGTGCTGCTTGTACTCATGTGTTGATCCCATAGGTGTTTGTGATGTGCGATCATGTTTCTACGCAAAGCAGTTGTACCTAGGTGGGTGTTGGACTTTCCCCGACTCAGTTTCCTTTGGCACAGGTTGCAAATGGCATCGCTGTTGTCAGAGGCAGACACACAAAAAAAATGCCACACTGCTGAGCTCTGCAATGACGGCATTCTGGTGGTGGACACAGCATGCGTTGATTGGCGTGCTGTCGGGCTGACCCCGGGTGCCGATGCATGCTGTCTGACTGTGCCACTAGCTCCTTGCGACGACCTCCCCCTGCTTCCAACTCGTCTCCTCCTCCTCCTTTCTGTCTCCTCATCTGAACTTTCGCCCTATTCTTCTTCTTGCCGAGCGGGCACCCACGTGACATCCATGGACGCATCGTCATTATCAACCACTTCACTTGTATCTGACAACTCAGCAAAGGAAGCAGTAGCGGGTACAACATCATCATCATCACACCGTACGTCCATGTGTGTAATGCTGCCTGACTGAGACATATCCCTGTTATCTAAAACCTCTGGCAATAACGGTTGCGCATCACTCGTTTCTTCAAACGGATGTGTAAATAACTCCTCTGACAGATAAAGTAAAGCGGCTGTGGTGCTGGTGTTGGTGGTGGCGGCAGGCGGGTGAGTGGTATCTTGAGAGGTGCCCGAAGCTAAGCTGGAGGAGGATGGTGCGTCAAGGTTCCGAGCGGAAGCTGTAGAAGATTGGGTGTCCTGTGTTAGCCAGTCAACTATGTCCTCAGAACTTTTCAAGTTCAGGGTACGTGGCATGTGAAAACTGGGCATTATTCTAGGGCCAAAGGGAATCACAGCACCACGACCACGATGGCACCTGTGGGGTGGCCTGCCTCTGCCTGTCATTTTTTTTTGGATTAGTGGTACTATGCGTGCAAGCTACTGTGAGACCAGATATGAGTGGCAATGTGCACTGGCAGAGGTTGGCAGAGTACATGCTGTAGGCCTGACACCCCCTTTAAGGACACTGACTGCTATTAGCTTACAGTGAAAAACTTTTTTGCTTTTTAAAGGCACGCTATTGTGACACCAGACATGAGTGGCAAAGTGCACTTGCAGAGGTTGGCAGAGAACACGCTGAAGGCCTGACACCCGCTTTAAGGACACTGACTGCTATTAGCTTACAGTGAAAAACTTTTTTGCTTTTTAAAGGCACGCTATTGTGACACCAGACATGAGTGGCAAAGTGGACTTGCAGAGGTTGGCAGAGTACACGCTGAAGACCTGACACCTGCTTTAAGGACACTGACTGCTATTAGCTTACAGTGAAAAACTTTTTTGCTTCTTAAAGGCACGCTATTGTGACACCAGATATGAGTGGCAAAGTGCACGCTGAAGGCCTGACACCAGCTTGAAGGACACTGACTGCTATTAGCTTACAGTGAAAAACTTTTTTGCTTTTTAAAGGCACGCTATAGTGACACCAGATATGAGTGGCAAAGTGCACTTGCAGAGGTTGGCAGAGTACACGCTGTAGGCCTGACACCCGCTTGAAGACAACTAACTGCTATTCAATATATAACAGTGAAAGACTTTTTTGCTTTTTAAAGGCACGCTATAGTGACACCAGATATGAGTGGCAAAGTGCACTTGCAGAGGTTGGCAGAGTACACGCTGAAGGCCTGACACCCGCTTGAAGTACACTGACTGCTATTAGCTTACAGTGAAAAACGTTTTTGTTTTTTAAAGGCACGCTATTGTGACACCAGATATGAGTGGCAAAGTGCACGCTGAAGCCCTTACACCCGCTTGAAGGACACTGACTGCTATTAGCTTACAGTGAAAAACTTTTTTGCTTTTTAAAGGCACGCTATAGTGACACCAGATATGAGTGGCGAAGTGCACTTGCAGAGGTTGGCAGAGTACACGCTGAAGGCCTGACACCCAGACGCTTGCAGACAACTAACTGCTATTCAATCTATCACAGTGAAAAAAACGTTTTTGTTTTTAAATGCAAGCTTAAGCTATTGTGACACCAGATATGAGTGGTGGCACTGGGCAAGTGTGCACAGTATCCACTGTGAGCCGGACACAGAAGCTGGCAGACAACTAACTGCTATTCAATCTATTACAGTGAAATTTTTTTTGGTTTTTAAATGCAAGCTTGAGCTATTGTGACACCAGATATGAGTGGTGGCACTGGGCAAGTGGGCACCGTATCCACTGTGAGCCTGACACAGAAGCTGGCAGACAACTAACTGCTATTAAATCTATTACAGTGAAATGTATTTTTGTTTTTAAATGCAAGCTTAAGCTATTGTGACACCAGATATGAGTGGTGGCACTGGGCAAGTGGGCACAGTATCCACTGTGAGCCTGACACAGAAGCTGGCAGGCAGGCAACTGCAATTACATTACAGAGGAAAAAAAAAAGCAGACTGATGTTCTAGCCCTAAAAAGGGCTTTTTGGAGTGCTGTCCTTACAGCAGATATCAGATGAGTCCTTCAGGACTGTAGTGGACACTGAATACCCTAGCATAGCTATCAATTTCCCTATCAAATGAGCAGCAGCTACACTTTCCCTCCTCTATCTAAGAATGCAGCTTCAGAATGAATCTAAAATGGATGCTGTACAGGAGGTGGGAGGGTCTGGAAGGGAGGGTCTGCTGCTAATTTGCTGGAATATGTCTGCTGACCGTGAGGCACAGGGTCAAAGTTTACTCAATGATGACGAATAGGGGGCGGATCGAACCGCACATGTGCCAGCGAACAGTTCGGTACATCACTAGTCCTAGATTGTTGTATGGCTTTAGGCTTGCGTGTTGTACGCTCCCTACTGTGCAACTTTTGTTAGCCCTCCTCCCCCTGTTTCCCCCCTTTTTTTGTGTATAGTATCCCTCCTTTGTGAGGGAAAGACAGAGAGAGAGGAGGGCGAAGTTAGTTTAGGTGTCAGGGAGGGGCGGGGAGGTAGGGTGCCCAAGGGGAGGGGAACTCGCGGGGCGCGCCCGTTGCATGTGTGTGTGGCGGTAAGTGCCTCCTAGGTTGGCTCTCTTGTCTCATGGTGTGCTCGCCATTCTTTCTAGGTATTCCTCCCACGGTTGCCACACCTTTGAGAAGGTGCCCATGGTGTTCCGTACCTGCGCTGTCAGTTTGTCCATGAGGAAATTGTCCTTTATTTTGTGTATGACTTTGCTCATAGGAGGGGAGTCGGGGCTGAGCCATTGTTGGGTCAATGCTCTTCTGGCTGCTAAAGTCAGTTTGTTAACTAGTTTCTGTTCTTTAGTCGTGAGGTCGTCTTGTGGTTTGGCTAGTAAGAATGTCCATGGGTCCCTGTGTATTGGTCTATCCAGGACTGCTGTCATTAATGTCTCTATTTCCGACCAGAATCTCTCTAATTTGGGACACGTCCGCCACATGTGGATATATGATCCGCTCTCACCGCAGCCCCTCCAGCATGTATCTGTAGTGGTTTTCCCCATTCTATATAGTTTGGCCGGGGTGGCGTACCACCTCAGGAGGGTTTCATATGCCTGTTCCTGAAGTGTTACGCATATGGAGACTATGTATAGGTGATAGTATCTCTGCAGGTCTGTGTATTCTAGTCCTTTGAAGTACCTCGCCCGCATGCCCGGCGTGAATGCCCTATTTCTCAGATATGGGGTGAGAGGTGAGGGCAGTCGGGTTAGAGAGTATTTTTGAGCGTTGGCGTCCCATATTTTAATGGAGTTGAGTATAGCTGGGCAGTCTGTGAGTAAGGGTGGCCTGACTGTTTTTGGGACCCAGATCCAATACTGGGGAAGGTCCCTTCCCATCACTAGGGATTCCAGGTCTGCCCATCTGCGTCTATCTGGGGGTGAGTGCCACTCTATTATTTGGGCTAGCTGTGCTGACGGGTAATACAGGTGAAGATTGGTAGAGTACATGTCGGGCTATCCTGTGTCTTTTGTGTACCCAGATAAATTGGTCTATGTTGGTTTGTAGGGATTGGAGGTCCCCTTTCTTGACTTTCGTGGGCAGTGCCTGGAAGAGGAACAGCATCCTCGGTAATACATTCATTTTAATTGCTTGAAGGCGACCTATCCATGAGATCGGCTTCTCATGCCATTTTTCTAAGTCTTTTATTAGTGTTTTAATCATTGGTGTGTAGTTTTCCGTATACAGTCGTGAGACCTCTTTTGTTAGTCTGACCCCCAAGTATTTTATATGTTGGTGGTTTAGTTTTATATGTGCCGTTCTCCCTACCAGCGCCACGTCTTCTGCAGTCAACCCCAGTGGCATGGCTTCTGATTTTTCCATGTTTATTTTATAGCCCGCTACCTGGGCGAACTCCTCTAGCAGCCTGACTAGGTTCGGGAGGGAGTTCTCCAAGTCCGTGAGTGTGAGCAGGATGTCATCCGCGTACGCAGATACCTTATACTTCTCTGTTGCTATTGTCAGTCCCTTTATGTTTGGGTGTTCCCTAATCTTGTAGAGGAGGGGTTCTAGGGCTAGTATAAAGAGGAGCGGCGGTAGAGGGTAGCCCTGCCTTGTGCCATTACTTAGCTTAAATGGTTTTGGGATCGCTCCTGGAATTACTATTTGGGCCTGTGTGTTCGTGTACAGTGCTCTGATCACTGTGATTTAGTTTTCCGGTAGACCTATGTGACGTAATAGGGCGAATAGGTAGTGCCATTGGATCCTGTCGAAGGCCTTCTCCGCGTCCAGCGATAGGACGACAGAAGGCGTCCGAGTTTTTCCGGCCCACTAGATCAGGTCAACTGCACGTCTAGTGTTCTCATACAATTGCCTAGTTGGCACAAAGCCCACCTGGTCCACGTGGACAAGCCTGGGCAGGATGTGATCCAGCCTGGTGGCCAGGATCTCGGCGTAGATTTTGGAGTCTACATTGATCAGGGAGATGGGGCGGTAATTGTTCACATTCGTTTCGTCCCGTCCCGGCTTCGGGATAAGAACCACGTTTGCCATGGCAAGCTCTGCATTGGGACATCCCCCCTCCATCTATTCCTGGTACATTGCTGTCATGTGAGGTACTAGTTCTGTTCGCAGTGCTTTATAGTAGGCCCGTCAAACCCATCCAGTCCCGGTGTCTTATTGCCCTCTATCAACCCTATGGCCCTGTCTACTTCTTCTATCGTAATTGGTGATTCTAGGTCTATTAGGTCTTCCCTAGGTTTGGGTAGGTTTATGCTGTCTAGGAAGTTTGCGACTGCCTCTACATGTTCCCTGCTGGTTTCATCTTTCCCCGAGGAGTGATTGTATAGTTGCCATAGGAAATTGGTGAATTCCTCGGCTATGTCCTGTGGGGAAGTGAGGGGTTGGCCCCTTTCGTTGGTTATGGATGTGATGTGTTTGTGTTTTTGTTTGGGTCTGAGGGCTCTAGCTAATAATGTGTCCATTTTATTGGACTTTTCGTAAAAGAGTCTTCTCGATCGGGTGACATCTCTGCTCACCTCATGCAAGAGGAGATTCTTCAGCGCGTGTCCTCGAGTGTGCGCTGTGTCAGATTCTGTTTGTGTTGCATTTCTGCTTTGCGTAGGACCTTTTGTAGTTCAGTTGTAGTTCAGTTAGCTTTTCCATTTTTTTTTTTGTTACGCATCGCTATTTTATCAGGGTTCCCCGCAGGACGGCCTTGTGGGCCGCCCATGTCATAGTGGGGGATA
The DNA here is from genome assembly GCF_036172605.1 of Pelobates fuscus. Lineage (NCBI taxonomy): Eukaryota > Metazoa > Chordata > Amphibia > Anura > Pelobatidae > Pelobates > Pelobates fuscus. Next base: position 190,454,239 of record NC_086318.1, read on the forward strand.
TTCCTTCTGTGGTGTTTAATTCAAAGTAATTGTTCATTTCTGTCTTAAGTAGATCCAGGGTTTATTGGTCTCTAAGGAGAGAGTTGTTAAGCCTCCACCTCCAGAATAAACTTCAATTTTTAACTTTCAAAGACCGAGAGTGCTGATCACTATCTGCAATATCTAAAAAAAAATCCCTGGACTTCTAGCAACCGGCATATTTTCTACTAAAGTGTGAGTGCAAGGATTACCGATAGATAGATAGATAGATAGATAGATAGATAGATATACACACACATCTGTTCCATTTTTGGTTTTCAGTGAATTAACTTTGCATCTTTAAACTATCTCTCAGCTCCTTTGCAAGCCAATTTGACCTATTTCTGCACAGTGTTAATGCTACTATTTGGTGGCACTTGCAATGGATTTTGTGCTAATATGACAGCAAAAGTTCTCATTCATACAAAGTCGTTGATAATAAAATGATAGACACATGGCTGACTGGAATGTGTTCTTCACCAAAGATTGTTATCATGAGCATTTGCCTGCTTGCAGTCTTGGGTGATGTATAAAGCCATTGCTTTAGGCAACATGGCTTGCTATGAAACATGTTCTAACATTAAAAAGGTAGGCTTTTCTTTACACTAAGGTGCATATTTTTTGAGTGACATTCATGTGAAATGTTTTAAGTTACAAAGTAGGAGTGAAACCTTTTTTTCATTTCAAGTATCAACATTACTGTATGTCAGTGTGTCTTATTTACTGCCTAAAAGGCTTTTTAAATTGTGGCTTGCAAACAAAACAGTCACATATATTCCTCAAGGTACGGAAACATAGAATTCTGCAAATGGATTCCAGTTCTCTGCATTGGTTTCATTAGCCTTGACATATTATTTACTGCATATATTTTGACAGGTTGAATTTAACTTTTTAGCAATAACGTTTTAAACTATCTATAGATGGAAATTGCCTTACAGAGTATAAATGTCATCAAGGTATACTGGATGTGAAATTAGAACTCTCTACAGGCTAAAAGTATTTTTAAATAAAATGTTTTAATTTTTCTACAAAATGGCGGAAATCACTTCATGTGGAATACAATGTACTTTGCATAGACAGTGTATGCTATATTTACTAAACATACAAATCAAACAGATCATCTCTTTTAATGCCCTCACTTCAACAAGGCATGCTCTCCACAAGGTGTTGAAAGCATGCTTTAGAATGTTGGCTCTTATGGACTCGGATGCTTTTTACAGATGTACTTTGTAAGACTTTCTTTCAACATTTGTATCTTAATTGATAGCAGATGTTAGGTTGCATAGGCGTGCGCAGCCTATTGCATTAGGGTGTGCACCCTCAAGCACAAGCACACGCGGCGTGTATATATATATATATATATATATATATATATAAAAAACCAAATAATCTTGCACTCCACCTGCTCCGTAGTCCAATGCCCGGTGCTTGTCAGCCAAAATTCAACGAAAGATTCAAAGATAGCACTCCAGGGACTTGATAAAATGTAACTTTTATTTTTCTTACTAAAACATCAAAAGTGTCAACGTTTCAGCTTGATCCCCTCAAGCTTTCGTCAGGACATACTGTGCAGACAAATAAACCCACATATATACCATACAGATAATGATAACTCACCACACTTGTGAAGCCTCTGACTCCATGGACGCCCGGACCGGGACTGCCGCGGGCTACCCGACGTACGTCTGTAGCCGCACGGCGTCACGCTCAATGGCGCGGCCAAGGGTCATCACCATGGTGACATATATCAACAATTATAAAAAAGCAACCTTACACATAGATCGTGCAATTAAAAGAATTCAACTAAACTATTTTACACTAGGGGAATCAATTACTTAAACATTAGTCACACTGGCCGCATAGAATAGTAACTACTGCAATGAATATCCTTCCTAATGTATAAACTGGACTCATAGAAAGCAGGGCTGAAAATCAACAGGAATGCTCGTGACTCTGAAAAAGTTCAGACAAAACCAATCAAAAGCATCTTTAAACATCATTATAAAGGCATATGTCCCACTGGAGTTCACTCCACAAAAGATCGCTAGGATAGGGGTAGATCGCCTAACTGATTACAAGAATAGACTCCATAATTCAACTGACTGGAGATTGGCCAGTTACTAGATCAAAATAACTACTAATGGTCTCAAAATAAATCACACTGGCCACATAGAGCTGTGACTGATGCACTATATTCGATTTCTTAGTATATACAACGGACTCTAACAAAGCCCATACGAGATAACAAGATTATTTAACAAAAGGATAACACATAAATGCATGAGCACATATATCCTCAGAGTTAACTAAATCCCAGTTGTTTAAAATAGGGGTGGATAACCTAAACGGTTCCAAATGGACTACCCAATTAAACTGATACTGACTAGTGTAGTTACTAAAAATAAACTCGATCTTACTTAGATGAAATACTAAACAGAGCTGCGACTGTCTCACATAGTAAAAACCCATGCATTTCAAACCTCTGTATCATCATCATGATGAGTTACAATTCTGAGGCACATGGAAACTATTGAGGTTTTCAAAATAATGAATGTGCCAGTGCCACCATGAGTCAAAGGGAGGATTGCCTATCCCCCAGGGTGGGCATCCACATCCCGCCCCATGATCGTGACATATTTCAGGATTGACATAGTTATAAAAGAAACATGGTTATGAGAGAAACATAGGTATGTATGCCTATCCCTCAGGGTGGGCATCACATACCCCATCTCTAAAAAAGATTAATTGGATGGCACAGAAAAAGAAAAATTATTATAAAAATGCAGTCAATGTATATTTCTCATTCAGACCCCCAGGGTATACTGTTCTCAGAGTTCTAATCCAATATAGTTCACGTTGTAGTAACATTTTCTTGCGGTCCCCTCCCCTCCTGGGTGGAGGTACATGGTCGATTGCCATGAGTTTCAGAGTCGGTAGAGTGTGGCCTTTCTCCAAGAAATGTTTGGCCACCGGTAAGTCTGATTTCTGATCCCTATACGCCACTCGTATGCTGGATCTATGATTGCGAATCCGTTCGCGCAGGGGCAGGTCCGTCTTGCCAATATAAGTAAGCCCACAGGGACAAGTAAGCCTATATATTACATAATCAGTGGTGCAGGTTAGCCGATGCCTAATGATGTACTTTTTTCCTGTATGAGGATGGGAAAATAATTTTCCCGATAACATGTGTCCGCAAGTGACACAACCTAAGCACTTATAACAGCCCAGATTTGTAGAGCCTTGTTTCTGCTCGTAACAGTGTATAGGATCCGTCTTAACTAACAAGTCTTTCAGATTTCGATTTCTCCTATAACACATCATAGGTGGTTGGCGAAATGGTTCTGGTAAAGAAGTGTCGTTCCTCAAAATTCTCCAATTTTTATCAATCATCCGTTTGAATTTTGGAGATGCTGTAGTGTAAGTGGTTGGAAAAACCAGTCTCCTTGTTGATACAGTGTTTGGCTCTGCTTGTGTTGAATAGCACCTATCTAAGGCTTTATGGAGTGTCTGTTCACTGTAACCCCGTTGGTGGAACTTATCCCACATTAATTTCAATTGTTCCTCAGCTTTACTGGGATCTGAGTTGTTCCTCACCACCTTCAAAAATTGTGAATATGGTAAGGATCGTTTGAGGGCATTGGGGTGGAAACTGTTCGCCTGAAGCAAAGTGTTGCGGTCCGTAGTCTTGGAGTAGAGTGTATATGCCAACTTAGTACCTTCTCTAATGATTCGTACATCCAGAAAATCCACTGAAAGCGGGTCTGCCGTCATAGTGAGTTCTACATTCGGTGTACATGAATTAATGTATTGGACCATGGATTCTGCAGTACTATTATCTCCCTTGATGATCATAAAAATGTCATCGATGTAGCGGCCGTATAATAAAATAATATCTTTAAATGGCTCCAATATATATTGAGTTTCAAATTCGAACATGAATCCATTCGCGTACATTGGAGCCATGGCCGCTCCCATGGATGTTCCTGCTGACTGCCTAAACCAATCAAATTCAAAACGAAAATAGTTCTGAGTAAGAACCAATTCCAGAATTTGCATAACATATTCGATTGGGGGGCCCCTGTATTTGTCTGAAGATGAAAGAATCCGTTTCATGGCTTGGACTCCCCCTGAGTGGGGTATGATAGTGTATAAACTCTTCACATCACATGTGACTAGTGATGTCAGCCCAACTGGTAAGGTAATCTTGGAAATCATATCAATGAAACTTGGAGTATCCTTAATGTATGTTGAAAGGTTTTGAATCGTTTCCTTAAATAAGAAATCCAGCCAATGGCTGGATTTCTTATTTAAGGAAACGATTCAAAACCTTTCAACATACATTAAGGATACTCCAAGTTTCATTGATATGATTTCCAAGATTACCTTACCAGTTGGGCTGACATCACTAGTCACATGTGATGTGAAGAGTTTATACACTATCATACCCACTGGTAAGGTAATCTTGGAAATCATATCAATGAAACTTGGAGTATCCTTAATGTATGTTGAAAGGTTTTGAATCGTTTCCTTAAATAAGAAATCCAGCCAATGGCTGGATTTCTTATTTAAGGAAACGATTCAAAACCTTTCAACATACATTAAGGATACTCCAAGTTTCATTGATATGATTTCCAAGATTACCTTACCAGTTGGGCTGACATCACTAGTCACATGTGATGTGAAGAGTTTATACACTATCATACCCCACTCAGGGGGAGTCCAAGCCATGAAACGGATTCTTTCATCTTCAGACAAATACAGGGGCCCCCCAATCGAATATGTTATGCAAATTCTGGAATTGGTTCTTACTCAGAACTATTTTCGTTTTGAATTTGATTGGTTTAGGCAGTCAGCAGGAACATCCATGGGAGCGGCCATGGCTCCAATGTACGCGAATGGATTCATGTTCGAATTTGAAACTCAATATATATTGGAGCCATTTAAAGATATTATTTTATTATACGGCCGCTACATCGATGACATTTTTATGATCATCAAGGGAGATAATAGTACTGCAGAATCCATGGTCCAATACATTAATTCATGTACACCGAATGTAGAACTCACTATGACGGCAGACCCGCTTTCAGTGGATTTTCTGGATGTACGAATCATTAGAGAAGGTACTAAGTTGGCATATACACTCTACTCCAAGACTACGGACCGCAACACTTTGCTTCAGGCGAACAGTTTCCACCCCAATGCCCTCAAACGATCCTTACCATATTCACAATTTTTGAGGGTGGTGAGGAACAACTCAGATCCCAGTAAAGCTGAGGAACAATTGAAATTAATGTGGGATAAGTTCCACCAACGGGGTTACAGTGAACAGACACTCCATAAAGCCTTAGATAGGTGCTATTCAACACAAGCAGAGCCAAACACTGTATCAACAAGGAGACTGGTTTTTCCAACCACTTACACTACAGCATCTCCAAAATTCAAACGGATGATTGATAAAAATTGGAGAATTTTGAGGAACGACACTTCTTTACCAGAACCATTTCGCCAACCACCTATGATGTGTTATAGGAGAAATCGAAATCTGAAAGACTTGTTAGTTAAGACGGATCCTATACACTGTTACGAGCAGAAACAAGGCTCTACAAATCTGGGCTGTTATAAGTGCTTAGGTTGTGTCACTTGCGGACACATGTTATCGGGAAAATTCTTTTCCCATCCTCATACAGGAAAAAAGTACATCATTAGGCATCGGCTAACCTGCACCACTGATTATGTAATATATAGGCTTACTTGTCCCTGTGGGCTTACTTATATTGGCAAGACGGACCTGCCCCTGCGCGAACGGATTCGCAATCATAGATCCAGCATACGAGTGGCGTATAGGGATCAGAAATCAGACTTACCGGTGGCCAAACATTTCTTGGAGAAAGGCCACACTCTACCGACTCTGAAACTCATGGCAATCGACCATGTACCTCCACCCAGGAGGGGAGGGGACCGCAAGAAAATGTTACTACAACGTGAACTATATTGGATTAGAACTCTGAGAACAGTATACTCTGGGGGTCTGAATGAGAAATATACATTGACTGCATTTTTATAATAATTTTTCTTTTTCTGTGCCATCCAATTAATCTTTTTTAGAGATGGGGTATGTGATGCCCACCCTGAGGGATAGGCATACATACCTATGTTTCTCTCATAACCATGTTTCTTTTATAACTATGTCAATCCTGAAATATGTCACGATCATGGGGCGGGATGTGGATGCCCACCCTGGGGGATAGGCAATCCTCCCTTTGACTCATGGTGGCACTGGCACATTCATTATTTTGAAAACCTCAATAGTTTCCATGTGCCTCAGAATTGTAACTCATCATGATGATGATACAGAGGTTTGAAATGCATGGGTTTTTACTATGTGAGACAGTCGCAGCTCTGTTTAGTATTTCATCTAAGTAAGATCGAGTTTATTTTTAGTAACTACACTAGTCAGTATCAGTTTAATTGGGTAGTCCATTTGGAACCGTTTAGGTTATCCACCCCTATTTTAAACAACTGGGATTTAGTTAACTCTGAGGATATATGTGCTCATGCATTTATGTGTTATCCTTTTGTTAAATAATCTTGTTATCTCGTATGGGCTTTGTTAGAGTCCGTTGTATATACTAAGAAATCGAATATAGTGTATCAGTCACAGCTCTATGTGGCCAGTGTGATTTATTTTGAGACCATTAGTAGTTATTTTGATCTAGTAACTGGCCAATCTCCAGTCAGTTGAATTATGGAGTCTATTCTTGTAATCAGTTAGGCGATCTACCCCTATCCTAGCGATCTTTTGTGGAGTGAACTCCAGTGGGACATATGCCTTTATAATGATGTTTAAAGATGCTTTTGATTGGTTTTGTCTGAACTTTTTCAGAGTCACGAGCATTCCTGTTGATTTTCAGCCCTGCTTTCTATGAGTCCAGTTTATACATTAGGAAGGATATTCATTGCAGTAGTTACTATTCTATGCGGCCAGTGTGACTAATGTTTAAGTAATTGATTCCCCTAGTGTAAAATAGTTTAGTTGAATTCTTTTAATTGCACGATCTATGTGTAAGGTTGCTTTTTTATAATTGTTGATATATGTCACCATGGTGATGACCCTTGGCCGCGCCATTGAGCGTGACGCCGTGCGGCTACAGACGTACGTCGGGTAGCCCGCGGCAGTCCCGGTCCGGGCGTCCATGGAGTCAGAGGCTTCACAAGTGTGGTGAGTTATCATTATCTGTATGGTATATATGTGGGTTTATTTGTCTGCACAGTATGTCCTGACGAAAGCTTGAGGGGATCAAGCTGAAACGTTGACACCTTTGATGTTTTAGTAAGAAAAATAAAAGTTACATTTTATCAAGTCCCTGGAGTGCTATCTTTGAATCTTTCGTTATATATATATATATATATATATATATATATATATGTATATGTATGTATATATATACACACACACACAAAGCTGTGTGTGTGCTGTGTGAAGGTGCTGTTAGTGTGATGTGTGTGTGTGCTGGTAGTGTACTATGTGGGTGAGGGTGTTTGTGTGTGCGTGCTTGTGAGGGTGCTGTGAATGTACTGTGTGTCAGGGTGCTGTTTGTGTGTGTGTGTGTGTGTGTGTGCACTTGTGAGGGTGCTGTAAATGTACTGTGTGTCAGGGTGCTGTTTGTGTGTGTGTGTTTGTTAGGGTCCTGTTTGTGTTTGTGAGGGTGCTGTGTGTGTGGGTGCTGTATGTGTGTGTGGGTGCTGTATGTGTGTGGGCGCTGTGTGTCTGTGGGTGCTGTATGTGTGTAGGTGCTGTATGTGTGTGGGTGCTGTGTGTCTGTGGGTGCTGTATGTGTGTGGGTGCTGTGTGTCTGTGGGTGCTGTATGTGTGTAGGTGATGTGTATGTCTGTGGGTGCTGTGTAGGTCTGTGGGTGCTGTGTATGTCTGTGGGTGCTGTGTGTGGGTGCTGTGTATGTCTGTGGGTGCTGTGTGTGGGTGCTGTGTATGTCTGTGGGTGCTGTGTATGTCTGTGGGTGCTGTGTGTGGGTGCTGTGTATGTCTGTGGGTGCTGTGTATGTGTGTGGGTGCTGTGTATGTCTGTGGGTGCTGTGTATGTCTGTGGGTGCTGTGTATGTCTGTGGGTGCTGTGTGTGGGTGCTGTGTATGTGTGTGTGTGTGCTGTGTATGTGTGTGTGTGTGCTGTGTATGTGTGTGTGTGTGTGTGCTGTGTATGTGTGTATGTGTGTGGGTGATTGTGGGGGGTGGAGGTGGGGGTACATTACTAAATATCCCCCCTCCCTTCTTACTTTATGTGGGGAGGGGGGATTCTTGTTCCTTGTCCCTGGTGGTCCAGTGGAGGTGGAGGCAGATCAGTTATCCCCCCTCCCTTCTTACCTTATGCCTGGGAGGGGGGATCCTGCTGCTGCTGCCATCCCTGGTGGTCCAGAGGAGAGTGAACTCTAGCCCCGCAGGGCTAGAGTTCACTCACGCGAGATCTGAGCGTTGCCGCGGCAACGCTCAGATCTCGCGAGAGGAACCCGGCGGAGCTGCTGGCAATAGCTCCCCGGGTCCTCTCCTGCCTCCCTCACTGCCTGTCAGCCGGTGAGGGGAGGCTGAGAGCAGAGCCGGCGCTCGGATAGCGCCGGCTCTGCATGAGCTGACAGGGGAGATCCTGAGATGCATAGGCGTGCCGCGGGGATTAGGGTGTGCCCAGGCACACCCGGCACACCCCGTGCGCACGCCTATGTTAGGTTGGATTCAGTGGCGGATCCAGAACCTGATCTCAGGAGGGGCACTTGTAGATTATTTAAAGAAATAATCCAGGCACAATAACCACCGCAGCTCAGTGTAGTAGTTATGGCGCCAGTAGTGCCAGGATCCTATCCCAGAGTAAGTAGTCAAACCGTTTAAGAACAGTTTGACAACTTACCTGGGGTCTGCTGGGATATTGGGCATAGGAACAGTGGTATGTGTTAGGGGTGAAGTGTGTGTGAAAGGTGCAGCGTGTGTGTGAGTGGTGAAGTGCGAGTGCGTGAGAGCGGCAGTGTATGTCAGGGTTGCAGTGTGTGTGTTAGGGGGCAGGGTATGTGTGGGGCAGGGTGTGTGTGAGAGAGCTGCAGTGTGTGTGTTGGGGGGGTGGCAGTGTGTGTGAGAGTTGCAGTGTGTGTACGTGTTTGAGGCGGTGTGTGTATTGGGGGCAGTGTTTGTGGGGCAGTGTGTGTAGTGTGTGTATGGGGCAGTGTTTGTAGGGCAGTGTGTGCAGTGTGTGAATGGGGGGCAGTGTGTGGTAGTGTGTGTATGGGGCAGTGTGTGGTAGTGTGTGTATGGGGCAGTGTGTGTAGTGTGTGTATGGGGGGCAGTGTTTGTTGTGTGTGTATGGGGGGCAGTGTTTCTGGGGCAGTGTGTGGTAGAGTGTGTATGGGGGGCAGTGTTTGTAGTGTGTGTATGGGGGGCAGTGTTTCTGGGGCAGTGTGTGGTAGTGTGTGTATGGGGGGTAAGGAGGGTAGAGAGGCTTTTTTTTATTTTAATTTAAAATTAATATATTTATGTCCCCCCCCTTCTTACCTTTATTGATGAGGAGGGGGGACATATTTCGTTCCCTGGTGGTCCAGTGGGATTCCCTGGTGGTCCGGTGGTGGTGAGGTGAACTCTAGCCCAGCTACAGGGCTAGAGTTCACTCTCGCGAGATTTGGAGCGTTGCCGCGGTAACCACGGCAACGCTCCAAATCTCGCGAGAGGAGGACCCGGAGGAGCTGCAGGTAAGAGCTCCTGGGTCCTCTCTCCCTCCCTCCCCTGCCGGCTGTCAGCAATGTGCCTGCGGACCGGGGAGGGAGAGCTATGATCTCCCCTCCGGTCCGCAGGCACATTGCAGGGCTGGCACTTGGGCAATGCCAGCCCTGCATTAGCCGGCAGGGGAGAAACTCGGGGGGGGGGGGCAATTGCCCCGTTGCCCCCCCTGGATCCGCCACTGGTTGGATTGGAATATGATAGTGGGGAATTCACTACACTGACATGGTTATTCACTCAAGTCCAAAAGGCTCTGGTCCTGATTAAAGGGAAACTCCAGTGCCAGAAAAACGATCCGTTTTCTGGCACTGGAGGGTCCCTCTCCCTCCCACCCCCCAATCCCCGGTTACTGAAGGGGTGAAAACCCCTTCAGTGACTTACCTGGGACAGCGGCGATGTCCCTTGCCGCTGTCTCCGCCTCTGCGACGCTCCTCCTTGTGATTACGTCGGCCGGTGGGCGAGACTAATCTCGCCCACAGGCCGAGGAGATCTACTGCGCATGCGCGGAAATGGCGCGCATGCGCATTACGTCTCCCCATAGGAAAGCATTGAAAAATCATTTAAAAGCTTTCCTATGGGGTTTTGAGCGACGCTGGAGGTCCTCACACAGCGTGAGGACGTCCAGCGATGCTCTAGCACAGGAAACCTGTGCTTGAAACTAGGAAGTGACCTCTAGTGGCTGTCTAGTAGACAGCCACTAGAGGTGGAGTTAACCCTGCAATGTAATTATTGCAGTTTATGAAAAACTGCAATAATTACACTTGCAGGGTTAAGGGTAGTGGGAGTTGGCACCCAGACCACTCCAATGAGCAGAAGTGGTCTGGATGCCTGGAGTGTCCCTTTAACCATCCAGGATCATTCAGATTGCAAAATCTAGTTATTATTGCAGTTTCTGATAAACTGCATTAATTACATTGCAGGGTTAAGACTGCCTTTAATGACTGCCAATCCGAAAAGTGTGTCCTCAAGAGTTAGCAATTGTCCTAAGCACCTGCAGGGTAAAGACTTCTCATTGAGCTGCCTTGGGATGTGTGTGATAGGACATATACAGAAAGACTTAGCCTGTTCAGGAAGGGAAGGCTTGCAAAGGCTTCAGATAAGATATTTGCAAGCTGCTCTAAATATACCATCAATGAAAACATGCATGCATGTTTTCTTTCCCTGTGGTATATATACTGATCTTTATTGTTAGATGTGGCTAAAGGAGTATAGAACTTCTCCAATAGTTATGCAAATATGCTTTAATTTTGTTTTTGTTAGCATTTACTCTATGGCATTGAGTTAACCCTTGCATTAACAATTTGTTGTTGTTGTCGTCTTAATTAACTACATAGTATGAATTTAAAGGGACACTCCACTGCATGAATACAAAATAAATAAAATTAATGTTTAGTAGATATACCCAAAATGAAAACTTGCATGCATTTAATTATGTGTTTCTTCATTAGGGATATATCTAAAATAAACTTTCAAAACCTGCAGTTCTCTTGTCTGCTGCCTTTGCAAGCTCTCCCCTTCTAACCCCGCCCAGACTTTCTGTGGGTAGCCAATCACAGTGTTCCCAATACAGCTCAATGAGAAGTGCAAACATGTATTCCTGACCCTATAGTGAAAACCCACCATTTAGGTGGCTTGCTGTCCCCCCCACTTAGCCCCCTCAGAATGGGTTAAAACCTTATTTCCAGCTCTCCATGGGTCCGCGTCCACCGGCGCTGGCCTCACCTCCTTGGTGTAATCATCAAAATTGCAGATTTTTAGCCAATCTAATGCTTTCCCAAACACTGTTTTGGCCAATCAGCACCTTCTCATAGAGATGCATTGAATCAATACATCTCTATAAGGGAAAATTCAGCATCCCCATGTAGAGCGTGGGGATGTTGAATGGCAGGGCTGCCTACTGTGCAGCCCTAAGCCAGGAAGCCCCTTCAGTGGCCATCTGAGGAGTGGCCAATTGGAAATGTCCTTAGGGGCAATGTAAACACTGCCTTTTCTCTGAAAAGGCAGTGTTTGCATAAAAATGCCTGAAGGGAGCTATTATACTCGCCATTAAGCTGTGGTTGTTCTCGTGACAATAGTGTCCCTTTAATTGATGATCTTTTTATCTTAAAATAATAAGACAAAGTAGGGGCTACTTTTTCTTATGTATTTTTCCTACGCTTCACAATTGTTTACGAAAGGGTGGACTTTAAGGCAAGTGTTACTTCCTTTCTCAAGCTAACAAAGGGTAAAGCATGCCTTTAGCTCCACGATTTGTCATAATTGCCAAGTGCAGAAAAATACATAAAACAAAGTAGTCCCTAGTGATTTAAGATCTATCTTTCTATCTATCTATCTCTCATAAAAATGTTGTTAAACAAACCCACCACCAAAAAACAAATGTGTTTTTTCCCCTTTACTTGCATTCTATCATCTCTGTCAGTATGAAAGTGAAAACGTCAATACAAGTATGTTCATCTGGCTACCAGGTGAGCTTTCTAGCATTTGAAGTTTTACAGTGTGTTACAGAGAATGTTGAAACCCTTTGTCTGTACAAATCAATTGTTACATCATAGTTCTGAGTATATAATCTAAAATTCCTACTATGACCCCAACAGAATGAGTACAATAAAGAGTGATATATATATATATATATATATATATATATCACTCTTTATTGTACTCATTCTGTTGGGGTCATAGTAGGAATTTTAGATTATATACTCAGAACTATGATGTAACAATTGATTTGTTATATATATATATATATATATATTGATTTGTTATATATATATATTCCTACAAAAAGGTAGCAGCACTCTCGGATTTAAAAGTCCAAAATGTATTGGTTCAATACATTCCTGCATAGAGGACTTTCATCAGGATCAAATACAAACATATAATGAACATGCATTGCTTATATACATGAATATATTAACCAAATTGACTTACCCCCAGGTGAAAAGGATATCTGACCGGCGACTGACGTTCACAGTGCACATGTGCAGCCAAACTCCGTCCCCTTGTGTCATCATAACGTGAAGCAGTGAATAGCAGTGAAACTATATGTGCATAGTAATATACAAATATTGTGCTGATGCCCAGTAGTAACCCTTGGGCATAAATAAAGTGCAATATTAAAGTAACAGGTATGGGAAGTGGAACCTGTGCCTGTTATAGTGATAAGCTCAGTGATTGCTGTAAAGTGATGAGTGCATATTATTGTAATTAAGTGCTAGTAGTGATAAAGTGCAGACATATTAATACTTAAAGTGCCAACATAAATGGGACATATCAAACAATCACTGATACTATATGCACTATGGCTGTATACAACAACCCAAGTGTATATAAAAATATTTAGAAAACGTTATGCAAAACATATATATCACTGTACAATAAACACATACGGAAAACACATATTAAAAAAATACATTCAAAAAATCTCTGGTCATACCACCATCTTAATGCAGATATTTCCTATCAAAAATATAGGGGCCAATTGGATATATATCACTATATTGAATATTGTATATTATAGACATTATATTTCTGACCATACGCCACCGTACTGGCCGTATTTTGCTAATGTCTAAAGTAGTATATCGTATGTCCAGGACTTTGTATCCTAAAATTCAAGTAGGAGCACTATGCATATGTATAAATAGTTAATACCTAGAAAGATAATTCATACACAATAATTCGATCCAAAAAAATGCAAAAAAATACTTGTAAAAAGGAGTGAAGGAGATAGTTTGTTTAAGCCTCTTGGAGATACTGTGTCTAATTCATAAATCAAGAAAGTCTCTCTATTTAGTAATGTCTCCCGCTCTTCATGATATAGGGACATAGTCGATGGCTACAAATTTCAAGGTAACTAGCGGATGTTTCTGCTCAAGAAAATGTTTGGCCACAGGCTTGTCAGACGTCCCATCCCTATATGCCAGCCTAATGCTGGAGCGATGCCCTCTGATCCTCTCACACAATGCCGTCTCCATTTTTCCGGTTTATACAAGTCCACATGGACATGTAAGCTTGTATATAATATGTGTAGTTTTGCATGTGATGGTGCTTTTTATGGAATACTTTTTGTTGGTGTGTGGATGTGAAAAAGTTCTTGATGGTGTCATGTGTCCACACGTTACACAGCCCAGACAACATACACTGCCACGGTTGTGTTATAGTTTTCTCCGTATAACTTTGTATAGGGTCTGTGTGGGCCAGAAGATCTTTTAGGTTCCTATTCCTCTTAAAGCAGATCAGAGGACGTACCTGAAAGACTTTGGGGAGAGTGTCATCTGCATCCAATATCCTCCAATTTTTTCTAATTGCTGAAGAAATTTGTGTTTGTTGATTGATAGAAGGTCGTAGGGAATACCATTCTTTGGGTTGCCGCTGCCTCCCTGTGTGCTCGAGGAGTTCTAGCTTCCTCAAGAGCCTTATCGAGGGTAGAGCGATGATACCCACGTTCCAAAAACCTTTCCGTCATTTCCAATAGCTGTTTCTCTTTTACATCCTCAGTCGAGTTATTTCTCATAACCCTTAGGTACTGGGCTTTTGGGAGAGATTATTTCAGTGCTTCTGGGTGAGCACTCTGCGCATGTAACAATGTATTACGATCAGTAGCTTTCATATATAGACTTTAGTCTATTCGATTTATTCCAATGGACAGCTCCACATCTAAATACTGAACTTTTTCGGAATTGATGTTTGCCGTCATTCTGATTGGTGTTGGGAGCTTGTTTAGTTCTTCTACCATGGTGTATGCTTCAGACATCGTGCTTTTCCATATAATTAACAGGTCATCTATATAACGATAGTATATTAGATGGCCATATGGTATCAAGATGTTCTTTTGTTCATATACAAACATATATGCATTTGCATACATGGGGGCCATGGCTGCCCCCATAGATGTACCCAAAACTAGGGTACAAAACTAGTATTCATTAAAATAGATCAACGTTTCAGTCCGACATTCAGACTTTCCTGAGGATCAACATGTTTTAATCCTGAGGAAAGTCCGAATGTGCTACTGAAACATAAACTATTTTTATGAATACTAAATAAAGCCTTGAAGTTTTAACCGGAGACCATGAGTGCAGCTTTCTCTACTTTTTACTTGAATACTTTTGAGCCCTGGTGGCACTCGGCACTTTAAAATATTTTCAGCCTGTGTGCAAGAACTGTATTTGTTTATATATTCATTGTGTGAGTTTTTTTTAAAGAAAAATGATTAAATACGTTGTGCCGCCCAACTTGCTCTGGAAAATATCTTCCAGTGTAGTAAAAATGAGTCATTCTCAGTATCTCTGAGCTATTTACTAGCATGTCTCGTGGACTGACTTCTGAATATTACCTTTCGCATTCCAATATTTTTTTTTTTTCCCAGTGTACATGCTGAGTTTGCACAACATTGAATGAAAACAGAAGTGGCTAATTAGAACAACAAATAACGTTGCCAATTTAGGTAAGAAAAAATACGCAAAACATGGATGGGCTCTTTCAGACACTCTACAAACCTAGAAGTACTTCTTTAAAATGGATATTGTTCACAATTGATTAATGCCAGACCCTGAAAATTGTATTTGGTGAACTGACTCTGACAAAGTTTTTCACTAAAGTCTAAATGGCTCACTAATGGGAGGGTTTAAAACCATCCAACTATATATGGGGCCACACATAGCAGCTCACCCTATTTAAGAAAGTGTGGATTTTCCAATTTAGGCTCCAAAAAAGCCTGAATTAGGTCTGTATTTCAGCCATCTGATGGCATTTGGTCTAGCTGAAATCTGGACCTAATTCAGGCTTGTTCTTTCTTTTTTGTTTCTTTTTCTTTTTTTACAAAAGGTGTGGCATGTATGCTGGATTTTAATTTTACTGAAGAATTAAAGATTTAGAAGAAACTCACAGACTCTTGCACTCACAGACTTTTATAAGGATAAAATGTTTCTTCTTTATTCCAAAATTATTAAAACATATTAGTAGTCATCAACGTTTCAGCCATCGTCCGTGGCTTTCATCAGGATCAGTTCAGCACAAAAAATACATCTACACACATTTGCATTTAAATAGCTAAACAAACTGATATTGAAATCATTGAAAAACACTCACCACCTGTGTTACCGATCGCCCGGCGTCTCTCTCATTGTAATGCGCATGTGCGGTCACGTCAATATCCGGAAATAGCGTGACCGCGTCATCATCCGTTGCCAGGGTAACCCGAAATGTTTACAGGCTCCCTGGCAACGAGATGATACTACAGAGCGTCCAGGCGAGAACAAGGTGGACAAACACATCGATTAAAATACTATTACACTACTCCTATTGAATCCACTTATCTCAGATTATCGGCATGGTCTGGGCAAGCTTCCTAATCTCCCATACTTCTAGTTGAGAATTTACAGTCACTCCCACATAAGGAAGCATCAAATTGATCACGAGTTGCTGCTGGATATTAAGATCTAATCTATTATACACTAAAGGCAAAATTAACTTAATAGATATCAAATAAAAATGAATGTCTATCTACTTGGGTAATATATATAGTATATTAGTAAAGAACCAAGAATGACTACAATGTCAATGTATATATACGTTATAGTACTACACATCATCTTAAAGTGATACTCTGTGCTGACATGTACTCTAAAGTGCTCAGTGCAAATACATGCCCATAAACTAAAATAAATATGTGCTAAATACATATACACTAAAGTACTACAAACAGGGGTCAAGTCCTGGGGAATAAAGTGTGGGAACTCACTCGAGTTCCCCCGTCACCCCACCACCAGAAAAAAAAACTTGCATGCATATATAAACACGTACACACACACACTCAGGTGCACACATACACTCACAGACACACACACACACACTCACAGACACACACACATACACTCACAGACACACACACACTCACAGACACACACACACACACACACTCACAGACACACACCCACCGACACATACACACACTCACAGACACACACACACACACTCCCAGACACATACACACACACTCCCAGACACACACACATACACTCACAGACACTCACAGACATACACACATACACTCACAGACACACACACATACACACAGACACATACACAGACACACACTCACAGACATACACACATACACTCACAGACACACACACACTCACAGACACATACACACACTCAAACATACATTCACAGACACACACACTCACATACACAAAAATAATTTGTATATTTTTTTTAAATTTAAAAATGTCCACCCAGCCTCCCTACCTGGAGAGCTGGCGTGGACCTGTCTCTGGGGTCCAGTGGGGCTTCAGTGCGGCCGGCTCTTGTCTCTCTCTGTCAGACGCGGCGAGGGAGCTGTGTCCTCTCTGCTCCCTCTCGCCGCGCGGGCTGTCTGCTGATGCCGGGAGCCGGAAATGACGTCATATTCCGGCTCCCAGCATCGGCAAACGGCGCGGCGAGAGGGAGCAGAGAGGACACAGCTCCCTCGCCGCGTCTGACAGAGAGAGACAAGAGCCGTCCGGGGAGGGGTCCTTCAGGTGGCCATTAGGCCACCTCTTGGCCCCCCCCCATGACAGGGGGAACACGGGGGCATTTGGGGGCGGCATTTTTTGCCGCCCCCTGAGTGCCTGCAGGACCATAAACGGGAACGGCGTTCCTGCACTAAAAAAAGTGCAGGAACGCCGTTCCCACGCGTTCCTGCAGGACTCGAGCCCTGACTACAAACCATCTTAAAGTGATACTCTGTGCTAATATGTACACTAAAGTGCTAATGGCAAATACTAATCTATACACTAAAGTGAATATGTGTTGAATATAAGTACATTAAAGTGCTACATGATATATAAAGTGAAACCACTTGCTGATATGTACACTAAAGTGCTGGGTGCAAAAATATCCTGTACAGTAAAGTGATCTAGTGAATTTTAAAGTGATACTGGTTGCTATTATGTACATTAAAGTGCTATGTGTATGTACATATTATACTATTTGCTATACTAACTTCAACTAAAGAAAATAGACATGCTAAAATTTAACTAGTAGTATATAAAATACTAATGACCCCTGCACTCCAACATAAGAAATAAAGTGGTACCTGGTGCTCTGGTAGCTCAATTGTAGGAAAAAGGAAAAAAACGGCACTCATGGAATTTTTTCAAAGTTTTACTGCTCCAAAATAAATCGATGTTTCAGCTCCTCTAGGGAGCTTTCATCAGGACAAATGTCGATTTATCGACGTTTCAGCTCCTCTAGGGAGCTTTCATCAGGACATATGTCCTGATGAAAGCTCCCTAGCGGAGCTGAAACGTTGATTTATTTTGGAGCAGTAAAACTTTGAAAAAATTCCTTGAGTACCGTTTTTTTCCTTTTTTCCTATATATATATATATATATATATATATATATATATATATAAGGAGATAAACTTGGCACTCACCCTTTTTAAACAAATTTTTCTCAATGTTCTTGCCTGGGTGCTGCCCTCAGCGTCCGTGTAAATATTCCAATGTAATAAGGTGCACTCACAGGACTTTTTTCAAAGACTTACTTTATTTTTAAGAAGTGAATTCCATGTGAAAATATCAAATCGACGTTTCGACCCCTATAGGGTCTTTTTCAAGATCAATCTTACAGTGTACAACCATGCATATATATAGGTGTTTACTAATAATCACTTACCTAAACGGTGTGTGTGACCAAAGCTCCCGCTCGAAAATCTGAAACCCGGAAGTGATTCAGTGCCACCACGTGACTACGTGTGATGACGCGTGTGCGTCGTTGCCAAGCAACGAATCTAAACAAAACATAGCCTCCAATGGAATATCTATTCCGCGGGCTGTGAGCAGCTCTAGGGGGGCTCGATCGTGTGCCTAAGTGCCAGTGACTGAGTGGTACCTGCCAATAGTAATTGGCAAGGTCCATCCCTGCTTCCCCATGGAGGATTACTATAATGCATTATCTGAACTGTCCGAGAATTAGACGAGGGCTATAAAGAAAAGTGACATCACACGTGAAACATAGTGAAAGTGCTTGTGCTAAAACATGCAAAATTACAAATAACAACGTCCTACCAAATCCTCCTCGGACAGTCCTGCTAAACATAGATCTGAACATAATAAAATCTTATATAAGATACTGGGGACAAGACTAATGTAATTAGAACCCATGTGTATTGTATCATAATATATAAGTGGAGCATATAATACGTGCTACTCTATAATATACCAACTTAATGTATTTTTTCAAATAATCCATATTTACAACATATAATGGTGTCCATCCAACCTTATGGACAAAATATGCACATATCATGCTGCAGAATGTATACTAATAGCTAGTATAAGGCCATGATGCCTTGCTATTCTGGGCCTGTTAAAGGTGAAAACCTGAACCCAATCAATCTATACTGGACACTGTGGAGTGTCTGATGCATGGCTTGCCTATTGTTTAATTTTAGTACTTAAAATAACCAGACAATTATTCTATGAGAAGCATATTTACAAACGTAACTACCAGAGATTACGGTTATTTGGTGACCTAAAGTGTCTCCCAACTAGACTGCCAAAACAGGTCCTAAATATATGTCTCTAATTCACAAAAACATAGAGTATGTGTTATATTCGTTCAAGCCACGGGGTGTGACAGTGTCCAAAGTAAAGATCCAATATGCTTCTCTTTGAAGCAATATTTTAGATCTGTCCCCTCCCCGAGGTAAGGGTGGAACATGATCTATCGCCATGAATCTGAGTGTTGGAAGTCTATGTGATGCTGCAAGGTAGTGTTTGGCTACCGGTTTATCCGTCTTTTGATCCCTGAAGGCTGTCATAATGCCCGATCTGTGGCCTCGGATGCGATCTCGTAGGGTAAGATCTGTCTTCCCTACATAGGATAATCCACATGGACAGGTTATTAGGTAGATGACGTGATCTGTAGTGCACGTGATGTAGTGTGGAATTTTAATTCTTTTACCACTATGTGGGTGGGCAAAGGAGTTGCCAGAGTTCATGTGGCTGCACGTGACACACCCACTGCATCTATAGCATCCCAATTTCTTCCGTATGACATTTTTCTTATAGCTTTGTACAGGGTCATTCCGAATTAAGATGTCACGTAAATTTCTGTTTCTTTTGTAACTGATGATGGGTTTCTTGTTAAATATGACAGGTAGTTGTTTGTCCGATTCCAGTATATCCCAATGTTTTTCTATAGATTGCCGGATTTGAGTAGATCCAGTATGGTAAGTGAGTGGTAAGTACATTGTGGGCATATCGTTGCTAACTTCCCCTTGTATTTCATTAGTCTCCTGTGTCCATTTTTCAAATGCCCGACTTTTAGCTTTCTCAAGTGTATTTGACTGGTAGCCTCTTTCTTGAAATCTATGGGTCATATCGTTCAATTGTTTCTCTCGGTTCTTTTCGTCGCTGTTGTACCTAAGGACCCGCATATATTGGGATATGGGTAAGGAGTCTTTGAAATGCTTCGGATGATAACTGGTGTTGGAGAGTAGTGTGTTTCTGTCGGTTTTCTTACGATGGAGTGAATATCCAAATTTATTCCCCTCTTTATATATAGTGACATCAAGGAAGGGGATTGCTTCATCACTATATGTCAGTGTGAACTTAACTGGTGACGTTAACTGATTGATATTAGCTACCATCTCTTCCAATTCCTTAGACGAGCCCTTCCATATCATAAGTACATCGTCGACAAATCGATAATAGGCTAAGATCTTGTTCGAAGATTGATGCAAAATATGTTGATGTTCAAATTGGGACATATAGGCATTGGCATAAGAAGGTGCCATAGCCGCCCCCATTGCAGTTCCAGTCAATTGTAAGTAAAATAAATCTTCGAATTTAAAGTAATTGCAGGTGAGTGCAATGCTTAAGAATTCTAAAAGGTACTCAACTGGTGGTCCATGATATTTTTCTGATGTTGCAAGTATTTCTCTGAGTGCTTTTATACCCCCCTCATGGGGTATAATAGTGTACAAACTTTGTACATCTAAAGTGGCCAGAATTATGTTGTCTGGATCCTCCAGCAAGATCCCTTCCAATCTATTAAGTAGGTCTCTGGTGTCACGAATGCACGTCGGTAGTTCTTTAACACTGTCTTTGATGTGAAAATCCACATACTTTGCTATTGGTTCTAACAAACTCCCTCTGGCTGAGACGATGGGTCTTCCTGGGGGGTTGATGCTATCTTTGTGGATTTTTGGGATGGTGTAAAGTACAGGATATATCGGGTGGTCCACAAATAAGTACTTAGATGTAGACATATCCAAATATCCCAGCTGTAGTCCCATCGTGATATGTTCCATGATCCTCTTTTGAAACTTAATGGTGGGATCGAACGTGAGTCTTTGGTAAGTGGTGGTGTCGGATAATTGGCGCATAATTTCTGTCCTGTATTGATGGTATGACATTATAACGATCGCACCACCTTTATCCGCAGCTCGAATGATTATATTCGGGTCTTGTTTTAGATCCATAATTGCCTCCCATTCCCCTTTTGTTAGATTTTGTCTGTGATCCAGGGGTTTCTTGGTAATATTTTCAGTATCTTTCTTTAATGTTTGCATAAAGGTTTTGATTGAGTTATTTGTTGTTTTTACCTCTTTGATGTATTTCGGTTTAAATGGATTTGTTGAATTGTCTGGTCGGATGTCCTTCCGGTGTTCATTATTAATGAGGGTTCGTTGTAATTTATACATCTCTACTTCCATTTTAAATGGCTCTGGTTTGGATACCGGTACAAATGTTAATCCTTTTGTGAGTGCAGAGTAATGGTCAGCTTTCAGAATTTTTTGAGAAAGGTTAAAGACATTAGTTACCTCTTCCGTATGGGAGGTTTGCCCTTGGAACTTATGTGTCTGTCTCCCCTTCTGTCCTCTCCGTGGAATTCTGTTCTTTTTATGCCTCTGGTATCCATTCGGGATGTCCCTGGTGATTCTTGTGGAGCCGGGTCTCTTTCTAAAAAAGGTTCTGATCTTCCATGATTTTTGTCCTCTCTAGTTTCAGCGTCCGATGCCGACTCTCCTGAACTAATATCGACCGTTTGGAACGAAGGTTTCTTGATCCGATATCTGTATCTGGGAACTTGATCTCTATTTGAAGACTGTGTGCCACTGAGCCACCTATAGACTTGGTGGTATTGATAATCATGGTTAACTTTGGCCAATTTTTGCTTTTTAAACCTAATAAGTTCATTTTTGTATTTATTAATGTCTTCCTGTAGTTTTAACATTTGTGTGGTGGCCGCTGAAGATTGTAAGGGTAATACATTAGAGATCTCGAACTCCTGTATGGAGTGCTTCACCCCAATTAATTCTTTACCAACCTCCTCCACCACTATAACCATCCAGTCCAAAGAACATTTGTTCGCAATATTCATCCATTTCTTGCAGAATTCTGGATTCTGTCTACCTATAGTTGGTGCGTTTCTTACTCTAAATCCTCTCGGGATCCTTTTGGCTCTGTAGTAATCGGAGATGAAAATGCCATGTAAATCGAGATCCACCTCCCGTCTCTTTAATTTTATTAAATCATTATAAAGATCCTTAGCGGTGTTGGTGTGGGATAATTCACTTGCAGTGGAAGGCCATAATACTGCTTGTGCCTGTATATCTGTGATAGTAAGTGTTTCTGCAGTCTCTGCCAAAGCTCCAGCTCTGGATAAGAACTCCTCCATGTTAAACAATCTTGAAAAGATAGTCACTAAAATCACCGTTTAGTGAATGTGACAAAAAATATATTGACTCTGCTGGGGGTGCACAAGATGGTACAACGCAATACCATACATAAATAAGGAGATAAACTTGGCACTCACCCTTTTTAAACAAATTTTTCTCAATGTTCTTGCCTGGGTGCTGCCCTCAGCGTCCGTGTAAATATTCCAATGTAATAAGGTGCACTCACAGGACTTTTTTCAAAGACTTACTTTATTTTTAAGAAGTGAATTCCATGTGAAAATATCAAATCGACGTTTCGACCCCTATAGGGTCTTTTTCAAGATCAATCTTACAGTGTACAACCATGCATATATATAGGTGTTTACTAATAATCACTTACCTAAACGGTGTGTGTGACCAAAGCTCCCGCTCGAAAATCTGAAACCCGGAAGTGATTCAGTGCCACCACGTGACTACGTGTGATGACGCGTGTGCGTCGTTGCCAAGCAACGAATCTAAACAAAACATAGCCTCCAATGGAATATCTATTCCGCGGGCTGTGAGCAGCTCTAGGGGGGCTCGATCGTGTGCCTAAGTGCCAGTGACTGAGTGGTACCTGCCAATAGTAATTGGCAAGGTCCATCCCTGCTTCCCCATGGAGGATTACTATAATGCATTATCTGAACTGTCCGAGAATTAGACGAGGGCTATAAAGAAAAGTGACATCACACGTGAAACATAGTGAAAGTGCTTGTGCTAAAACATGCAAAATTACAAATAACAACGTCCTACCAAATCCTCCTCGGACAGTCCTGCTAAACATAGATCTGAACATAATAAAATCTTATATAAGATACTGGGGACAAGACTAATGTAATTAGAACCCATGTGTATTGTATCATAATATATAAGTGGAGCATATAATACGTGCTACTCTATAATATACCAACTTAATGTATTTTTTCAAATAATCCATATTTACAACATATAATGGTGTCCATCCAACCTTATGGACAAAATATGCACATATCATGCTGCAGAATGTATACTAATAGCTAGTATAAGGCCATGATGCCTTGCTATTCTGGGCCTGTTAAAGGTGAAAACCTGAACCCAATCAATCTATACTGGACACTGTGGAGTGTCTGATGCATGGCTTGCCTATTGTTTAATTTTAGTACTTAAAATAACCAGACAATTATTCTATGAGAAGCATATTTACAAACGTAACTACCAGAGATTACGGTTAACACCTATATATATGCATGGTTGTACACTGTAAGATTGATCTTGGAAAAGACCCTATAGGGGTCGAAACGTCGATTTGATATTTTCACATGGAATTCACTTCTTAAAAATAAAGTAAGTCTTTGAAAAAAGTCCTGTGAGTGCACCTTATTACATTGGAATATTTACACGGACGCTGAGGGCAGCACCCAGGCAAGAACATTGAGAAAAATTTGTTTAAAAAGGGTGAGTGCCAAGTTTATCTCCTTATTTATGTATGGTATTGCGTTGTACCATCTTGTGCACCCCCAGCAGAGTCAATATATTTTTTGTCACATTCACTAAACGGTGATTTTAGTGACTATCTTTTCAAGATTGTTTAACATGGAGGAGTTCTTATCCAGAGCTGGAGCTTTGGCAGAGACTGCAGAAACACTTACTATCACAGATATACAGGCACAAGCAGTATTATGGCCTTCCACTGCAAGTGAATTATCCCACACCAACACCGCTAAGGATCTTTATAATGATTTAATAAAATTAAAGAGACGGGAGGTGGATCTCGATTTACATGGCATTTTCATCTCCGATTACTACAGAGCCAAAAGGATCCCGAGAGGATTTAGAGTAAGAAACGCACCAACTATAGGTAGACAGAATCCAGAATTCTGCAAGAAATGGATGAATATTGCGAACAAATGTTCTTTGGACTGGATGGTTATAGTGGTGGAGGAGGTTGGTAAAGAATTAATTGGGGTGAAGCACTCCATACAGGAGTTCGAGATCTCTAATGTATTACCCTTACAATCTTCAGCGGCCACCACACAAATGTTAAAACTACAGGAAGACATTAATAAATACAAAAATGAACTTATTAGGTTTAAAAAGCAAAAATTGGCCAAAGTTAACCATGATTATCAATACCACCAAGTCTATAGGTGGCTCAGTGGCACACAGTCTTCAAATAGAGATCAAGTTCCCAGATACAGATATCGGATCAAGAAACCTTCGTTCCAAACGGTCGATATTAGTTCAGGAGAGTCGGCATCGGACGCTGAAACTAGAGAGGACAAAAATCATGGAAGATCAGAACCTTTTTTAGAAAGAGACCCGGCTCCACAAGAATCACCAGGGACATCCCGAATGGATACCAGAGGCATAAAAAGAACAGAATTCCACGGAGAGGACAGAAGGGGAGACAGACACATAAGTTCCAAGGGCAAACCTCCCATACGGAAGAGGTAACTAATGTCTTTAACCTTTCTCAAAAAATTCTGAAAGCTGACCATTACTCTGCACTCACAAAAGGATTAACATTTGTACCGGTATCCAAACCAGAGCCATTTAAAATGGAAGTAGAGATGTATAAATTACAACGAACCCTCATTAATAATGAACACCGGAAGGACATCCGACCAGACAATTCAACAAATCCATTTAAACCGAAATACATCAAAGAGGTAAAAACAACAAATAACTCAATCAAAACCTTTATGCAAACATTAAAGAAAGATACTGAAAATATTACCAAGAAACCCCTGGATCACAGACAAAATCTAACAAAAGGGGAATGGGAGGCAATTATGGATCTAAAACAAGACCCGAATATAATCATTCGAGCTGCGGATAAAGGTGGTGCGATCGTTATAATGTCATACCATCAATACAGGACAGAAATTATGCGCCAATTATCCGACACCACCACTTACCAAAGACTCACGTTCGATCCCACCATTAAGTTTCAAAAGAGGATCATGGAACATATCACGATGGGACTACAGCTGGGATATTTGGATATGTCTACATCTAAGTACTTATTTGTGGACCACCCGATATATCCTGTACTTTACACCATCCCAAAAATCCACAAAGATAGCATCAACCCCCCAGGAAGACCCATCGTCTCAGCCAGAGGGAGTTTGTTAGAACCAATAGCAAAGTATGTGGATTTTCACATCAAAGACAGTGTTAAAGAACTACCGACGTGCATTCGTGACACCAGAGACCTACTTAATAGATTGGAAGGGATCTTGCTGGAGGATCCAGACAACATAATTCTGGCCACTTTAGATGTACAAAGTTTGTACACTATTATACCCCATGAGGGGGGTATAAAAGCACTCAGAGAAATACTTGCAACATCAGAAAAATATCATGGACCACCAGTTGAGTACCTTTTAGAATTCTTAAGCATTGCACTCACCTGCAATTACTTTAAATTCGAAGATTTATTTTACTTACAATTGACTGGAACTGCAATGGGGGCGGCTATGGCACCTTCTTATGCCAATGCCTATATGTCCCAATTTGAACATCAACATATTTTGCATCAATCTTCGAACAAGATCTTAGCCTATTATCGATTTGTCGACGATGTACTTATGATATGGAAGGGCTCGTCTAAGGAATTGGAAGAGATGGTAGCTAATATCAATCAGTTAACGTCACCAGTTAAGTTCACACTGACATATAGTGATGAAGCAATCCCCTTCCTTGATGTCACTATATATAAAGAGGGGAATAAATTTGGATATTCACTCCATCGTAAGAAAACCGACAGAAACACACTACTCTCCAACACCAGTTATCATCCGAAGCATTTCAAAGACTCCTTACCCATATCCCAATATATGCGGGTCCTTAGGTACAACAGCGACGAAAAGAACCGAGAGAAACAATTGAACGATATGACCCATAGATTTCAAGAAAGAGGCTACCAGTCAAATACACTTGAGAAAGCTAAAAGTCGGGCATTTGAAAAATGGACACAGGAGACTAATGAAATACAAGGGGAAGTTAGCAACGATATGCCCACAATGTACTTACCACTCACTTACCATACTGGATCTACTCAAATCCGGCAATCTATAGAAAAACATTGGGATATACTGGAATCGGACAAACAACTACCTGTCATATTTAACAAGAAACCCATCATCAGTTACAAAAGAAACAGAAATTTACGTGACATCTTAATTCGGAATGACCCTGTACAAAGCTATAAGAAAAATGTCATACGGAAGAAATTGGGATGCTATAGATGCAGTGGGTGTGTCACGTGCAGCCACATGAACTCTGGCAACTCCTTTGCCCACCCACATAGTGGTAAAAGAATTAAAATTCCACACTACATCACGTGCACTACAGATCACGTCATCTACCTAATAACCTGTCCATGTGGATTATCCTATGTAGGGAAGACAGATCTTACCCTACGAGATCGCATCCGAGGCCACAGATCGGGCATTATGACAGCCTTCAGGGATCAAAAGACGGATAAACCGGTAGCCAAACACTACCTTGCAGCATCACATAGACTTCCAACACTCAGATTCATGGCGATAGATCATGTTCCACCCTTACCTCGGGGAGGGGACAGATCTAAAATATTGCTTCAAAGAGAAGCATATTGGATCTTTACTTTGGACACTGTCACACCCCGTGGCTTGAACGAATATAACACATACTCTATGTTTTTGTGAATTAGAGACATATATTTAGGACCTGTTTTGGCAGTCTAGTTGGGAGACACTTTAGGTCACCAAATAACCGTAATCTCTGGTAGTTACGTTTGTAAATATGCTTCTCATAGAATAATTGTCTGGTTATTTTAAGTACTAAAATTAAACAATAGGCAAGCCATGCATCAGACACTCCACAGTGTCCAGTATAGATTGATTGGGTTCAGGTTTTCACCTTTAACAGGCCCAGAATAGCAAGGCATCATGGCCTTATACTAGCTATTAGTATACATTCTGCAGCATGATATGTGCATATTTTGTCCATAAGGTTGGATGGACACCATTATATGTTGTAAATATGGATTATTTGAAAAAATACATTAAGTTGGTATATTATAGAGTAGCACGTATTATATGCTCCACTTATATATTATGATACAATACACATGGGTTCTAATTACATTAGTCTTGTCCCCAGTATCTTATATAAGATTTTATTATGTTCAGATCTATGTTTAGCAGGACTGTCCGAGGAGGATTTGGTAGGACGTTGTTATTTGTAATTTTGCATGTTTTAGCACAAGCACTTTCACTATGTTTCACGTGTGATGTCACTTTTCTTTATAGCCCTCGTCTAATTCTCGGACAGTTCAGATAATGCATTATAGTAATCCTCCATGGGGAAGCAGGGATGGACCTTGCCAATTACTATTGGCAGGTACCACTCAGTCACTGGCACTTAGGCACACGATCGAGCCCCCCTAGAGCTGCTCACAGCCCGCGGAATAGATATTCCATTGGAGGCTATGTTTTGTTTAGATTCGTTGCTTGGCAACGACGCACACGCGTCATCACACGTAGTCACGTGGTGGCACTGAATCACTTCCGGGTTTCAGATTTTCGAGCGGGAGCTTTGGTCACACACACCGTTTAGGTAAGTGATTATTAGTAAACACCTATATATATGCATGGTTGTACACTGTAAGATTGATCTTGAAAAAGACCCTATAGGGGTCGAAACGTCGATTTGATATTTTCACATGGAATTCACTTCTTAAAAATAAAGTAAGTCTTTGAAAAAAGTCCTGTGAGTGCACCTTATTACATTGGAATATATATATATATATATATATATATATATGCATTACCTGAATAGCAAGGCTTGCTAATTTGCATATTCGGGTAGATTTGCATACTGCTAACTCTGCAGGAAGGAGAGATATTTTGTTTTAATTATTATCTTCCCCACCCCCTTATAAATATGTAATTGTGTTATAATAAGTTGCTGTATATTGTCTGCTATGATTTGGTTATTTGTATTTTATTTAAGTCGTCACAGCAATCTACATGTAATGAGTCTATGGGCTAGTCCTGAGAAAAATTAAGTTTTGTATGCTAGTTCCTTTTGGACTTTGTGTCCTGTGTGGATTTTTAGGGATCATAGTGACAGAGTCCTGTTTGCTGGTTGCAGGATCCCTCTAGCCCTGGGATAAATCAAGAGAGCTGGGCTTGAGGGCCACAATTACCTTTGTAAAGGCAATAACTATAATCACTGTAAGCAGACTTGCAGAGGGGACTATACCTGCCTGGAAGAAAGGCCGCAGTGTTCTAGGCAAAGGGGACAATACCTGCCTGGAGAGCTGCTGCCTGGGCGGGTGCAAAAGCTCCAGAAAGACCCCAGTCAAGCTACGGCGACTGGGGCTCTGGAGCTCTGTCACATTTTGTGGCAGCAGCAGGATGGCTTTCTAGCGACTGGGGAATCATCCCTGGAATACCAGCGCATCTTCTGGAACCAATGCGTATCCTCTGGAGAGGGATAGCGCTAGCACTCATGGTGCATTCTTGTTGGGAGAGTAGTTCCAGAGGAGAGTGTTGGAGGGATTGGCTTTTATCAGAGGCAATCCATAAGCAGAGTAGGCCACAGAGTTGGACCAGGCAAGCATGGGGTCCTCTTACTCTTACTCAGAGTTTCTGTTCAAGGTGCAGCAGTGACTGGCTTTCTGTGGCTCTAACGTATTGATGAAGACCTTCCGGGCAACCTTGAACCAGGTGACTGTCACTTTATGAGCCAAGAGAGACCGTGAGTTCCAGATGGCCAAGATGAGGGGAGGAAGTCTCCAGCGAAAAGAGCTTTGCAGTGGCTATTTAGCAGAGGTGGTGCAATTGATCTGGGAGGATGTGCCCACAGACTTCATTGTCTTTACATCAGAGGATGTCAGCCTCCCTCCCCAGCAGCAGAGTGCAACCCACGAAATGGAGGTTATCAGTCTCCCCTTCCAGCGGCAGATCTCAACCAAGGGAATGGTTGCAGTTCAACCACATCCCTAGCAGCAGAGTGCAACCCCAGCAGAAGAGCTGGAAGCAGGGAAGAGTGTTGCAAGACTCTGTCTTCAACAGTCGCTGGTGCAGGACTCTTGAGTATCGGCCACTGAAGTTGCAGCCATCACTCCAGCTAAAGTGCTGGCATCGGGATAGAGTGCCACTGTCCTTTGCCCCCAACTTGCTGGTGGATGAGCCCTAGGAGCTAACCGCACCACCAGCTGAAGTGCTGACATCGGGGCAGAGTGCAGCTGGCCTCTGTCCTTAACTACTAAAAGAGAATATTTGTCCTGTGTTGGTGGAGGGGACTATAGTCTCCACCTGTGTAATCCTTGGATGCTGGGCAGTTGACCCTGACCCCCAACATGGGTCCTTTAGCCACTCAGATATCTCCACAGCAGCAATTGGTCCTTCAGGGAGAAGAGAGTAACGACCCCCCTCCCCGGGGGGAGAGTAAGTTACCGGCATTAGCGACAGACGATCTCCCTCCCCAGCGGCAGAGTGCAACCCCAGCAGGAGCTGGCAGCAAGGCAGAGTGTTGCTAGACTCTTTCTACAACAGAAAAAAAATAGATGTGAGGAAGGTTGAACTTGATGTACACATGTCTCTTTTCAGCCTATGTAACTATGTAACCTCTAGTGGCAGTTACTCAGACAACCACTAGAGGTGCTTCCTGGGTCAGTATTTCCACACTCTGCATAAAGACACTTTGTGCTCCCCATAGTGATGCATTGATTCAATGCATCTCTATGAGGAGATGCTGAACATCAGCCTCTCAATGCTTTACTATAAAACATTGGATTGGCTGAGATTGACAACAATGATAATCTCCCCAATGGATGCAGAGCAAAGCAGGGCCAGTCACACTGAGACCAGTGTGACACTGGAAAAAGGGTGAGTAAAACAACTTTTAAACAGAGGCAAGGTTAAACGGAGGTGAGTAAAACAACTTTTAAAAAGAGGTAAGTGGAGCTGGGTACCTAAACTGTGATTTTCCCACTATAGTGGTAGGAATACATGTTGTGTTCCTTTAAGTACTGTTGGGGGGGGGGAGGTAGTTTAAAATGCCCTATTGGGCTTTTTTTTTTTTTAGGTCCCCTTCTACTTTAGAACTTGCAAAAAATAAAATTACATGTCCCTGAAATCTAGTGCTGGCCAAAGTTCTTAGCATTGCCCTCCATGTCTCGGTCTGCCCTCAGGAGATCAAATCAAATGCTTCTTAAAGAGTGCAAATATACACTTAAATTACTTTCTGCAGTACAATAGGACAATGTGACATATATAGATACACCAACAGAGATGGATTTGGGGGATCTCCATCCGCATAGCAAGAGAAAAAAAGCAAAAGTAGTAGCTAACCGTTCATAACCCATTTAGCTACTCAGGGTCTGTCTGTTCGCATGCCAACATTTTCTTGAGCCCAGGATTAACTGCAATATTGTTTCCTTTGATCCAAACCCTGTGACTTATAAAGTAATACATCCATCTTTAATTGAAACATGGCTTGTGTATCCACCATGTCTACAGTAAAATGTGTGGAGTATTTTCAGTTGTGTGCTTTGATTATTTTAACTGCAACCTTTAAATTAATAAATATAAAAGCTACTTTACTTTGAAGTTGTTTAATATTCAAGTGTCAGATAACATTCTCTGGTGCTTTAGAAATAGGTTTGTTTACCAAATTCTCTACTTTGTCGAGAACCTTGGTCCAAAGCTCCTCCACTATATCACACTGCTACCAGATGTGAATAAAGAAACCAAATCTTTTATTGTATCTCCGGCATATCGGAGAGCATGAACTATGCATTCTAGCTAGTCTAGATGGCACAAGGTGCTATCTGTTCATTATTTTTTTTTTTTTTTTTTTTTTATATAATTTTTATTGTCGTTATAATTAGTTTCTTTCTTTACATACAAAAACAAAAACATTCATTGTGCTTGGTTACATACTACTTAGTCTTCGAGGTTTAGTCACAAAAAAGTACAATAAATACATATACATACATACATATACATACATTACATCACATATACATTACATCACCTTGCATGCCGAAAAGAGAGCAGGGGAGATCTGCTGGTTCATCACATAGTCTCAGAGTCACACCAGGGTCCTTTGCCGGTTATCAGCCCCTATGTTTAGCAAGTGTGACCTGGGTATCACTCAGGGACAAACCTAATTACCGCTATCATTTTGTAGTTTTTCTCTCCAAAAAGTGCTATTATCTTTGGCTTTCAAGTCTTTGCCATGAAACTTATCTAGTTGGGATTCCATCCCCAGTTGGAACTTTACTTGAGATAGAAGTTTATCTACAGAGAAGGGAAGTGAGTTTTTCCAATTCCTAGCTATTATAATTTTTACAGCTATCATAAAATGAATGTAGACAGTAGAATCTTTCTGAGATAGAGAATCAATATTTAAGTGTAGAATAGCATTTTCTGGACATTTGGGTATAGGCTTAAAAATCAATTTTTCAATAATAACAAAAGTTTCCTGCGAAAAGTTTCTTACATTCTCACAGTCCCACCAATTATGTAAGTAAGAGCCCACTTGTCGGTTACATCTCCAACATAGGGGTGAGGTCGAGCTATACATATTAGCTAATCTGGTGGGGACAAAATACCATCTGTTTATTACTTTATATAGTGTTTCCAGTAAATTTAAGCAATGAATATTTTTGGCTGTTTTAGATATAATCGTACACCAATCTTCCCTTTTAATTCTTATTTTTAGTTCTTTCTCCCATTTTTGAACTGAGGTAATAACAGGAGGTGCATCAAGTTTTAGAATAGCTTTCATTGCTAAAGCAGAGACTCTATTAACTCTTTTGTTGTTTAAAAATAGACATATCATCTTAGCCCCAGCTTGTAAATTATGTTCAATTCTTTGATTTAAAAAATGTTTTAATCTCAAGTATGTAAATAGTTCTTTATTAGGGATCTTGAATTCCTGCTTCAATTGTGGGAAAGGTTTAATTTTATCATTTACAAACAACTGATCTGTCTGGACAATACCACTCATAACCCAGCACTTTAAATTCAGATCTGTTACATAATATGGAATTAATTCAATTTTAAGAGTTATGGGAATTTTGATTTCCAAATTGCATTTCCTTTTTATAATATGCCAAGTTTCTAATATTGAGTCTATACATGTATTTAATTTTCTTATAGATCGAACTTTTGGATCAACAGAGCTATACCATAACAAAGAACTTAGATCTTGGACCTGGCAGATCTCTCTTTCTAAATTATACCAACCCTCATTCTTAACACATTCCAGCTGGGTTCGGTATACATGAAAAAACCCGTTTGCCAGATATATATCATTAATGGTTGGGAAGCCCAGGCCTCCTTCTTTGATTTTTTGTGCCAAAAGTAACTTGTTTAGTCTGGGTCTCTTATTTTTCCATATAAAATTGGTGACCGAATTCTGCACCAGTTCAAGCCATGGTCTAGGTATCTTTATGGGAAGCATTCGAAACATATATGCCCATTTAGGGAAAAGATATGCCTTTATTAAGTTCATTCTACCCCACCAAGAAATTTCTATTTTTTTCCATCTATTTAGGGCTTTTGTCATGTCTCTAAAATTACTCAAGAAATTAATCTGCATTAAATCTATAGGATCTCTTGTCAAAAGTATCCCTAAATATGGGATATTATTTTTAGCCCATTTGAAGTTGTATAAATCTTGTAGGTGGTTCCTGGTGGCTATATTTAAATTAATATCTAATATAATAGTTTTGTCTTCGTTTAGTTTATAGTTTGAAATTTCGCTATACTCCTTTGCTATCTCCATAAAGGTCCTGATAGAATTAATAGGATCGGTTAAGGTCAAAATTAGGTCATCCGCATAGAGTTTCAGTTTCCATTCTCTTTGTTTTATGGTTATCCCACTTATATGTTTATTGGATCTTATTTTATTGGCCAAAATTTCCATAGTGATTATATAAAGAATGGGGGATAGTGGGCAGCCTTGTCTCGTTCCATTATACAAATTGAACCAGTCCGCGCAGATATTAGAGCCCACTGTCCTCGCAGAAGGACCACTATATAGGGACATTATGGCTCGGTGTATCCAACCATGGATTCCACATTTTTCCAAGGTTTTACTCATAAAAACCCATTCCACTCTATCAAACGCTTTCTCAGCGTCCACCGTTATTATAGCAAGATTTTTGCCTGTTCTATTAGCCAGGTCTATAATGTCAATAATACATCTTGTGTTATCAGAAGAGACTCTATTTGGTACAAAGCCTATTTGGTCTGGATCTATTATATCAGGTAGTATGGTTTTCATCCTATTTGCTAATATTGTGGCAAAGATCTTAACGTCAGTATTTATGAGGGAAATAGGTCTGTAGTTGTCCACCAGAGTTGGATCTTTATTCTGCTTCAATATTGGTGTTATATTAGCTCTTAGCATTTCTTTGGGGAATTGCCCTGTTTCTACTATATTGTTAAATAAAAATGCTAAAGGTTGTTTGAGAAGATCACAAAAAGACTTATAGAATATATTAGAAAATCCATCAGGACCTGGGGTTTTGTTGTTCATCAATTTTCTAATGGCCTCCTCAACCTCTTGGGACGTAATCTGGATGTTGGAACGTTAAGAGATGTTCTTTGAGAATCTGATATTATTGGAAGATCCATGTCCTCTAGGTATTTGTCTATGTTTTTTTCTTTTGTTGAGAGAGAATATAAGTTACTATAATATGTATTAAAGCATTGCCCTATGGACGTAGGGGTAATATGAATCTTATCGTTCATATTTATCTTAGTTATTTTACTTGATACCCTTTTGTCTCTAAGTTTCTTAGTTAATAGTTTATCAGCTCTATTCCATGTGCTATATTCTTTAAGCTTTAGCTTTGCCAGGATTTTTGCATTCTTTTCTATATTAATTTGATTGATTTGGTCTTTAATCACCTTGATCCCCTCTGATTTAAGTCTAGAGGGATTCGTCTTGTTTTTTTTCACTTGTTCAGCCAAATTATTGTAGAGAGGAATTAAATCCATACTTTTGTTTCTATTTAAATGTGCTTCTAAACTTATTAAATTACCCCTCATTGTAGCTTTAAAAGAGCACCAGTTGTTAGCGTGTGAGGTATCATTAGGCCTATTAGTTTCAAAAAAGCATTCCATCTGTGTTCTAAGCAAGTCTAGATTTAATTTGTTATAAAGTAAATGATCTTTTAATCTCCATGTAGCTTTATTGGTTTTATTCCACTGGTCTCTCATTGTCCAGATATTAATGCTGTGATCGGACCAGGTATTATCCCTAATTTCAATCTTCTCTAGATTTTCTAAGGCTATTGCATTACCCCATACCATATCGATCCGCGAATATGAATAGTGTACTCTAGAAAAAAAAGTATAATCTTGTCTCTCTGGAAAAGTAGATCTCCATAGATCAAAATAATCAAATTCATTCATTACTCTATTTAACGATTTGGCCATTCTTGTTACGGAACCATTCACTTTTAAATCCTTAGCTAGCTTCTTATCCAAGCTTGGGTCCAAAACGCAATTAAAGTCTCCTGCGATAATACACACCCCAGTTTTTATAGATTCAACTTGTTCTAATATATCTCTTAGTGTAGTAACTGGAAGGGCATTAGGCAGGTATATATTGACTAACGTATATTTAATTTCGTTTAGCTTACAGACAAGAATCAAAAATCTAGCTTCGATGTCAACATATTGATAAATTAATTCGAATTTCACGGAGCTTGCCACTATTATGGCCACCCCCCTTTTCTTCCTGTCGTTAAGGGAAGCTTGGAATACATATGGAAATTTAGTCCCTCCCCATTTTACCTTGTCTATCAGCCTCCAGTGTGTCTCTTGTAAGAACCCTACCTCTACGTTTTGATTCTTAAAAAAGTCATATACCAGAGTTTTTTTCACTCGTAAGTTTAAGCCCTGAGTGTTTACTGAAATCATTTTAACCATATTCTTTACCAGAATCTCCCAGTGCTCTCATCGGCATGCTTACATACTTCTCAACATTTACCCTAACAATAATTATACAGTCATACTCTTCTGTTCTGGTAATGAACCAGAAAAAACAGATTGGCCTCGCAACCCGCCCAAGAACCTTGGTGGGTGGAGCCATTCTCTCGAAAGTGGGTTAGAGACGAAAAAACCCTCCTAACGGTATTAGTGTCTCAACATGGACACATGGCCGGGGTGAGGAACCCTGGCCTGAGGGGAAAAACTACTTCCTCTTTTCTCCCTCTCTCTTATATTCTCTGAAAAACCATGTATTTTGACGTTAGAGAGAAGAGAGAGGGAGGGGAGAGGGAGACGGAGAGAAGAGAGAAAAAAAAAAAAAAAAAAAACATATATGTATATTAATCCCTATTCTTTCTTTTTAAATTATGAGTTGTGCTTGTATCTACTGTTACACATAATAGTTTAAGAATCCTTCACTATCCTATACCATCAAAAAGTATTAATCCCTGTTCTTTCTTTTTCAAATCGTGAGTTGTGCTTGTATCTATTGTTACACATAATATTTTAGAAAATCCTTCCTTATCCTATATTTCTTAATACCCCAAAAAAAAAAAAAAAAACCATATATATTAATCCCTTATCTTTCTTGTCCGAATTGTGAGCTATACTTGTGTCTACTAATACACAAAATGTTACAAAGATCCTTCCTTATCCTGTGTTTATTAACCCCGTCATAAGTTTATTACGATGGATCCCCTTCTCCCCCCCTCCTACCCTCCTCTTAGCTTACTATTACCAGTCAAGTGATGCTATAGGCATTGAGTGATACAAACAAGTGTCTATGTAGAAGAGAAATCAGGGAAAAAAAAAAAACAAAAACAAAAAAAAACATATATATATTAATCTCTATTCTTTCTCTTTTAAATTTTAAGTTATGGATTTATCTACTGTTACACATAATATTTTAAGAGTCCTTCCTTGTCCTATACCAAAAAAATATTAATCCCTATTCTTTCAAATTGTGAATTATACTTGTGCCTATTGTTACCCATAATATTTTAGGGATCCATCCTTATCTTATATTTAATACCAAAAAAAAAAAAAAAGAAAAATATATATATTTATATATATATTAATCCCGGTGCTTTCATTTTCCGATTGTGAGTTATTCCAGTGTCTACTACTACACCTAATGTTTCAGAAATCCTTCCTTATTCTATGTGTCTTAATATCATCGAAAATATTTACATACATAATTCCCCAATCCCGCCCCTCCCCCCAACCCTCCTCTTGGCCTTTCTATTACCAATCAAGTAATACTATAGGCTTTAGATGGTACAGGAGTCTATGAAGGAGAAGAAAGAAAAAAAAAAAAAAAAAAAAGGGAAAAAGTCCTTGTTTTATTATGGGCTTCTTTCCAAACCTCTTCATGGGTTAGTTATGGGTATTTCAAGTATATTTAGTTGTTCCATCCAGACCTTCAGTGCTTCTTTTGAGGCAAAATTAACCATTTTTCCATTCCAAGACACTCTTAATAGAGAGGGAAATCCCCATCTGTAGCCTATGTTCTTCTGTCTTAAAATAGGCAGCAATTCTTGGAAGCTTTTCCTCCACATTCTTGTTGAGTATGATAAGTCTTGGAATATCGATAAATTCTTGAATTTGTCTTCTAATATAGGATTATTCCTCATCGCCATCATAACTTTTTCTTTTGTTTGGTGTGAATGAAATTTAACCAATACATCTCTTATAAATGTCTCCGGAGCATTATGGGGTCTAGGTAGTCGATGTCGGCGATCCATTAAATAATCGTGTGAAATTACGCCTGGAATTAAATTTTGAAAAAATTCCATCAGGAAGTTGTCCAAATTCTCATTGGAGATTTCTTCTGGGATGTGTCGGATTCTAATATTTGATCTTCTGGATCTGTCTTCCATGTCGCTAACTTTAGCTTCCAATGTTCCTATTTTATTTTTCATCATAATAATCTCTTCTTGACAGAGTTTATATTTGTTGTCTAACTTAGTAAAGTTATCCTCCATAGTTACTAATTTAGCTTGTATCGTTTTAAATTCTTGTTTTAGTTCTTTCGTATTTGCGGCCATATCATCAGCTAATGTTCTGGAGAATTTTTCCAAGTTTTTGGTGAGAATATCTTCCGTCATAGTGGTAGACGTTTGTGTCTCTTTAATTAGACTAAAATTCATTTCTGCATTTTCATCTGTATTTTCTTGTGTAATTTTTGTCTTATGTTGAGATGGGGAAAAGTACCCTGATAGTCTTTTGTCAGGTGGTAAGTCTCTTTTATCTTTTTTCCTCCGCTCTTCCTGAGCTTTTTTAGAAGCCATGCTGGAGAGAGAAAAAAAAAAAAAAAAAAAAAAAAAACCTTTGCTTTCTTCTTAATTTTCTCCTTCTGATTCCTTGATTTCAGTTTCCTTGATTTCTGTTTCTATAACTGTAAATCTTCCTTTGGAACAGAATCAATCCTTTTTGTATAGAGTAAACCATGCATATATTGTTCTCTGGGATTCCTCAAGGCTTTCTCTAAATCATGATCTTAGGGCCTCAGTTCATATATTGCTTTCTTTGGACTGTATCCTTGTCAACCCCATTAAAGTTCTTTGGATTATGTTGTCTTCTGCCCCTTTAACAAATCCGTCCACCCATCCGCTGTGTCTGGGCTTTCTCCGGGCGTTATCTGAATTGTACCCTATCTGCCCCTTTAACGTTTTCAATTATTTGGCGTTTTCCGCCGTTTATTGTTTTCTGGGGAGTCTAGGGAGTCTCTGAATGTCCACACATCCCTCCATTAATCTCCTCTGCACTCGCAGGGTCTTCACAATCCTAGTATCTCCCTTTCTTGCCCTTTTCCCCTTCTGTCTCCTTCCTCCACCTTCCTCCCGTCTCTCTCCTCTCCCCCTCTGGTCTCCCTCCTCTTCCTTCTGTTCTCCAGCCCCACGTTCAATTTTTCTTTAGTACATAAATTATATAAATTTTCTTTGCTGTTGTTCCTACCTTCGCCCCCGGAGTCAAGCTCTGAACCCAGACCTCGTCCAGCCCCTCTTCACTGCTTTGGCTTCGCGCCAAAAATCTCCCGCTTTTCAATATCTGGCCGGCCTTCCGAGCGGTCCGAGACACCCGGAGGGGAAAAAAGGTAAGGAGTCTGCTTGTGTTGCGGAATAGGGTGGACGTGGAGTAGATGGTGGGTATGCTGGAGGGCAGAGAGCAGGGAGTATGGAGTAGGGAGAAGGCTGCTTCCGCCGTGGCTGCTACTGCTTCAGACGCTTCCGAAGCTCCCCTCGGTCAGGCATTCCGACCCCGCCTCCTGACGTCAACGTGTTACGTCATACGTCTCCGCTTCACCAACCTCCACCGAAGTGATCTGTTCATTATTTTAATTAAGGCTTTGGAAATATTGAGACAGTGAATACATGTACATGCTTTGGGAAGTAGCAAGCACCACTCCTCTCTCTTAATATTTAATATTTAAATATTTTTCCAGTTTTTGACATGCGACAATAACAGTAGGAGTTTCTAATTTTAATAAGCCTCTAAAAGCTTTTGAAGCTAATTTATACACATTTTCATATTCAAACACTGAATATTCCATCTTGATACCATCAGAAGGGTTATGAATAATAATTTGGGTTATATAATTTTTTAACCTTATATAAGTAAATAGTTCATTCTTCGGTAACTAAAATTTCTGCACCAACTATTCAAAAGGTTTAATTGTATCATTCTCCCAACAGATATCATTTTGTATCCTCCTGTTTAGGTTTACATTTTTTTTGAAAAATTGTAAACATGTGCAATTTGTTTTTAAATTTGGAAGAATTTCGGCAATTCGGACATTCAGATGCTTCCGAATATACGAATTGCCGAAAATGGCGAAGTGCCAAATTTCGGAAGTGCCAAACCAAACCGAATTGCCAAAGTGCTGAAGTGCCGAATTTCAGAAGTGCCGAAGTGCTTCGGATTTCTGAAAAGTGGCAAAAAAGGAGAGAGAGGGAGGGAAAATTAAGGGAATGATGACAGGAATCTAACCCTAACCCTACCCCTAACCCTACTAGGGTTATGGGTAAGGTTAGGGGTAGGGTTAGGGTTATGGGTATGGTTGTGGTTGGTGTTAGGTTAGAGGTTAGGTTAGGGGTAGGGTTAGGGGTGGATTTGGGGTTAGGTTAGGGGTGGGGCTAGGGGTAAAGTTAGGGGTAGGGGTAAAGTTAGGGATTGGGTTAGGGTTAGTGGTAGGGGTGGGGGTAGAGGTTAGGGTTAGGGGTATGGTTAGGGGTAAGGTTAGGGGTAGGGTTAGAGTGGGGGATAGGGTAGGGTTAGGGGTAGGTTTAGGGTTGGGGTTATGGTTGGGGTTAGGTTATGGGTGGGGTTAGGAGTTGGGTTAGGGGTAGGGATAGGGTTAGGGGTTTGGTTATGGGTAGGTTTAGGGGATAAGATTAGGGGTAGTTTTGGCGTTAGGGGTGGGCTTAGGTTAGGGGTAGGGATAAGATTAGGGGTGGGGTTAGGGGTAGGGTTAGGGGTAGGGTTAGGGGTATGTTTAGGGGTAGGGTTGGGGTTAGGTTAGGGGTAGGGTTAGAGGTAGGGTTAGGGGTTAGGTTAGGGGTAGGGTTGGGGTTAGTGGTGGGGTTAGTGGTGGGGTTAGGGGTAGGGTTAGGGGTTAGATTTGGGTTAGGGATAGGGGTAGGGGTAAGGTTAGGGGTAGGTGTAGGTTTATGGTTAGGGGTAGGGTTAGGCTTAGGGAATTGCTGAGGTCCCGAAGTGCCAAAATCCAGAATTTTGGATTGCTGAACCGAATTGCCGAAGTCCCGAATTGCCGGATTTTGGAAGTGCCGAATTGCTGAAGTGCTGAAGTGCCGAATTGTCGAAGTCCGGAATTTCGGAAGAGCCAAACCGAACCAAGTTTTTTGCCCATTCACATCACTATAAAATGGTATCAATGCCAGTTTGGTATTTGCAGGAAATTTATTTTCTATGCCACACTTATTTTTTACCAACTTCCAACCTTCCAATAATAACTCTAGCATATACTAGAATTTTTTTTAACAGAACAAATTTGAAGATGAGTGCTCCTAAACCAGAAAAGAGTGCTTCAATCTTTTATTCCGCAAATCTCACTTTTCAAATGATACCAGCCTTAATTTTTAGTACTATCTAATTGAGTCCTACATATGTGGAAAATTAGGCTTGCAAGATATGTGTTCATAATACTGGGGAAACCCAAACCTCTGTCTTGAGTTTTCTGGGCCAAAATGTTTTTATTAATCCTTTTCCCCTTCCACATGTAATTTGTAACTGTGTTTTGAATCATGTCTACCCAAGGCCTAGTTACCTTTAAAGGGATCATTCAAAACAAATAGGCCCATTTAGGTCAAAGATAGGCATTGATCAAGTTCATTCTCTCCCACCTGGTGATTTCAACATACCTCGATTTTTTTCAGTGAACTGTGCTTTTTTCTAACACAGATTAAAAAAAATCTGTATTAAGTCAGACATATCTTTAGTCAAAATAATACCGAGATACAAAAGGGTATTTTTTGCCCAAGTAAACTTGTAGCTATTTTTAAATAAGGACTTTGCTCTCTTTGTCTACATTGACGTCCAACACAGTTGATTTACTCACATAAATTTTGTAGTTGAAGAGAGTACTTTAAAACTCTACCTCCAGCATGAAAGCCTTTAAATATGTGACATGAGTGATTACAGTCATAATTAGGTCACCAGCATATAGGTTTAATTTTAGATCTCTTTGCTTTTGTGGTTATGTCTGATGTTAATTGCCAGTATCTCCATAGAGATGAT
The DNA here is from genome assembly GCF_036172605.1 of Pelobates fuscus. Taxonomy (NCBI): domain Eukaryota; kingdom Metazoa; phylum Chordata; class Amphibia; order Anura; family Pelobatidae; genus Pelobates; species Pelobates fuscus. Next base: position 190,495,465 of record NC_086318.1, read on the forward strand.
ATGCAGAATTGCAGACAGCAGACAACCCTGTCTTGTTTCATTGTGTTGTTTAAACCAGTTGGCACATATATCTGGGCAAAAAAGGGCAAACATACAAATACAAGATGACCCTGTGTATCCAACCCTGAATGCCAAACTTCAATAAGGTTTTACTCAAAAAGCCCCATTCGACCCTGTCAAATGCTCTCTCAGCCTCAACTGCTAGTAATAGTGAGTGAATATTTTCGGGGGGCACAATCCAGGATATCAATTTTATGTCGAGTGTTGTCTGAGGCTATATGTCCTGGAACAAAACCTATTTGATCTTGATTGATAATGGTGTTTAGAGTTGTTTTTCATCTGTTTGCTAATATCACTGAGAAGATCTTAATGTCTACATTTATAAGTGAAATTGTCCTGTACCTCTATACTCTAGATGGATTTTTATTCTGCTTTAAGATCAGTGATATGTTGGCTCTAAACATTTCATTCGGTAAATAGCCCAATAACACAATATAGTCAAAGGTACTACTATTATATATTATATATACTATTTACTATATACAATTTCTATTTTTTTTTTATTTTTTAAATTGTGTATCTAAACTTATGAAATTGCCTCTCATAGTTGCTTCAAAAGCACACCAGTTATTAGCATGAGAGGTATATTTTGGTTTGTTTTCCTCAAAAAATCACTTAATCTATTTTTTTTAAAAGCTCTATTTTTTTTTATTGTACAGTAAGTAATCATTTATCCTCCATGAGACGCTATGGTTGGTATTCCATTGATCCTTCATTGTCCACATAAGAATGTTATGATCTGATCACACATTATCTAGTATTTCAATATTTTCTAAATTTTAAGAGATATAGCATTTTTCCAGACCATGTCAATGTGTGAGTAGGATAGATGGACTCTAAAAACAAATTAAAGTCTAATTTGACCGGATATAGGGATCTCCAAAGATCAAAACAATCAAATGTATGCATAGTACTAGTAAGAGATTTGGTAATTTTGATTAAGCTTCTATTAGCACATATATACTTATAAAGATTTTTTATTGATATTGGGGTCCAGTACGCAGTTGAAGTCTCTTGCAATTACACAGAGTCCAGTCTTTAATGATTCTACTTGTTCCAAGATTTTTTTTTTTTATGCTACCACCTTAAAGTCATTTGGCAAATATGCATTAACCAATGTGTATTTGATTTAATTTATTTTACAGATAGCGATTAGAAATCTACCTTCGGCATCTACATCTGAGCAATAATAATAGCAACATCTGTTTGCTTTTTATATTTGATAGATGCCTGTAATAGTATGGAAAATCTAGATACACCCCATTTAACATTATCAATGCCCTTCCAATGAGTTTTTTGAAGAAATCCCATGTCCACCTTTTCTTTGCTCAAAAAATTATAAACTAATGCTCTCTTATGAGAAGAGACTCTGAGTGTTCAATGAGATTGTTGCCAAACAGTCCTATTTTTCCTCTCTCATTAGTTCATGTTCCTGCAACCCCAGGCATCTCTTTGACACCTTTAATTCTCTTCTTCGCCCTGCTGTGGCCACCCCCCAAACTAACCTTACTGCTGATAACTTTGCATGTTACTTCACCGACAAGATTGAACAGATAAGGAAATAATTCTTCCCTCCTTACCAGTGGCGTACACACAACCCATGGGGCCCCGGTGCGAAAACTGATCCGTGGGCCCCCCCGCGCGCGCGCTTACTCTGCGCGGGCTGGGGCCGCAACACATGGCGGCGGGCACCTGGTCGCAGGGCTGCGACCCCTGCGACCACGTTATGTACGCCAGTGCATGCATAAACACATACACTTAAAGGACCACTACAGACACCCAGATCACATCAGCTCAATGAAGTGGTCTGGGTGCCAGGTCTCTCTAGTTTTAACCCTGCAGCTGAAAACATAGCAGTTTCAGAGAAACTGCTATGTTTCACTGAGGGTTAATCCAGCCTCTAGAGGCTGTCTCATTGACAGCCGCTAGAGGATTTTCTGCGATTCTCACTGTGAAAATCACAGTGAGAAGACGCTGAACGTCCATAGGAAAGCATTGAGTAATGCTTTCCTATGGGCGGTTTGAATGCGCGCGTGGCTCTTGCCACGAATGCGCATTCGGAGCCGAGAGGCGTATCGGGGCGGAGAGATCCCCAGCGCCAAGGGAGTCCGGCGCTGGAGAAAGGTAAGTGCTTAAGACACACACGCACACATTAACTGACAGACACACACTCAGTGACAAACATACAGACACACTCACTAACAGACGCACACTCTAACACACACACTAACACTAACACTAACACACACACACACTCTAATACTAACACACACACACACTAACACTAACACACACACACACACTAACACACACACACTCAAACACTAACACACACACTCTAACACTAACACACACACACTCTAACACACGCTCACACACACTCTAACACTAACACACACACACTCTAACACTAACACACACACACACTCACTAACATACACTCACACTAACACACTCACACACACTAACACACACACACACACACACACACACTCACTAACATACACTCACACACACACTAACATACACTAACACACTCACTAACATACACTCACACACACACTAACACACACACTCACACACACTAACACACACTCACTAACATACACTCACACACTCACACTAACTAACATACACTAACACACTCACACACACTAACATACACTCACACTAACACACTAACACACACTCACTTTCATACACTCACTAACATACACTCACACAAACACTAACACACACTCACTCACACACTAACACACACTCACTAACACACACTCACTAACACACACTCACTAACACACACTCACTAACACACACTCACTAACACACACTCACTAACATACACTCACTAACATACACTCACACACACTAACACACACACTCACACTAACACACACTCACACTAACACACTCACACTAACACACTCACACTAACTAACATACACTCACTAACATACACTCACGTTTTTTTTTTGTTGTTTTTCTTATTTAATCCCCCCCAGCCTCCTTACCTGTGGGAGAGCTGAGGGGATTCCCTGGGGTCCAGTGGTGTCACCCGGCTGGCTGGTCCTGCGGGCGCACGAGGGAGCACTCTCCCCTGCGTGCTTCCTCTTCAGCTCCCTCGTCATCTTCCGGCTCCGGTTTTAGTACGGTGCGCGAGGGAGCTGAAGAGGGAGCACGCAGGGGAGAGTGCTCCCTCGCGCGCCCGCCAGCCTGGTGACAGCAGGGCCAGCCTGGTGACTGAGGTGGCCGGCTCTTGGGCCCCCCAGGAGAAGAGGCTGGCCCTGTGGGTACATACCTGGGTCGCAGGGCGGCCGGGCCCCCTGGTGGGCCGGGCCCGGTCGCAGTCGCGACCCCTGCGACCCCGGTATGTACGCCACTGCTCCTTACCTCCTTTCTGTTTCTCAACCACACATAGATCATGCCTTTCCTACCCTTCAGACATTCTCCCCAGCTACTGACCAAGAGGTGTCTGCTCTTCTTTGCTCCTCTCACCCCACCACTTGCCCGCTCGATCTTGTCCCATCTCACCTTATCAGATCTCTCTCCACTTGTCTCGTGCCTTCTTTAACACACATCTTCAACTGCTCTCTCTCTTCTGGCTTTGTCCCTGCTGACCTTAAACATGCCACTGTAGTACCTATACTAAAAAAACATCCCTCGACCCATCCACCCCCTCTAACTACCGTCCCATATCCCTGCTCCCTGCTCCCTTTTTCCTCAAAGCTTCTGGAAAGACTTGTCTTTACCCGTGTGTCTCATTTCCTCAATTCCAACTCTCTCCTTGATCCCCTTCAATCTGGCTTCCGCCCTCTCCACTCTACAGAGACTGCCCTTATCAAAGTTACTAACGACCAAATCGCAGCTAAATCCAAAGGCCACTATTCCATACTTATTCTTCTTGACCTCTCGATCCACCTACCTCCTGCGAAGAAAAAGAAGATCAGAGAAGAGATCAGAGAAGAGATAAGAGATCTTCTAAGAAAAACAAGTTGCACTATAAGAAGAGCCATGAGAGTTCTGGGACATCTCACTTCTACAATTCCAGTTGTAAAATGGGTCAGAGCGGAATCAAGACCATTACAGTGGGAGATCCTGTCACAATGGTCAAAACAAAGTGGATTTGGATTTCATAATGGAGATTTCAGAGCCTGTAAAAAATAAACTATACTGGTGGACAGAAACTCTAATCCTTTCCACTGGTCTGTCATTTCAACCAAAGTATTGGATCATCATCACCACCGACGCATCACATCTAGGATGGGGAGCTCATTTTCAGTACCATATGTAACAAGTTATATGGTCAGTAGAAGAAAGATAGGAGTCATCCAATTTCAAAGAATTGATGACAGTTTTTTTGCCCTTCTTCAATTCAAATCCCTCATTCTGGGAAAGTCGGTAAGAATTTAATCTGACAACCAAACTACTGTCGCATACATCAACAAACAAGGAGGTACAAGGGTAAGAAAACTAAAGATACTCTGCACAAAAATTGTCATGGGCACAACATCATCTAGATGATCTGTCAGCTGTTCATATAAGTAGTATAAACAACATTATAGCAAACGACCTTAGCAGATCAAGATGGTCCCAGAACGAATGGTCCCTAATCCTGTAATATTTTCTCAGATTGTAGAGAAATTCAGGATGTCGGTCATGGCAAGAAGAAAGAATGCAACGCTGGTAAGATTTGCCTCCCTTTTCAAGGCAGACTCTCCTGTGGTCCTGGATGGTCTATCGATCAATTGGGACTTCAAACTTGCTTATGTGTTTCCTCCTGTAAGCCTCACTCCGAGGATTCTACAAAAAATAACAGACAAGGCGTTGATTCTGGCAGTAGTTCCATACTGGCCAAACCGAAGTTGGTTCTCGGACTTGAGGACAATGGCTTTGAGGTCTTGGGAACTTCCACTATCAACAAATCTCCTGGAGAACACAGGGATTCCCCTAGAAATCTTGAAGATGTTCAGATTGACAGTATGGCTGCTGCAAGGCTGATTTTACATCAAAAAGGTGTTAAGGATGAAAGATGCCAGTTTTTACTTAATTCCACCAGAAAATCTACCTTGGTCATTTATTTAAGAATCTAGACAAAATGTCTTCACTGGTGCATGGATCATCATTGCTTAAGTAGTTCTCCTTCTACAGATACGATTTAGAATTTTCTGCAGGATGGTCTTAATGCAAGATTAGGGTTATCTACACTCAAGGTTCACCTTTCCACTCTTGGTCAAGAATTTGGCTTCATACATTTTGATTCAGAGACTCTTCAAAGCCGTAAAGCTCATCCGACCTCCTAAGAGAAATTTCTTTCCTTTATGGGATTTGTCAGTTGTTCTTAAGGCCCTTTGTGAAGAACCTTTCGAATCTTTGGATGAAATTTACATGAAGCTTTTGTCTCTTAAAGCAGCCTTTTTAGTAGCAATAACATCTGCTAAAAGAATCGGTGAAATTCAGGCTCTTTCATCTTCTCCAGAATTCACTATTTTCTTTCCAGTCAAAGTTGTCCTACATCCAAAACCATCTTTTCTTCTGGAAGTCATCACATCTAGGGCTATCAAACATACAATTGTACTGCCTTTCTTTTGGTAATCCGTCAGCCTCTGAACATGAGAAGACTTGGCATTTGCTAGATGTTAGAAGAGCCCTTGTAATTGATATTGATCATTCATCTGGCTTCAGAAGATCAGACCATCTTTTTGTCAATTTTTTTGGACAGTTTAAATGTCTCACAGCTTCCAAAGCTAGTCTGGCTAGATGGCTAGTAGATACCATAAAATTGGCCTACACTTCCTCAAAATTGCCTTTGCCTTCATCGTTAAAAGCGCACTCAACTAAATCTATGGCTATCTCGTGGGCGGGAAAGGCTCAAGCATCTCCAGAGGATATATGCAGAGCTCCTTCGTGATGTTCCTTCAACACCTTTGTGAAGCATTATAGGCTAGACATATTCTCTGCATCTGAAACAGCTTTTGGGTGTAAGGTGCTTTCAGCAGTGGTTACCTAATTCCCACTCAGGTTGTTTTTTTGGGATCTCAATATATCCCTATCGTACTGCCACCATATGGTAGGAAAAATTTTAATTTTACTTGCCGTAAATTTCTTTTTCCTTAATATGGTGGCAGTACAATTCCCCCATCCCTGTTATTTTGATAATAAATTAAATTTTTGCAATAAGATGTCTCTAGTGCGTTATTGTTGCAAACTGTGGGATCTTGGAAGGTTAGTGCTTTATACCCAATGAGGGAGGGTCTTTTTTACATTAATTTATTTCAGATGCTTGTCCCAGGAAAGAGCACATCCCTATTGTACTGCCACCATATTAAGGAAAAGGGAATTTACAGTAAGTAAAATTAAAGTTTTCCCTTCTGTGAGAGCTCAGTTTGTGGGGGTGAAGATGGATTAATTTTATTGCATCGTGTTTTTCTTTTTTTATGCTCTGGTTTTGGGGGTGAATATCAGAAAACTGAAAAGAAAGAAGAGTACTTATGATATGGATTAATTCTTCTTATGGTATGTAAGAATAATGAATTTATGGGAACAAACCACTATAGAGGAGGTGGACAAAGGCATGTCTTTCCCCCAATTGATTAAATATTTAGAGCCCTTACGCACCGCCCATGAGTGGGGGCTAGTGGGAGGGAACTAAGTATCTCCAGATTATAATATTTAGGCCAACTGCCGCCTGTGGGTCAGAGATAGAGGAATACATAGGTCCTCCCCCATGAATATTAATATTACGGCCGCCACATGCTGCCAATGGGTGAGGGTGACACAAGGTTGCCCTTAAAATTTACAGGTGGGGCAGTTTCACTGTCCACCCCTCATTACTTGTGTTAAAGTTCCTGTCCTGATGTATATGGGTGAGGGCACTATTGGGAAACGATGTCCCCTCCTGTAATTTCACAGGGATGGGGCCTTTTCTAGTGACTGGGCAGCAGTGACAGTCCAGTTACTAGTTTTAACAAGTTAGTATGCATGCCGGCAGGTGGGGGCGTAGGGAGATTAAAAATCTCCCTTACAGTAATATGCAAATAGTGTTTATCTAATTTATCATTTAATTTCATGAAAGCAATGATTGATAATTTGTAAATGTGAATCCTGCTGGATACATTAGGCCCCTATTCAGTTTAAAATGGGTGGTTTGTGAATCTAGTGAATTCTATACTTTGTATAGGATTTGAATGCAAAAAGATTTTTATGTGGACACCAAATGCATCCAGGTGATTGCTGCAGGTATGCTCGGGCCGACCGAACCCCGATTGTATTTAATTTAGTAAATATGATAATTGCCATTAAGTTTGGATTTTGGTTTATCTCCCAGACCTCCTGCTCCATGTGTTTGTGAACCAGTAAGAACCGAGTGGTTGGACTACACACAGCAAGATTGTTTCAAGACTTTTTATTTCTGGGTTCCAAAGGCATACGTGGAAAGCAATTTTCTTGCTGTACATGCTCCTTTTTCACTGCAAAATTCTTTAAAATAAATAACAGCATACCATAAACATGCAGATTGCAAAGCTTGTAACAGAGGAAAATAGCAATTTGGTATACAAATTAGTGTTCACTACTAGCACTGAAAAACATTAAATTGTCCAAAAATATGTATTTAAAAAAAAAATGTGTTCATTCATTATACCTTTAAAGAAAATAATGAGAATACAATTGATTAGAATTGTGATATTAATAGAGAGGGCTGGGACAGGAAGAGAAGCAAACCCAATTCCAGTCCTATTACCCTAATAAAATTGACCGGGTAAAGATAATGGCATATATTGCCTAATTTACATAAGCCTAACAGTACTGAAAGAAGGTAACAATAAAATAAGAAAAACTTTATTGCCCTAATAGAGTAAACACGTCTAAATATGCCAAAGCACCCAAAAAGTGAAAAATAATACTGGTGTAAAAAAGAAAATATATATACATATATATAAAATAGGACTGACTGCTGTAGCTAATAAGTACAAAGTGTACTTGTTACAAATTAGCCAAATATTGATATTGATCCAGAGTAGCAAAGAAACAGTATCCATAGGGAGATATGCAGAGTATAAGTAAATAGATATAGCAAGATAACAATATTAGTAGTTGCCAAATGGCTATGGGTATATCTTATAGTATTAACGATAGAGTTTAAAGAGGGTATTTACCTACATATCTACAGGGCATAGATTAATAGGTGTCTATATCATCAGAGAATATTGGGGAGTCCTCTGAAGACCCCAGACATGACAAAGCTGACGTTGGGAAAACTGACGATATAGACACCTATTAATCTATACCCTGTAGCTATGTAGGTAAATACCCTCTTTAAACTCTATCGTTAATACTATAAGATATACCCATAGCCATTTGGCAACTACTAATAGGGTTATCTTGCTATATCTATTTACTTATACGCTGCATATCTCCCTATGGATACTGTTTCTTTGCTACTCAAGATTAATTTCAATATTTGGCTAATTTGTAACAAGTACACTTTGTACTTATTAGCTACAGCAGTCAGCCCTATTTTATATATATATATATATATATATATATATATATATATATATATATATTTATTTTTTATTTATTTTTTTACACCAGTATTATTTTTCACTTTTTGGGTGCTTTGGTAAATTCAGACATGTTTACCCTATTAGGGCAATAACGTTTTTCTTATTTTATTTTTACCTTCTTTCAGTACTATTATGCTTATGTAAATTAGGCAATATATGCCATTATCTTTACTCAGTCAATTTTATTAGGGTAATAGGATTGGGATCGGGTGTGCTTCTCTTCCTGTCCCAGCCCTCTCTATTAATTTACTTTCTTTGGGTTAGGCCCTTCATTACCCAACAACCATTACAAACTTGGTGAGAGCTTCTTTCTAACGTTGTATATTCTAGAATTGTGATACACCTTATATTGCTCAGGGCCTAAAATATTAGCAGGGAAGCAAAAATAACATTCTTGTCACATAAAGCTAGACAATACTGTAAAAAAAAAAAACAACATATTTGTGTAGTGGTTAGGGCTAAGTTTTAATCATCTGTTCATCTGTGCACAAACTTTAAGTGCTTAATATAAATACAGTATTTAAAATATTTAAAAATGTGCAGCAAACACTAAAGGGTGCACAAACTTTAAATTGTTGTGAGATTGTTTAACAATCAAAGTGTGTACTCCAAAACACAGTGCTTTAATATATAACAATTATAACACTTATGTGAAATAAAAAATATATTAAGCTAGTATATGAAAACTAAATTGACTGCTTATAAACAGCATTTTCTTTGTGGCATATGAACATAAAAGAAGAAATGTAATAGTGCGGATCAATATGATAATAACTGTCATAAAAACAATATATATTTTATTTACTTATTAAATATTTTACCAGGAAGGATACATTGAGATTTCTCTTGTTTTCAAGTATGTCTTGGGCCCACAAACACTGCATTGTAACAAAAGAGTAGAATATAATTTTACAAAATAAATAATACAATATACTATATTTGTGTTAATGAAGATGGATGCCCTTTATTTATGATATGACAAATTGCTTGATTATCAGAAACACATTGTACCGAACAGCTGGCCCCTAGCAACTGCAGCAGCTACTACTGGGTATACTTCAAATATTGCTGAGTTGCGAGAGAACCCTTCTATGTTTAGAACCTCCTCTGGCCAACAACACCAGAGACAATTATTACCGAATATGGCTGTGAACCCAGTGGTAGCTGCTGCATCTGTCCAGATGACGGGGGAATGTATAGATAATTGCGGAAGAAATTAGACATGTCCAATTCGTTTCGTTCTTAATGTACATTTGATGATACTGCACTCAAAATAAGGCAAAAATTAGTATGTATTTAATCATAGATAATGAGACAATTTCATATATATACACAAAAAAGATGAAAAAAGATGGATACTATATATGACAAGTATCCTATGGCAACCAATGTAATGTCATGTAAAAAAACACAATATCCTTACAAGAGTTTGAATTCATATCGGTATTCAAAAGTTAAATTCATATAGTTATAATAGACGTTGTAATGGTGTGAAAAATTCTCAATCTGGGATATAGACCAATATGGACAGGTAAGTATATACAGTATATACAATATATACAATAATGGCAAAAAATGAAAGAAAATAGAAAAAAGTGAAAAAAATTGAAAAAATTGAAAAAATGAGAAAAAATGAAAAAAGAGAGAAAAATAAGTGAAAAAAAGTTTGAAAAAAAGTTTGAAAAAATGTATATACAGTCACCAGTGTGTACACACTATTGCATATGGATCGATCTCACCAGTATGTTCTGCTGAAAAAAGGAAAACATCCAGTCCCAAATATGACTGTCCTCGTTATTGATTGCACACTGTTCCCCTCTGTTGCTGTTACTTGGTGATGATGAATTTAGTCGATACTTGGTAAGTTCTTGGTAAGTTTTGGGTGAGTCTTTAACCGGTCCGGGTCAGGTATATTCCAGAATGTCGACTCTTGCGTCAGATAAATGGGCTGCGCGCTCGGGACCCTTCAGCCCCTTCAATGGCCCTGTGTGAGTAAAATAAAGTAGTAAGTCCCTTATTTATGCCCCTTATTCGGCGCGCCCGCTTGTTCGCGCGGGTCGCGTCCGAATGACGTAATGACGCACATGACGTCATTACGTGCTCCCCTCCGTGTGCGTATGCGTGTATAATTTTCGCCTGCGCATGCGTCTTCCCGCTGACTGCGGTCTACCACAGGTAGATTACTCCAAACAGAGTATATGATACCAGGATCATGGTGTTGGTTATTGTACAGAAATAACAAGATATTAAACAAAATATAATATATACAAAAAATAATATATACAAAAAAGTGTAAACTGAGGGGACTATGGACACAAATACATACTCTTAATATATTTATAAAAAACACAGAAAGAATACATGACAAAACCTGCAAATATTTTGCAGGATATATAGAGGGGTATTTCTTTGAATATGAGAGGAATTTATATATAATAGCAAAGGCACTTATAAAAGATTAAATCTATTGAAACAACCCTGTACCCATGTCTAAACGTGTTTTTATATTTAGAGGATGTAATATTGCAACAGATAATCAAAGAGGTCAATGATTAACATAAGTAAATACATTTGTAAAAAAAATTTTCTAAAAAAAGGGAAAAAAAGGAAAAGATATATTTTGGCAAAAAGGCATACTCACCAGCAGTGTAGCGTGTGAAGAATGCCCATGGGTTCTCTAATGTTGGACCCCGCTTTCTGACGGGTTGCGGACCAAACTTGGTCAACTGTTATGGAGATTCTTAAGGGATAATCAAGACCAGCGTGCCAGGTATAAACCACAGTGCATACTGTAGGATAGAGTAAAAATATAATATTTAGTCTAGTGGACAGGAACAAATGTACTTGAAGATATACACTCCCCGTGGATAACTTCACAAAAAGTGTTTGAGGTCATAGTCCTCATTCAGACCATCCGGGTATAGTGTCTCCAAGATGCTAATCCATCTTGTTTCCTTGCGTAATAGTGCTTTTGTCTATCTCCCCCTCTCCGTAGGGGCTTAATACCATCTATAACTTGGAAACGTAACTGGTTGACATTATGTCCTTGTTGCAAGAAATGCCTCGGTACAGGTTTCTCACCGGTCCCTCTCTGAATAGCTGCTCTGATATCCCTCTTATGCTCTCCAATGCGTTCTTTTACTGGTCTAATTGTTTCTCCAACATAGAGAAATCCACATGGACACTTCAAAATGTATACCACATAATCGGAGTTGCATGTGTAGTAATCAAGTATCTTATATAACTTACCCGATCGTGGGTGAACAAAGCATTCACCCTTGATTATGCTGTTGCAATGTATGCAATTTAGACATGGGTGTGTGCCCCTCTTGGGTTCTGAAAAAAATCTTTTATGTTTGCGACTGGTCCCTATATCAGAGTGTACCAATTTGTCTCTCAGATTCTGCGCTCTCTGATAGGAGAATAAAGGAGGATTTTTAAATTCGTTTGGTAAGTTGACATCACCCTCAAATATGTTCCAATGCTTCATGATAATTTTTTTAATATCATGGCTATACGGTGTAAATGGCGAGATGAAAGGAATTCTATCTATCGCATTTCTAGTGCCAGTAGGATTAAGTGCTAAGTCTCTATCCATTTCTAAGACTTTATTTTTATGTTGTTCAACTAATCCCTGTGGGTAACCTCTATGTATAAACTTATTACACATAAATTCCATCCCTAGATTGACCTGATCTTCTTGTGAGATTATTCGTTTAACCCTCAAAAGTTGGCTGTATGGGAGGCCATCCTTGAGATGTTGCGGGTGATAACTTGTGTACTCTAAGAGATTGTTTCTGTCTGTTGGTTTAGTATAAATGTTCGTGTATAGTTTACCTGCAGACAAATATACTTGAGTGTCTAGGAAGGGAACAGTTGTTTTATCGCATGTCATTGTAAATTTAATGTTGGAGTCCAAGGAGTTCAGCTGGTCAAAAAATGTGTCCAACTGTGCTTCCGTGCCCTCCCAACACATAAATATGTCGTCTATAAATCTCTTCCACACAAGGGTCTTCTTAAACAATGGGGCGGTGTATATGTGTACCTCTTCTAATCTATTCATGTAGATGTTGGCATAGGTGGGCGCTACATTCGAACCCATTGCAGTTCCTTTGACCTGTTGGTAATATTTATCTTCAAAGAGAAAATAATTCTCTGTTAAGACAAATCTCAGTAGGTTCAATACATATGTCTTAGTGTCTGGGTGTATAGTTGTAGTCAAGTCCTGGTCCATTGTCCACTCTACTGCTTCAAGGCCCCCCACGTGGTCTATGGCTGTATATAGTGATTGTACGTCCAGGGTTACTAGCCAGACCTCAGTGTATTGTCCAATATTGATAGTTTCGATGATTTTCAAAAAGTCATTCGTGTCCTTAATATACGACCTCTGTCTGGGTACATATTTAATCAGAAACTTATCCAAAATTACTGCTGGGGGTTGTAAAATGGAATCTGTGCCACTTACTATGGGCCTGCCAGGTGGTGCCTGTAAATTTTTGTGTATCTTAGGGAGAGTATAAAATACAGGAATAGTTGGATATTTTTTGTACATGTATTTATATTCTCCCTCTGTGATGATGCCCTTGTCAAGAGCTTCCTTGTTTAAGCTCTGTAAAATGGTTTGTAGCCTATGTACGGGGTTCCCATCTATCAGTTGGTAACTAGATACATCATTCAGTTGTGACCTAATTTCCTTGACGTAGTAGTCACGATCCATTATCACCAACGCACCGCCTTTGTCGGCGGGTTTAATGATAATTGAATTATCCTCTCTAAGGTTGTTCAGAATTTGCCATTCTTTCTTAGTGAAATTGGGTCTTGGTTGGTAATGACTGCTTTTTCTCTGTTTCTTTTTCCTCAATTTCTTGATATCCCTTTTCACCAAATTAGAGAATATGTCTATAGATTGGTTAAAGGTATATGGTGTGAATGTGCTATTAGGTTTCAAACCTGTATCAAGTCGAAGTGAAGGATCACTCATAGTGGGTACCAGATGTTGTGTAACTGCTGATGTTTCCTCCTGTCCCTGGACACTACCATGGAATGTAGAGGTCATACTAATATTCGCCATAGTCGTCGTCGTAGGGTTCATGCGCCCCCTGTCTGTGTCTGGAGTAAAAAAATAGGCTTTTAGTTTCAGTTGTCTTAAAAATTTATATAGGGCAACATCATATTCATACCATTGTGGTGTGGGGGTGGGGACAAAGGAAAGACCTTTACTGAGTACCTGTTCTTCCTGTATGGTCAGTGGCCTACCTGATAAATTGTATATCAGTTTCTCCTCCTGTTGGCCGGGGGTTTCCCTCTCCTTTTGTCCTGTGAACCTCTTGTGGTAACCCCCCCTCCTGACTGGTCTCGGTGGTCTGTGGTGGTCTCTAAAAAAGCAGCCCCAAAGGAAGAGGAGGCAGAAGAGGATGTGGAAGGTGCATCTGAATCCCGTTGCCATTTTGTGTTTGGCCTACCCCTATTGGGTCTATATTGTCTGTAATTTTGTTGATACCAAGTATATACTTGTTCCTTCTGATAATCGTTTGTGTCCCTCTGAAATTTCCTTTTCTTATATTCCTCTGTGTCTTTCTGGTATTGGACTAATTTATCTTCGATATCTTTTTTCAATTTCTCCAATTCTGTCTGGGTTGTAGATAATTCCAATTCTCTTTCCAAAGTTGCTATTTCCTTAATAAGTTTAACTAATTCCTTCTGTAATGTGTCTATAGTTAACACCATAAGATCAACTGAACACTTATTTAGTATCTTATACCAGATCTCACAATGGTCAGGGTTGTCTTTCCCAAGAGTCGGGTGTAATCGTACTCTTAAACCTCTTGGAATGCGTTTCTGTCTAAGATATTCCCCCAAGGTGTTAACATGTAATTCCCAACTTGTTTTCTTTTTTAATTCCTTTTCAAGTTTAAAGGCTATATTCCTCTCATTATCGGTTGTCAAAAAATCTCTAGTTCCTTTTAAAGCGGAAGTAATTCGACTGATATCCCCTTCTGTATACGCAAAGGTTGCCATAGAAAAAGTTATCACTTTATTATTATATAATCTCTTAACGAAGAAATAATTTTCTAATATCTGTTTGTAATTCAAAAATGAATATAGATAGTGGTGCTCTGTACAAAAGGGCGTCTATATACAAAAAATCTCAATGTACAGGCACTCTTATATCTGTATTGGTGCAAAATATCAAGGTGGCCCCTTAGCCTTCAAATAATATAATACAAAAAATGATACTGCACTCAAAATAAGGCAAAAATTAGTATGTATTTAATCATAGATAATGAGACAATTTCATATATATACACAAAAAAGATGAAAAAAGATGGATACTATATATGACAAGTATCCTATGGCAACCAATGTAATGTCATGTAAAAAAACACAATATCCTTACAAGAGTTTGAATTCATATCGGTATTCAAAAGTTAAATTCATATAGTTATAATAGACGTTGTAATGGTGTGAAAAATTCTCAATCTGGGATATAGACCAA
Organism: Pelobates fuscus; assembly: GCF_036172605.1. NCBI lineage: Eukaryota > Metazoa > Chordata > Amphibia > Anura > Pelobatidae > Pelobates > Pelobates fuscus. The sequence goes on from NC_086318.1 coordinate 190,510,585, forward strand.
TATGGACAGGTAAGTATATACAGTATATACAATATATACAATAATGGCAAAAAATGAAAGAAAATAGAAAAAAGTGAAAAAAATTGAAAAAATTGAAAAAATGAGAAAAAATGAAAAAAGAGAGAAAAATAAGTGAAAAAAAGTTTGAAAAAAAGTTTGAAAAAATGTATATACAGTCACCAGTGTGTACACACTATTGCATATGGATCGATCTCACCAGTATGTTCTGCTGAAAAAAGGAAAACATCCAGTCCCAAATATGACTGTCCTCGTTATTGATTGCACACTGTTCCCCTCTGTTGCTGTTACTTGGTGATGATGAATTTAGTCGATACTTGGTAAGTTCTTGGTAAGTTTTGGGTGAGTCTTTAACCGGTCCGGGTCAGGTATATTCCAGAATGTCGACTCTTGCGTCAGATAAATGGGCTGCGCGCTCGGGACCCTTCAGCCCCTTCAATGGCCCTGTGTGAGTAAAATAAAGTAGTAAGTCCCTTATTTATGCCCCTTATTCGGCGCGCCCGCTTGTTCGCGCGGGTCGCGTCCGAATGACGTAATGACGCACATGACGTCATTACGTGCTCCCCTCCGTGTGCGTATGCGTGTATAATTTTCGCCTGCGCATGCGTCTTCCCGCTGACTGCGGTCTACCACAGGTAGATTACTCCAAACAGAGTATATGATACCAGGATCATGGTGTTGGTTATTGTACAGAAATAACAAGATATTAAACAAAATATAATATATACAAAAAATAATATATACAAAAAAGTGTAAACTGAGGGGACTATGGACACAAATACATACTCTTAATATATTTATAAAAAACACAGAAAGAATACATGACAAAACCTGCAAATATTTTGCAGGATATATAGAGGGGTATTTCTTTGAATATGAGAGGAATTTATATATAATAGCAAAGGCACTTATAAAAGATTAAATCTATTGAAACAACCCTGTACCCATGTCTAAACACCGTATAGCCATGATATTAAAAAAATTATCATGAAGCATTGGAACATATTTGAGGGTGATGTCAACTTACCAAACGAATTTAAAAATCCTCCTTTATTCTCCTATCAGAGAGCGCAGAATCTGAGAGACAAATTGGTACACTCTGATATAGGGACCAGTCGCAAACATAAAAGATTTTTTTCAGAACCCAAGAGGGGCACACACCCATGTCTAAATTGCATACATTGCAACAGCATAATCAAGGGTGAATGCTTTGTTCACCCACGATCGGGTAAGTTATATAAGATACTTGATTACTACACATGCAACTCCGATTATGTGGTATACATTTTGAAGTGTCCATGTGGATTTCTCTATGTTGGAGAAACAATTAGACCAGTAAAAGAACGCATTGGAGAGCATAAGAGGGATATCAGAGCAGCTATTCAGAGAGGGACCGGTGAGAAACCTGTACCGAGGCATTTCTTGCAACAAGGACATAATGTCAACCAGTTACGTTTCCAAGTTATAGATGGTATTAAGCCCCTACGGAGAGGGGGAGATAGACAAAAAGCACTATTACGCAAGGAAACAAGATGGATTAGCATCTTGGAGACACTATACCCGGATGGTCTGAATGAGGACTATGACCTCAAACACTTTTTGTGAAGTTATCCACGGGGAGTGTATATCTTCAAGTACATTTGTTCCTGTCCACTAGACTAAATATTATATTTTTACTCTATCCTACAGTATGCACTGTGGTTTATACCTGGCACGCTGGTCTTGATTATCCCTTAAGAATCTCCATAACAGTTGACCAAGTTTGGTCCGCAACCCGTCAGAAAGCGGGGTCCAACATTAGAGAACCCATGGGCATTCTTCACACGATACACTGCTGGTGAGTATGCCTTTTTGCCAAAATATATCTTTTCCTTTTTTTCCCTTTTTTTAGAAATTTTTTTTTTACAAATGTATTTACTTATGTTAATCATTGACCTCTTTGATTATCTGTTGCAATTGATGTGGATTAATTTAGAAATAAACAAATATGTTTAAATGTCTATCTGTTCCTGTCCAAATCTGAGATGATTAAATTGCGTATACGCAGAAGTAAGCTCACACTGACACATGGAGTTCAGGTTAAAAGCACTTCAGAAAATTTAATACAATCTGCCTGGAAAACAGTTGTGTAGATCTTTTTAAAAGCAAAATGACATCATCATTGAATATCAGATAATAACAAATAAACATCATTAATTGGATTAAACGTTATGTGACTATATCAGTGTCCACCCATCAATATTATTAATTGGCTCAGGGATTTGAGTGACCAGCTAGGTGTCCTCCCACCGGGAGGTGGTATTGTTCTGGACAAGGGTGTGGACAGAAGGCTCAGGCGCCATCTTTCCCAGCATGAGGTTTACTCGGTGGAAAGGGGGGCTTGAGCGTCATTTTACACAGTCAGTGATATCGGGCCTCATGTCCAGGTGCAAGGTCTCTTATGAATAGAACATTTCATTACTACTGTGTTCTCGTGGCCTTCAAATTATACTATGTTGCAAGTTAGGGGAAAGTCAGTAAAGTCAGCAGTTCCTGAGTTAATCATGTCTTTATAGAGAATACAGTCTTTGTCTATTGTATTAGATGTGCTGGGAAATTCTGTCATGTAATGTAGTTTTGAAATGAACAAGTTAGGTTATGAGGACAAAATGGAGGATTCACAGTATGCAGTTAAAATGGAGTTAGTACAATAATTCAATACAAGTTCAATAAAGATTTTTAATAATTCTACATCAGTCCCCCCTATGAAATGTTAATATTCTAAGAGATAAACTTTATTAGTTAGTTTCAGAAGACAGGTTAGCCCAAAGGCACAAAACCCTATGAAGTAACGGTTCTTAAAGTCTTCTTAGTTCTTCAGAGGGACATCATAAATAGACAAGCTTACATTACCATATGGACCTGTGTTATCTGGAATATAGGCACAACAAGTCATGGTGACAGGTAAACGTTGTTGGTTGCAAATCAAAATATTATTATTATTATTAGCAGTGACGGTTGGGAAAATGGACTCAAACTTTCCCTTTACTGCAAAATCATCTGGTACCCCCCTTGGCACACCTATGGCATCAATATATATATATATATATATATATATCAAACTTTCCCTTTAGAGGGGTGCTCCTTTTTATGTTCTGAAGCATGAATGTGGTGTGTCAAGAGTACCTTGTCATGTATTATGTGTATGGACATAATAACCTTGGCTAGGGCGCATTTGCTTATGCATTGTAGTATTAAACCTGTCCCACGCTACATCAGCGTAGGTGGACTCGGATCATTTAGTCAATATTAATATCACCACAAACTCAGGATGGGCAAATAATCCTGAGGGAGCTTGGCGTTTGGATCTCTTTAGCTTCACGAGGTCTCCTTTTGGGGTCCTCGGCTTTCCATCGATGGCAGGTGGTCAGGCATTATTATGGCCATCAAACACCTACTTGCTGGTATCTTTTTATTTAACAAGTCATTTTTTCCTTTAGAGTCAAAAGTGTGTCAAAATCAACAAATGTCACTTCTCATGTTGCAGAGAGAGTCTTGAATCTGGAACAATGAATCCACTGAGTGATCTCTGCAACTTTCACAATGCACTACTGGGTATATGGTCTTGGATGTCACATTGATGACCGGCTAGGCTTCTGGCCATCCTGACAAAATGTCTATGATAACTAGTGCATATTTGACCCAGTAGCTCTTTGTCATCTGGATTCTTGAAAGGGATATTGAGAGTTAGCTAGGTGCTTAGGATTATCCTCCTCTTCTGCCTGAGCTGTCCTTGGCACAAATAACACAGGATCGGCAGTGACTGGTGATTAGAGGAGTAATTCTAGGTGCTTTAGAGTATTTAGAGATCAAAGAGTTCATGAGGGTCTTGGATAGGTATAAAGTTCCATGGGCTCACTGCCCAGTACATGTTTTTGGGTAAACAGAGCTTAAGAGCGTTGGAGTACAGCCCGTCTTCAAGGGTTGCCCCTTTCTGTTTTTCCAGCTTTGTATTTCTTCAGGGTCAGCAGCTGCTTTGTCATTCTTTTAGAAGCTTGAGATCTGTAGGTAGGATCTACATGGTGAGTATAGAGGTTTCTTTAGCGGACACCATTCTGTCCACTTCCCTTGGTGCACTTGTGGCTTGGTTGGCAGCTTTTAGTCAGCTGAGTGGTGCTTCTTATCTTCCAGATTGATCCAAAATAATGTGCTGCACCCAGGGCATGTCTTGAGTCAGTGTAGATATTGGCATGTCTTCCTTCAGGCATTTTGTATGCCACTGAGAAGGCTGTCAATTCAGCGTCTTGAGCAGATGTGAGTGAGGAAAGTGAAGGTGCTTGACGTACCTGATCTTCTGTAGCAACAGCAAATCCAGTATGGTACCTTTCCTCTTTATCCGCAAACAGAGTGGAGTCAGGATCTGGTAAAGCTACTTTGTCTTTCTATTCACAGTTCTCTTGCTGACCCCCCTCTGTAGAGATTTGTAAATTGAATGTTCATGTTTTGTTCTAATGAGTCAAGTTCCTTTCATGAGATTTCTGGGGACTTAGTGAAGAAAAAACATGAGGGACAGCCACCTCCCTTACTTCCATGGTAATCTGGGTCAGGGCCGCACTATTTCCTTGAGAGTGCCCAAAACAGTTCTTTCAGTGTGGTATTCCCCCCTGGAAAGTGGAAGAGTGGCCAGAGCAACTTTTCTTCAAAATATAATGTTGTCAGGTAGAGGCAGAGTTGTCTATGGGTGGAGGAAATTGGTAAGGAATAAGAAGGGAGGAAGCATATAAAGGATATAGAGATGGTGGTGGGGAGATGGAAGAATGAGTAGCGGATAGAGTGAGAGGGAAGAAGGTGGAGTAGGAGGAGGAGAAGGAGGAATAGAGGAGAAGTAGGAGGAGAGAGGAGAAGGTGGAGTGGAAGGAGAAAGTGGAGTAGAGGGAGGAGTAGGAGGAGGAGTAGAGGAGAAGTAGGAGGAGAGAGGAGAAGGTGGAGTAGAGGGAGAAAGTGGAGTAGAGGGAGGAGTAGGAGGAGGAGAAGGAGAAATAGAGGGAGGAGTAGGAAGAGGAGGGAGGAGTAAGAGCAGGAGGAAAGGATGGGGGGGTAGAGGAGAAGGAGGAGGAAAGAGGAGAAGGTGGAGTAGAGGAAGAAGTAGGAGGAGAAAGCGGAGTAGAGGGAGGAGTAGGAAGAGGAGGGAGGAGTAAGAGCAGGAAGAAGGAGTAGGAGGAGGAGAAGGTGGAGTAGAGGGAGGAGTAGGAGGAGAGAGTGGAGTAGAGGGAGGAGTAGGAAGAGGAGGGAGGAGTAAGAGCAGGAAGAAGGAGTAGGAGGAGGAGAAGGTGGAGTAGAGGAAGGAGTAGGAGGAGAAAGTGGAGTAGAGGGAGGAGTAGGAAGAGGAGGGAGGAGTAAGAGCAGGAAGAAGGAGTAGGAGTAGGAGGAGGAGAAGGTGGAGTAGAGGGAGGGGCAGTAGGGGAAAGTGGGGGACTGTAGATGAAGGGGAGGGATCGGTGGGAGGAATAAGCGGGGGTGGGCAGGTAAGGGAGCAGACAGGTGATGTAGCAATGGAGGAGACATCAGAAATCAAGACTAGGTAGAAATGCAATGGAGGCTGCAAATAGCCCATGTACAACAACTATTAACTGGCCCTATGCTTTCCCTAGAGAAAAATAATAAAAGGCTAACATGCTCATCTTGTCTCCACAAGCCTCGAACGTTTCACTCCCATGGGTGGCCCATGATGGCTTGCCCACCACTTCTCCACACGGGGCCTTGTGCCCGCGGAGACAGACGCTATCCCTGACTCTCGTTCTTAATTTAATAATTTATATCTAACATCTCAAAATGTAATTTCTACTTATATCACAAATATACATTATCACAATTTTATGTCTCGTAAATGGGATAAAATTTATTCTACTCTTTACTGATAATGTATTTTTAAAACATACAAAATAGACAAATAACATTGCCTTCTGCAAAATAAATGGAAAAGATAATGGAGATTTTGTTAAGCTTATAAATGGCTATACATTAATTCACATTTCTTGTTCTCCAGTTTCTGGCTGTTGATGACAATGTACAATGTAATAGAGCAGCGGAAAATGCTAGTAGAATGCTTGGTTGCATAGGGAGAGGTATTAGCAGTAGGAAGAGGGAAATGCTCATGCCATTGTACAGAACACTGGTGGGACCTCACTTAGAGTACTGGATACAGTACTGGAGACCATATCTTCAGAAGGATATGGATACCTTAGAGAGAGTTCAAAGAAGGGCTATTAAACTGGTTCATGGATTGCAGGATAAAATTCACCAGGAAAGGTTAAAGGATCTTAACAGGTATAGCTAGGTGAAAGGACGAAACAGGGGAAATATGATAAAAGCATTTTAAATACATAAAGGGGAAACAACACAGTAAAAGTGGAGACTATATTTAAAAGAAGGAAAACTACCATAATAAGAGGACATAGTCTCAAAAAATAGAGGGACCAAGGTTTAAAAATAATATCAGGAAGTATTACATTACTGAGAGGGTAGTGGATGCATGGAATAGCCTTCCAACTGGAGTGGTAGAGGTTAACTCAGTAGAAGTGTTTTAAGCATGCGTGGGATAGGCACTTGCTGCTAGTAACAGATCTAGAATTAATATACTATAATGCCCAAAGTCTCAATTCCTATGCATATGCAATAATAAAATATCTGGGCTTACAACAAAAAAATTATGTTAGTCAGTCTTTAAACTTGGCTTATTCATTTGTTCAAGAAATCTTGGTTTATTAGAACTTTCTTTTAGTAAATGTTCTTTAAGATAACCCTTCTTTCAGCATGTTATCAATCTTTGTACACAAAGCTAAAACACACTTGTTACTTATACGTGAAACGATAGACATATATATTCTATCTACATATTAACCAATACTTGTCACAGACACCTTCCTGACACAGGGAAACTAATAGTAGGATAATTTTAGTAATCGTAACCTTTTTGTTCATAATATATGGGAATTAAGGAAGACAGTATGTCTTTAAGATAGGATGAGCATGACACAATTCACGGGCGGATATGACCTCACTGATATGGTAAGGGCAGAGTGAGGGCAGGAGGAGGCGTGGGTACTAAGGACAACCTTCTTTTGTTCTAGGGGCCATTTTCTTTTAGGGCATTTCAGCTGGCAAATGAAAGCATTATACATGTAACAGCCCGTGAAGCTTTGAAATAACATGGTGCAAAAATAAAAAAAAATAAAAAATAAAAAAAATAAAAATAAATAAATAAATAAAATAAATAAATAGACTCACGGAATGCAAACAATATACCTACAGCCATTAATCACTTTTCCTCTTCACAATCTAGCTTAACAACTTTGCATATTCCCTCTATCCACATTGCATAGTAATGCAACAAATCACACTTGCCTTTACATTTTTAACTCGTCCAAATAATTCTCTATTCCTGCATCAGATTCACTTTCCTAACCTTCGTAATAAACACTGAGCTACATCCCTGACTCCTTATCTTATACAACAGTCTTGGAGAAAATACTTTGTTCCATTGCTAAATCTTATCATTAGTTTCTGAATAATTTTACTGAACGCAGAACTGAAAAACCAGGAATGTCACCCCTCCCTCTCCCCCCTCGCGTCTCACAGAAGGCAAGGAGAGAGCCAGCATGAAGTTTTTTAACCATGTCAGCGCTGGAAAGACAGTTACGTTACAATTATTGCAAAAGCAAAGAGACACAAAAACACAACATTTAATAATACTCTTCAGTGAAACTCAATACAAAACCCCCACCCTCTACCAGGGTAATGGCTAACACAAAATACAAAAACAATTATTATAATATACATACATTCTTAACCCTTTGTGATCTAGTTCTTCCTCAACCCTACCTTCCTGCTGAATAGCATTGCTACTCTGTACCAGTAAGCTTGCTTTCTTCTCTGTCAGTAATCTACCACATGAAGGCACAGCAATTTTACACACTTTAGCAATCTCTATCTTCAACTAGATCACACGCGCTAGTCAGCCCTTATTGGGCTTTTCTAACCCTGTTCCATTCCCCTCCTATACAGGCGTCCCAGATATAGGGGAAAAAGGTTTTAAACAGTGTCTACAATGGTGGACTGACACTCGAGAGGGGTGGGTCCCCCCCAAGTGCGTCTTCCCAAAACGTAGACTAGTCACTAATTGGAGCGAGGTGAGAAGTGTGTGACCAATCACTTCTCTCACAATAGAAATAGGAGAGGATAGAATAATAATATAGGAAGTATAGAAAAGGGAAAAGGCAAGGAAAAATCCTTAGAGACAGACACAGGAGTTTAAATAACTCCTAATTACACAAACAAAACAACAGTACAATTGAAATACAGTGCATGCATCACAGTTCAAATGAAATCAACAATAATCCCTTTCCTTTACTCGTGTGCTTACTCCAAAGTCACCTCCCTCAACCCCGTAGTGTCTCCGCTCGGAGAACGACTTTCATAAGTCTCACTACCAGCGGCCACGGAAAACAACTGACACCGGTCCGAATTCCGTCAGCCTCCCTCTACACAGCAGTCCACAAGAATGTGGCCACCTCTATCCTCACTCCCGTAGTGCCCCTATAAAACCCACTTATAAGTCTCACTACCACGTGATGCGGAAAACAAGCAATGCCTACTTGAATTCCCCCAGGAAACAGAGTCCCCTGCCACAAGACTAAGTCCCCTACCACAAATAAACAGAAAACTGGAATTCCACCAGCCCCAGCGCTCAGGGTTGTGGTTACCAAAAGAAAACTGGAATCCCCCCAGCCGAAGCTGAGGTTTACCAAAACTGGAATCCCCCCAGCCGAAGCTGAGGTTTACCAAAACTGGAATCCCCCCAGCCTCAGCACTCGGGGCAGTGGTTACCAAACTTGGAATTCCACTAGCCCCAGTACTCGAAACTGTGGGTTACCACGTGCACAATGAGGCTAGCTGGGCTCTCAAAGTGTCACAAGAAGGATCACAGGAAATTATGAGTCTACACAAAATCCACAGTTCCAACAATCCTCTTTTTCCCTACAGCCCCAGCCACGAGGCTCCTAAAAGAGTAAAACAGGAAAAGAAGACCCCCAGGAACACATCCACAGGTCAACCCCCCTTTTTCCCTACAACCACAGCACCGTGGTTCCTAAAAGGAGTAAAACAGGCAACAGAAGACCCAGGCAAATCCCCTCAGGTCCACCCCCCTTTATCCCAAAAGGGGTAAAATACAAACAGATAGACAGACAAACTGAAGACCCAGGCAAGTCCCCTCAGGTCCACCCCCCTTTATCCCAAAAAGGGGAAAACAAGCAAGACAGAGAACCCCAGGCAAATCCCCTGCAGGTCCCCACCCCCCCTTTATCTCAAAATGGGGAAACAGGCAAACAATTCAAACACACCCAGGCAACAGATAGACTAAAATGCAGGTAAACAAGTGAGTAACGAGACACCGGGCAAGATATTACCTGTCTTTGATGTCCTCCCGGGAAGCAGTCACAGACACGTGGACGGGTTAATCCAAGGGGCCGGAACATACCGGTGGCTCTGCAGAAGTCTCTACCGTGTACTTGGAGGTGATCAGTCTCCCTTCCTACCCCCAGGATTCCCCCGTCCAACAGCATCTTCCTTAGGACGGCTCACCGGCCAGAGGCCATAGCCCGATGCCCCACGTTGGATGCGCCAAATTGATGTGGATTAATTTAGAAATAAACAAATATGTTTAAATGTCTATCTGTTCCTGTCCAAATCTGAGATGATTAAATTGCGTATACGCAGAAGTAAGCTCACACTGACACATGGAGTTCAGGTTAAAAGCACTTCAGAAAATTTAATACAATCTGCCTGGAAAACAGTTGTGTAGATCTTTTTAAAAGCAAAATGACATCATCATTGAATATCAGATAATAACAAATAAACATCATTAATTGGATTAAACGTTATGTGACTATATCAGTGTCCACCCATCAATATTATTAATTGGCTCAGGGATTTGAGTGACCAGCTAGGTGTCCTCCCACCGGGAGGTGGTATTGTTCTGGACAAGGGTGTGGACAGAAGGCTCAGGCGCCATCTTTCCCAGCATGAGGTTTACTCGGTGGAAAGGGGGGCTTGAGCGTCATTTTACACAGTCAGTGATATCGGGCCTCATGTCCAGGTGCAAGGTCTCTTATGAATAGAACATTTCATTACTACTGTGTTCTCGTGGCCTTCAAATTATACTATGTTGCAAGTTAGGGGAAAGTCAGTAAAGTCAGCAGTTCCTGAGTTAATCATGTCTTTATAGAGAATACAGTCTTTGTCTATTGTATTAGATGTGCTGGGAAATTCTGTCATGTAATGTAGTTTTGAAATGAACAAGTTAGGTTATGAGGACAAAATGGAGGATTCACAGTATGCAGTTAAAATGGAGTTAGTACAATAATTCAATACAAGTTCAATAAAGATTTTTAATAATTCTACATCACAATATTACATCCTCTAAATATAAAAACACGTTTAGACATGGGTACAGGGTTGTTTCAATAGATTTAATCTTTTATAAGTGCCTTTGCTATTATATATAAATTCCTCTCATATTCAAAGAAATACCCCTCTATATATCCTGCAAAATATTTGCAGGTTTTGTCATGTATTCTTTCTGTGTTTTTTATAAATATATTAAGAGTATGTATTTGTGTCCATAGTCCCCTCAGTTTACACTTTTTTGTATATATTATTTTTTGTATATATTATATTTTGTTTAATATCTTGTTATTTCTGTACAATAACCAACACCATGATCCTGGTATCATATACTCTGTTTGGAGTAATCTACCTGTGGTAGACCGCAGTCAGCGGGAAGACGCATGCGCAGGCGAAAATTATACACGCATACGCACACGGAGGGGAGCACGTAATGACGTCATGTGCGTCATTACGTCATTCGGACGCGACCCGCGCGAACAAGCGGGCGCGCCGAATAAGGGGCATAAATAAGGGACTTACTACTTTATTTTACTCACACAGGGCCATTGAAGGGGCTGAAGGGTCCCGAGCGCGCAGCCCATTTATCTGACGCAAGAGTCGACATTCTGGAATATACCTGACCCGGACCGGTTAAAGACTCACCCAAAACTTACCAAGAACTTACCAAGTATCGACTAAATTCATCATCACCAAGTAACAGCAACAGAGGGGAACAGTGTGCAATCAATAACGAGGACAGTCATATTTGGGACTGGATGTTTTCCTTTTTTCAGCAGAACATACTGGTGAGATCGATCCATATGCAATAGTGTGTACACACTGGTGACTGTATATACATTTTTTCAAACTTTTTTTCAAACTTTTTTTCACTTATTTTTCTCTCTTTTTTCATTTTTTCTCATTTTTTCAATTTTTTCAATTTTTTTCACTTTTTTCTATTTTCTTTCATTTTTTGCCATTATTGTATATATTGTATATACTGTATATACTTACCTGTCCATATTGGTCTATATCCCAGATTGAGAATTTTTCACACCATTACAACGTCTATTATAACTATATGAATTTAACTTTTGAATACCGATATGAATTCAAACTCTTGTAAGGATATTGTGTTTTTTTACATGACATTACATTGGTTGCCATAGGATACTTGTCATATATAGTATCCATCTTTTTTCATCTTTTTTGTGTATATATATGAAATTGTCTCATTATCTATGATTAAATACATACTAATTTTTGCCTTATTTTGAGTGCAGTATCATTTTTTGTATTATATTATTTGAAGGCTAAGGGGCCACCTTGATATTTTGCACCAATACAGATATAAGAGTGCCTGTACATTGAGATTTTTTGTATATAGACGCCCTTTTGTACAGAGCACCACTATCTATATTCATTTTTGAATTACAAACAGATATTAGAAAATTATTTCTTCGTTAAGAGATTATATAATAATAAAGTGATAACTTTTTCTATGGCAACCTTTGCGTATACAGAAGGGGATATCAGTCGAATTACTTCCGCTTTAAAAGGAACTAGAGATTTTTTGACAACCGATAATGAGAGGAATATAGCCTTTAAACTTGAAAAGGAATTAAAAAAGAAAACAAGTTGGGAATTACATGTTAACACCTTGGGGGAATATCTTAGACAGAAACGCATTCCAAGAGGTTTAAGAGTACGATTACACCCGACTCTTGGGAAAGACAACCCTGACCATTGTGAGATCTGGTATAAGATACTAAATAAGTGTTCAGTTGATCTTATGGTGTTAACTATAGACACATTACAGAAGGAATTAGTTAAACTTATTAAGGAAATAGCAACTTTGGAAAGAGAATTGGAATTATCTACAACCCAGACAGAATTGGAGAAATTGAAAAAAGATATCGAAGATAAATTAGTCCAATACCAGAAAGACACAGAGGAATATAAGAAAAGGAAATTTCAGAGGGACACAAACGATTATCAGAAGGAACAAGTATATACTTGGTATCAACAAAATTACAGACAATATAGACCCAATAGGGGTAGGCCAAACACAAAATGGCAACGGGATTCAGATGCACCTTCCACATCCTCTTCTGCCTCCTCTTCCTTTGGGGCTGCTTTTTTAGAGACCACCACAGACCACCGAGACCAGTCAGGAGGGGGGGGTTACCACAAGAGGTTCACAGGACAAAAGGAGAGGGAAACCCCCGGCCAACAGGAGGAGAAACTGATATACAATTTATCAGGTAGGCCACTGACCATACAGGAAGAACAGGTACTCAGTAAAGGTCTTTCCTTTGTCCCCACCCCCACACCACAATGGTATGAATATGATGTTGCCCTATATAAATTTTTAAGACAACTGAAACTAAAAGCCTATTTTTTTACTCCAGACACAGACAGGGGGCGCATGAACCCTACGACGACGACTATGGCGAATATTAGTATGACCTCTACATTCCATGGTAGTGTCCAGGGACAGGAGGAAACATCAGCAGTTACACAACATCTGGTACCCACTATGAGTGATCCTTCACTTCGACTTGATACAGGTTTGAAACCTAATAGCACATTCACACCATATACCTTTAACCAATCTATAGACATATTCTCTAATTTGGTGAAAAGGGATATCAAGAAATTGAGGAAAAAGAAACAGAGAAAAAGCAGTCATTACCAACCAAGACCCAATTTCACTAAGAAAGAATGGCAAATCCTGAACAACCTTAGAGAGGATAATTCAATTATCATTAAACCCGCCGACAAAGGCGGTGCGTTGGTGATAATGGATCGTGACTACTACGTCAAGGAAATTAGGTCACAACTGAATGATGTATCTAGTTACCAACTGATAGATGGGAACCCCGTACATAGGCTACAAACCATTTTACAGAGCTTAAACAAGGAAGCTCTTGACAAGGGCATCATCACAGAGGGAGAATATAAATACATGTACAAAAAATATCCAACTATTCCTGTATTTTATACTCTCCCTAAGATACACAAAAATTTACAGGCACCACCTGGCAGGCCCATAGTAAGTGGCACAGATTCCATTTTACAACCCCCAGCAGTAATTTTGGATAAGTTTCTGATTAAATATGTACCCAGACAGAGGTCGTATATTAAGGACACGAATGACTTTTTGAAAATCATCGAAACTATCAATATTGGACAATACACTGAGGTCTGGCTAGTAACCCTGGACGTACAATCACTATATACAGCCATAGACCACGTGGGGGGCCTTGAAGCAGTAGAGTGGACAATGGACCAGGACTTGACTACAACTATACACCCAGACACTAAGACATATGTATTGAACCTACTGAGATTTGTCTTAACAGAGAATTATTTTCTCTTTGAAGATAAATATTACCAACAGGTCAAAGGAACTGCAATGGGTTCGAATGTAGCGCCCACCTATGCCAACATCTACATGAATAGATTAGAAGAGGTACACATATACACCGCCCCATTGTTTAAGAAGACCCTTGTGTGGAAGAGATTTATAGACGACATATTTATGTGTTGGGAGGGCACGGAAGCACAGTTGGACACATTTTTTGACCAGCTGAACTCCTTGGACTCCAACATTAAATTTACAATGACATGCGATAAAACAACTGTTCCCTTCCTAGACACTCAAGTATATTTGTCTGCAGGTAAACTATACACGAACATTTATACTAAACCAACAGACAGAAACAATCTCTTAGAGTACACAAGTTATCACCCGCAACATCTCAAGGATGGCCTCCCATACAGCCAACTTTTGAGGGTTAAACGAATAATCTCACAAGAAGATCAGGTCAATCTAGGGATGGAATTTATGTGTAATAAGTTTATACATAGAGGTTACCCACAGGGATTAGTTGAACAACATAAAAATAAAGTCTTAGAAATGGATAGAGACTTAGCACTTAATCCTACTGGCACTAGAAATGCGATAGATAGAATTCCTTTCATCTCGCCATTTACACCGTATAGCCATGATATTAAAAAAATTATCATGAAGCATTGGAACATATTTGAGGGTGATGTCAACTTACCAAACGAATTTAAAAATCCTCCTTTATTCTCCTATCAGAGAGCGCAGAATCTGAGAGACAAATTGGTACACTCTGATATAGGGACCAGTCGCAAACATAAAAGATTTTTTTCAGAACCCAAGAGGGGCACACACCCATGTCTAAATTGCATACATTGCAACAGCATAATCAAGGGTGAATGCTTTGTTCACCCACGATCGGGTAAGTTATATAAGATACTTGATTACTACACATGCAACTCCGATTATGTGGTATACATTTTGAAGTGTCCATGTGGATTTCTCTATGTTGGAGAAACAATTAGACCAGTAAAAGAACGCATTGGAGAGCATAAGAGGGATATCAGACCAGCTATTCAGAGAGGGACCGGTGAGAAACCTGTACCGAGGCATTTCTTGCAACAAGGACATAATGTCAACCAGTTACGTTTCCAAGTTATAGATGGTATTAAGCCCCTACGGAGAGGGGGAGATAGACAAAAAGCACTATTACGCAAGGAAACAAGATGGATTAGCATCTTGGAGACACTATACCCGGATGGTCTGAATGAGGACTATGACCTCAAACACTTTTTGTGAAGTTATCCACGGGGAGTGTATATCTTCAAGTACATTTGTTCCTGTCCACTAGACTAAATATTATATTTTTACTCTATCCTACAGTATGCACTGTGGTTTATACCTGGCACGCTGGTCTTGATTATCCCTTAAGAATCTCCATAACAGTTGACCAAGTTTGGTCCGCAACCCGTCAGAAAGCGGGGTCCAACATTAGAGAACCCATGGGCATTCTTCACACGCTACACTGCTGGTGAGTATGCCTTTTTGCCAAAATATATCTTTTCCTTTTTTTCCCTTTTTTTAGAAAATTTTTTTTACAAATGTATTTACTTATGTTAATCATTGACCTCTTTGATTATCTGTTGCAATATTACATCCTCTAAATATAAAAACACGTTTAGACATGGGTACAGGGTTGTTTCAATAGATTTAATCTTTTATAAGTGCCTTTGCTATTATATATAAATTCCTCTCATATTCAAAGAAATACCCCTCTATATATCCTGCAAAATATTTGCAGGTTTTGTCATGTATTCTTTCTGTGTTTTTTATAAATATATTAAGAGTATGTATTTGTGTCCATAGTCCCCTCAGTTTACACTTTTTTGTATATATTATTTTTTGTATATATTATATTTTGTTTAATATCTTGTTATTTCTGTACAATAACCAACACCATGATCCTGGTATCATATACTCTGTTTGGAGTAATCTACCTGTGGTAGACCGCAGTCAGCGGGAAGACGCATGCGCAGGCGAAAATTATACACGCATACGCACACGGAGGGGAGCACGTAATGACGTCATGTGCGTCATTACGTCATTCGGACGCGACCCGCGCGAACAAGCGGGCGCGCCGAATAAGGGGCATAAATAAGGGACTTACTACTTTATTTTACTCACACAGGGCCATTGAAGGGGCTGAAGGGTCCCGAGCGCGCAGCCCATTTATCTGACGCAAGAGTCGACATTCTGGAATATACCTGACCCGGACCGGTTAAAGACTCACCCAAAACTTACCAAGAACTTACCAAGTATCGACTAAATTCATCATCACCAAGTAACAGCAACAGAGGGGAACAGTGTGCAATCAATAACGAGGACAGTCATATTTGGGACTGGATGTTTTCCTTTTTTCAGCAGAACATACTGGTGAGATCGATCCATATGCAATAGTGTGTACACACTGGTGACTGTATATACATTTTTTCAAACTTTTTTTCAAACTTTTTTTCACTTATTTTTCTCTCTTTTTTCATTTTTTCTCATTTTTTCAATTTTTTCAATTTTTTTCACTTTTTTCTATTTTCTTTCATTTTTTGCCATTATTGTATATATTGTATATACTGTATATACTTACCTGTCCATATTGGTCTATATCCCAGATTGAGAATTTTTCACACCATTACAACGTCTATTATAACTATATGAATTTAACTTTTGAATACCGATATGAATTCAAACTCTTGTAAGGATATTGTGTTTTTTTACATGACATTACATTGGTTGCCATAGGATACTTGTCATATATAGTATCCATCTTTTTTCATCTTTTTTGTGTATATATATGAAATTGTCTCATTATCTATGATTAAATACATACTAATTTTTGCCTTATTTTGAGTGCAGTATCATTTTTTGTATTATATTATTTGAAGGCTAAGGGGCCACCTTGATATTTTGCACCAATACAGATATAAGAGTGCCTGTACATTGAGATTTTTTTTAATGTACATTTGGACAAATTTTGTGAAATTCAGACATTTGGATGCTTACGAATGTCCGAAGTGACGAAGTGCCAAAGTTCGGTAGTTCGGAAGTGCCGAACCAAATGACATTGGTCCGAACTGCCAAAGTGCTGAAGTGCTTCGTATTTCTTAAAAGTGGCAAAACAAGAGAGAGGGAGGGAAAATTATGTGAATGATGACAGGAATCTTGACCAATAAGCTAATTCCTGGCACTGGGAACCCTATAGATGTGTAAGTGATTGTGGTGGCAGTCCGGGCACTGATAGCCCTATAGATGTGTAAGTAGTTGTGGTGGCAATCCTGGCACTGGGAGCCCTACAGATGTGTAAGTGGTTGTGGTTGCAATCATGGCACTGGGAACCCTACAGTTGTGTAAGTGGTTGTGGTGGCAGTTCGGGCACTGATAGCCCTATAGATGTGTAAGTGGTTGTGGTGGCAATCCTGTCACTGGGTGCCCTATAGATATGTAAGTGCTTGTGGTGGCAATCCTGGCACTGGGAGCCCTATAGATGTGTAAGTGGCTGTGGTGGCAGTCCTGGCACTGGAAGCTCTATATATGTAATTGTGGTGGCTGTCCACCACAACCATTTACATATCTATAGGGCTCCCAGTGCCAGGACTGCCACCACAACCACTTACACATCTGCATAGGAAGAGTTTGTTAACCGCTATCCACTTTTCTACCTCTGCAAACTGGTCTTGGAGCACAGCCTCCAGCTGCGGTAGATCGTATTTACTAGTGTAGATTACAGTTTCGTAAAGTGTACAATCGAGGCTCTGCAGATGTTCGGTAGATCTTTTAGAAATAATTTTAATACTAGGGGGCTTAGTATGGAGCCTTGGGGAACACCATATGTGAAAGTAACTCACAAGGTAGGAGTGGTATAAGAGCAATCCTTCACTATAGAGCTCAGGGAGGATCAATTTCCTAGGGTAGGTTGGATCCCACTCACAGCACACTAATCTGCATCAGAGAAATACAGCCGATCGGTCTTTCGAATAATGTACTTTTTCCCAAAACCATATTAAAAACGGAGATTATGGGTAATGGGTGCAAAGTCCAACTTATCAGCTGGTGTTCCAATAAGGCTTCAGACCCCGGCATTCTTCCACTCCCTTCTCCTTCACTTCCTTGATCCAGCATGCTCAGCATCTGACATCACACTTCCTGTCTCTCGGGGTCTTTGTCAAACACATAGTCAAAGTTTCTAATTTGTCATTAATGTATACGTTGTGATACAAAGTGGTAATGAGAATTATAAAAGGCAACTTATACTTAAAATTGAATTGCTTTCCAATGTTACACATACATGCAATTAAGATTTAATTCATTCAATTGAAATTCCAGAATTACACATACAAATCAAATTGAATTACAAAACATCAAATAAGTTCATAAATGAAAATAGAAGGAAAGAATATATGAATAAAACATTTTTACAAGGATATTAATATAAAGACCCCAAAATGACTTTACCTGTTGACATGTGTACACGTGGACTTGGAACATAACTGACTAAAGGGGAATTATTTTACTAGTGGTCTATTCACTACATAGTAGAATTGAAGGCCAGTTGTAGCTTAGACAGCAGAATTCTCCAACTCTATGTACACAAATTATACTCATGATTAAGACGTGTTACTATTTTAATTTTTTATTTCCGATAACATTTTCATGTCTCTTGTTTGATTGTTTGTTTTTAATTTAGCTAATGTTTAGTTCAAACTGTTAAGTTTTGCATCCTCAGGAATCAGTATAAGCTATCCAAGTTGCCCTTGTCTTCTCCGATCACCCCTCTTACAATGCAGCCAGCTGCTAAACCTAAGAAACAGAATATAGGTTCTCTGTGTAGAAAGGGATGTATATAGTGAGTTGTATTCTCCTTATTTACATAAGTATGATTCATAATTCATTTTCATGTCATCTTTTTCTTAGTTAAAGGTTTGGATGATATGCCAAGTGCAGATTGAAGCATTCATTCAATGGCCACTGCCACTTAACCAAAATCCGTTAAATTACAAATTGGTGATTTCAGGTTAGTGTTAAGTGTCTGGAGAAAGTAAAAATATATATATATTTCGGAGTATGTCCAGCCCAGTGTGTGCTGTGCACGTGTGTGAGCGCTGCGCAGTGTTGTGCCAACACCAATGAAGTTACAGTAGTAAATAAACCAAGCACCAATCCATTTTACAACAAAAACACCTATGTTTCACCTATGCTATATAAAATTGAGTTTGTTTACACAATACACAATCATTCAAACCTAATTTATTCTAATAAGAAAGACAAACCCACAATCATCAATGCTGCTAGTGGGCAAATAGTACTTCAAATTATCATTCACTTTAAAAAGCATTTGGAAAATAATTTACAATTATGCATCCTGCCTGATGCATTTAGTCCAGTTTAGTTCATAATCAGTTCTATAGTAAACACAAAATGGAAATGGGGGGCACATGCATTTTGCAGGAATGGTGCCAACTTAGTGACCAAAATGTATACATAATACACAGTGGCGTACATACCAGGGTCGCAGGGGTCGCGGCTGCGACCGGGCCGGCCCACCAGGGGGCCCGGCCGCCCTGCGACCCGGTATGTACCCACTGTGGCCAGCCTCTTCCCCTGGGGGGCCCAGGAGCCGGCCACCTCAGGGCCCCCAGAGGCTGGCCGTGGTATCACCGGGCTGGCGGGCGCGCGAGGGAGCACTTTCCCCTGAGTGCTCCCTCTTCAGCTCCCTGCGCACCGCACTGATACCGGAGCCGGAAGATGACGTCATCTTCTGGCTCCGGTATCAGTACGCGGCACGCGAGGGAGAGGAAGAACGAGCACTCAGGGGAAAGTGCTCCCTCGCGCGCCCGCCGCCAGATAACCGTCCCAGCAGCACCACCACCACTGGACCCCGGGGAATCCCCTCAGCACTTCTAAAGGTAGGGAGGCTGGGGGGATAATTTTTTTTTTAAAGTGTGTGTGAGTGTTAGTGAGTGTTAGGGAGTGTGTGTGTTAGTGAGTGTGTGTGTGTGTTAGTGAGTGAGTGTGTGTGTGTGTGTGTGTTAGTGAGTGTGTTAGTGTGTTAGAGAGTGTGTGTGTCTGTTAGTGTTAGTGAGTGTGTGTGTTAGTGTTATAGTGTGTGTGTGTGTGTGTGTGTGTGTGTTAGTGTTAGAGTGTGTGTCTGTTAGTGTGCCCACCGCCAGTTCGCGCAGAGTAAGCGCGCAGGGGGGGGGGGGGCACGGATCAGTTTTCGCACTGGGGCCCCATGGGTTGTGTGTACGCCACTGATTAAGGAACAGCACATACATAGAAGTACATTTTGACATTTTATAAGGCTACTTAAAATCACCAATCTCAGCAAAAATTTGGGGATTCTGTTCCACCATATGGCAATATCGTGTTAAGACTCTATGCCACAGTACCCCAATATTGGTGAGCCTACACTAATTCCAACGTTGGAGACAAATTAATTAGTGCTAGTGCTAAATTAGCTTCAGAGGCCCCTTTGGTGACCATAAGTTTATATTTGAAGAGATTTTGGATAGTAATGCCACTATAATTTTCATAGAGCAGATATGATATATGCATTGTATGTATATACAAAGCACTGTCATTTTAATTGTTTAGTTTTGACACTGCATATTTTTAATTATGTTTATGATTTTTATTGCATTATATATATTATATATATTTACAATGCTCTTACAACAGATTATTATAATACACTTTTTCTTATTTAGCACTAACACTATTTAATTTAATGCCCCGAAAAAACACATTACCTAGTCTTATGTCATGACTCTACAACCACTGATACAAAACATCACAGGCTACTTAATTTAGCAAAATGTCACTAGAAAAATGAATAAAGATTAAGTAAGACACATAAAGCTCAAATTTTAAATCCACGTGACCTGCTGATAATCTAAATATGCGGAGGCATTAGCCTCTCATGTGGCATTAAAACCTTAACCCCTTAAGGACTTCTGGAATAGAAGGGAATCATGACATGTCACACATGTCATGTGTCCTTAAGGGGTTAAAATGTAATAATACCGGTAAATGTAATTAATACAGTATTTGACTACTAGAACTACCTTTTCCTCCTCATATTTATTTTTTCCTTCTTCTGAATTTCAAAGACCTAAATAAATCGCACATATATTAGATGTTTCAGTGTACAGAGGATGGTTACACTTGCCTACAGGAGAGGGGTGCAACTCAACTTTATCTAGTTGTTAATACTTGCAAATACAAATCCAATGACAATCTGAAAAATTGTTCTTTTAAATATTAAGATTAAGATCCTTAAATTATGGCTCAAAATTTTTAACTGCAAATAAAAAGCAGTAATTTAAAAAGTAAAATATTTTTTAGTAAAAAAAATTTGAAAATATATATTTTTGAATGTATCAATATTTTAAAAATAAACCATTGCAAATAATAAAGGGGAATACAGCTCAGTTTAAATGAAACGGAAATGTATTTTCAAGTGAGCATAGCAATCTGGAATTTTAATATTATCATTCTAAATGGAAAGAATTAAACTGCAAGTGATTTTTTACAATCATGACTCATATTCAAAACTGCTATTGTATTCAGGGCATGATATTCACACCAAGTTAAGTGAGTGCTTGTGATATATTACATGAATATAAAATTACAGTTTTCACTTCATAAAAATAATGTGCGCCAATGCTCTAGTGTTGAATCGAAAAAATATTCTGTAAAGTTTTTATTATAAAGCAACAATTCCAACTATCTAAAACATCCAAGATATTTCCCTAGTTTACTATTTTAACATTTTTAGCCTAAATGTATGAAGATACAATCACATAAACAAAAAAAACAAAAATACAAACAAGAAACAGAGGCTATGGCTTATTCAAGAATTTTAAAATTAGTCCAAAAAAAATTAGATGCATTGTGGTCAATGGTGTAAACTATTATCTTTGAGCGTTTTATGAATGGTCTAACACAGGGTTGTCCACCCTGCGGCCCCCCAGATGTTGCTGAACTACAACTCCCGTTATTCTGTGGCAATCTGTTTCATTCAAAGAATCATGGACATTGTACTTCAGCAATATCTCGGGGCCCCGGGTTGGACAGACCTGGTCTAAAACATTTGAATACCTGTTTTCTCCATAATAAATACTTGCAAACCCAACAAACATAAAAAGTACCAGAAATGAAATAACCAAAAATGTATTAAACCAATCAATATGCTGTGAATCATGAATAAACTATATTAAATGTATTATGTAATCATCTTTTATATGCATCTTTTAAATGGAAGAAGCAATTATGTATGTCAGACACATTTGAATGCCAAGCCTTGGCATCATGTCTCATACAATAAATCTTTTTATTTGCAGGACAAAGAAAGCTAAATAAATTCAACTCTTTATAAAGCAACTTCAGTAAGATTTGAATAATAACCACATAGCTTACTGTGCACCTATTATAGTATATACATTTACCTTTAGGATTAAGCTGTTTTGAGAATAGCTAGAAATCTGGGCCAAAAGCAACACTAACCATTTTTACTGTGTGTGTCCCATTTAAATTGTATTATTTCTCCTTTAGTGTATGACTACCAAATGCGAACAGGTTTATTCATCAACCTGAGAACTGCTGAGAATTCCATGTGAATTTAAAATTTAAGGCCAAAATACAGTGAGGGAAAGAAGTATTTGGTTCCCTGCTGATTTTGAATGTTTGCCCACTGACAAAGAAATGATCAGTCTATAATTTATAATAGTAGGTGTATTTTAACAGTGAGAGACAGAATAACAAAAAAGAATTCCAGAAAAACGCATTTCAAAAATGTTATAAATTGACTGCTCCTTGCACTGGACGCCAAAAAAGCGTTTGACCGCCTCAGCTGGCCTTTCCTGGGGAGCACACTACAGGCATACGTGTTCCCTCCAACAGTCTTAAGACAGGTGTTTGCCTTATACTCGGCTCCATCAGCACAGGTCCTCGAATCGTGATTTTAGTCGAACCCCTTCAATATCTCTAACGAGATGAGACAGGGCAGCCCCTGTCATCCCTATTGTACGTATTGGCCCTCGAACCCCATTTACGTATCATCAGAGCACACCCTCTCATCCATGGCACTATGGTAAAAAATACAGAATACAAAATTAGTGCTTTCGCAGATGACATCCTACTTTACATCACGATACCCCCTGAATCCCTCCCAAACCTTATGCAGACTATACGAGACCCAAGCTATGGGGATAGGCCTCCCTGCATCCCTGATACAGACCCTGAGAAAGTCATATCCATTTGAGTGGAGAAAAGACCATATAAAATACCTTGGACTCCTTTTCACCAGGAAACCCACTGACCTCATAATAAGGAACTATATCAGAGTCTGGAATGAGTGTAAATTAACCTTAAAGACCTGGGGTCCCCTCTTCCTTACATGGACTGAGATAATAGTTGCGCTAAAGATGTCTGTACTCCCAACGTTACAATATGTCTTTTGGACTCTTCCACTAAAAATCCCTCAATCCTACTTCAAATTGATCCAAAGGGACATGAATAGGTTCATTTGGGCAGGAAGGAAACCCAGAGTGGCGCGGAAACTGTTAAAAGCACCGCTAAGAGAAGGTGGTCTGGCAGTTCCAGATGTGCGCTGCTACTACCATGCATCAATACTAGCATCGGGACTGCCTCATTTTCTAGACCAATCCCCTCCACAATGGGTGACCCTAGAAACACGATTGTTGGAGCCATATGAAATCCCACATATTTCATGGCTATCCAAACCGCTCAGACCGGCGATCCAAGACATACCCAATCAACTGTCATTGCTATTGCACACATGGGACTTACACAGAGCCAAACTGAGCACTAACCCCCAAATCTCTAAAGCCATGCCCACATGGGCCTTAACATACTGCATTCCAACGTTCAATGCTAGACCATGGCACGGAATGTGCCTCCAAAAGTTAACCCGCTTCTGCATGGGAACAACGCTCACAGACTTCGCCACACTACAATTAGAACACGGTATTCCACATACCTCACACTTCTCTTATAGACAACTCCAATCCTTTCTGCACAAATTCTAGTCCCATGACCCCACACCGCATCATACAGGTGCACCAACTCTAACCCTATGGGAATAGATATGTATTAACAAAAGACTACCCGACTGCCCAGGTCTTGCAGGTCGCTCTCCATGTGTGACAGGTTACTCCTAGACTACACGCCAATGCCCGATGCCACACCTAAAAAGCAGTGGGCACTAGACCTTGAAGAGGAGATCTCTCAGCAGCAATGGAAAGACATAGTTGTCTCTCCCAAAAATTGGTCAAATTGGCCACCCTCATATGACATATGATAACATATGAAAATGATATACAGATGGTACTTAGTACCGGTGAGACTGCATAGACTCTTCCTATCCAGCTCCCGAAGTGCTCGAGATGTGTTATGCTACAATTAGATGAGATGTGGAACACAACTGCAGAGTTTATGTTTTCCTAATATTTAGCCAGGTGTTACATAAAACCAAAGTCCTTTTCTGGTATCACAATACTGTAGCTTTAATGATTGATAGTGAAGTTGTAATCGTAAGTAAATAATAATTGAAGGAGTGCAAGTGAAAAGTTGAATTTGAATTGTTTAGTTAACAGGTGAGACTTCCTTAAGAAAGCAACTCTGAGAAATATGTATAAGGTTTGATGAGAGTAGTTGTCTTCAGGCTGTATGCTTGTAGCCAGATGAGAGTAAACCGTTAACAGTCCAGGTCTTGAGGCTTGAAGAGAATAGGAGAAACCAGTAACAGTCCGATGATCAGAGGATTGGAGAAGGCAGGGATTCAGTTTTACAGTCCAGGAGTTCGGTACACAGTAGTCAGAAGTAAGAAGCTTTAGCCGGCGATATGAATGCGGAAGTAACCAAATACATTCACCAAGCGATTTGAAACTGCCGCGGTTTCTCTATAAGGGCTTGAGAGAGCCGCGTCAGAGAAGGGGGCGGAGACTTGTCCGCATACCGGATGTGTCAGAACGGAGCCGGAGAGGATTCACATCGTAAGTCCTGACAAGATGCACCTCCCATATAGGTACTGTCCTACACATCTGGTGGCAATGCCTGCAGATCCAACCCTTCTGGGAGGATATACGCACGACGCTAATAGGAGTCACACACATTGAAATACAGTACGACCCACGCACATACTTACTACTCTCTGAGTTAGATAACCCAAAAATATACGAACAAACGTTTCACCAACATATGCCCACCTACCGAAACGACCAGGGCGGCCTGGGGGGCCTGGGACACATGAAGACAGACACACCCTAAATAACGGATTGAGCACAAACCTTTATGGGTAAAGTAGATAGCCATCAGAATTGTACTAAATAGCGACTGTCAGACAAGACAAGACACAAAAATATTTCATATACGAATGTTACTGCATAGGCAACGAGATAATCAATGCTTTGTCTGTAACTGTTGTGGTTCCGTAACTTTGGATGACAACTCCCCCCCCTCTTATTTTTTCATTTTTCTGTACCCCCCTACCAGTTGTGACATATACAGAGTTTAATACTCTATGCTAAAACCATAGGGTATAACCAAGCAGTATCCGGCCCTACACATAGAACCGGACATACACTAGATTGGATTTTCCACAATGGGTTGATTTCCTCGACTGCCACTCCTCAACCCACGGCCTGGAGTGATCATAACTTGATCAAGTTTGAGGCAGTAGGTGTTGAAATGAAGAAAATCCCCCACATCCCAAAAAGAAATAATATCTGCTCATGGTCTCGAGATATTTCCAAAGTCACCGGACCTCTTCTTAGCACAACTTTTTCCAGCAAAATGGACCCTATTAAATTTCATGATTCCCACACAGTAGAAGAGAAAATCTTATTGTTTAATTCAGTGATTGTAGAATCAATAGAACTTCTAGCCCCGATGAAAAAAACTTGTCTAGTAAGACAAGTAGATAAAAACCCTCCCTGGTTTAATCAGGTGACCAGGGAGATGAAATGGCGATGTCGAGCAGCTGAAAAACGGTGGAGAAAAGATTACAATACCGACCTTAAATTGGAATATTTAAAATCTTTAAAATTATATAAATCTAGTATTAAAAATACGAAAAAACAATATTTTACAGATAAGATTACAAAAGCGAAAAACTCAGCGGCAGAGCTTTTTCGCACAACAAACCTCTTAGCAAATCCTAACTGTTCGGTTCCTCAAGAAGAAACATCTCAAAAGTTTTGTGAATCCCTTTCTCACTTTTTTAAACAAAAAATTTATCTAATTAGGAGCAACATAGTGGTGGAACCTGATGCAGAAATTCTTACACCCTATGATGGCTCGATGTTTTCGAATTTTAAACCCATCAGTACATCTGAGATCTTGATCATCCTCAAGTCTCTCAGGGCATCGTCCTCATCGCTGGATCCCTGCACTGCTCAGCTGGTGAAGGATGCCGCTGATGCTTTGGCCCCCTATATTGCAGACATTGTTAGTATGTCATTTGCCACCGGAGTTGTTCCTGGCATTCTGAAGCAGGCTGTGGTTATTCCTCTGCTGAAGACACCAACTGTGCCACGCTCCGAGTTGAGCAACAATCGACCTATTTCCACCTTGCCTTTTTTGGCCAAGATCATCGAGAGAGCGGCGGTATGGCAAATTCAGCCTCACCTGGAATCTAATCACATTCTGGATGACTTCCAATCGGGATTTCGACCTGGTAGAGGGACAGAGACTGCCCTGGTTAAAGTCCACGACGATCTCCTGTGGGCCTTGGACAGAGGGGAGGAAATTGCCCTGGTACTCCTGGATTTATCGGCGGCCTTCGATACCATCGATCATGATAGATTGACAGAGAGGCTACTTACTGTGGCTGGTGTGGATGACAGGGCGCTGGCTTGGGTGACCTCGTTTCTCCACGACAGGGTTCAAAGGGTAAAATTGGGGACATTTTACTCCTCTAACATCTCCCTGACGTGTGGAGTCCCCCAGGGTTCGGCTTTATCTCCAATCCTGTTTAACATCTATATGAGGCCACTGACCCATATCATCCGCCGCCACATGCTTCCCTATCATATCTATGCCGACGATACCCAGTTGTACTTTCGCCTGGCCAAGAAAAAGGAGGATCAAATCAATCTTTCTTCCTGCCTACAGGATATCCAGTCGTGGATGGGAGCCAATTATCTAAAACTTAATGGCTCCAAAACTGAATGCATCATCTTCAGTAACCAGGAGGTGAGTAGTATCTTTCCCTCATGGCCGGACTCGTTTTCTCCATCTCCGAGTCCTGCCACCAAGGTCAGAGATCTGGGAGTCATTTTCGACTCCAGGTGGACACTGAAGCCCCAGATTAATCAGGTGGTAAGCTCTTGCCACTACCACCTGAAGCTTCTGAGGTCTATTTTTAGATTCATTACCCCCTCCGATCAAATCTCGGTAGTCAACGCCATCATCGGTAGCCGATTGGACTACTGCAATGCTCTGTACCTTGGACTGCCTCAGAACATCATACACAAGCTACAGTTGATACAGAACGCAGCTGCAAGGCTACTTACGGGTGTGGCCCGCAATGACCATATCACTCCATCATTAAGAGCCTTGCACTGGCTGCCCGTTCGTGAACGGGTTCTGTTTAAAAATGGTTGTTTGGTATATAAGGCAATCCATGGTATGGGACCAGACTATCTGAAGGATAAATTCACACGCTATGCTCCCAGTCGATCCTTGAGATCGGCTGATTTAGCCTTATTGAAGATTCCAAATTTTAAAAAGAAAAAGTGCGGAGGGAGAACGAGTGATGTTCAGGAAGCGCAATTTTGGAACTCCCTGCCTCTGACATTAAGACTTGAGAATGATCTACTGAAATTCCGCCGGAGCTTAAAAACAGTTTTATTTGCTCAGGCGTATGGGATGACATGAAATTTTTAACTTGGTTCAAATGCATGTGATTATAATGCTGTGGTTTTGCTGGATATTGTGTTGTCTGTTTTTATTGCTGGTATGCGCATCGAGACCCTATGGGTAATAAGACTGCGTTTTCTTAAGAATTTTTAATAAATAAATAAATAAATAAATATTGAAAACAATAAAAATCGTCAAATTAAAAAAAAAAGTTATACATTGATTTGCATGTCAATGAGTGAAATAAGTATTTGACCCCTTCGACTTAGTACTTGGTGACAAAACCATTGTTGGCAAACACAAAGGTCAGACATTTCTTGTAGTTGGCCACCAGGTTTGCACACATCTCAGGAAGGATTTTGTCCTACTCCTCTTTGCAAATCCTCTTCAAGTCATTAAGGTTTCGAGGCTGACACTTGACAACTCGAACCTTCAGCTCCCTCCACAGGTTTTCTATGGGATTAAGGTCTGGAGACTCAATTACATTAATTTGCTTTTTCTTGAGCCACTTCTTTGTTACTTTGGCTGAACGTTTTGGGTCATTCTCATGCTGGAATACCCATCCACAACCCATTGCCAATTCCCTGGCTGAGGGAAGAAGGTTCTCACCCAAGATTTGACGGTACATGGCCCCGTCCTTGTCCTTTTGATGTGGTGCAGTTGTCCTGTCCCCTTAGCAGAAAAACAACCCCAAAGCATAATGTTTCCACCTCAATGTTTGACGGTGGGGATGGGGTCACAGGCAGCATTCCTCCTCCTCTAAATACGGCGAGTTAAGTTGATTCCAAAGAGCTCGATTTTGGTCTCATCTGACCACAACACTTTCACCAAGTTCTCCTTTGAATCATTCAGGTGTTTATTGGCAAATGATTCATTGGCAGATGTTCAGGGGCCTGTACATGTGCTTTCTTAACCACGGGGACGCTGCAGGATTTCAGTCCTTCATGGCGTAGTGTGTTACGAATTGTTTTCTTGGTTACTATGTTCCCAGCTACCTTGAAATCATTAACAAGATCCTCCCATGTAGTTCTGGGCTAAAAGATCATCGCCAAGCAGCTTGGTGAGAAGGCATCTCATTGACACCTTTAACTGTCTACTTCACCCTGCTGTGACCACTCTTCAAACTAACCTTACAGCCGATAGCTTTGCATGCTACTTTACCGATAAGTTTGTACAACTAAGGAAATAATTGTCCACACCTTGCCATTCTCTTTCTCAATCACACATAGATCATGCCTTTCCTACCCTTCAGACTCTTTCCTCAGCTACTGAACAAGAGGTGGCTGCGCTTCTACTTTCCTTTTGCCCCACCAATTGCCCGCTCGATCCTGTCCCATGTCACCTTATCAGATCTCTCTCCCCCTGCCTTGTGCCTTCCTTAACACACACCTTCAACTGCTCTCTCTTCTGGCATTGTCCCTGCTGACCTTAAACATGCCACTGTAGTAACTATCCAGAAAAAAATATCTCTTGACCCGTCCTCCCCCTCTACGATCATCCCATATCCCTTACTTTCTTTTTCCTCAAAACTTCTGGAAAGACTTGTCTTTGCCCGTGTGTCTCACTTCCTCAATTCCAACTCTCTCCTTGACCCTCTTGAATCTGGTTTCCGCCCTCTCCACTCTACTGAGACTGCTCTTATCAAAGTTGCTAATGACCTAATCGCAGCTAAATCCAAAGGCTACTACTTCATACTAATTCTTCTTGATCTCTCTGCTGCCTTTGACACCGTTGATCATGCTCTCCTTCTTCAAACTCTTCAAATCACTCAGTCTCTGTGACTGTCTTCTTGTGGTTTTCCTCTCAGCTCTCATTCAGTGTCTCCTT
Organism: Pelobates fuscus; assembly: GCF_036172605.1. Classification (NCBI taxonomy): domain Eukaryota; kingdom Metazoa; phylum Chordata; class Amphibia; order Anura; family Pelobatidae; genus Pelobates; species Pelobates fuscus. The sequence continues at coordinate 190,540,136 of NC_086318.1, forward strand.
TTCTAATGACACCTCCTCCCCTTATCCTGTCTTGGTTGTAGTCCCCCAAGGCTCTGCCCTTGGTCCCCTTCTATTTTCTCTTTATACGGCCTTTCTTGGCAAACTTATTACCTTTTTTGGATTCCACTACCACCTGTACGCTGGTGACACCCAGATATATATCTCCTCCCCAGACCTCTCCCCTGCCGTCCTGCAATGTGTCCCTGCTTGCCTATCTTCCATCTCTGACTAGATGTCCTCCTGCTTTATGAAACTCAATCTCTCTAAAACTGAGCTCCTTGTATTTCCTCCTCCTAATACCGATCCTCCTCTTTCGCTCTCCTTTCAAGTTAGTGGTATCCACTTAAGTCCATCCTTGCAAGAGCACTGTCTTGGCGTCTGTCTGTCACCTTTGTTTGTGTGTCACTGTTGAGCCTCACATCCAGTATGTTGCCAAATCCTATAGAATCCATTTTAAGAACATATCCCGCATCCGCCCCTTTCTTACACAAGATGCTACCAAGGAGCTTGTCCATGCTCTAGTAATTTCCCACATGAATTAGTGTAACCCTCTCCTGAGTGGTCTTCCCAAAAGCTGTATTGCCCCTCTACAGTCTGCAATGAATGCTGCTGCCAGACTGATTTTCCTCTTTTGTCGGTCCTCTCACACCTCACCCCTCTGTCAGTCCTTACATTGGCTTCCTGTATCTTATAGGAGTAAATTCAAAGTGCTAGGTAAAGGGTCAGAGTAGGACCCGTCTAGGGGGTCTGCCTTGACGTTGGCAGGCGGGCATTCCCTCCAGTGACCATTGGAGTAACTAAATGACCTCCATTTGTTTAAATGACCTCCATAGGGATTAAGGAGAGAGCGCAGGTAACTTTTTTCTTTGGTTTTTAATATATGTATTAGCTGATGTGTGCTGTAGTCGTTGCTGTCGCCCAGGAGTGATGGGAGTGAGCGCAGGACTTTTCTTTTTGTATTTGTATTCACTTTTTGTATCACACAGCTAGGTTACAATGCTGACGCCCATCCCATGTGTTCCCTATTAAGGGTTAACAAGTATATAGAATGTATATAAAAAATTCCCCTTTCTGTCTCATTAGAGATATTTCTGCCAGAAGCTCAAGGAAGCAAGGTAAAGGGTCAGAGTAGGACCTGTCTAGGGAGTCTGCCTTGATGTTGGCAGGCGGGCATTCCTTCCAGTGGCCATTGGAGTAACTAAATGACCTCCATTTGTTTAGATATACATAGGGATTAAGGAGAGAGCACAGGTAACTCTTTTTCTTTGGTTTTTACTATATATATTAGCTGATGTGTGCTGTAGTCGTTGCTACCGCCCAGGAATGATGGGAGTGAGCGCAGGAATTTTCTTTTTGTATTTGTCTTCCTTGATAATAAAGAGTTCTCTAGAATGGTAGAAGTTTAAAAGAAATTTTACTTGGAAAGAATTTAACCCCTTAAGGACACAACTTCTGGAATAAAAGGGAATCATGACGGAATATTTCCACCATGTGTCCTTCAGGGGTTAAAAACAAGCAAAGCAAATAAATTGCATATAAAAGTTCAAGCACAATGCATTTCAACCTTGATGGTCTTTTTCCTGGTGCATGTATTCCTTCCCTGTGTTCTTTCCTTAAAAGTCCGGCATACAGGAAATTCATTTTCACGCTTTTGGACGCTATGTAGCACCTCCCCATCGGCGTCTTGCGTATGACGTCATATTGGGTGTGTCGGGTTTTCTTTTTTTATAGGTATGTTTTAATCTATTTTAAACATATTAAACCTCCAATTTAATGATATGTTATTTTTTCTATCTATAATTCTTTATATCTATATATAGGTGTTAATACACATCTTTTATTTATATATTCTTATTTTTTGATATATTAATAAAATATCTATTTCTAATTTTTTAGATAGGGAATTATATATCGAAAATGGGAGGTTTTAATTATGTTTGGAATTTTTTTTTTTTTTTTTAATGGCTTTTATATCTGACTTTTATATCTGACCTCTTTAGAATTATCTCCATATTTAACACTGGTCTTATACTTATTTATCTCTCTCTTTTCTCACTCAAAAATCTAGGAAATTACTATCATTAATGTGTATTTTAATTGATGTAGGTAATACATTTTATGTTAGCATGTTTGTTTTATATATATCCAATGCTCAACAAAGTATTAGACTGGACAATGCAACTTGCTCTTTTATTTCTATAACAAAACAAACTTATTCCCGATATAAAAATGGCATCCGCCACTTCAACCCAAAGTGGGCGGGAACAAGGGCAGATGTTTGACGATGGCATTACGCGATCGCAAGACACCAATGGGGAGGAGCTATATAGCGCCCAAAGGCGCAAAAATCAATTTCCTGTATTGCGGACTTATAAGGAAAGGATACAGGGAAGGAATATATGTACCAGGAAGAAGACCATCAAGGTTGAAAGCATTGTACTTGAACTTTTGTATGCAATTTATTTGCTTTCTTGTTTTTAATTTATTTCCAAGTAAAATTTATTTTCAACTTCTACCATTCTGGAGAGCTCTTTATTATCAAGGAAGGAGTGGACCAGCATTGGGGCAGATCACCTAAGGAGTTTATTAACCATCACCCTTACAACCAGAGCCAGCTATACATGGCTCTGGGTTTTGTGAGTGACCCATTACCTTTGATTTTAAATCTGAATTTTAAAACAATATTATGCTATGTGAGCTTTTATGTTTTTTACAGATTAATCAACAGAAAATGTGTAATGTATAATAACTGGTTTTACGCACTATTTTTACTTATAAATTTGCGCCCCCTTTTCTATTTCATTTCTCTTTTATACAATTTACAGTTGAATTTGAAAACTGCTACCATTTTGGTAAACTGGCACAAAATTAGTAAACATTTTAAAATTAGTTACTCAAAAAGTTTGAGCATGGATGTTAATACATGAAACATATTCAAATCAAAGCTGAATTAAATTATCTAAATGATGCACTTTTATCTCAAGGGGTAAACCTGTTCTCAAAAATTTTACCCCAAAGTTGCATCCAGCAGTGTTGTCCACTCCTCCCAGGAGGCAGGGGCGCCAGCTGAAACACTTAGCCAATCAGTGGCACCACAAAACTAACGTGGAAGAAACATACCTTTTCAAGACAGTTTTGTGAATGGGGAGTCACTGATTGGCTTAGGGCATCATCTGATCTCTCTCAGCCAATCAACGGTGCAGTTATCAAATCTATCATATTTTTATGATAATGAATGGCTTTACTGTTGATATTTTCTCCCAAAGTCCCAATTGGTGTGTGTGTGTGTGTGTGTATATATATATATATCCCAGTATAAACATGCACATGCATTAGCATGATCCCATGAATAATAAGTGCAGGAAAGACGATGAGGGAGCATTGTGGTTAGTACCAATATCAGGTGCAGGCTCCCTCAGACTGAGCTCCCCATTATGCTCATTGAAGCAGGGGAGGAGACCCAAGGCTGAGCAAGGAAATAGTTTGATCCCTGTCTGAGCCCAAACTCTAGGCAGCTGCCTAAGCCACCTTATTATTAATCTGGTTCTGATGTTTTGGAACTCACTAAAACAACTATTAATGAATAATCAATAAAATTATGAAATATAAAAAAGAGGATATCAAATAAACTCTTAACAGTTAATAGTACTATAATGAGAATCTGTAAAAAAAAAAATAAGTAAAAGAGAACATAAAAAAATGAAATAATAAAAGCCAAGGTATAGTTAAATTAAAACCAAAATATTCCATTAAGAAATAGAATGCTAATATAGAAAATGTGATAGTATTTCTAGCTAGTCAATATGCAGGTATACTCAATAACCAAATTGCAGTGAACTATATATAGTATATTTGAGAATCATCCCACTTGTCTCTTGGCTACAAGAGCATGTCATAGTAAAAATATAAACTCCCATTTGCTTAAACTCCTAATTACATGCAGTTTTATTGTAACATAACATCCTGCTCTAAATTGATGACTTTAGAACCAATAAGGTGATGAGAAGAGCTGTGATTGGTTATAAAAATGTTAATCTTTTGATTGGATAGGTTAATAGGTGTCACATTTATATTTGAAGAAACATTGGTTTGAAGTGATATGGTGCCTGGACCTTGGGCACTGGGTCCTAAATCATCTCATCTGAAGCTCTCAGTGCTGTAAAGCACTCTGCTTGCTGAAGTGTTTCATGTGTGGAGACTGTTTCCCTTTTTCATTTTACAAACAGAGCTGAGTTCAATAAAAATTGGCACTTAAAAAATTAACATTGTTACACCCTTAAAGGCTGTCAATCAGACAACCAGCCCTGTAATTTCCTGAATGTTTAGGCCAGTCTGGGCTGGGAAAGAAGTAGAGGGGTTGGAAACAATGAGATCTGCAGCTTTTACAAGCTCTTTTCAGATATTTCTCCAATTGGAGAAAAATGCATAATTAAGTGTTTTCACTGGAGTTATATCTAATACAATGTTAAAAATTAACATAGTTTTTTTTTAAAGTCGGAGTGTTCCTTCAAGGCTTTAGTATATCTACTATTACCTATTAGTTGGCAATGAAAAGAATAGAAATGCATGCTTTACTTTAATATTGTGCCTAATAAAACAAAAGTGGAGGAATATATTATGCAAATCAAATTATATTTTATCTCTCACCAATTTATTGTTGAAGACGTCCAGACAGGAAAATGAAAGTTAGTTCCTGTCTGAACAAAAAAGAGAAATTACAGCTGTGAAATAAGTTGCCAAGATATTGTTGTTAAGGAAACAAGAATGTTCTGTGTTTAACCAACCTCAATTAAATTAATAATTGACGTACTTTGTTTGGTCAAAAGCTAACAAAAATTTTTTTGTAAGAAATGACATACTTTTCTTCCATCAATTGTTCCACTTAAATTGAAACTGACTTGGGGATCATTTCAACGTAAAACCTTTTTTATAACTGTAAAGCAAGCATGTCAAACTCAAAGGCTAACATGGGCCAAATAAACAAGGTTTAAGTTAATGTGGGCTGCAAAAAAACAATAACAGCTTTCATAGAAACATAGGTTTATTTAGAAAAGAACAGCATAAAAAAGTTGCCTAATGGTCTGTTTAGGAGAGTGTATGACGTGATATGAGTGACACAGCACATATGTTTTGGGCTTGTCAGAGTGCCGAGGAACGACTTGCCTGAATGCCACGACGAGCTGGAGACTGAAGGACTGGAACGAACACAGTGAGCAGGAGATTTAATACTAACCCCAAGGTAGATAAGCCTGATTGCAGCTTGTTTGAGGACCAGTTGACCAATTAATTGAAGAGGATTAGAGTGAAGAAAGGTGGAAGAGAAAATGTAAAGTTAAAGAGTTAAAGAGGGGAGAGAGAGTTATAACAAAAAAAAAGGGAAAAACAGAAAAAGAAGAAAAGGAAAAGACAACAAAAAGGAAGAAAAAAATTAAAAAAGGAGGAATAAAAAAAAGCAACAATCAGTTCTCTCCATTATTTGAATCTAAGATCCCTCATTAAAGATGGCCCCAAAAGGAGATAAGTCAGACAAAAATAAAAAAGGCAAGAAAACAAAGGATACAACTAAACAAAATAAATCACAACCTCTTAGCAACTTTTACTCTTCTAAAAGCAAAGTGAACATGTCCATACTATCAGAAAAATCATCTGCTGAAAAATTAATGGAAACGAGTTTATGTGAACATATACCTGAACATTTAGGATACATCACTCAAGCAAGTCTTGTCGCTGCCTTAGAATCTCTATATGATAAAATAAAAATAAATCTTTTTATTTTAAAAAAAGTCAGATTATATATAGGAAATGGCTCATTTAAGAAATTCCAGTAAATTGCACTACCATATAAAAAAATGAATGATTTGCAAACTCAAAATAATTATTTGAAACTAGCCATGACTATAATGGATATTAACATGAACGATCTTGAAGATAGATTTCTGAGACAAAATCTGAAAATCAGGGAATCGTGGAAGAAAATGACAATTTTGAAGAATATCTGATGGAACAGCCCTAGAGATGTTATAATCCGCTTCTCTAGCTCCCGAATTGAAGAGATGCTGGCCAGAGATGAGGAAGAACCCTTAAAAAAATCCAAAGTTTTCAAATGCTGAGTACCTTCATGGAAAGATCCAACAAAAGTCACCAACTATAGGCCAATTTCCCTTATCAATTAAGATATAGAAGCTTTTTTCTAAGATCTAGGAGACTTAACTGAGTGATCCATGAACTTATTGATCCAGACCAGGTTGGAGTAATGCCGGGTACATCAGGAAAGGAGAACACCCGCAGAATCTTTAAAATTTTAGAGGAAATTCATCTTAAACAAACCACTTCTATTGTAATGGCTCTCAATGCCGAAAAGGCTTTCGGTCAAGTAAATTGGAGGCTCATGCTGGAGATGGCATATTCTTGGAGCAAGTAAATGCTATTTATATTAGCTTAACTGCAAAAGTCAAAGGTACTTACATTGACTCTAGTACATTCAAAATCCAAGGCACACGGCACGGATGCCCTTTGGCACCTCTACGCCTTATCAATCGAACAGCTAGCAACTTTTATTAGAAACAAACATTGAAATTAAAGGTATAAAGATTGGTCATCAACATACCATTACATTATGTGCAGATGTTGTTCTCGTTTCACTCTCTTCTCCAGGATCTTCAGTACCAGCTCTCTTCAATGTAATAGATCTATTATCCTCATTTTTTTTATTATAAATCTTTCTAAAACTCAAATATTGACATAGGAGACATTGGTCAATTTGATATATATATATATATATATATATATATATATATATATATATATATATATATATATATAAATAAAATCTATAGATTATTTAGGACTCAAGATCAGTCCTAAAATATTGGAAACTGTTACAATGAATTATGAAACTCTGTGGGGGTAACTTAATATATTATTGACTTATAGAAACATAGAATGTGATGGCAGATAAGAACCATTTGGCCCATCTAGTCTGCCCACTTTTCTGAATACTTTCATTAGTCCCTGGCCTTATCTTATAGTTAGGATAGCCTTATGCCTATTCCACGCATGCTTAAACTCCTTTACCACTTCAGCTGGAAGGTTATTCCATGCATCCACTACCCTCTCAGTAAAGTAATACTTCCTGATACTATTTTTAAACCTTTGCCCCTCTAATTTAAGACTATGTCCTCTTGTTGTGGTAGTTTTTCTTCTTTTAAATATAGTCTCCTGCTTTACTGCGTTGATTCCCTTTATGTATTTAAATGTTTCTATCATATCCCCCCTGTCTCGTCTTTCCTCCAAGCTATACATGTTAAGTTCCTTTAATCTTTCCTTGTAAGTTTTATCCTGCAATCCCTGAACCAGTTTAGTAGCCCGTCTCTGAACTCTCTCTAAAGTATCAATATCCTTCTGGAGATACAGTCTCCAGTACTGCGTACAATACTCCTAGTGAGGTCTCACCAGTGTTCTGTACAATGGCATGAACACTTCCCTATTTCTACTGCTAATATCTCTCCCTATACAACCAATCATTCTGCTAGCATTTCCTGCTGCTCTAATACATTGTCTGCCTACCTTTAAGTCATTAGAAATAATCACCCCTAGATCCCTTCCCTCAGATGTGGAGGTTAGGACTCTATCAAATATTCTGTACTCTGCCCTTGGATTTTTATGTCCAAGATGCATTATCTTGCGCTTATCCACAATACATGTCAGTTGCCACAACTCTGACCATTTTTCTAGTTTAAATGGAAGAGACTAGAAATCTCATGGCTGGGATGGCTTGGTGTATTGGAATCATATGTACTCCCAGAACTTCTCTACTTGTTTAGAGCTAAACCATACCAAGTTTCAAACTCTGTTCTGAAAACAAATGGTTTGGCAATTTCTAACTTTGTCTGGGCATCTAAAAAACCTAGGATCCCTAGATCCCTAGAAGTACAGTCAGGGCCGGACTGGGGAAAAAATTCGGCCCGGGCATTTTTTATTCACAGCGGCCCACTGAAAAGGGGGCGGGGCCAGATAGGGTGTGTTTTGTCATCCCCAATGACAAGCACGCCCCATCTCAAAGTGAGCATGTTGGTTTAATGCTCTTCCAGGGCATGAGAAAAGGGCCCTGTATTTGTTCTGCACAGTGCAAGCAAATGTAATAACATGCTTGCGTTGTGTTTGCTTTAAACTTGTCTCAGGGGTTTCCATAATTGGGATACTCACGGTATCCCATTTATGGAGACACTATGTGTTTGCTTAAATGGAATCTAGTGTGTGCATAGGGTATCCAGAGTGTGTATGTCAGAAATGTAGTGTGTGTGTAGGTGGTGCAGCGTCTGTGTGTAGGGGATCTAGTGTGTGTGAAGGAGTGCGTATAGGAGATCTAGTGAGTGTGTGTGTGAGTGGTGCAGTGTGTTTGGGGGCTGCTGTGTGTGTGAGGGGTGTAGTGTGCATTTGTGAGGAGTATAGTGTGTGTGGGAAGGTGCTGTGTGTGTGAGGGTGCAGTATGTGTGTGTGAGGGCGCTGTGTGTGTGGGCACTGTGTGTGGGTGCTATGTGTTAGGGTGCTGTGCGAAGGTGATGTGTGTGTGTTAGGGTGCTGTGTGAGGGTTCTGTGTGTGTTAGGGTGCTATGTGAGTGAGGGTGCTGTGTGAGAGCTAGGGTGCTGTTTGTGCTAGGGTTCTGTTTGAGCTAGGGTGCTGGGTGAGTATGTTAGGGTGCTGGGTGAGTACGTTAGGGTGCTGGGTGAGTACGTTGGGGTGCTGGGTGAGTACGTTAGGGTGCTGGGTGAGTGTTAGGCTGCTGTGTGAGTGTTAGGGTGCTGTGTGAGTATGTTAGGGTGCTGGGTGAGTATGTTAGGGTGCTGGGTGAGTATGTTAGGGTGCTGTGTGAGTATGTTAGGGTGCTGTGTGAGTATGTTAGGGTGATGGGTGAATGTTAGGGTGCTGTGTGAGTGTTAGGGTGCTGTGTGAGTATGTTAGGGTGCTGTGTGAGTATGTTAGGGTGATGGGTGAATGTTAGGGTGCTGTGTGAGTGTTAGGGTGCTGGGTGAGGGTGATGTGTGTGTTTGCAAGGATTGTGTATTGGGGGAGGCAGGTAAATGCCAATATTGAGTTTTTTTTTTTTTTAATAAAAATAAATAGATTATATCCCCCCCCCCTTTCCTTCTTACCTGTAGCCTGGAAGGGGGGGGGGAGCGCTGACATCCATCCCTGGTGGTCCTCGTGGTAAGTGAACTCTAGCCTTTGGGCTAGAGTTCACTCTCGCGAGACCGGGCCGGTTGCCATGGCAACGGCCCGGATCTCGCGAGAGAAACCCGGCGGAGCTGCAAGTTAGAGCTCCGCCGGGTCCGCTTCACCAGGCTGGCTCCCTCCCTCTCTCTCCCAGCCGGCGGCCGCATTTAAGAGCATGTGGGCCAGTGAGGGAGATCTTCGATCTCCCCACCGGCCCTTCATGCAACACAGCGGGGCCGGCGCTCGGATAGCGCCGGCCCTGCATAGACCGTCTGGATCTCCCCGGCCTCGGCCCGTGGCCATCGCGGCCCACCGGGCATTTGCCCGGTTTGCCCGATGGCCAGTCCAGGCCTGAGTACAGTCCTTAAGAGAAGTATGTTACAGGACGGCTTGTGATATCCAATATATATCGTTATCATGACTCATTCCAACTCTTCCATATGCTAGCTTGGAGGAAAAGGAAGGAGACTTATATTGGCTGGTACAACATTGAAAAACATAGAATAGGAATCTGCAAGACACACTTATCAGGTTGGTCCTTCCCAAACTATTAAAAAAAAACTGTGTTATCAGCACATACAATTAAGAAGAAATTTAATTATAATAACATCTTTACTAAACATACTCCTATCAAACTTCTATCCCTCTGTATTACAGATTTAAAGTTAAAACCATGGAAAGCAGTAGGAATTAAAAGTTTGGGGGATTTATTTAACTTAGACCAAATGATGCAATTTCTGGATGTTTTGAGAATATTTAACTTATTCAATTATTTCAGGGTCAAACTTTTTTAACCCCTTAAGGACCAAACTTCTGGAATAAAAGGGAATCATGACATGTCACACATGTCATGTGTCTTAAAGTAAATTCTATATCCAATTAAAATATATGGGATGATATTTTCGATATACCATCGCCAAAAGGTTTTGTTTAACCCCTTAAGGACCGGACTTTTTTTGCGATGTTGTACATTTGCGACCAGGCATCTTTTTGACACTTTTGTGGTGGTTGTGTTTAGCTGTAATTTTCCGCTCTCTCATTTACTGTTCCCATACAAATTATATATTGTTTTTTTCAGGACAAAATGGGCTTTCTTTACATACCATTATTTATATAATCTCATGTAATTTAATTTTTAAAAAATGAAAAAATATGATGAAAAATTGAAAAAAATACATGTTTTTTGACTTTTATGTAAAAAATCTTTTACTCATCTACAAAAGCGAATGAAAAAAACTGCTAAATAGATTCAAAATGTTGTCCTGAGTTTAAAAATACCCAGTGTTTACATGCTTTTTGCTATTTTTTTGCATGTTATAGGGCTATAGGTACAAGTAGGATATTGAGGTTTCAAAACCTATATTTTTAAAATGTATCAATAGTGACATTGTAACACTATTATCTGTCATAAATCGCTAAATAACACCCCACATGTACATATATTTTTTAAAGTAGACAACCCAGGGTATTTAATATGGGGTATGTCCAGACTTTTTTAGTAGCCACTTAGTCGCAAACACTGGCCAAAGTTAGCGTTCATATTTGTTTGTGTGTGAAAAAAGTAAAAAACTAAATTGAACGCTAATTTTGGCCAGTGTTTGTGACTAAGTGGTTACTAAAAAAGACTGGACATACCCCATTTGCAATACCTTGGGTTGTCTACTTTTGCAAATGGTATGCCATCATGGGGGTAATTCTCATTCCTGGGCTACCATACGCTCTCAAAGGCAACGTAACCAACCTGGCCATTTTCAATGTAAAAATATGACCCATATATTTGACCCTGTAAATTTCAAAAACGCTATAAAACCTGTACATGGGGGGTACTGTTATACTCAGGAGACTTTGCTGAACACAAATATTAGTGTTTCAAAACTGGAAAATGTATCACAACAATTATATCATCAGTAAAAGTGCTGTTTGTGTGTGAAAAATGCAAAAAAAGTCACTTTCACTGACAATATCATCGCTGTGATATGTTTTACTGTTTTGAATCACTAATATTTGTGTTCAGCAAAGTCTCCCGAGTAAAACAGTACCCCCCATGTACAGGTTTTAGGGTGTCGTAGAACGTTACAGGGTAAAATACAGTGATAGCAAATTAAATTCTCTGTACTCTCGGCCTGGGTTGGCAGGCAGGTCCCTTAAATTGCAATCAATAAAATAACTTAATTATGTAAAAATATTACATAAATACGCACGTAGAATTTAAATATATATGCATATTTATATATTTGAAGTCTACGTGTATATTTATATAATTATTTATGTAATTTTGTATATGGACATATGAATAGTTCGTATTCTTTTTATTTATTTATATATACATAGATATATATACAATTTCATTCTAAGTGTATTTTGATATAAATATATATATATTAATATCAAAATACAGTTAGAATAAAATTTCGTATAGATATATAATTTTTTTTTAAATTTTTATTATTATTTTTAATTTTTTTAGTTTAATTTAAATTACTTATTATTTGTAGTTTATAATAATATATACACAATATATATAGTTATTATATATATTATATATATACACGTGTGTAATTTAATTATAAGTGTATTTTTATATTAATATATGTACATATTAATATAAAAATACACTTAGTATGACATTATATATATGATATTTAGACGTATATTATATATATATAATATACGTCTATATATCATATATATATACACACATATATAATTATAATTTTGATTTATTAACTTTAAACTTTATTTTTTTTATGATTTTACACTAAGCAGGGAGACTGCCTGTCAGCACAGACAGTCCCCCTGCAGGCAGAGACATGGACACCTATTGTGACCATGTGGTCGCCCTGTTGGGCGATCACATGGTCACAGGGGTCCTAATCCGCCATGGGGAGACTGTCTGGGCTGCAGGCAGTCTCCCCACAACGGGAGCACCGCCGATCGCCGCCGGGGGAACGACGGCGATCGGGTAAGTACATTGGACCGTTAGGACGGTTCAGGACCGTCCTCGGTCGGCAATGCAAAAATGCCGATGACGGTCCTGAACCGTCCTCGGTCCTTAAGGGGTTAAAAAATCAAAAATATTCTTGCTAATTTAAAAATAATTGATAAACCTAAAGCTTTTCAAAAATGGGAAATTAATTTAAGTGTATTTTTTTAAATTTAGATATGTCATCAAGCCTGGAACAGGACTGGAAAAGCAGTTCATTGTATTAACCTTCATGAACAGTTTTATAAGTTGGCTCACAGATGGTATTTGGTTCCCACTCATATAGCTAAATTCCATATAAACTCTAGTGATTTTTGCTGGAGATGTAAACAAAAGAAGGGAACACAATTCCATATTTGATGGCAGTGCTCATACCTAGATAGGTACAAAAATAAAATATCAGAAATTATTACAGATATACTAGATTTACCCTACTAAATAACATCTCAGACTTTTCTCTTGCATTTAGACTTTCCAGTTACAGATTAATATACCATATTTATCATAATAAATATACTATTGGCCTTTAAGATATGTCTAGCAAGATACTGGAAAACACAAATTGTTCCATCATGGCCTGAGATTAAAACTCAAATTAAGTTACAGGCAGCCTCAGAGAAATCTTTGTATAATAGAGATGTATCGACTAAAGTATTATATGACAAGATCTGGTCAAAATGGTTTGCAATATAAACCAAACTCGAAATGTTCTTCCTTGTGAGAACTATATTCAATAAAACCTTTAATACTCCAGAGATCTCCAAAATATACTAGTTGGGGAACATCCTGCCCGAAACACCAGAGACAGTAATTGTAATTGTTATTATTTTTTTAGTGAAGAAAATGTAATTTTGTCTGAAATGCATATTCGTTTCTGTGTTCATAGCATTGCTTAATACAAATTAAAACAAAATGTTAGAATTTCATATTGCTTAATGCTAGCACTGCCTTCATTAAATGTATAAAAAAATGTGTTCAGATGACATGAAACAATTTTTCTTTTATCAATCTCTTTGATCACAGCTGCTTAACAGACTTTCAGCAGTTAATGCACGCTAGTAGCATTTTCTTGGTCTTCCACATGGCAGATGATGGAAGGTGTGTTAAACAATTCTTTTAATCATCATTTATTTTTAAAAATATTTATATCTCAAATTCTTTAATAGAATCGCTGCTATGGGATTCTCTTTCTCCGAACGTTTAACAAAAAAAAAAAACCTAAAAATGTTAACAACTGAATTATGATAACATAATCTCAATTGCAAAATGGCAATCTTTGATCATCCAAAAAGTTGATTCAAGTGCCCTTGTTAGTAGCTATCTAGCTAGATACAGCAGCAAACTAAACCTAGTCTTATGATGGAGTCAATTACCCGGGCTAAGCAAAAGGATTTTTTTTTTCTTTTTTACTGAATTCCACTCTCCTCACCACAATACAACTTTTAACAACTGTATTCTGGTGACCTAGTCTCAGACTAGGATCAGTGACAAAATGGCAATCTCCTATCTCTCACTCAAAGTTGTTTCAAATGCCCCTGGCATTAACTAGCTATCTAATGATATACAGCAGCAAGCTACTCCTAGTATCACACTAGAATCAATAACCCAGACTAGGCAAAATGAACTTTTTTTTCCATTGAAAACTACACTCTGACAAGAAGGATTTTCTTCCCTCCAAACAGTTAAGCCTATTCTCACACTAATATTAATAACACAGACTATATCCCACTTTGGCACAGGCACAGACAGTGTAAAACACACTGTATAACTGCTGATCTGTCTCTCTCAGTAGCTGCAAAGTGTCTGAAAAAAATCATATTTGGAAGTAGAGACTGTTTACAGCTTTTTCCCTCTATTGGTCAGTTATAACTTGGTCTGTGAATAAAATCAACATTAACTGGAATTCCCTTAACCAGTAAAAATCTTTTTCATGCTGCCCCTTGAATGAACAGGAGTCCCAGTTCAATGGCCATGTTTGGATAGACTTCTTGTCCATCATGCCAAACTCTGCTGCTTATTTGCTCCCACAAAAATTGCCTCTTTCCCATTCCATGACCTTTTGTTTTCAAGTGCTAGGAAATGCGAATCAATTTCAATTGTAGTATGCATCTAGTGGGATTCAGGCCTCAGTATGGTGTGACTATCAGCATCCTTCTTGTATAATGTGTATCCTGTCTACTCTGATTCCACAAAAATCAATAGGTTCATACACTCCACCTATGTCAGGTGAAATTTGACAGTACAGTCATTCAAAAAAAAGGATATCATCTCTAGAAATAATTTTTCATAATCTCTCCTAAAAATAACAACTGGTTATCTGGGTGTAGGTTCAGCATCCATGTGTATATTGAAAGGGTAAATACAATTCAAGATATGTTTAATTAAAAAAAAAACAAAAAACACTTCCATACAAAGTTTGTATTTGAGCACAAAATTGTCAAGAAGGATCACTCTTGTTAATTGGGCAGTATTCTACTGCATTTTGTTACTTGTCTATTTGTTTGTGATGGATTTTTCTATCCCATTATTTTGTGATGGAATCCATAAAAAAGGATACTAACCTTGCTTTTTAATATATAGTAATCAAGATTTAGTTTTCTTATTGTAGAACACTAGTATTCATTGGAATGTCCATATAGCTTGAATTGGCCAAGAGAAAAGATATACCAGTCATTAAAATACACACACAACAGAGATATATTACATAATACATATATTAAGGAAGCACTCCAAGTGCCATATCTACTAGAGCATGCTGTAGTAGTTATGGTCCCAAGAGTACCCTGGTGTCATCCCAGTGTAATTTGTCAAACAACTCTCTCAGACAATGAGCCCGGTACTGTATTATTATTATTATTATTATTATTGCCATTTATATAGCGCCAACAGATTCTGTAGCGCTTTACAGTATTATAAGATGGGGGGGGGGGGGTTAATTATAAATAGGACAATTACAAGAAAACTTACAGGAATGATAGGTTGAAGAGGACCCTTCTCAAACAAGCTTACAGTCTATAAGGTTTACCATCCGGATCCAGGGCATCTAGAGGACTCGGTTAAGTTGTTCTAATATGATTTAAAAAATAACAATAGGTGCCACCTGTGCACTCTTGGCATCTTAAAAACTCACAGGTTCTAGTGGTTATGGTTCTTGGAGTGTTCCTTTAAATCTTTTATTTTCAGTAACAATAAATAAAAAAAAATACAGTTTTCCTTTAAGGTTGTCCCAATAGTACCCAGTGTTCACCAGCATTTATGCAAGAAAAAATACAAGATAATAATCTTCTAGATTAATTTAATATTGTGTGCAAGAGAACAATAGCAAAAAAATTTATTATGTGCAAATGGTGCAATAGTATCTCTTTAAAATGTGTTTTAAAGATGTTATTAAAGATGTCCAGACAGAAAATATTTAAATTAGTTTCTGGCTGTAAGAAAATGTGCAGCTGTGAAATGAGCTGCCAAGAATATGTCATTAAGGAAACAAAATTTCTGTATACTTAACTAAGCTTTATATAATGAATCATGGGAGTACTTTGCTTGATCAAAAGCTACCAGAATTGAAACTAGTTGTTCTCTAACAATTCTAAATGTACATGTAAGGCTCTTGTCTCTGTTGTATCATGTATGTCAATCAGGGGCGGACTGACCACTCGGGCATATCGGCCATGGACCAAGGGCCCGTGGCAGTCCAGGGTCCAGAGCTGCTATGGCCTGGTTGGGGAGATCAGTTGATCTCTTCAATCTACCTAGCGTCATGTAAGACATGCAATTTAACAATCTTGCCATTCAATTGCCACATGTTTTACCAAACTTCAACTACCAGATTAGATTAGTGTTCAAACTCAAGGAAATCGGTCTAGATGAAAATGCTTGTTCTTGGGTAGAACATTGGCTTAAAAATAGAGTACAAAGAGTTGTTGTTAATGGTAAATTTTCAAGCTGGACAGAGGTGGCGAGTGGCGTCCCTCAGGGGTCTGTTCTGGGACCCCTTCTATTTAACATGTTTATAAATGATCTTGAAGACAGCATTGAAAGTCATGTTTCAGTGTTTGCAGATGACACAAAACTTTGTAAAATAATACAATGTGAGCAAGATATTACTTTGCTGCAGAGGCATTTAGATAGACTGGAGGACTGGGCACTCAAATGGCAGATGAAATTTAATGTTGAAAAATGCAAAGTTATGCACTTCGGTGTAAAGAATACACAAGCAACGTATACCCTTAATGGAAGCGAATTAAGGATAACAACACACGAAAAGGACTTGGGAATTGTTATAGACAACAAACTATGCAACAATGTGCAATGTCAATCAGCAGTGGCCAAGGCCAGTAGGGTATTGTCATGCATGAAAAAGGGCATTCATTCTCGGGACGAGAATATCATTTTGCCTCTTTATAAATCACTGGTAAGACCACACATTGAATATGCTGTGCAATTTTGGGCACCTGTTCTAAAGAAGGATATTATGGCACTAGAAAAAGTGCAGAGGCGGGCTACAAAATTAACAAAAGGAATGGAACATATCAGCTATGAAGAAAGGTTAACAAATTTAAACCTATTTAGTTTAGAAAAACATCGCCTGAGAGGGGATATGATAACATTATACAAATATATTCGAGGCCAATACAAACCATTGTGTGGAAATCTATTCACAAACCGGACTTTACATAGGACACGAGGTCATGCGTTTAGACTAGAAGAAAGAAGATTTCGTCTAAGGCAAAGGAAAGGGTTTTTTTACTGTAAGAACAATCAGGATGTGGAATTCTTTGCCTGAAGAAGTGGTTTTATCAGAGTCCATACAGATGTTCAAACAGCTACTAGATGCATACTTGCAAAAACAGAATATTCAAGGATATAATCTTTCAATGTAGGGTAATAACTGCTTGATCCAAGGATAAATCTGACTGCCATTCTGGGGTCAAGAAGGAATTTTTTTCCTAGCTTGTTGCAAAATTGGAAGTGCTTCAAACTGGGTTTTTTTGCCTTCTTTTGGATCAACAGCAAAAAACATATGTGAGGAAGGCTGAACTTGATGGACACAAGTCTCTTTTCAGCTATGTAACTATGTAACTATGTAATGTAACTTATCCATAAATCTTTTAACTATTGACAGCACTGGTTTAGCAATCGTCTTATCTCCCCCCTCTTGTTACAGCTATTAGTGATATATAATATAGTAGCACTTCTATTACTTGGGAATACACTGATGTTATATTGTAGCAAAACAGTATTGCTTCAGCATTAGATTTATTATGTATACACTTTTACAGCTTGTATAAGTAGTCACAGAGTTTTACTCGCTGTATAGTCTCCACTCACTCCTGCTGCTCATATTATTTTTCTTTTCTATATTTTTATTTAGATTTATTTATTAAAAGTTACTTGTTAAGCCTACAATCTTCTCAGTAAATCATATACAGGTAGAATGGCATTTTTTTTTTTTATTCTCTATGATATTCACCATTTAGGGGTTACCCCCCTTTTTTGTGCCCTCTACCTTGTGATATCTAAATTTTGTCCCTAGGTTAATTCTTTTCGTTTTCTTCGTATAATATGCTGGTGATTTTCTAATATTAAAATTCATTAATTCCGAATATAAATAAGGTCAAATAAGGCTAAAATCTATGAGATAAGAAAGAAAGATTTCAAGTGTAATATATTTTTATTGTAAGATTGATAGTGAATAAAATGGAAACCCTGGATTCTGTAACTAGAAATACTAGGTGTTTATAGTTACTGTACATTTAATTACTCAACCAATTCAAAGTTCACACAATAAAACACTATACATCATTAATTTGTACTAAGTGAGAGTAATTGGGCTTTTTACATTATTATTATTATTATTATTATTATTATTTTATTTAGATAGCGCCAACAAATTCCGCAGCGCTTTACAGTGGGTGGACGAACAAACATGTAGTTGTAACCAGACAAGTTGGACACACAAGAACAGAGGGGTTGAGGGCCCTGCTAGAGGGAATGGGGTAAAGTGACACAAAAGGTAAGGATATTATTAGACTAATGACAGTTGCAAGAGAGGAATCAGTCGGGAGCTATTAATAGTTTAATTGATATGCTTTTATGAAGTGGGTTTTTAATGATTTTTTTGAAGAAGTAAAGACTGGGTGAGCATCTAACAGAGGAGGGAAGAGAGTTCCACAGGAATGGTGCAGCCCTCAAAGTCTTGAAGGCGAGCATCAGAGGTGAGATTACGGACAGAAGATAGACTTCAGCAGAGCGTAAGGGCCTCGACGGGACATACTTGTGTATTAGGGAGGATAGATAGGTGGGGGCAGCATTATGTAGAGATTTGAAAGCGAGAACCAGAATTTTAAATTAAGCCCTATATCTTACAGGAAGCAAATGTAGGGACTGACAGAAGGTTGAGGCGTGGGAGGTGCGGGGGGACAGGAAGATAAGCCTCGCCGCCGCATTCATTATGGACTGTAACGGCGCAAGTTGGGAGCACATAAGACCACTGAGAAGCTGTCAGGGTGGCGGTCCGGTTCCAGGGACCCAGACACTGTCCGGGCAGCGATGCGAGGACCATCACCCAGTATGCCTGATATTCAAAGTAGGAATCACAGTGTGGAGGGGGATTAGCAGGGTCTGGTGCAGGGTAACCGCATGCCCCCTGGTGTTGAGCACCAGCGTTTGTGCAGCCACAAACCAGAACCCTGATGCAGCTTATGCGGATCCCAGGAACTAGGAGCAGGAATTAAGCAGACCTTCCAGAGCTGAATAGGGAGGTACTGCAGCAGATATGTATCCAGTACAGAAACAAGGAAAGACTCAGAAAGGCACCAAACATAAAAAACAGGACAGAACTAATAGAACCCAGAACCAGAGAAGGATAGGAAGCTAAACCCAGAACATGTACACAATACATGAGGGAAACATAGACATAATATAGGCAGGACAGGACAGGACAGGACTGTACATGGACTGGGAATACAAATTAAAACAAGACAAGATATGATAGGCAAAAGAAGAGGAGAAATAACCAAGTACTATATATGAAAATCATGGGGATTTAGTCACATTGTATGATCATACATTGCATAAGCCTGCCAACAACGCCAATGTACCCCATATCTGGCAGGTCCTACTCTGCCTAATGATCGCTAAAACAACCAAAGAAAACATATATAGCACTTACCTGCAAGAAAGGGCAGAAGCCTTGAGCAACTGCCAGCAGGACACTGAAACAAAAGGAATTATGGAAAACAAACGGGCGTGGCAACATAAAACAAACATTTAAAGGAACCCTGGAGACTGGGAATTCCCAGGACGGAATACATGAATGAACCAAGAAAAACCCAGCATAAAGAAAACCAGACATAGAATAGAAAACCAAAAAAACAAGAAAAACTAAACAAGAATTGTAAAACGAGTACTGGAAACCAGAAGCCATTGCTAGAATGATCCGCAGCTAGGAACAGGATGTGACAGAAGCAAATTACAGTAGTCAAGGCGAGAAAGGACAGTGGAATGAACCAGCATCTTAGTTGCATCTGGCGTTAAGTAGGGTCGGATGCGCGTAATGTTTTTGAGATGGAAGTAACAGGTTTTGGCGAAAGACTGAACATGAGGCGTGATGGAGCTGATGGTAGCACCGTTGACTTAGAGGGAGACAGACACAGGAGTAGCAACACTTATGGGAGGAAAGACCAGAATTTCAGTTTAGGTCAAGTTGAGTTTAAAGAAGTGGGCAGCCATCCAGTTACAAATAGCAGAGAAGCAGTCAAGACACTAGTCAAGAGGGACAGGGAGAGATCAGGAGAAGATTTGCTTGTCATCCACATAGAAATTATATTGGAAGCCAAAGGAGCTAATGAGTTTACCAAGCGAGGCAGTATAGATAGAGAACAGTAGGGAACCAAGGACTGAACCTTAGGGGACACCAACAGAGAGGAGTTGGGGAGAAGAAGCAATGCCAGAGAAAGAAACACTGAAAGAGCGCTGGGAGAGGTAGGAGGAGCACCAGGAAAGACCGATATTGTGGAGAATGAGAAGTAGTTTATGATCAACAGTGTCAAAAGCTGCAGAAAGGTCAAGGAGAATTAGGATAAATTAGTGACCACGAGATTTTGCAGTGAGTAGATCATTGGATACTTTGGTCCGTGCCGTTTCCACAGAGTGCTTAGCGCGGAAACCAGACTGAAGCAGGTCTAGCAGAGAGTTGGACTCGAGGAAGTCTGCCAATCTCACATACCCAACTCTTTCTAGGATCTTGGATGCAAAAGGCAGTAGCGAGATAGGACGGTAGTTGAATGGGGAGATAGAGTCATGGTTGGGCTTCTTTAAAATTGTTTATAGCAAATGGCTAGCCTGCTCCATTCCCCCTGACCTCCCTCCCCCCAGCTGTAAATGCCTTTTAAGTAACTGTTTTATCTCTCTTCCTTAGCTCCAAGTCACTATACATCCCTGCAAGAAGGCCTTTTCATTTTTCTCGGCTCGACCCACCCTCCTGCCCATCCTGGTTCCTTCTAACTATATAGCATGCTCTTCCAGCTGTTTGGAACCATAGCCAATCACCTCCTCATTCCCTTCACATGCTATCAGCTGCTGCAGTTATACTATTAACTCTCCCTGCTATCACATATAAATCCCTCTGCTACCTCTTGTCTCATCTCCCCAGTTTAACCATTAGATTATCATTTAATGTGGATTAGTGCAAGATAATGCATCTTGGACGTAAAAATCCAAGGGCAGAGTACATAATATTTGATACAGTCCTAACCTCTACATCTGAGGAAAGGGATTTAGGGGTGATTATTTCTGATGACTTAAAGGTAGGCAGACAATGTAACAGAGCAGCAGGAAATGCTAGCAGAATGCTTGGTTGCATAGGGAGAGGTATTAGCAGTAGAAAGAGGGAAGTGGTCATGCCATTGTACAGAACACTGGTGAGACCTCACTTGGAGTATTGTACGCAGTATTGGAGACCGTATCTTCAGAAGGCTATTGATATCTTAGAGAGAGTTCAGAGAAGGGCTACTAAACTGGTTCATGGATTGCAGGATAAAACTTACCAGGAAAGGTTAAAGGATCTTAACATGTATAGCTTGGAGGAAAGACGAGACAGGGGAGATATGATAGAAACATTTTAATACATAAAGGGAATCAACACAGTAAAGGAGGAGACTATATTTAAAAGAAGAAAAACTACCACAACAAGAGGACATAGTCTTAAATTAGAGGGACAAAGGTTTAAAAATAATACCAGGAAGTATTACTTTACTGAGAGGGTAGTGGATGCATGGAATAGCCTTCCAGCTGAAGTGGTAGAGGTTAACACAGTAAAGGAGTTTAAGCATGCGTGGCATAGGCATAAGGCTATCCTAACTATAAGATAAGGCCAGAGACTAATGAAAGTATTTAGAAAATTGGGCAGACTATATGGGCCGAATGGTTCTTATCTGCCGTCACATTCTATGTTTCTATGTTTCTATGTTTCTAGATTGTAAGCTCACAGGCAGGGTCCTCTTCCTGTTGTATCGGTCTGTTATTATTGTGTTTGTCTTTTTCCCAATTGTACAGCGCTGCAGAATTTGTTGGTGCTTTATAAATGCCAGTAATAATAATAATAATAATAATAGTTGCATGTTTGAAGGGCGATGGGAATATGCCAGAGGAGAGAGAGAGAGATTGAGAATTTTAGTGAGAGGTAGAGAAAGGGAATAAGACAGAGTACGGATGAGATGTGAGGGAATTGGATCTAGGTAGCAGGTGGTGGGGCGGAAGGACTGGAGCAGAAGGTGGAGGAGGAACAATAGGGCGAAGAAGAGAGTTAACTGTGTGAAATACTCATTTGGGTTTGCGGGAGAGTGTGGTTATGAGGGTAATATGAGGTATTATAAGTAATTTACTTTTGCAGAGGAAAGAGCTAAGCTGTATGAGCGCAGCATACATTTATAGTGGAGAAAGTCAGACGCACAGTGAGACTTTCTCCAACAGCGTTCAGCACTTCTGGGGCATTTTTGGAGGTATTGAGTCATCTTGGTGTGTCAAGGTTGTTGTTGGGGGCGCTTGCTGCATTTAAATGTAGGAGGTGCCATGATGTCTAGTTGAGAGGAGAGGGTGGAATTGTAGAAGGAGGTTGCAGATCTAGGATAGGTGAGGTTTGAGATAGGTAAAAGGAGAGTTTGGAGATTAGTGGAGAAATGCTCTAGGTCAAGACAGGTTTCTGTGAGATTGTTGTTCAGACGGTGGTGTAAATTGGGTCTTAGGTGTGCTGATGTCAAAAGTCAGCAGATGGTGGTCAGATAGAGGAAAAGGAATATTGGAGAAATTAGAGGCAGTACAGAGATTGGTGAAAGCGAGATCAAGAGTGTTTCCCGCTGTATGGGTTGCAAATTGGGCCATTGCAGAAATACAAAGGAGGAGGTTACAGAGAGCAGACACGATCTATTAGTCTTCGCATTAGAACAGACAAACGCCCTAAGCACAAATTACAGGTCAATTATGTTCTTTATTATGTGCTATAGCATTACATTAATATGTTTCATATTGAAATCCATTTGAAAAAAAAAAAAAGTACTCATACTTTTGCTATTTTAATAAATGCATAAAATATTTATGACTTTTTTTTTTCTCCATTATACCAAGCAATATTGTTTACTGACATCTGAGGTCAGCTAGTGTAGTTACAGTAGAGTGATAGGAAGCCATGCCAAGGTCAGTATTAGAAAATGAATCAAACATGATATAACATAGGATGGAAGATTAATCAAGCCCATCGAGTTCAAACGTTTGTACACATAAATAATGTGTGTATTTATCTAAAATTTATTAAACTGCCGCTGCATATTATCCCACATGTGATGATTATATATTTGGTGTAAATTTTTAATAAAACAGATTATTGGTTCTTCTACGCTATATGCTAATCCTCATTAACATACCCATTTCAAATTTCAATGAGTCAACATTTTCTCTCTTAAAAATTGACCTGTATATTTTGAAGTTTATCTTGCTTGATGTCTTGGCAATTCACTTTTAATGTAACCCATCTAATTACCTTCTTGAATGTTATTTTGCCAGGTACAAGAAAACAGGAACTAATTCAGTACTGTTTATTGTACATTTAGTACAACTAAAAAATGCATTCCATGTTTTGCACTGTATCATCCTGCATATTAATTTACTCCAGGGTGTTCATTTTGTCAAAATAAGGCTGCTGTTATATAATAAATGCCTTGTGTACTATTCCAAAACTCAATAGGGCCCCAGAAGACTGAAATGTGCTTTTAAGGTGCATTTTAAAATGCTAGAGTAAGTAATGTGAGACAGGTTTCTAAGTTTTTTAAAAAAATATTCAACAAATAAAAGTGCAGATTTGAAAGTGTATTAAAAATTAAAGTTTTAGTCATCATGTTATTCCTCTGTTTGCATTTCTCAATCGATTCTTAATTAATCCTCTTCAAACAGATGTTCTCTTTTGTCACTTATAAAAGTGATTAGTGTTGTCGAGAACTCGAAATTTTCGGTTCGCGAATGGCGAACGCGAACTTCCGCAAATGTTCGCGAACCGGCAATGGGCAGGCGAATTTTAAAACCAACAGGGACTCTTTCTGGCCACAATAGGGATGGAAAAGTTGTTTCAAGGGGACTAACACCTGGACTGTGGCATGCCAGAGGGGGATCCATGGCAAAACTCCCATGGAAAATTGCACAGTTGATGCAGAGTCTGCTTTTAATCCATAAAGGGCAGAAATCACCTAACATTGACACCTGTCCTCAAAGCCCAGCCCTGATACACACTGACACAGAGCAGAATAGAGACTGTTCCCCCTACATAGGGTCACTTGGCAGATATGGATTGACACCTGTCCTCAAAACCCCTGATACACACTGACACAGAGCAGAATAGAGACTGTTCCCCCTACATAGGGTCACTTGGCAGATATGGATTGACACCTGTCCTCAAAACCCCTGATACACGCTGACACAGAGCAGAATAGAGACTGTTCCCCCTACATAGGGTCACTTGGCAGATATGGATTGACACCTGTCCTCAAAACCCCTGATACACACTGACACAGAGCAGAATAGGGACTGTTCCCCCTACATAGGGTCACTTGGCAGATATGGATTGACACCTATCCTAATGATCCCTGATACACACTGACACAGAGCAGAATAGAGACTGTTCCCCCTACATAGGGTCACTTGGCAGATATGGATTGACACCTATCCTCAAAACCCCTGATACAAACTGACACAGAGCAGAATAGAGACTGTTCACCGTCCACAGAGACCATGATACACACTGACACAGAGCAGAATAGAGACTGTTCCCCCTACATAGGGTCACTTGGCAGATATGGATTGACACCTGTCCTCAAAACCCCTGATACACACTGACACAGAGCAGAATAGAGACTGTTCCCCCTACATAGGGTCACTTGGCAGATATGGATTGACACCTGTCCTCAAAACCCCTGATACACACTGACATAGAGCAGAATAGGGACTGTTCCCCCTACATAGGGTCACTTGGCAGGTATGGATTGACACCTGTCCTCAAAACCCCTGATACACACTGACACAGAGCAGAATAGAGACTGTTCACCGTCCACAGAGACCATGATACACACTGACACAGAGCAGAATAGAGACTGTTCCCCCTACATAGGGTCACTTGGCAGATATGGATTGACACCTGTCCTCCAAACCCCTGATACACACTGACACAGAGCAGAATAGGGACTGTTCCCCTACATAGGGTCACTTGGCAGATATGGATTGACACCTGTCCTCAAAACCCCTGATACACACTGACACAGAGCAGAATAGGGACTGTTCCCCCTACATAGGGTCACTTGGCAGGTATGGATTGACACCTGTCCTCAAAGCCCCTGATACACACTGGGGGAGCTACTGTCCTCTCCAACCCCTGCGCGGTGGGTGGGGGCCATAAATCACAATGGGGTGACCTACTGTCCTCCCCCTCGGCCCCCACCCCTGCGCGGTGGGTGGGGGGATAAATCACAATGGGGGGGCCTACTTTCCTCCCCCCCGGCCCCCATCCCTGCACGGTGGGTGGGGGGCATAAATCACAATGGGACGGACCTACTGATAGGAGTGGAGTATTATTCATATCAGTTTAATACCTTCCGCGTCTCCTATCAGTGGACGTGTAAATGGCAGAGATTTTAAATTGTTGAATCACCTCCCCTTTTTAGGCCAAGGTGGGAAGATGCTTAGACCACTGGTATATAATGACTGATGTCATTGAAGGTATGTTCTTCCCCCCAGCCACGTACAACACCACGGGTACCAGATAGGTGACAACGAGCACCCTGGGATGCCTGTTGTGTTTGGTCTTGCTCCTCCTCCTCCTCCTCAAAGCTACAATCCTCCTCTGACTCCTCTTCCTCACAATCCTCTTCCAGCGTTGCCGCAGGTCCAGCAAGCGATGCTGATAAAGCTGTTTCTGGTGGTGATGGTGACCACAACTCTTCCTCTTCCTCTTCACGCTCATCTACAGCCTGATCCAGCACTCTTCGCAGGGCACGCTCCATGAAGAAAACAAATGGTATGATGTCGCTGATGGTGCCTTCGTTACGACTGACTAGGTTTGTCACCTCCTCAAAAGGACGCATGAGCCTACAGGCATTGCGCATGAGCGTCCAGTAACGTGGCAAACAAATTCCCAGCTCCCCAGAGGCTGTCCTAGCACCCTGGTCATACAAATATTCATTAACAGCTTTTTCTTGTTGGAGCAGGCGGTCGAACATTAGGAGTGTTGAATTCCAACGTGTAGGGCTGTCGCAAATCAAGCGCCTCACTGGCATGTTGTTTCGCCGCTGGATATCGGCAAAGTGAGCCATGGCCGTGTAGGAACGCCTGAAATGGCCACACACCTTCCTGGCCTGCTTCAGGACGTCCTGTAAGCCTGTGTACTTATGCACAAAGCGTTGTACGATCAGATTACACACATGTGCCATGCACGGCACATGTGTCAACTTGCCCAACTTCAATGCTGCTATCAAATTTTTTCCGTTGTCACACACCACTTTGCCAATATCCAGTTGCTGCGGAGTCAGCCACTTTTCCACCTGTGCGTTCAGGGCGGACAGGAGTGCTTGTCCGGTGTGACTCTCTGCTTTCAAGCAAGTCAAACCCAAGACGGCGTGACACTGCCGTATCCGGGATGTGGAATAGTACCTGGGGAGCTGGGGGGGTGCCGTTGATGTGGAGCAAGAAGCAGCGGAACAAGAGGACTCAGCCGAGGAGGTTATGGAAGAGGATGGAGTAGGAGGAGTAGAGGAGGTGGCAGCAGGACTGCATGCAATTCGTGGCGGTGTCACCAACTCCTCTGCAATGCCACGCATTCCTTGCTTGTCAGCCGTCAGCAGGTTTACCCAATGCGCAGTGTAGGTGATATACCTGCCCTGACCATGCTTTGCAGACCAGGTATCAGTGGTCAGATGGACCCTTGCCCCAACACTGTGTGCCAGACATGCCATG
Organism: Pelobates fuscus; assembly: GCF_036172605.1. Lineage (NCBI taxonomy): Eukaryota > Metazoa > Chordata > Amphibia > Anura > Pelobatidae > Pelobates > Pelobates fuscus. The sequence continues at coordinate 190,566,823 of NC_086318.1, forward strand.
ACTTCCTTTTGCACAATCGAGTACAAGTTGGGGATTGCCTTTTGTGAAAAGAAATTCCGGCCGGGTACCTTCCACAGCAGTGGTTGACGTGGCTGAAGATGCTGGACCAGGAGGAGGATGGCGGCTTAGAGTAGGCGTGCTGCTTGTACTCATGTGTTGATCCCATAGGCGTTTGTGATGTGAGATCATGTGCCTATGCAAAGCAGTTGTACCTAGGTGGGTGTTGGACCTCCCACGACTCAGTTTCCTTTGGCACAGGTTGCAAATGGCATCGCTGTTGTCCGAGGCAGACACACAAAAAAAATGCCACACTGCTGAACTCTGCAATGACGGCATTCTGGTGGTGGACACAGCATGCGTTGATTGGCGTGCTGTCGGGCTGACCCCGGGTGCCGATGCATGCTGTCTGACTGTGCCACTAGCTCCTTGCGACGACCCCCCCCTGCTTCCAACTCGTCTCCTCCTCCTCCTCTCTGTCTCCCCATCTGAACTTTCGCCCTGTTCTTCTTCTTGCCGAGCGGGCACCCACGTGACATCCATGGACGCATCGTCATCATCAACCGCTTCGCTTGTATCTGACAACTCAGAAAAGGAAGCAGCAGCGGGTACAACATCATCATCATCATCACACCGTACCTCCATGTGTTTAATGCCGCCTGCCTGAGACATATCCCTGTTATCTACATCCTCTAGCAATAATGGTTGCGCATCACTCATTTCTTCAAACGGGTGTGTGAATAACTCCTCTGACATACCAAGTAAAGCGGCTGTGGTGCTAGTTTTGGTGGTGGCGGCAGGCGGGTGAGTGCTATCTTGAGAGGTGCCTGAAGCTAAGCTGGAGGAGGATGGTGCGTCAAGGTTCCGAGCGGAGGCTGTACAAGATTGGGTGTCCTGTGTTAGCCAGTCAACTAAGTCCTCAGAACTTTTCAAGTTCAGGGTACGTGGCTTCTGAAAACTGGGCATTATTCTAGGGCAAAAGGGAATCACAGCACCACGACCACGACGGCCCCTGCGGGGTGGCCTGCCTCTGCCTGTCATTTTTTGGGGGATTAGTGGTACTATGCGTGCAAGCTACTGTGAGACCAGATATGATTGGCAATGTGCACTGTAACAGTTCTGCAGAGCACACGCTGAAGGAAGGACTGACAGAGCCGCTTGAAGACAAGTAACTGCTATTCAATCTATAACAGTGAAAAACTAATTTTGGTTTTAAAAGCACGCTATAGAGACACCAGATATGATTGGCAATGTGCACTGGAAAAGTTCTGCAGAGCACACACTGTAGGCCTGAGACACCCGCTTGAAGACAAGTAACTGCTATTCAATCTATAACAGTGAAAAACAAATTTTATAACATGACAGGAGGCTTCGTATTTGCTTAAGTCTCTCTTTACTAGAACTCCACAGCAGCACAGAAAACAACCAATCAGAAAAAAGTTAGGTACTATAAAACTCCCCTCCCCATGCATCATTTCCTCTTTCTTTGCTGCTCCGCATCAGTACAGGTCAGAGTACCTCTGCCTCCTGCTAATATTATTTGGGGGCTTTGGGATTTAGTTTGACTTATTTAGAATTATATTTTTTTGGTTTCTATGTTATTTTTATTATTGTATTTTATGTTTCTGGTTTTTAGTTCTGTCTATTATAGTTTACTTCAGACTATTTATTTTACTCCTTGCTTATTATATTATTACCGTATATACTCGAGTATAAGCCGAGTTTTTCAGCCCATTTTTTGGGCTGAAAAACCCCAACTCGGCTTATACTCGAGTCATAGTCTGTATTATGGCAATTTGCATTGCCATAATACAGACCGGGGGAGAGGGGGGCTGGCAGAGCTGTACTTACCTGTTCTGCAGCTCCTGTCAGCTCTCTCCGCCTCCGCGCCGTCCGTTCAGCACCTCGGTCAGCTCCCAGTGTAAGTCTCGCGAGAGCCGCGGCTCTCGCGAGACTTACAGTGTGAGCTGATAGAAGGAGCTGCACGGACGGCGCAGAGGAGGAGAGAGCTGACAGGAGCTGCAGAACAGGTAAGTACAGCTCTGCCAGCCCCCCTCTCCCCCCCACTGAACTGCCACTGGACCACCAGGGAAGGAGCCCCCCTCCCTGCCATGTATCAAGCAGGGAGGGGGGACGAAAAAAAAATAAAATAAGAAATAATAATAAAAAATAATAATAATAATAATAATAAAAAAAAAATAATAATAATAAAAAAAATAATTTAAAAAAAGGGGGTATAAGGACCACTGTGGGAGGGGGGGGTATAAGGACCACTATTGGAGGGAGGGGGTGGGATAAGGACCACTATGGGAGGGAGGGGGGGTATAAGGACCACTATGGGAGGGATGGGGGGGGATAAGGACCACTATTGGAGGGAGGGGGTGGGATAAGGACCACTATACCACTATGGAAGGGAGGGGGGGATAAGGACCACTATCGGAGGCAGGGGGGTGGGATAAGGACCACTATGGGAGGGAGGGGGGGAGAAAAGGAACACTATGGGAGGGAGGGGGGGATAAGGACCACTATGGGAGGAAGGGAGGGGGGGATAAGGACCACTATGGGAGGGAGGGGGATAAGGACCACTATGGGAGGGAGGGGGATAAGGACCACTATGGGAGGGAGGGGGATAAGGACCACTATGGGAGGGAGGGGGGGGGGGTAAGGACCACTAGGGGAGGGAGGGTGGGATAAGGACCACTAGGGGAGGGGAGGGGGAAGTAAGGACCACTAGGGGAGGGGAGGGGGAAGTAAGGACCACTAGGGGAGGGGTGAGTCAGGACCACTGGGGGAGGGGGGTGAAGGAACACAGGGGTGGGGAGGTAAGCACCACTGAGGGAGGAGGAGGGGAGGTCAGGACATATGGGGGGGCAAATATCCTTGCACCGGCCCTGCACACACTGCATTCATACACTGCATTCATACACACACTGCACTCATACACACACACTGCATTCATACACACACACACTGCATTCATACACACACACACTGCATTCATACACACACTGCACTCATACACACGCTGCACTCATACACACACACGCTGCACTCATACAGACACTGCACTCATACACACACGCTGCACTCATACACACACACGCTGCACTCATACGCACACACTGCATTCATTATACACACACTGTAAATAAATATTCAATTAATATATTTTTTTTAGGATCTAATTTTATTTAGAAATTTACCAGTAGCTGCTGCATTTCCCACCCTAGTCTTATACTCGAGTCAATAAGTTTTCCCAGTTTTTTGGGGAAAAATTAGGGGCCTCGGCTTATATTCGGGTCGGCTTATACTCGAGTATATACGGTATATGTTGTATTTTTGTATTTACATTATTTGATATCATTTTTATATTTCCCATCTATATTTTATGTCTATGGTATTTGTCCATCCATTAGATTTTCCTTCATATCGTTTATTTTTTAGTTGTGTATTGTATTTTGTTTTTTTATCTCGGGATTCTACCCGTTTTTCTCTCCTGCTTCCCCTGTTCTTGGGGATGTTTGCGTCTGGTAGCACTATTTGAGGGTCCCTGGGGATGCCTACGGTTTGTCCCCCCCCCTCCCTCCCACCCCGGTCCCTGGCGCCGTTCTATTAGTCCCCCCCTGTGGGGCTGCAGGCGCTCCGCTCGGGGTGTCAGGGGCCTAGCCACCTGGCAGCCTCCTCTGACTCACCGAGCTCTGGTGTGAGCCTGCCGGCGCCCGGGGTTTTCTCGCGGTCTGACGCGAGCACCCCGCGACCGGGTGCTCACACACGTGGCCGCCTCGCCGCGGCCGGGTTTCTTTCAGCCACGTGGATCCGACCGGCTGGAGAAAGGGCGCCTGCTTGCGGTCCCTCCTCCTTCCACGGTCGGATCTCGGCGTTTGTTGCCCTGCTGGGATTCCCCGGTGGATCTCAACGTGTCTCTGTAGTTTTATCTACAGATATGACCCTTATCACAGTTTTCTGTAGTTGGTAGGACAGTGCAGATCTTTCATGACAGGATATATCTCACAGATTCCGTGTGCATTATTGCCCTATGTATCACTGGTTCTGTGTGCTTATGGCACTATATATAAGACTCTGTGTGCATTATTGCCCTATGTATCACTGGTTCTGTGTGCTTATGGCACTATATATAAGACTCTGTGTGCATTATTGCCCTATGTATCACTGGTTCTGTGTGCTTATGGCACTATATATAAGATTCTGTGTGCATTATTGCCCTATGTATCACTGTTTCTGTGTGCTTATGGCACTATATATATGATTCTGTGTGCTTTATGACACTATGTGTCACTGTTTCTGTGTGCTTATGGCACTATATATAGTTTCTGTGTGCTTTATGGCACTATGTGTCACTGATTCTGTGTGCTTTTGGCACTATATATAAGATTCTGTGTGCTTTGTGGCACTGTGTGTCACTGATTCTGTGTGCTTATGGCACTATATATAAGATTCTGTGTGCTTTAGGGCACTATGTGTCACTGATTCTGTGTGCTTTATGGCAGTATATATCATGGATTCCTGGGAGTTTACTGGCAGTATATATCTCTATCTGGGTGTTTCTTGTATATACGACTCTCAGTGCGCAGGCTCTGTTCAGAGCCAGACTGCTGGTTGGCGCTAAGGTGTGTGTGTCTCACAGTATAGATTTCGTCTGGCCAGCTATGGAGTCCCAAGTGAGTCTCCTCTGGTATGATTCCACTGTCTATGACAGATATTTTAAGCCAACATACCTGGCCCTGGTTCAACTGGTATGGGAGACCAGTCAACACTGATATTCTATCAGGTTATGTAGGGAGACTCATTGTATTGGCTATGGTTTAGCCCTACTCCAGAGATAGACCATGGGTACAATACCCCTCAGGTGGTCCGATGATCTTTAATTATGAGGAGAATCCTCACGGATCGGTATGTACATGTGCATACCTTTGCACAGTTTAAGGAGGATGTCGGTCAGTATATCTTGATTTTATGGACACTATTACCACTGGATCAACTTCGGCTTATGTCCAATACAACTGGAATACCACTATTTGCCTGCTGGGCATTTGGGGACTGCCAGTCCCGGTGCAGGTTATTCACACGGCATTACGCTGTCTGAAAGGGTTGATGTCTGGGAACCCTAGGTCACAGGGTGCTCTGTGGATCTACAATTTTTTGGGGAACTCTGCCCAAGCTCAGAGGTCCCCATTACTCATTCAAGATCCATGGTAAAGCGCTGCGGAATTGGATGGCGCTATATATAAATAACATATATTCATATAATAATGATATTCAACCCAGGATTGGCCTGCTATGTCTGTGCCCCATTTATTGGCCTGCTATGTCTGTGCCCCATTGATTGGCCTGCTATGTCTGTGCCCATAAGAACGGCCTGCTATGTCTGTGCCCATAAGAACGGCCTGCTATGTCTGTGCCCATAAGAACGGCCTGCTATGTCGGTGCCCATAAGAACGGCCTGCTATGTCTGTGCCCATAAGAACGGCCTGCTGTGTCTGTGCCCATAAGAATGGCCTGCTTTTGTCTGTGCCCATAAGAACGGCCTGCTATTGTCTGTGCCCATAAGAACGGCCTGCTATGTCTGTGCCCATAAGAACGGCCTGCTATGTCTGTGCCCATAAGAACGGCCTGCTGTGTCTGTGCCCATAAGAACGGCCTGCTATGTCTGTGCCCATAAGAACGGCCTCTGTGCCCATAAGCACGGCCTGCTAGGTCGGTGCCCCATTTATTGGCCTCCTATGTCGGTGCCTATTTGTATGGCCTACTGTGTCGGTGCCTATTTGCTTGGCCAACTATTCTGTGTCCATTAGTTTGGCCTGCTGGGCCTGCTCTATCCCTTTTGGCCGCAGGCCTGGGGGAATATAACTGAGGAGAAGCCAGTGCCCACCAGTGACATGGAAATAGGCGGGTGTCCGGACAAACACCATTGCCATACTATCCAAGAGGACACCAATATACGGCCATCGGGATATGGTAGGTAGGGTGAAGGCCCTAAACCTCAGACCTGAAGGGGAAGTTTTTCCTACGAAGACCCTGGACACACATCCGCGGTTTGCACCGGTCCGGCGATGGCACATCTCCAAGGAGAACTTTGCACAGGCAAGGACCGGTACTCAGACACCTACAGGAGAACGTGGTGTTTTCCTTGTCTTTATCAACTAACTCCGTATCTGCCTCCCGGTATCCATATAGCTATCGGTAGTTATCCCTGCGTAAGGTTAGCTCCTGGCCCTGTTCAGTGGGGCTTACTTGTCTTGCCTTCCGGCCTGCCTTTTGCCTTCTAGCTGAGATAGAATTTGCGTTTTTCCTCGTATCTACGTTATTGTTGTCTTTTTCGTTTTCGTGACTTCCTTTTCCTTTCGCTCGGGTCGTCGAGAGGCCGGACTTGACCTCCTCCGACCTCCTGGGTGCTCGTGGATTGCGGAGAACGTCTCCAGCTTTCCTCAGACTACCAACGGTCCGCCTGGACCTCGCGCGCGCGCACAGGATCCGGACGGTCAGTTGATAGTTTTTCCATCGTTTTCCCGTAGATTTCCCTCAGCCTTATGCTGATACTCGTATTTGGTGTACCCTTTAGTTGGTCACCCTGAGTCTCTAGGGACTCTAGCTTGGATCACAGGAGGATGCGGCCCTCCATCACTTCGATCCGAGAATATTTTATCTTCTGGAGCAGAGAGCGAACCCCTCTCAGATACGGAACCGGACACTGATTTGTTATTGGAGGGCGCAGCCCTCCCTCAACCTCAGCCAGAGACTGAGCTGGATGCAGGGGTCATGTTTGGAGGAAACATTTTCATAGAGAGGAGCGGTCACGGATGCAGACTCTACTGTTTGGTTATTTACGGGTGCGGCCCGCTCAGGCTATCAGCCGGACGTTAGCACGTTATTTGATCACATTAGTAGAGAGCGCGGCTCTCTCATACACTCGCCGCTCTACGGTGCCATCCATTAGTTCAGCACACAGACTTGTACCTGTGCAAGACGTCGATGACTACATGGAGGGGCGTCCCTCCTGCATTCAAGTAGATCTGACGTCCGTGCTACTGATTTCGATATAGAGGACTACCTGGTCATGCAAGATATCCATATTTAGACTGGATCCCTCTAGTCTATCTACTGTAATGGAGGGATATTCTCACAGAGGTATAACGAGGGGTGACTCCCACTTATTTATACACATTCCTGGAGATGGTACGGCTATCGGATGGAACTCAGGTATTAGGTGAGTGCAGGTTTGGGTATATTCTGCACCATAAAAAACAGAGGATTGCTTTCTGTTTTTGGATATCCAGACCATTGTGGACAACTGCTCAGACAGTTTCTCCCATATTTAATAGAACCACAAACAGAAGTGGGATACGGCTGTACAGTCTATATAGGGAACATACAAGGAAAAAAACAATAGTGTGATACAGTATATACAGTGAAAATGTGCGCTTAAATGGATGCACTCACGAGATAGTAAAGGTAAAACAGCATTCAAGGTGCCTCCCCAGGGAATATGGGGGGATGCTGGTATCCTTCGATAGTGTCTAGCAGCCAAATGGGACACAGGACTCCAGGTGAGTAATGGTAGAAAATATTTGTAGTTTTATTTTCTTTAAAAGGTGATACAACACCAAGCAGATAAAATATAAAAGTGCAGCAGTAGGTCCAACGCGTTTCGTTCAACACAGGAACTTCATCAGGGACCGCACAGTAAAAGAAATAAACAGCAATATTGCAGATTGTAAAAAAATATACATCCTACTCACCCTAACAATAATCACTATAAATAGGGCTAATCCCAATGTCCCATTGGTCCTAAGTGTGGGGGGTGTCCTCCGGGCTGCTCTCCATTGGTCAAGGGATAGTATCATCCAGCTGATTCCATTTTCGGCATTTCAATGCCCAGAAAACGAGCGCGTTTTTTTCATACGCCGGAACCGGAAGTAGACGTTTTCTTTCACTTCCGCGTTCCACATGCGTTCCACGTGCGTTCCACATGCGTTCCAAGGGCAGTCCGCACATGCTCAGTGGGTATTACACAACTATCTTAATCGGAAACATCCTAATGCATTTAAAAAAAGCCCTCAAAAGCTCAAAAGCATAACCAAAAGTGCAATTAATCTCTAGAAAGAGAAAAAATAAATTAATATATGATATACAAACATAGTTAGTTACTTTAGTAAACTTGAACTTGTCATGTGACAAAATTAAACATTAAACATTATACTTCTGGTGTCTGTAGTTCTATGGTAATAGCAAACACCTTCTCTGCAAATCTATTTAAAGTGACAGACTCTTCATAAATTTCTATAAACCTCTTCTTTATTGAGGATATTATCATAATAAACCCCTCTGTAGGTTTGTTTTAAAGTGACAAGCACCTTATCTCCAAAAACCTGTTTAAAGTAATAGATTCCTCCGTGAATCAGAAAAGGTGACAAGCGCCTATTACAAAATTATCCAAGTGACTCATGCCTAATAAGCTGAAAGAGTAAAAAACCATAACCTATAAATTTTACAAATGTTCCCTGAGTATTATTAGTTAAGGACATTATAAATACCTGATTAGTACACATAACTGTATAATATGAACTACGTTAATTGATATTATTGTTTCATATGTGTTATCTTGATCTGTTTTTTATCTTATTTATATTCTTTGGTTTCATACATATGTACCAAGAATAGATTATTCTCATTGTCTTATATCATCAAAAGAAAAAAAGAAAGAAAGGAGAAAAAAGGAGAAAAAAGTTATCCCCAGGCCAGAGGGAGTCCACATTAACATGTCCCTAATAACCTATATCATTGATTCACTGGTACTCCTTTGTCTAGAGGAAGGGTACTCCCTTTAAGAAGAAATTATAAAGAGAAGAGTAATCGTAACGGTTACTCCAGAAAGCACACCAGATCTATCCCAATGTTTAAGCCCCTGGGTTCCAGGGTTTTTAACTTGTGTATCCAGAAGGTTTCCCTCTGGGATAGCTTCTTAACTCTATCTCCTCCCCGCCAGTAGGGCAGAACATGCTCGATCCCCATACATCGAAATTCTTTAAATGAAAAAGGACAGCTGGAGCAGTGGGCGGAGACTGAATGAGTTACAAGTCCCTTACGTATATTGTTTAGATGTTCCAAGATTCTAACTTTAAAAATACGTTGTGTCCGTCCCACATACTGTTTGCCACACGGACACTGCAGTAAATATACTACATGGTCCGTGTGGCAGCTAATTGGTGATTTAATCCCAAAGGATTCTCCAGTAACAAAACTGCCGAATTCCTTGGTTCTTTCCATATGGGCAGTGGTGCAGGCTTTGCAGCTATTGCATCCTCTAAAACAACCTAAATCGGGAGGTACATTAGATCTGTTGGTTTTAATCGCATAGCTGGGCGCTAGCATGTTCTTAAGGTTCTTATTTCGCTTGAAAATCACTGTTGGACGTTCAGATAGAGAACTGCCCAAAATGGGGTCCTGTTGTAGGATAGGCCAGAATTCAGTTAAACTTCTTTTTATCTTAAGATGATCGGTATTATATTGAGTTACAAAGGAAGATCTGAAATTACCACTCCCTCCTGTCCCCGGTGGTTTGTCCTCCAAAAGTTGGCTTCGTTCTAAAGAGCCTATGGAACGGATCTCTTTCTCTAGGGTGTTTTTGTTATAGCCCCTCGCACACAATTTATTCTTTATATGTGTGGACTGGGTATGGAAATCATGTGGGCGGGAACAATTGCGCTTAAGTCTGGTGAACTGGCTACGCGCTATGCCTTTAAGCCACGGTTTGTGGTGGCAGCTACGTTGGTGAACGAAACCATTACCATCCGTTGGCTTGAAGAAACATTTAGTATGGATTTGGCCATGATCACAGAAAATTTCGAGGTCCAGAAAATGGATCCTACTCTTGTTCCACTCAGGAGTAAACACAAGGTTGAACAAGTTGGAGTTGAGATAATGAACATAATCCGAAAAGCTGTCAGAAGACCCCTTCCAGATAACGATCACATCGTCACATCATCGACAAACACCATTGCCATACTGTCCAAGAGGACACCAATATACGGCCATCGGGATATGGTAGGTAGGGTGAAGGCCCTAAACCTCAGACCTGAAGGGGAAGTTTTTCCTACGAAGACCCTGGACACACATCCGCGGTTTGCGCCGGTCCGGCGACGGCACATCTCCAAGGAGAACTTTGCACAGGCAAGGACCGGTACTCAGACACCTACAGGAGAACGTGGTGTTTTCCTTGTCTTTATCAACTAACTCCGTATCTGCCTCCCGGTATCCATATAGCTATCGGTAGTTATCCCTGCGTAAGGTTAGCTCCTGGCCCTGTTCAGTGGGGCTTACTTGTCTTGCCTTCCGGCCTGCCTTTTGCCTTCTAGCTGAGATAGAATTTGCGTTTTTCCTCGTATCTACGTTATTGTTGTCTTTTTCGTTTTCGTGACTTCCTTTTCCTTTCGCTCGGGTCGTCGAGAGGCCGGACTTGACCTCCTCCGACCTCCTGGGTGCTCGTGGATTGCGGAGAACGTCTCCAGCTTTCCTCAGACTACCAACGGTCCGCCTGGACCCCGCGCGCGCGCACAGGATCCGGACGGTCAGTTGATAGTTTTTCCCTCGTTTTCCCGTAGATTTCCCTCAGCCTTATGCTGATACTCGTATTTGGTGTACCCTTTAGTTGGTCACCCTGAGTCTCTAGGGACTCTAGCTTGGATCACAGGAGGATGCGGCCCTCCATCACTTCGATCCGAGAATATTTTATCTTCTGGAGCAGAGAGCGAACCCCTCTCAGATACGGAACCGGACACTGATTTGTTATTGGAGGGCGCAGCCCTCCCTCAACCTCAGCCAGAGACTGAGCTGGATGCAGGGGTCATGTTTGGAGGAAACATTTTCATAGAGAGGAGCGGTCACGGATGCAGACTCTACTGTTTGGTTATTTACGGGTGCGGCCCGCTCAGGCTATCAGCCGGACGTTAGCACGTTATTTGATCACATTAGTAGAGAGCGCGGCTCTCTCATACACTCGACGCTCTACGGTGCCATCCATTAGTTCAGCACACAGACTTGTACCTGTGCAAGACGTCGATGACTACATGGAGGGGCGTCCCTCCTGCATTCAAGTAGATCTGACGTCCGTGCTACTGATTTCGATATAGAGGACTACCTGGTCATGCAAGATATCCATATTTAGACTGGATCCCTCTAGTCTATCTACTGTAATGGAGGGATATTCTCACAGAGGTATAACGAGGGGTGACTCCCACTTATTTATACACATTCCTGGAGATGGTACGGCTATCGGATGGAACTCAGGTATTAGGTGAGTGCAGGTTTGGGTATATTCTGCACCATAAAAAACAGAGGATTGCTTTCTGTTTTTGGATATCCAGACCATTGTGGACAACTGCTCAGACAGTTTCTCCCATATTTAAGGTGGCAGGAGATACGGGGACCTTCATGGAGCAAACGGGCTCTGCCTTGCTCGGGTAACAGGATTAAAGAGGGCCTATTACCCGCTCTGAGGGTAAAAACTGTACGTATGTTCACATGGTAAGACCGGAAAACCCGGTTTGTCTTGACCTCCCCGGTCATCAGATCTTGGGATAAGATGGCAGGACTGCCCCGTCTCCTCGAAACGCATACCTGGTGATCAGGGTTCGGAGATGGAGGACCCTCCGTCTATACTCTAGTTATTCCTCACGGGAGCCGTTTTTGTTGGATTCGCGCTACCCTACTTTTCAACTATCGTCGAGGAGACCTACGAGACCTTATGGTGGTACCTGTATACCCCGACTCCTACACAGACATCTTTCACTCTTGGACGGGGGCATTTCTCTGCCTTTTATTCTGTTTTGTCGCAGCTTGAAAGAGGAAATGATGCATGGGGAGGGGAGTTTTATAGTACCTAACTTTTTTCTGATTGGTTGTTTTCTGTGCTGCTGTGGAGTTCTAGTAAAGAGAGACTTAAGCAAATACTCGCCTCCTGTCATTAATAAAATTAAGATTATAGGTACACTAAAGCTAGCATAATCTACAATTTTGGTTTTAAAAGCACGCTATAGAGACACCAAATATGATTGGCAACTGTCAAAGCACGCTGGAACAGGTCTACAGAGCACACACTGAAGTAGGCCTGAAACACAGACGATTGCAGACAACTAACTGCTCTTCTATTACAGTGAAAAAAAAATATTTATTTTAAATGTAAAGCTTAACCAATTGTTAAAACAGATATGAGTGGTGGCACTGGGCAAGTAGGCACAGTATCCAATGTGAACCTCACACAGAAGCTGGCAGGCAGGCAACTGCTCTTCTATTACAGTGGAAACTAAATTTTGGTTGTAAAAGCACGCTATAGAGACACAAGATATGAGTGGCAACTGTCAAAGCACGCTGGCACAGGTCTGCAGAGCACACGCTGAAGTAGGCCTGAAACACAGACGTTTGCAGACAACTAACTGCTCTTCTATTACAGTGAAAAAAAAATATTTATTTTAAATCTAAAGCTTAACCAATTGTTAAAACAGATATGAGTGGTGGCACTGGGCTAGTGGGCACAGTATCCAATGTGAACCTCACACAGAAGCTGGCAGGCAGGCAACTGCTCTTCTATTAAAGTGGAAACAAAATTTTGGTTGTAAAAGCACGCTATAGAGACACAAGATATGAGTGGCAACTGTCAAAGCACGCTGGCAGGGTTGTGCAGGGCACACGCTGAAGGAAGGCCTGACAGAGCCGCTTGAAGGACACTGACTGTCTGCTATTAGCTTACACTGGAAACCTTTTTTCTTTGTAAAAGCACGCTAAAGAGACACCAGATATGATTGGCAACTGTCAAAGCACGCTGGCACAGGTCTGCAGAGCACACGCTGAAGTAGGCCTGACACCCAGACGCTTGCAGACAACTAACTGCTCTTCTATTACAGTGAAAAAAAATATTTATTTTAAATCTAAAGCTTAACCAATTGTTAAAACAGATATGAGTGGTGGCACTGGGCTAGTGGGCACAGTATCCAATGTGAACCTCACACAGAAGCTGGCAGGCAGGCAACTGCTCTTCTATTACAGTGGAAACAAAATTTTGGTTGTAAAAGCACGCTATAGAGACACAAGATATGAGTGGCAACTGTCAAAGCACGCTTTCACAGGTCTGCAGAGCACACGCTGAAGTAGGCCTTAAACACAGACGCTTGCAGACAACTAACTGCTCTTCTATTACAGTGAAAAAATATATTTATTTTAAATCTAAAGCTTAACCAATTGTTAAAACAGATATGAGTGGTGGCACTGGGCTAGTGGGCACAGTATCCATTGTGAACCTCACACAGAAGCTGGCAGGCAGGCAACTGCTCTTCTATTACAGTGGAAACAAAATTTTGGTTGTAAAAGCACGCTATAGAGACACAAGATATGAGTGGCAACTGTCAAAGCACGCTGGCACATGTCTGCAGAGCACACGCTGAAGTAGGCCTGAAACACAGACGCTTGCAGACAACTAACTGCTCTTCTATTACAGTGAAAAAAAAATATTTATTTTAAATCTAAAGCTTAACCAATTGTTAAAACAGATATGAGTGGTGGCACTGGGCTAGTGGGCACAGTATCCAATGTGAACCTCACACAGAAGCTGGCAGGCAGGCAACTGCTCTTCTATTACAGTGGAAACAAAATTTTGCTTGTAAAAGCACGCTATAGAGACACAAGATATGAGTGGCAACTGTCAAAGCATGCTGGCACAGGTCTGCAGAGCACACACTGAAGTAGGCCTGAAACACAGACGCTTGCAGACAACTAACTGCTCTTCTATTACAGTGAAAAAAAATATTTATTTTAAATCTAAAGCTTAACCAATTGTTAAAACAGATATGAGTGGTGGCACTGGGCTAGGGGGCACAGTATCCAATGTGAACCTCACACAGAAGCTGGCAGGCAGGCAACTGCTCTTCTATTACAGTGAAAAAAATGATTTATTTAAAATCTAAAGCTTAACCAATTGTTAAAACAGATATGAGTGGTGGCACTGACTGTGCAAATGGGCAAGGCATCCAACCTGACACAGAAGCTGGCAGGCAGGCAACTGCTCTTCTATTACAGTGAAAAAAAATTATTTATTTTAAATCTAAAGCTTAACCAATTGTTAAAACAGATATGAGTGGTGGCACTGACTGTGCAAATGGGCAAGGCATCCAACCTCACACAGAAGCTGGCAGGCAGGCAACTGCTCTTCTATTACAGTGAAAAAAAAATATTTATTTGAAATGTAAAGCTTAACCAATTGTTAAAACAGATATGAGTGGTGGCACTGGGCAAATAGGCACAGTATTCAATGTGAACCTCACACAGAAGCTGGCAGGCAGGCACCTGCAATTACATTACACAGGAAAAAAAAAAAAAAGCAGCCTGATGTTATAGCCCTAAAAAGGGCTTTTTGGGGTGCTGTCCTTACAGCAGAGATCAGATGAGTCCTTCAGGATTGTAGTGGACACTGAATACCCTAGCCTAGCTATCAATTTCCCTATATAATCAGCAGCAGCTAAACTTTCCCTCCTCTCACTAAGCATGCATCTTCCGAATGAATCGAAAATGGATGCTGGGAGGGAGGTTGGAGGGTGTGGAAGGGAGGGAGTGCTGCTGATTGGCTGGAATGTGTCTGCTGACCGAGAGGCACAGGGTCAAAGTTTGCCCAATGATGACTAATAGGGGGCGGATTGAACTGCGCTTGTGTCCGCCCGCCGTGGCGAACGCGAACACGCTAAGTTCGCCGGGAACTGTTCGCCGGCGGACAGTTCGGTACATCACTAAAAGTGATCCAACCAAAGTGTCCAATTAATCCATGATGGAAAATCTACAGTTTATTCTTCTTCCTGAATAATAATTGCTGTTATGATGAACTTGGCACAGTGGACCGGTTCCCTCTTGGTTCTTTTATTCCCTCACGTATATCAATTGCTCAGTGTCTTCTACTTTCACCTCATCATTCTCACTTCTCTACTATTATAGCCATCTACTGCTACTCTTGGCAATCTAAGATCTCCCTTTGAATGCTAGTATCACATGGTAATAGACATGTGCAATTCATTTCGTTCCAAATTTACATTTGGACAAATTTCGTGAAATTCTGATGCTTGCGAATTTTGGAATTGCCGAATTTCCGATGTGCCGAATCAAAGGTCCGAAGTGCTTCAGATTTCTGAAAAGTGGCAAAACAAGTGACTGGGGCTAGGGTTAGGGTTAGGGTCTTTATTGCCGAAGTACCAAATTACTGAACCAAATGCAATTGGTTCGAACTGACGAAGCAGACACATTTTTTTTTTTTTTCTTTTTAAACATCAGATAATGGTATTTGATACATATTGATTAATTATGGTGAAATACTTAATATCAGATACCCTATCATCATTTGTTAAACGGAAGCAGACACATTTTATTTACTTACCCGAATTTCCAAACCAAACCAAATTTTTTGCACATGCACATCCCTTCTTGGTAATGATGGCATTCAAATATTTTTTCTCATGAGCTTTCTTTTAGTACCACAGATGGATTCTTCACTTACTATAACTGACTTAAAACTGTTTTAGTCAGTTTTGCTACCAATAATTCTTCTCAACAAGCTCACTGCCTGTTATGGACATGAAATATTACTACCATTTAAACACAATATACGTGCTTTTACACCCATAACTCTCAAAGTTATAAGTTCCCAATTTAAAAGATATTCCCTACATAAATGCCAGTTTTAAGCACTGACAAGGTTAATTAACATGGCAGTTTAACCAGTTCAGAGTCAGCAGGCAGGTTAATGGGTAGGGAATAGGCTGGAATATCACTATGGTTATTGTGAAGCTGTTTTGGGGATGTTTGACAGTTGCTTTTTGGAGTTTGTTGGGGATAGCAGCGATGTAGCAGTAAAGGGGCACAGGCAGCCTTACTAATTTTCTAAGGCTGCAAGTATGTGCTCTAGGCCCATATGTTTATCTTGGGATATGAAGTTTGATGTATCCAGAGCAGCAGAAACCTTGATCTCCATTTCATATAAGATCCTTGGACGTTAAGTATAAAACTGTATAATTTAATTATAGCTTTTATACGTGTGTTTAGATTAAATTGCTTGAATAGCCTTTTAAATGTTTTAACTGCAATTGTGGGAAATATACGATTAGTAATGCAAAGGATAATTGTCTAGTTTGTATTACAAGTGTTTAGCTAGAACACGTTTATTAATATGTTATATTTTCTTTAGCATATTTTTATTAAACATTATCTTTTGCTGTACTCTGAGTGATTGTCATTTGGTCTTTACATGTTAGGATATAACTTTGCCAAAATACCTTAAGCAGCTAATAATCTAAATGTAAAGCTGTACAAAATTAAAGGGTTGGTTTTGAATGCTTGCAAATATATGTGGGCTTCCATTAACTCTATTGTTAGTGTAAGTGGGTGATGTCTATTGTTAGTGTAACTAGGTTACACCAAGACACATGACTGGTGGCCACTTAATGCTCTTTGAAGCACATAGTCAGCAGCCATCTTGGTTCTCCTAAAAGTTTAACACAGTAGTTATTGTGAAACCCTTTTGAATTCATCTAAAACCACGAACCACAACATTGCCTTACTGTTAATCCCCAAATCTAATTTAAACTTTATAATAACAAAAATAAACAGATTTCCTTTCTATATCTGGAACTGAATCCATGCCACCTGGATAGAAAATAAAAACACATATCTATTTTGCTATCAGTGGAGGCCCACTCATAGGGGCATCTGAGGCAGCACCCTGCCAATTTTTGTGTGGAAAAAATATTTTTTTATAGTTTAGTAACACCAATAATGGGAAAAAGTTGATTAACAAACTCTAGCCATTGTCAGAGTGTGCCAAATATTATTTTTTTTTAAATCCATGTCTTATTCATTATGTTGTCTTATTCATGTCTTATTCTTACCCATTTCAGTTATACAATGCAAATAAGCTTTCTTGAGAGCAACTAGACTAGAGATAGAGAGTCTCATATCTTATACATTCTAACCTAGAAATTCAAAATATGTAACAAAATATATGTCAAAAGAGAGAGTAATATATTCATTATTAAAATAAGAAGCCATATGAAATCCAATAAAGTGCATATCACTATACATATATAAAATTAGACAGACCCCCTAATATATGTTAATGATCAAAGTGCAAAAATCTTATTTAAAGTGCATGTGTAATTAAATCAGTCAAATCGATTATGAGACTGATATTAGAAGTGAGTCAATTTTAATTTACAGTGCATATATATTTAATTAAATCAGTTTAATGAAATACGGAACTGATATTAGAGTGCATCATACTAGAACATCCCCTAAGATACAGTGCTGATTACAAATTTTTTAATATGCAAACAAAATGCAGAGTGTCAGATAACAATTAATATGTGCAAAATATATTAATACAAAAAAAAATGATAAAGTGTGAGTAAAACATTGATATTATAATTTGGATCCAAAGTTATTTTAGTCTTAATTTGGACAGAAGACATTATTTATTACTTACAAAGACAAAAACAAATAAAAAATGAAATCCAAAGCATGCCAAACTGGGAGTCAAAGAAGTGAAGTGTGTCTAAAAACTACCACCAACACCAGCACACCAAATTGGAGAGAATCTGTAAGGAAAAATAAATGATATATATTAAAAATAATATATATATATATATATTAACAAATTTAAATTTGCCAATGTAAGATGCTATTAAGCACTAATTACTATTTAATTACACTGATTGTTTTATTGAAAAGATTTATGTACCTATACATTATGTGTGGTATGTGTATTTCATAGCTTGACAAAGACCGTGTAGGTCGAAACGTTACATTGGGCTTCAATAAATTTGCCATTTCTGAACCTTGGAGTGCCTAAACCATTTTGTACTTCATACTTACTGTTATTGGGGTCTGGTGCTTGGTTCTGGTTGGGTTGCACCCTGGCTCAGAGTGATGGGATTGAGTGAAGTTCCTTATTGCTTTGTTGCAGAAAGAGAGACTGTCACTAATAGTTTTAATAACTGCTAAAGCACAATACATAGTGTAAGCTCAGCTGCCCATTGATCACCATCTTATTTAAAGTGCTCACTCTGTAGCTGAGACCTAGGGCACATTCTGTGGCTAGTTGAAAAGTTGTGTAGGACTGGGCCTGTGACTCTGACTGAGCTGGTTCTGATAGTTTCAATCTGTAATCATTGTGGCTTCTGTATACCATATCAGTTACTATTTGACTCCATATTACTCATGCAGATTACTTATATTGCTAGCTGCAAATGTAATAAAGAGTTTATCAGTATGTTACTCCTTTAACCCTTTGCATATTGTTTTATAACAGCAGTAACATTAACTAGAAAGCTGTAGTTATAGCAAAAACACTGTTAAAGATGAGATCAAAATACGGAGAGCTAGAGAGCAGGAGTTAGATAGAAAAAGCTGGAGCATTATACATAGCAGTGTCAAAACTACCACTGGTGTAGCCAGTGCACCTGCAATATGTCCCACCAGTTCATTGGGGGCCAATCAGGTGGCTCATGCACCTAAGGTCAATCAATAAACATCTTTGGTCAGGGGCCCGGTCAGTAGTCGTGGCCCTTTGCCAGAGTGGGACCGGGCCACCTGGTCTCTGTGAAGCTGCGGTGCTGGCAGGAAGTGAATACAAGTCAAGTATGAAGCCTTGGAGAATACCACATGTGACCGGAAGAGTGATGGAGGCCCTGTCAGAAATGGACACATATTCTGTGTGTGCATGTCTTATCTGTGTGTATGTGTGTATGTGTTATCTCTTTGTGTATGTGCTATCTGTGCGTCTGTATGTGTATCCGTATGTGTCATTATGTGCCCCTTTGTATCTGTGTGTCTGTGTATCATTATGTGTTTCAGTGTTTGTATCTGTATGAGTGTCATTGTGTATCTGTGTCTGTACATCAGCATGTGTATCATTGTGTATTTCTTTGTGTCTGTATGTGTATCAGTGAGTGTGTCTGTGTATCTGTATGTGTATGTGTATGAGTGTGTTTGTGTGCATCTGTATATGTGTCAGTGTGTTTCTGTATATCTGTATGTGTGCTAGTGTTTGTGTATTTGTATGAACATTATTTTGTATGTGTGTCAGTGTGTTCATCAGTGCATCTGTGTATCTGTATGTGTGTCAGTGTTTGTATCTGTGTGTCTGTATGTGTGTGTGTGTGCCATTGTGTGTATATTTATAAGTGCATATATCTCAGCATTCAAATTCCAACACTACACACAAGTAATCTCTGCATTCAAAGACAAATGCTACACACAAGTAAGCCACTCCTTTCCAATGGCAACAGTACATAAAATCACACAACAAAAAACTACACACAAATACATCCCTACATTCACACACACATACTACATACAAAAACATGCTTACATTCAAACATACAAACACTGCTCAGTGCTAAGTACACGAATGGGCAAATGGTAGATTACCAGTTGGCAAAGCATTGTACTTGCAAAAACAGACTATTCAATTATATAATTTTTCAATGAAGGGTAATAGCTTCTTGATCCATGGATTAATCTGACTGCCATCCTGGGGTCAAGAAGGATTTTTTTTCCTAAATTGTTGCAAAATTGGAAGTGCTTCAAACTGGGTGTTTTTTGTTTTCCTTCTTTTGGTTCAACAGCAAAAAACATGTGAGGAAGGCTGAAATTGATGGACGCAAGTCTCTTTTCAGCTATGTAACTATGTAATTGTGGGAGTTGTATGACAGACAGGAATTTGCCTTTTTTTTTAGTTCTGCCACTGTTACAGAGACATGTACTGTGTGATGTAATCCATCACAGTGACCTTGGCTGTGCGGGATAGTTATGGTATCTCCTTATTGAGTTCAGTTCTGTATGTTACCTGTTATATGGGTATCTCTGCAGTACCCAGATTCGTGTGTGTTGCCTAGTTCTGTGTATTGTATGGGTATATTGTTATTATGCTCAGGTCTGTGTATTGTATTGGTAGCTCCTTAAAGTACTGGCTTCTTTGTAAATGTATGGGTATCTCTGTATTGTACTCAGTTCTGTTTGTTGAATAAATATCTTTGTATTGTTCGTAGTTTTGAGTATTATATGGATATCTTTATAGTATCCCTAGCTCTGAGTGTTGTGTTGGTAACTCTGTATCTGTTACATTTATGTGTTGAGTACATGTTCCACAGATTGAGTACATGTTCCACAGATTCCACAGGCCAGAAGCAGCATTCTACGAAGAAGTAAGTAGAAGTATAGATCAGGGTGTTGCAGTGGATGTGATCTACTTGGATTTTGCCAAGGCATTTGATATGGTTCCTCACTAGTGATGTCGCGAACATAACATTTTCCGTTCGCGAACGGCGAACGTGAATTTCCGCAAATGTTCGCGAACGGGCGAACCGGGCGAACCGGGCGAACCGCCATAGACTTCAATGGGCAGGCGAATTTTAAAACTCACAGGGACTCTTTCTGGCCACAATAGTGATGAGCGGGTGGGGGCTCTAAAGTAAAAAAAGGGTGGAGGACCTATTGTCCTCCCCACTGGCCCCCACCCCTGAGCGGTGGTGGGGACCCTAAATAAAAATGGGGGGAACACCTAATGTCCTCCCCCCTGGCCCCCACCCCTGAGCGGTGGGTGGGGGCCCTTAACAAGAATAAGTAACCAATCAGAGAGTTAGGAGTCAAATTACACAGCGTGGGGAAATTCCAAAGAACTTTCCCACGCTGTGTAAAATGACACAGAGCACTCTGATTGGTGGATTTCAAACCAACCAATCAGAGTGCTGTGACAGGTAAATGGAGAGACTTACCTGTCAGAGCATTCTGATTGGATGGCTTAAACCCACCAATCAGAGTGCTCTGAGACTAATTGCAGGGCATGGCAAAGCTTTATAAGCCTTCCCCCGCCCTGCAGAGCTCAGTCTGCGCGGAGCCCTCGCCGGGTGAAGATTGATATTTTTTTTTTGCGCTCGTTTTTTTTTTTTTTTAATTGCGTCGGTTATTATGGATTTTTATTTGCCCTTTTTTGGGGCTGAAAAAAAGAAGATTTTAGAAGAAAGAAAACATTGAATGTTAAGTTTATTTTTCTTTATTTTTACAGGTATTTAGTTAACAGTCCCCCCCTCATTATTTTTAGGGTGAGGGGGGTAGGTAGGAGTTTATTTTTTGGGGGAGGGGGTGACTAGGGGTTTTTGGACCCCTAGTCACCTGGGGGAGGGGGGTTAAAAATTAATTTAGGGCCCCCACCCGCCACTCAGGGGTGGGGGCCAGGGGGGGAGGACATTAGGTCCCCCCCAATTTGTATTTAGGGCCCCCACCCACCGCTCAGGGGTGGGGACCAGGGGGGAGGACATTAGGTCCCCCCCTTATTTTTGTTTAGGGCCCCCACCCACCGCTCAGGGGTGGGGGCCAGGGGGGAGGACATAAGGTCCTCCCCCAATTTGTATTTAGGGCCCCCACCCCACCGCTCAGGGGTGGGGGGCAGGGGGGAGGATATTAGGTCCCCCCCAATTTGTATTTAGGGCCCCCACCCACTGCTCAGGGGTGGGAGCCAGGGGGGAGGACATTAGGTGTCCCCCCTTATTCTTGTTTAGGGCCCCCACCCACCACTCAGGGGTGGAGGCCAGGGGGGAGGACATTAGGGGCATAATTTACTAATACTAAGTAATCTTTACTTAGTATTAGTAAATTTGGCTGAAAGACCAATTTAGGTCTTTCAGCCTTTTAGTAGATAGCTCCCTAATACCGTGGGAATTAGGGAGTTATCTACTTTTTCATTCCAGTCATTACACTGACTGGTTAAATTTTATATGAATGTATGTTACTTGATTGTTGTAAGTGTTGCATTATCAGGGAGGATAATGTATAATAAACACAGGTTACTGGCTATGGGGGGGGTAATGTATAATAAACACAGGTTACTGGCTATGGGGAGGATAATGTATAATAAACACAGGTTACTGGCTATGGGGGGTAATGTATAATAAACAGAGGTTACTGGCTATGGGGAGGATAATTTATAATAAACACAGGTTACTGGCTATGGGGGGGGATAATGTATAATAAACACAGGTTACTGGCTATGGGAGGATAATGTATAATAAACACAGGTTACTGGCTATGGGAGGATAAGGTATAATAAACACAGGTTACTGGCTATGGGGGATAATGTATAATAAACACAGGTTACTGGCTATGGGGGATAATGTATAATAAACACAGGTTACTGACTATGGAGGATAATGTATAATAAACACAAACACAAAAAAAAATAATACAAAAAAAAATGAATGCAGCTTCAGAATTAATCTAAATTGTATGCTTTCTAGGTGGTGGGAGGGTCTAGGAGGGAGGGTCTGCTGCTGATTGGTTGGAATGTGTCTGCTGACTGTGAGGTACAGGCTCAAAATTTACTCAATGATGCCGAATAGGGGGTGGACCGAACATCGCATATGTTCGCCATCTGTGGCGAACGCGAACAAGCTATGTTCGCCGGGAACTATTCGCCAGCGAACCGTTTGGGACATCACTATTCCTCACAATAGGTTAGTCTTCAAACTAAAAGAAATTGGTCTAGATGATTATTCTTGTTCTTGGGTAGAACATTGACTTAATGGTAAATTTTCAGGCTGGACAAAAGTGGTAAGTGGTGTTCCTCAGGGTTCTGTTTAGGACCACTTCTTTTTAACATATTTATAAATGATTTTTAAATGGGCGTTGAAAGCCATGTTTCGGTATTTGCAGATGACACAACATTCTGTAAAGTAATAAAATATGAGCAAGATATTGCTTTGCTGCAGGGGTTGTGGATAGGTTGGGGCATTGGGCACTAAAATGGCAGATGAAATTTAATGTAGAGAAATGCAAAGTTATGCACTTCAGGGTCAAGAATGCACAAGCAATTTACACCCTAAATGGTAGTGAATTAGGGATAACCACACACGAGAAGGATTTGGGAATTGTTATAGACAACAAATTAGGCAGCAAGATGCAATGTCAATCTGCAATTGCTAAGGCCAGTAAGGTTTTGTCATGTATAATTAGGGGCATAAATTCTCAGGATGAAAATGTAATTTTGCCTCTTTATAAATCCCTGGTAAGACCACATCTTGAATATGCTGTGCAATTTTGGGCACCTGTTCTAAAGAAGGATATCATGGCACTCGAAAAAAAGTGCACAGACGAGCTACAAAGTTGATAAAAGGAATGGAGCATTTTAGCTACGAAGAAAGGTTAAAAAATGTAAATCTCTTTAGTTTGGAAAAACGGCGCCTCAGAGGGGATATGATAACAGTATACAAATATATTCGGGGCCAGTACAAACCATTATCTTGAAATCTATTCATAAACAGGGCTATACATAGGACACGAGGTCACACATTTAGGCTGGAAGAAATGAGATTTCATCTAAGGCAAAGGAAATGTTTTTTTTACAGTACAGAGTAATAAGGATATGGAATTCTCTGCCTGAAGAGGTGGTTTTATCAGAGTCCATACAGATGTTTAAACTGAAATTGGATAAATACTTGCAAAAACATAACACACAGTGATATAATTTCTAATTAGTGAGGTAATAGCTGCTTGATCCAATGAGACATCTGACTGCTATTTTGGTGTCAAGAAGGAACTTTTTTCTAGTTTGTTGCAAAATTGGAAGCACTACAGACTAGGTTTTTTGCCTTCTTTTGGATCAAAAGCAAAAACATATGTGAGGAAGGTAGAACTTTATGGATGCAAGTCTCTTTTCAGCTATGTAACTATGTAACTATGATAGCTACATAGTTAAAGGTTGGGGTCGAATTCTGGGGGAGGAGTCTGGTGCCACACCATCTCAAATCCAGCTCCCAGTAGGAAGACCTCTCCTCCAAGAGAGTATAGCCGGTGATTATAGCAGTATAACTGCCCCCCCCCCCCCACAAAAACACATGAGCCGAGGCTTAATGCTGGGAGTAGTCTGTTTATTCCCACCAAATGACTCACTTATATACAAACTCTGAGCACAGTGACATGCCCAAAACACACCCACAACATGACCAAGAAATACAGTGTCACTGTGACTCAGCATAAAACATAAAATATGAAAAACACATAAAAAGACATATTTCCCATATAGGAACCCCACAGTCTATACATCCCCGGATAGCCTGGATCTAAGTGTCCAAGTTGTCCAAATAGTGCCTCAGATCCATGCAGTGTAGGGGAAACGCCACTGTGTGGAAGTTCTGATCGGCCGCACACATGGTACTATGCCCAAAACAGTTCCATGAATTCAGGGGCAGCGGCCGGTCCCTTTTGGGAGTTCCATGTGAAAGAAATATTGAACGCACACTCTAGCTTATAGGTAGTGTTTGTTCGTATGGTTCATACGAACAAACCTACCAAATGGTGCTCTCCTGACATGGATGGGGAAGAGGGGAAAATCTGCTAAACACAGACACAATAAAGAAACATAGCATTTAACTGTGTGGGGACTAACACTGGTGTATAATCACAATTGGTCACTCACAAATTTGTAGAATTAAAACAGCCTTGAGTGTTATCTTTTCTTTCAGTATCCAGTGTATAGTTGTCCCTCCTCACATGTTCATCATAGAGCAGATGTATGTATCTCAAAAGAGAAGGATACATTTTTGTATACATCCTTCTCTTTTGAGATACATACATCTGCTCTATGATGAACATGTGAGGAGGGACAACTATACACTGGATACTGAAAGAAAAGATACCACTCAAGGCTGTTTTAATTCTACAAATTTGTGAGTGACCAATTGTGATTATACACCATTGTTAGTCCCCACACAGTTAAACGCTATGTTTCTTTATTGTGTCTGTGTTTAGCAGATTTTCCCCTATCCTATGTGCATATATCTATTGAAGACAGGAGGAAGTCTTCGGGGATTTACCGGGAAGCTTCACCTAGAATACTAAGGGAAGTCCTGGTTTGCTTTGAACTATAAATTTTCTTCACTGGGTTGTGTTCACATATATTGTTGTTTTTGTTTGTATGGATGGGGAAGAAGCAGGCGTTCGTCAAAGTTCAGTGGTGTTCGGGAGTAAACGTGATTTTAGTTCCATGTGATCAACACCCAAACACCACTGCCTGCATTCTCACGAACAAGATGGCCGCCAATACAGTTCCAATGCATCCGTGCATATGAACGGCGGCCAACCAGCCGCACAATTAGAACCCACAATGATTGAAGTGTCAGGAGAGGTTAACAAAGGTTAATAAGCTCAGAGGTGGTCAGCAGATCGTGGGTTGGTTCTGTTCCCGAACAGTAAAACGGAATCCCACAAACAAAGTCTTTTATAAGCCTTTCAGCATGGCCCATAGTCCTGAGGTAGCCAGCCTCCAGCCTCCTCCAAGCAGGCTCCTCCAAGAGTCCATGGCGAGGTCACATTAACCACAATATATATTACTGCTCCTTTTTCTGATCTGTGAACCAAATGGTGGGAATACACATATCAGTATATTGCAAATTATGCACATAATATTTATTTGAATGTTTCCCAGAATATTTTCCATAGTGGGCACAATTTTAAACTTGAAACAGTCTGAAATGTAAATAATTACATTTTTATCTGAATTTTAAACTCTTTATCTTTAAAACTATTAGAAAACTGTTCTCTTAAATTTCTTATTAAAGTTAAAATGCTCACCAGAATCTACACAATGTCTTTTTTGGAAAGTATCTAAAAATGTTACATTTTTTCCATATCTGTCGGTCAGTTGACTAATGAATAAAAGATGAATTTACAATTGGCAGAAATATGTGGAAAAGCTCCAGAATGCAGTTCCAGTGAATTTATAATTAGAAAAGCAGGTTCCTTTCTAAATGTAGGTACATCTTGAAATAAGCATTTCAATGTTAATAAATATAGAGAGACTTTTTTTCTGTCTGATTTGACTTTCAACACATTATTTTCAGTCCCTCATCCATTCATGCTGGGTCAACCATTTTGGGAATTATAATGACCTTAGAGATCAAATCTGCAAAGCCTGCTGGGTGAAAATGTAATCCACAAAGCTATCCTTTATAAACTGTTATGGCATTTCAGTGTCCACATTTAGCTGGCAGAGTATCTATTTCCTGAAATATCAATTTTATGAAAACGTTAACTGATCACTTTGTCAGGGTATAAGGCAAGGGAACAGACAGTCTTTTAATTTAATCAAATCACTGAACATGTAATAGTTTCATGCGTTTAGGTAAATTCTTACTGGTTAGAATTAAGAAATATATTGATATGCCCTTGGCTGGGGGCAAAATGGGATAACTTCCATTATTATGACATCCATGAAAGGTTATTGGGAATTCAGAGTGATTTCATACAGGGTTATTCAATAAAGTAGAAATTCAAAGTGAATTTCAGATTTAAGAACAAAGTTGCCAAATTGTAAGCAAAGCTGATTTTGGCTTTACATTTGAAATTCACTTTGAATTCTCACCTAACTGATTGTAATCAAATGTGATGTCCATATAGTCAAACTGGAAAGATTCTTTAAGTCAGCTCTTCTTCCAGGTCAGTAACTTTGGCATTAAATATTAAATTCACATTTAATTCCCAACAATTCTCACTTTGGTGAATAACCTTGAATTACAAAAGAAATAAAAGAAAATAAAGATATACGTTATATGTACTTTAGAATGATGTTCACTGTTTAGGTCAGGGGTGTGTTGCTAGGTCCTAAAAATTCCTGGAGCTTTGGCCAATAGCAAAACTTGATGGCATATTTTTTAATTCCCTTTACTTATCTAACTTCTACAAATAAGAGAGACAAATGCTCAGCATGACCTGATTAATAATTACGTTGATCTTTTGACATGGTACTGGGAGGATGAAAGTCAGACGTAATTGATCTAAAAGACATGTATTTGGTCAATGATGACCAAATTTGTCAGACAATAAAAACAGGGACACTCGTGCCAACCTGATATTCTCTATTCAACCACCCACATATACAGTGGCGGAAGTAAAGTAGAGAGGGGTCCTGGCAGGGACGTTTTAGCCGCGAGGCTAACAAGGCATTTGCCTTGGGCGGCATTTTCCAGGGGGCGGCAAAAAACGCAGCCCCCAAATGCCCAGGGCAAATGTCTTGTTAGCCTTGCGACTAACTAACATGCTGGGCTGGCGGGCGGCTGGCGAGGGAGAGCTCCCCCTGAGCTGTCTGCTCATCTCCCTTGCGCGCCACAGAGTGAGGCTGGGAGACGGAATATGACGTCATATTCCGGCTCCCAGCCTCACTCTGCGGTGCGCGAGGGAGCTGAGCAGTCTGCTCAGGGGAAGTGCTCCCTTGCCAGCTGCCCGCCCGCCAGTGCCGCCCGCCCAGCAGCCACTGGACCACCATGGAGAAAGAGAACCCCCCCCCCCAACATTCCCAAAGGTAAGGGGGCTGGGGGGAGGTTAAATTAAAAAAAATGTGAGTGAGTGTGTGTGTCTATTAGTGTGTGTGTGTGTGTCTGTTAATGTGTGCATGTGTGTGTGTGTCTGTTAGTGTGTGTCTGTTAGTGTGTGTCTGTTAGTGTGTGTCTGTTAATGTGTGTGTGTCTGTTAGTGTGTGTGTGTGTCTCTGTTAATGTGTGTGTGTGTCTCTGTGTGTGTGTTTGCCTGTTAGTGTGTGTCTGTTAGTGTGTGTTTGTCTGTTAGTGTGTGTATGTGTGTCTGTGTGTGTGTTTGCCTGTTAGTGTGAGTGTGTGTGTCTGTTAGTGTGTGTGTCTGTTAGTGAATGCGTGTGTATTTAGAAGGCGGGGCGGGGGGAATGGTTGGGTCGGGATGGCGCGGGGGTGGGAAGGGGGATGGCATGGGGGGAGTGGGGCGCCTGAGTTTTGTCCTGCCTAGGGCAGCACAAAACCAGGATACACCACTGGGTCCTGGTGAAAAAATGTTTTTCTTCCCCCCCCCCCCCCATCGCATGGATGGATCCCCATCTGTCATTTAACTCCCATAATGCTATGCAATCTGGGTCTAGGAGGGTGGCTTCCCTGGGATTTAGTCTGTTGGCTGAGGCTGTTGGGAGTCAGAGACTCTCACAGTTTCTGCTCCCCTGCTCTCAATTCTCCTTTTCAGACTTGATGTTATCCGGCTTTCACTTCCTCAGAGGCTGACATTATTCTAAGGCTCAGTCATGCTATTAAGGGGCTGCATCACATGACCAGGCCCCTAAAGACAAATTGCCATTGGGTGTCCCTAAGATGGGCCCCCTCAGTGCGCAGACCCTTGTGCAGTCGCACAGTCTACACCAACAGTAGTTCCGCCGCTGCACACATACAACAAATACAAAAACGTTTGTAAAGTTATTAGTTTGATTGATACTTAATTATTGCCCAATTTGCTGTGAAGGTGAAAAGAAAATTTAGCATGCTGCCACAAGACATACACTAGGTGCAAATTAAACCCATGGCATTCTGCTTTTTTCTATTCATCAACCCAAGCACAGTATATACAAATAATCAGCATATTTATTAACTAAATTAATGCTTATTGCAGGGCTTGACAAATCTCAGGCATGGCGACTAGGAATCGTATCATGGCATCTGGGTGTTTGTCAGCCCTGGCCACCTTAATGTCCCCCGAGGTGGGCTCCTGTGAGCAACAGAGGTAGGTGGAAAGGGAATGAATCTTCACTGCTCACTCACTGTGATGCAGAGAGCCAGGATATGATGTCACTCCAGCCCCCAATATCAGAGCAACCCTATACTTTACCACCCCCCCTACCCCCCAGGGAAAGAATCCATTCCAACTCGCTCAATGTTATGGAGGCTGGCTGGCTGGCTGGATGTAAATTAATTTAAAACTAATTACAATTATTTATGAGTATGTGAGTGAATGTTGTATGTGTGTATTAGTGAGTGTGTGTTAGTGAGTATGTGCTTGTCAGTGAGTGTGTATGTCTGTCTGTGTGTGTGTCAAATCAGTGAGTATGTGTTGGTCAGTGAGGGTGTATGTCTGTCTGTGTGTGTCTGTGTGCCTGTCAGTGAGTGTGTGTGTGTGTCTGTCAATGAGTGTGACACTGCCCCTACTCCAATCGCATGGGATAGGTGTTTTTTTACTTTTTTCTCACGCTGTGCCTGTCTCACTGGGGCTCACCTTAACCTCCATGGCTAAGATAATCAATTGTGATAATCTCAGTCAATCCAACTCATTCTCATGGGAAAGTATTGGAAGGTTATTGCGCATGCTTGGCAAAACGCTGCACCAATCAGCATCTCCTCATAGTTTAATATAAATAATTATATTAATAATAATAAATGTGCAATTAAGTAGTCAGATTGAGCTCTGGAATCATTGGTTGTGAATGGAAGCCTAGAATAGGGAGGTAGAGCTCAGAGAAATCCCTTTAAGAAAATGGAAAGGTGGTTAGGTTCCATGGGTTGGTGAAACTGGCATAGGATAATGTCCTTAGTACTCTGCCTACTTTGTACTTACCTCTCTTTCAGCAATAGGAAGTATGGCTTCACGTTACTATTTTAACCCCTCCTTCTCTGTGCTTCCTCCTGTTTTCATGCAGGTCAGTGTACTTTGGCATAGTGCAGTCATGTGACAATGATGCAAGCTGCATGTGATTGGTTGCAAGGTGGCTGAAGGAGACCAGTAAATTCTTAAGGGCTACAGAATGTCTTGCCTACCTAGAAGCAGGTCCATTTCAACAGTTGTGTACTTCTGTAATAATTAAATAAAGTGATGGCGTACCAATAACTTTTCTAGCAGCACATCTTATTGATTCACGGTTTTACTGGCTAACATTTAGATATTTAGTCTGTAAAGTGTCCCCCCCAACAATGCCATTGATGTAAGTTGAAGGGGAAACAGATTATTAGATCTAGAAAAGTAATGGAGGGAAGACTCAGTTGGCAACTCTTTTGAACAAAGTACCATAAACAGTACCTATTCCAGATATTAGCAGATAGTTTGCAATAATGACGACACAGCAACATTTGGCTAGTGTAGATAACTGTGAACACAGGCATAGTATATATTTGTGCTCAAAAGTTTGCAAACCCTTGGACAATTGGTAATATATGTACCATTTTTAAAGAAAACATGAGTGAGCAGGCAATAAACATTTCTATTATTTATTATGGGATTCATATTCAGCTGTAAGTTAGGAGACTGTGATGGCCACTCCAGAACCTTCACCTTTTTCTGCTGTAACCACTGGAGGTTCGACTTGGCCTTGTGCTTTGGTTATTGTCATGCTGTAAAGTCCAAGTGCATTCCATGTGCAGCCTTCGTGCAGAAAAATGCAAAATGCCATAAATTTTAACAAAATTCCACGTGCGGTTAGAGCCCACACCCCCCTAAAATATCAGTGAGCCATCACCATGCTTCACAGTGAGGATGGTATTCTTTTTACTATAGGCCTTGTTGACCCCTCTCCAAACATAGTGCTTGTGTCCATAAAGCTCTATTTTGGTCTTGTCATACCAAATTACAGTGTGTCAGTAGCTATGAGGCATGTCGAGGTGTTGTCAGGCATATTGTAATCAGGCTTTTTTGTGGCATTGGCGCAGTAAAGGCTTCTTTCTGGCAACTCGACCATGCAGCCATTTTTGTTCAAGTATCGTTGTACTGTGCTCCTTGAAACAACCACACCATCTTTTTCCAGAGCAGCCTGTATTTATCCTGAGGTTACCTGTCAATTTGTCTTTGTATCCCGAGCAATTCTTCTGGCTTCTTGTTCCCTACACTGCTCTCGCCTCACTGCTCTTTCAAACGCCTACCCACCCTCACCTTCCCTCTCTTTCTCCTCATTTGAGATTCATCCAATTAACATTTTCAAAACGATCTCTGCCATTATCTATTGCCACTCTGGTTCCCCTCTTCTCTTCCTTGACCACTTTGCTGCCTGGCTTCCCTACTTCCTCTCCTCTAATATTCCATTCCTAATACTTCAACATTCCCATTACCCACCCTTGACCTAAACAGCCTCAAAACTAATTTGTATTACCTCCTTCCTTGGGCTATCACAGTGGGCTAAGTTTCCCACCCTCTCATAAATGTACAGTCTCTAATATCTGCAACACTCAATTTCCTCTCTCAGATCACCATCTCTTACTATTTGCTTTGAATAGCCACCTCCTCCAACAACCTCAGCCTTACCCCCCTCAATTCAGAAGGAACCTGAGTTCCTTTAACCTCCAGCAGCTGTCAGCTGATATTGATTCACAGCTATTATCCATACCTACTTTCTCCTGACTCTAACTGGCTATCTCCTTATGTAACACTACTCTCACCTCTGCCTTGGACGCTGCAGCCCTACTCCAAACATGCACCTTGAGGAGGTTTCACCCGTGGCACACTTACTTAACATACTACCTGCAGAGATGCTCCCGTTCTGCGGGAGGAAGTCTCGCACCCAGTCTGACTTCCTCCACTACAAATTCCTCTTGCGTTTATACAGTACAGCCCTCGCCCTTGCCCTTGCCCTTGCCAAACAGTCATACTTTTTCTCTTATTAGCTCATGCTCTCACAATGCAAGGCATCTCTTTGATACCTTTAACTCTCTTCTTTGTCCTGCTGTGGCCATCCCCCAAACTAACCTTCCAGCTGATAGCTTTGCATGCTACTTTACCAACCAGATTGTACAGCTAAGGAAAGCATTCTCCCTGACTTGCCCCTCTCTTTCTCAACCACACCTGGATCATGCCTTCCTTCCTTTCAGACTTTCTCCCAGGCTACTGAACAAGAGGTGGCTGTGCTTTTCATTTCCTCTTGCCCCACCACTTGCCCGCTTGATCCTGTCCCGTCTCACCTTATCAGATCTCTCTCCTCATGCCTTGTGTCTTCCTTAACACACATCTTCAACTGCTCACTCTCGTCTGGCATTGTTCCCGCTGCCCTTAAACATGCTACTGTAGTACTCATCTTTAAAATACATCTCTTGACTCATCTTCCCCTTCTAACTATTGTCCTATATTCCTGCTCCCTTCTTCCTCAAAGCTTCTAGAAAGACTAGTCTTTACCAATCTGGCATGCTTCCTCGATTCTAACCCTTTCCTTGACCCTCTTAAGTCTGGCTTCCGCACCCTCCACCCTACTGAGACTGCTCTTATTAAAGTTACTAGCGACATTAACAGCTAAATCCAAAGGTCACTCTTCCATGCTAATTCTTCTTGACGTCTCTGCTGCCTTTGACACTGTTGATCATGTTTTTCTTCTCCAAACTCTTTAATCACTCTGTGACACTGTCCTCTCATTATTTTCCTATTATCTCTCCCAACGCTCATTCAGTGTCTTCTTTTCTAATGATACCTCCTCCCTTCGTCCTGTCTATGTTGGAGTCCCCCAAAGCTCTGTTCTTGGTCCCCTTCTACTTTCTCTTTATACCGCCTCTGTTGGAAAACGTATTACAACATTTGGATTACAATACCACCAGCCAATATTCCAGCTCTGCTTCATTCCTGCCTTGTTTGACTGCTATTTCCCGTCCTATTGTGTTTTATACCCCACCTCCTCTAGACTGTAAGCTCATTTGTGCAGGGTCATCTTCAACCTATTG
This sequence comes from Pelobates fuscus, assembly GCF_036172605.1. NCBI lineage: Eukaryota > Metazoa > Chordata > Amphibia > Anura > Pelobatidae > Pelobates > Pelobates fuscus. The sequence goes on from NC_086318.1 coordinate 190,599,330, forward strand.
ATGCTGTAAGTGTTTGTAATTGTCTCATTTATTATTAAATCTCCCCTTTAGGGATGTCGCGAACATAAAATTTTCCAAGCCCCCTGTATTTTTTTTTTAAATGTACACTACTGTTACACCAGATATGAGTTGCACTGGTGTGACACTGTGCCCTGGCAGGCCCTGAAACGCACACGTGTGAAGGAAACTGACTGCTATTATATTACAGTCAAAAAGTTTTTTTTTTAAATGCAAGCTATTGTGACAACAGATATGAGTGGTGACACTGGGCAAATGGGCACAGAATACGCTGTGAGCCTGACACACACGCTGGCAGGCAGGCAACTGCAATTAGATTACAGGAAAAAAAAAGCAGACTGATGTTCTAGCCTTAAAAAGGGCTTTTTGGGGTGCTGTCCTTACAGCAGAGATCAGATGAGTTCTTCAGGACTGTAGTGGACACTGAATACACTAGTGTAGCAGAGGGCAGTATTAGAGTCCAAGATCTCCGCTGGTTCCACGAGTAAATCCCCAGTCAGCGCTGAAAAGTAAGGCAAGTCCCCAAATCCTCCCAATAACCGGACGAAACACAGTTTGGGAGTCAACTAACTCGCTTTATTCACAAGCTGGCATATTTAAGCAGTTCCCCATGCAAGGGGTTTCCGTATAGATAATTCAGGGGATTTCTCCCAACATGCATTGTTCTTTTCCCAACAGGCATTGCTGCACGAGAGGGATACTCCCACTAAAATGGACGATTAAGTGGATTATCCCCTCGTGCAGCAGAACCGACAATTTACTTTAAAATATACATTTTACACAATATTCGGTACTTTGAGATGACCGAACGTTCGGTAGATAGCTGGGGTCTGAGCGCACCTTTTGTGAGAATACCGCTCAGATCCCAGCTGAAATGACCGAACGCCGCACAAATACAGTTTTGCATAGAAGTTCCCCTCAATCTGTCGAACGTATCTAGGGGAACGATTCTACCGAAAACCGGGCTCCCGAATGGCTTGGAAGTGCAGCGGTGTTCGCATCATCGAGT